>NC_137458.1:122847540-123468580 GCF_964235325.1 Thermobia domestica
AACAATTCCTTGGAACTCATTTTTGGCCCATACTACAGCAGTAAGGACGTGTTTAGCCCTTATGTATTCATCAATTCTTGTCCAAACACGTTACTTTTCAGACGGTTACGAATGAAGTTGATACAGATTACGTAATTGTGTGTTGTTGGCATTGCACCTGTGAAGGAGGTCGTCTCAACTCTTAGACCCAGAGAAATTGAATAGTTTTCATGTTAGTATACATGAGAAGTATGTTTTGTAGGTTATAAAAAATTACTGAATTGCCACAGCCGGAATCGAACTCGAGTCCACCACATTACGAAACTAACGCTTAAGCCACTACTCTAAGACATCAATGTTCTGGGAGAAGGAAAAAATGGAGCTACAGTAAAGTTAGTAATTACGATTCCAGTGTAATAATGCTGAAACTTTCTGATTTCAGTCATGATAAAATACTAAAGTATTATGCAGAAAGAATAGTCCAGAGAAGTCAACTTTAAATTGACAACTCATATGTACGGAGGCGCTGCCCTATGCTATCGCTTCAGGCCCTGATTTTTCACGGCACGGCATTGGGCAGATACTCATATTGATTGGAATCTGGTGTTTCAGGGCACTGGATTAATTTTTTAAGTTAATTAATTTAACGAACCTTCCTCAGTACCTTGTTTCCTATTTTTACGCGTTTTACTCACTTTTACAATTTTCCCACTAACTCTTTAAGAACAGGGACAAATCACAGAAACATTGAGGACAGTAAAAATCACAAACACTATTCACGCGTTCTTCCCTTGCCTGAAGTAAAACAATAAAATATGGTGTACATGCAATTTTTGGTCTTCCATCTTCTATGTGGTGTCAAATCCAGAGTTGGAGTGGGTCAGTGGGTCAAATGGATCGAGTTTTCTGAGTGAGTGGGTCGTGGGTCAACAGCATGTAACCCACTGCGACCCACTACTCAGTATGACCCACTATAAACCACCGACCCACTCTGCTCACTGCATTGTAGACAGCATCTTCTGAACAGCATATTTTTTCACCCTCGACCCTAGCCATAGAAACTAAAAACACGTTTCTGATTGGTTGCAGCTTTTGATTGCCCAAACCTTCTGGTGTCTGTATTGTGTATTATACAGGAACATTGTCACTTTGTTGAAATTAAAGAAGAAAATTGAAGAATCAGTTGGGTTAAATTTATATCGTGGCAGTCAATGTTTAACAAAACGAGCCCTGCGGGGCTTCTAACCCGCTCCTCCTCCTCCTACTACTACTACTATTACCACTTATACTGTGGATTCGTATAGCAAAACTGCACACGTAATGCAATCATTTTTTGGTTATTATTTTCGTCTTATTTTAATGGAAAAAAGTTTTGAAAATTGTAAAAATAAAATATAAAAATAAAAAAACTTTCTTTGCGCGGGTTTGAACCCACACCAAAAGCAATTATAATTACTAGCACATTGCGCTAGTACTTTCGGCCACGAAGACCGCCAGTAACAGACACTTCATTTTTGCTGTATTTCTGGTACGTGACGAGAAACGGATAAATCCAAGTAGCCAGAACCGCGTATTTAGCTCCTATGAGTAGGGTCGAGCGTGATTTAAAAATATGCTTCTGAACACTGGTCAATTTGTCTACGTTTTACTTTCAAGGCCTCCATTTCCCTTTTTCATTTGTTTCTGTTTACTTACCTGAGATGAGTATCTCTAAGTGAAGAAAGAACTTGAGGCATTTTTGGATGTTGATATTTGTAATTGTTATAATAGCAAACTACTACTTGGCTTTCGAGACACAGAGCCTGTGAGTTTTAGAGGAGCTAACTACTGAAAACAATTAATTTTTCAATCACTGTAATATATAAATTATTATATAAAAAAATGAATGTAACTATGTGTGCCTAATCATCACGGCCAAATTGCAGTCAAATAAAATGGCTTTAAGTATATAGTTAGGCCTTAATCCAAACTGTGATGTTATCATATTGCGTTCATTATAATATTATCCTAAAGGATAGTGGGGATCTGAATATTTGCGAAAAAATTGAGTATCTCACAAGCCGTTAAACTTAATTAGCTGAAATGCGATATATTAACTCTTTATTGAAAATGAACAGAACATCTCCTAGCATTTTGTAACATTCCCCTTTATTGGGAGGAGTGCACTTTCTACATATGATAAATAGATAGTGGGTTAGTTTGTAAAAATAATCGAAAACGACCTGCCGAGTTCGATTCCCGGCGGGAGCTCATGTGGTTTGGATTCACATTAATCCGTACTTCATGCCGTAAGCGTCGGTGGACCACCGATGGGCAATTAGAGACATCTCGCCAAAAATTGGCGGCCCCGCGGTGACGATACGCGGTGGCCCCTCTTCCGTTTTGAAAATTATACCACCAGTGGCAGAGACGCGACAACACGCCAATGAACCACAAAATTACTCCCCCAAAATATGTTAAATCGCCTATATGTGTCAATTTTTTTTAGCTTCGCTGCTGAAAGGTTGTTAAACTCAAAATCAACTCAACTCAACTCAACAAAAAATACAGTGCTTCGCATCATATATCCATACATACTTACCATGCGCTTTATAATAATTGCTGAAGCTTGTTTATTATATGGAGCGCTTAGAGCACAGGGCAATCAACCCATAAAGTTATGAGAAAAATTTACATAAATTTGTGATGTTAGCTTCTGTACGTTGGTCTAATTACCTTGATTTGGGACTTTCAAATTTCATCCGTTTTTACACTGAAAACTAGCGATAATTCAACAAGGAAATAATTAGACCATGATAATTTAATTGAAATTCATCGTAATTTTGCCCATGACAAACACTTTACCATTTTATATCGTAAAGGTCAGATTCATCGTTATTGTAACAGAGCGGTGCTTGAGCGATTGTCCGTAGAAATTCAAAGTCCGATTAGTTAGAATTTGAAAAAATGAAATGAAATCTTTGAGTTTTACGTCCCACGATTATGCCGCTTAGGCTAAAGGAGACGGTGATGATGAGTAATGAATGAAATGGTGGAATGAAGAAAGTGAGAGGGAACCCACCCACACGGTGTTTGTCCACCACACAGTTCATTTGGCGGGGGCTGGGATTGAGCCCGGGACCCCAAGCACTAGAGGTGAACGCTCTACCACTGAGCCACCGCTCTACCACTGAGGTATGTCAAATTTTGCGTTTTGACGTTAATACCGGTACCTCACCTATCTTACGGGATCTACTAATCGCTGGAAGAAGTTGCAAATAAGACAACAGACTTGTTTCCTGAGATATCGAGATTATAACAAGGGGAGGAGGGATCGATAGATCTCGTAAAATCATAAAGGTACCGGTGTTAGTTCTGAATCGCAAATTTTGAGATACCCTATCGATTATTCCAACAACTATATCTGCATAGTCTACTAAGTAATCTTGTGCAATTTTCTACTTAACCCAATGTGACAGGGACACTAAAACAGAAACTTGGAGGATAGTTAAAAATATCCATGCTTTTCAATGGAACTCTAACTCCCAACGGGTTTCACTTATAAATTAAAGAATGAAGAAGGGAATGGGGAAGTAACTTGCAATCATTATTCTGGATGACATCCTGACATTTGCCTGGTGTAAATGAGGGAAAAACCTCATTCACAAAGCATGGCCTGAAAAAGCTTTTACGATTATTTTTTTTCTAACAGACTTCCGACACTGAGTGTCCCCTTATTAAAGAAATTTATTTAATAATATCGACTCTAAAATCGAGTAACTATTTATACTACAGAAAGTAGATAAAGCTCTTAATTTGCAATTCACAAAGCAGGAATCTATTCATTTGTTTCAAAGCTGAATTGTTCCATTTAGCTATCCTGGTCTGTCCCCAATCGTAAATTTAGTTTCCGTCATTCATAAAGTATCATGCAGGAAGCCTGTTGAAAGAGATTTTCGGTTCCCGATGGGAGAACATGGGATTCGGATCTCACGTTAACCTGTAGGACTATGTTTCATACGTCCTCGCTGCTCCAAGAGACGTTAACTCTTCTCAACAAACCAACGATGATCCACTTATAAATCACTTAATCCAAGCATCGAAAACTAGATATTAAATGAAGCGAGTTACGGGCTTCAGAGATTTAAGTAGAAGTAAATTAAAACTCAAGAACTCTGATATAGACTATCTGTGATTCGTCATTTTTATTATTACTTACTTACTAATAAAATACAATGCAATACTGAAGGCACTGGGAACACCTAGTGATCCACCTTAAGTTTTGCAGATGTTCTGACTAAATTTATCCTAACCTAACCGCACTCTACTCTAGATTATCCTATTCTTTTCTAACCCAAGAGCGCCGTTTTTTTTTTTTTTGTTTGTTTGTTTGTAAATTTGGGGGGTCCAAGGCCAGGATGCCAGGATCGGCGCCCTTGCTCTAACCTAATCCCACCGCACTCTACTCTTCACTATTCAATCTTACCCTACTCTGTTCTACTCAATTTTACTTCTTACTCTACTCTTCCCTACCTTATCCTAACTTAACATACATTTTAGTCATTAGTATTTGGACCCCTTCTGTGAAATAATAGCCATGTATTGTTTCAAAAAAAAAAGTAGAGAAATACCTAACAAATAATTTATGCTTACGGCTACCTTACCTACAACAAAAGACACCTAACATAACCTAATCGATACTAATCTGCTTTATTATATTCTAATTTACGCTACGCTATTTGTTTTAAGCTAATCTACACTTATTCACTCTCTGCTCTTCTACTCTACCTTGTTTTGTACTCACTATGAAAGTATACTGTACTCTATTACTTCTTCATTGTTCTACACTATTCTAGTCCAATATATATGCTATTCGTAAATGCTATCTTTACTGTACGCTAATTTCCTTTGTTCGTCTACGCTACTTTATTCATGTCTATTCTACGCTACTCTATGTAATGCTAGTCTACCTTATTCAAAATTACAATCATGCGCGCTGACTATGTAGGTGCTCCGGCACCCACACAAATAATCTTGTGAGTGCGACCCGGATTTGAACCCGTTTCTCTTGCGTGTAAGTCAGCCGTGTTACCGACTGAGCTAGGACAGCCCCAACTTATCCTTATTGTTCCGGTATATTTTACTTTATCACAGCACAGCCCTTTATGACAGTATTCATAAAAGATTTTTTTTTTTTTAAATCAATCAAATATTTAGACTTCCCTGAAAACATATAGGCTAACATGTCCCGCCATTGATATTCCCCCCACATAAATTTTGGAAAGCCGGCTCCGTTGGTTACAATAGGCCTACTCTATTATGCAATCTAACATATTTGCTAAAAACGCCATATTTATTGTCATTTATTCAGAAAAGCATTTTCAGTTGTCAATAACTGTTTAATATTGCTCAACTAGTCCTAATCTACACCCCTTCGAGCACATAGAGAAGTATCACTATATTTTGCTATATATAATAAATACACAATATTTATTCCTCTTGAATTTCCAACGTTGTATAATATTGATAACAACGAAATCAACTTTTTAATTTTTCTTAGAACAGAGAGACTGCTTTCTTCCGATTGGAGTTATCTAAATATTAGAAATAATTTACACTACTTGCTAAGAGCATCCACCTATTTTCCATTTGTAAATTGTGTTTCGGGAATATTCTGCAGTCATTAGCGTGTTTGCCATTAATGCATTAAGATCATTCAGAGGGTACACATACATACCACCAGGGCCGGATCCAAGATTGTCTGAGGGGGATGCACCAATAACTACCAAAGTAACCAATCATACTGAAACTATTCAAAGTGGCATGTGACAATATTCTTTATCCCTGACAATGCTGATGCATAGAACGGAGGAAAGTGTTTTAAAACAGGTCGCAAGTGGAATGCAGGACAAAAATGTCCTCCTCTCTTCCTGCCTTTTGTTTTCTTCCCTACTTGACAAGTGTTATATTATTTTGCTTGGTGAATCCTTTTCCTTGAACCTTCAGAAAAACTTAACATTATTGCTTTTGCAAAGCCCCAAACGCAAAATGATGGTATAGAGTTTCGGGATGTATTTCTATTTTCACTGCCAACTTCTCATTTTAGATAGTGTATATTTACAATGAAGGGGGTGCACGTGCACCTTTGCACCCCCCTAAATCCAGCCCTGCATACCACAAGGTGACTCCAAGTAATTAGTGCAATCACAAATTAAAAACTAAATTTAGTGAAGGTACATTACATTTGACAGCACGAATTATTCTTTAACTTTTATAATTTCTGCCCAAACTAACGAATTCTTTATATTTCACTTTATATTACAACGTACTACTTACCATTTTAAACATTCAATCGTACTGAAAATTTCTCCCTATGCACAAATTATCCGCTACATATTTGTGTAAAAGCCCAGAAATATAAGCCAGCAGCCAAATATAATCCCAGAAATCTAAATCCTAAGCCTAATCCTATAAGCAATCAACATGACACTCAGCCATTAAATGTTATTGCTCAAGATTTCCTCTGATATTTTAATGAAATTTATAGTTACTTATAAGTAAGTTACAGTCTCTATTACTGAGAATATTATTAAATCAAACTAGTGGGGATATCTTAATGAAAACAAAGCAGTGTCAGTGTACCTCTATCTGCTTGGGAAGTACCACACCAGGTATGTAATATACCGGTATTAATAATGAAAGTCTAACCTGTTAAACCCGGATTTGCCCATAAGCATAGAGTAAGTCCCATAAGGTTGCCGTTATATATATATATATATATATATATATATATATATATATATATATATATATATGCGCGGATCCAAGGGGGCTATAACCCCCTTGACGCTCAGGTATACAATGGATAAAATGAGCTTCAATCCTACTTTACACTGGATAAAGCGGCAAACTTGGTTTAGCCCCTCCCTTGAGCATATCCTGGTTCCGCCGCTATATATATATATATATATATATATATATATATAGGTAGATAGATACAGATATAGATATACAGGGTGTTTCCAAACAACACCTACAACGTTTGGGAGGTGATTCCTGAGCCTGTCACCAAGATAAGACAAAAAGTATAGACCATCCTGGGTGCACAAATGCTTCCTTTCGGAGTTATAGGCTTCCGAAAACATGAAAAATTGAACTTTAAAGGTCCATAGCTCCAAAACTATGGGACCTACCGTGGTCGGATCAAGACTTCACTTAGGAACTAATATGTACCCTATCCAAAAATACATGTTTCAGAATCCTAGGGTACTCACGAACCAATTTTTATAGAGGGAGTTTGGCTACCGTCATATAATTTAAGTACTCTCCAACTGCGTCTATAAAAATTGTTTCGGAAGTACCCAGTATTCTGAAACATGGATACTGTTACTGTTAGTTGTTTCGTCAGACATTGTCTTCTATGAATATTTAGTTGTAAAGGTATTATCTGTATCAGGCAGTTTGCTTCTGAATATTGTAATAAGTCGTTATAGAAAACAATAGTAAATTTTAGGTGTGCAAGTGAATAGCTTAGTAATTAGATATAATAACTCACTCCCTGAATATGTGACATCCATAATCGTGATTCTTAATCTGTCCCTTCGCACTGTAGTTTTATTATTATTATTATTATTATTATTATTATTATTATTATTATTATTATTATTATTATTATTATTATTATTATTATTATTATTACATACATATCCCCATATACGCTTTGAAATCGTGGAAACCAGATGCGTTAGATTGGAAAGGAACTGACGACTATTCTTAGTCTACTGGGTTAGTGGCCTCGCCTATCTAGATAGGCGAAGAAGTGGAACATATATTCAGGTAAAAGACACAGAAAAATAATACAATGCAAAGTTATACTCTAATATTTTTCCTTAAAGTACAGCACCGACTAAGGAAATAATAATAATAATAAAAGGAAAACAATAAAACAAGACTTTATTGTTGGTTTTTTCCGTTGTAAAATGTTAAAAATCTACTTTTAGTACGTAGAAACACAACAGAATAAATTGAATCATCTCGTTTAACTATAAAAGGTAAGGTATTTAGTCTAATTTATTGAAAAAAAAATCGAGGGATTTTCCGGCATAACGGGTGACCTGATTGACACAACATGTAAGAAAAACTCGGAAGAAGAAGTGAAATAAAGAAAGAAACAGAAAGAGGAGAGATTTATACCTATCATATATTAGTCCAGCTGCATGGAAATGGTGTTCCGAGAAGCATGGAATTTCAATTTCAACGCTCTGCATGATTTTGACGCAACCACTGCTCTTTCTCAAACGGAATCGCTGACGCACCTCAGATCGTCACGAGGCACAATTGCCTCCAGTTAACGAGCGATTTTTTTATTCTTATTATTATTTAAAGTAAAATAACGGGAAAGTAGACTTTTTCATACCTATGTTGCTAAGTTCTTTTTTTTTTTTTAAATCAGTGTTTTTCCTTTATGTTTTTGAATTGAACATTAAAGACAGAAAATTTTTATCAGTTCTTGCTAATTATTAATTGTTTCCATTTAAAGCGTAGGTTGTGGTAGCTTTCTCAAAACGGAAATGGGAATTACGTGATGAGTGGATAAGCTACAGTTACTTGCAACAATGTTTTGAGAATTATTGTTGAAGAAAATGAAGGTTCAACCATATTATTATTATTATTATTATTATTATTATTATTATTATTATTATTAGTAGTAGTAGTAGTAGTAGTAGTAGTAGTAGTAGTAGTAGTAGTAGTAGTAGTAGTAGTTGTAGTACAGAAAGGAGAACAAGTATATACTTAATATAAATAACCTATCAAATATTTTAAAGCGTGGAAATCTTGGATGCCTGTTTGATTATTATTACTATTTATAAATAATCTACAAATGATACCCCACTGCAGGATATTTTCAAGAGGGGTAATAACCAATACGTAAGCACAGTTACGAATACACACAACTTGATACGATTTCATGCAAAACAACGTCCATTAGGACTGTGGAACTTATTACATTTACTGTTGAAATGTAAAGCTTTATTTCACTTTCAATAAGTAAGTATATTGCTCTGGTCAGAAAGTGTTAGTTGCTAACAATTATTTATGTTCATTACATAAATCTTATGATTACATTAATGTACAAGCAATGTTCAATGAGTTTTGCGCAGATGGGTATAATATTTTTAGTTGCAATGTGATGATGAAATTTTAGGTGAACATACTTTGATCCGTTGGCTTCAAAATGATAATAATTGTTGTTACCTGTTGTTCACAGATAAACCACAATGGACACAGAGTATATATCAGGATTCGACAACGTTCAATAATGGAAATCCTGTTCAAAACCAGTGATGAATCAGCCACATCAATTCATAGGAAGCTGTTTCCGGTTTATAGGGATCACACATTGGACTGTGCCGGTATCCAAGAAAGTGCAACACTTGTGGTATCGACATTTGCGGTACTGCGACACTTGCGATACTTCGCGTATCAAGATTTGTGGTACTGGAACATTCGCGGTACTATTCAAAATAACTTATTCTCCGAGCTGAGAGAAGATATTTTCCGGTGTTCAGTTGAAGGACAGGCACACAGTATCAACTGCTACGAAAAGACCAAGTTTTATCACATTGGTATTGCCAGCAAGTTGTTCTAGGGGAGAATAGCGTAACTTTGAGGGGACCTGGGCTTTTTGCATACTAAAAGCAGATTAAAATCTTTCAGAATATAAACTATTATTAACTCACCATACATACATACAAACCTTTCTCACATCACCTAAGAACATGGAAATGCAAATATAAGGATCAATTATACAGAAAACGGAAAGAACAATTACTAGGATGCATGGTAAACATATTTTCTATCTGAAAGATATAAACAATTGCTTGTTTATGATTGGCTAAAACCGTAAAATGTAAATAAATCCTTATATCTGATTAATCGAACGCCTGACTTTGATATTTAAAGGGAACTTCTACAAATATATATATATATATATATATATATATATATATATATATATATATATATATATATATATATATATATATATATATATATATATATATATATATATATATATATATACTCCAAGTTACTTCCGATGTCTGCTTGTGATGTCTATATTATTGGGCAAACTGTTGACTACAACACTTGAATGTTCTATCCATTAAAAAAAAAAAAAAAAAAAAAAACGTAGCTTGCTCAGTTGTACACTACCTTCCCTTCTCAGTGCAAAATATTAACATTCTTCCTTCTACTGTGGTGCCATCTGAAAGCAGGAACTTCGTCTCATCACCTATCGTCCGGATATACACACATTCCACGGTGTATACCGCAAATGTCCCACTGTCTACGGGAAAGTTTTGAACAGTACCGCAAATGTTCCAGAAAAATTGGTTTTGTTATTGTACCGCAAGTGTCCAATACCGCAAATGTCCTATACCGGTATCCAACGTTGATTGCTGCGGTTTAAAAAAACAGGTTTTCCAGATCAGGCCAGAAAATTATGGCGTCCTTTTTCTGGGATCAGTGCGATGTCATTTTCAAAGACTTCTTAGAATATGGCTGCACAATTAACAAGAAACATTATTATTTGTCACTGGATAAGTTATGATGGGCTCTCCAGACCAAGAAACCAGAGCTGCAAGGTAAGGTCATTAAACTACTTCATGACAATGTCAAGCTTTACACAGTCATGATGACATAGCAGAAAAGCATGAAAATGGAATAAGAAATCGTCCCTTAACCACCCTATAGTGCAGACTTGGCTCCGGATTTCTTTCTATTTGGTCGTCTGAAGGAGCACCTGTCAGGAAAAAACATTTTATAATGACAAGACCCTCATTTCTTGTGTAAAACAATGATGTAAATGTCAGCCGCTTGAATTTTAGAAAAGTGAATTCAAGGCATGAAAAGAACGTTGGACGAGATGCGTCAAGGAGGTGGAAGCTACGTTGAGTGACATGGTTTTCTAGCCATTAAAAGGATCGAAGTATATTAACGTAACATTTCATAATCATATTGCAACTAATAACGATATTATAATCATATGTGCAAAACTTATTGAACACCTCTTGTAAATGTAGTACAGTATACGGCCATGTTCAATTGCTTTAAATTAATTAAGTTCTTAACATTTTGGAAGTTTAGCTGCATGAAACGTACAGAGGTTGTTCAGCCTACGTTTGGCCGATTTCGTTCCTTCCCCCTCCCGGGCAGAAGGGACTCACCCGACCTGGCTAGTTGCGTCCTGCAGTGTTGTGCAGTGGCTTCCTGGGAACGGAGTTGTCTTTTTTTCGCGCGGACGACAATAACGCACAAAACAGGACCATTGTTGTGAGTGTTGTGTTAAATTTGTTTCCAAGTGTGTTTGTTTCCGCTCTGTAACCAAAATGCCGCCCAAACTAAGCCGGTTTTGAGAAGGTTATGTTGTGGCTCTTTATGACGCCCACTTTAGTGTTTCTGTCATTAGAAAACAGTGCAAGATGAATGGTTGCAACATCAGTTTAAGTGGAATAAAAATGTTATTAAATAGTCCAAGGGCAACGAAGCTCCACCACTTGGATCACCAACGAAGTTGCCTAGGGAGCGGGAATGCACCAAGGCCACCTGCACAATGCAGAGAAAACTTCGAAAAATGCCATTGCAAGAAAATCCGCCAACACAAAGGTGTATGGCTAATCGTCTTGACGCATCTTTCGGGACTGTGAGCCGGACGTTACACCATCAACTCAAGCTGGAAAAAGTCATGAAAGCTGGCGGCCATCTTCTCATGGATGCCCACCAAAAGGAACGAAAGTGTAACGCACGGAAGCTGTACGAACGGCATCTGATAAAACAAAGGTGGATGTACGTCGTAACGCTTGATGAAGCATGGATTTACCTTTCCGACTGCGGCAAACCGAGAGCCATCATGTATCGAGAGAAAGGCGGCAAGAACTTCAGAAGGTGGGTCCGTGTCTGTAAAGAATCCTTCCCAAAAGGGTTCATGGTCGTTACTGGCTACTGTTACCGAGGTAAACTGAAGATTCGTAGGGTGGCGAAGAACTGCAAAATAAATTCGCAGTATTTTCAGAAGCAGATCATGCGGCCGATCTACGAGCATGAAATTCCAACAATGTATGGAAATGACGCCAATCTGGTGCGCATTCACATGGACAAGGCCTCATCACATACCTTACGATCGTTCTTCGCATTCTACATGGAGATGGAGAAGGCAAGTGGTATATAGGTGATACCTTTCAATGAGGTACCTGTTAAATCTCCAGATGCAAGTTCTGTGGACTATTGTGGATTTGGATTGCTGAAGCGAGCTTTGGGAAAACGGCGTGTGACAACTGTGGAAGGACTTTGGAAAGCTATGCAAAGAGAATGGGACAAGATTCCCCTCCCAGTTCTTCAGGGAAGCGTATTACAGTGGAAATTACGCTGTCGGGCTATTGTTAGGAACCAAGGGAAACACACCGAGCACTAACGGACCTGGCGCCATGGATTCTTCTAAATTTTTAGGTAAGTCGAAATGGATAGGTGCTGATTGCCACGGGTGCTGACTGCCACAGCCAATTATTGGTGCTGACTGCCACGACTGTCGCTGATTGCAAATATGAAGGTGCTGACTGCCACGACGGCGTGCTGACTGCCACGAACCTGGGAGAAACTGTATTTGGAAAGAGAGGAATTAATCCCTCATACTAAATTTATGATTATTAATTAATTTAGTACGGATTAATTTAGTAATCATCACAGCAAATCTATGTGGCATCCTATAAGTTACAAAGTTGCTCACTAAGTGGAACGACATACACTTGGATGTTTATAAAGGGATTGTCTTTTCTGTTATATGTACAATTTGCACATTTCATTGTTTATATTAAATGCTTTATTGTATTATTTAATGGATATGGTGGTCTGAAACCAGCTGATAAGGGAAGTTTGGGAGAAGCACTCGCCTGCAGAGAAATAAGCATGTCATTTGAAGGACTAATTCAGGCTGATTACAACAGGTAGTAAAACTCCTGTACGTTGAGAACTGTTCGAGATATTCAGCTTGGAAATTTATATGAGAAAATGAGTGGATGCACGTTTCAATGCATTAAGTATTCTCACCCATGGCGAAGCCTGATGGTTTGAACTTGCTATTGCTTGATCACTGGGGTCTATTCACAGACAAATTGTCCATTAGAAGTTGCATGACGGATGGCAAAGACCTAATGGTTGAGAAGATACCAAATATTGCACACGATTTGTGCAACCATTTGATGTGTTTTGATCCAGATCAATCAAAGATTATGGGAGGAGATTTGTACATAGTATGAATCTTCTTCATCTGGACGTCATAATGTACCAACGAAACAATCAAATAAAGTTCGTGTCCATACGAATCACTTCCGATCACCGCGATACATTGGATTGTTTCAGTTTGCGTTCTGCAAGGCAGGTTACGAACAAATTATAGGCCTATAACTTTTGAATCACTTGTCGAATTTGCTTTTTGCTTTGGTTCTGCGAACTGTTCTCTTGACGGATGCAACACAATTGCACATATAAAATGTTCATGGTGCAAGGGAGTATTTTGCCTGCGTCATTTCTTCATAAAACAGAAGAACAACAGTGATTAATTTTCATCTCTAACCTATGATTATTGTGAACAATGTAATGACTAATTGTATCCAACAAACCCGTTAGTTATTGCGAAACACTTTTTTTCTGTTACTTCCGATAGCTTTCAATTCGTATGTCAATATTCGTTACTAATTATGTTGTACTTAACGCGTATAAATGCGTATATCTTCATTTTCTCATATAAACTTCCAAGTTGAATATCTCGAACTGTTCTCAACCGTACAGGAATTTTATTAGCTTGTTATAATCAGCATGAATTGGGACTTCAAATGGCATGCTTAATTTCTCTGCAGGCGAGGGCTTTCTCCTGAACTTCCCTTGTGAGGTACAGACAGCAGTGCTTTTTTGATGGAACTTTCAAGAGCTGCTCGAAACAATTTGCACTGCTGTACACAGTTCATGCTGACATAGGGAGTTCAAGTGAGAATACATAAATCGTACCACTTTTATACGCACCGCTCCCTGACAAAACTGAAAGTACACTCATGTCCAAAATTAGTGTCGCATATCTATAACTGTCTTCTTGTAAGAATATAATTTGATAATTTTGCAGAGTACTTTTAATACTCTTATTATGTGTGTAATCAGGAAATTTATATTTGTGATAAATTTCATAGGAAAAGAATTATAAATACGAAAATCATAATGAGTAAAATAAAATGTAACTAAATGGTCAAGAAAATTTTATTTTCGTTTTATTGTTCTTATTTACTGCTCTTTTGACATGAAATTTACCACATACTTGTCTTTGCCGATTATACACATACTAACATTATAAGAAATACCGGGCGAATTCGTTATCAAATTATATTACTAGAACAACATATTTATAACCATGTGACAATAATTTTGGACATGAGTGTACATACAGAGACCTGTTTACCTTTGTTAGGTGTTGGTCTGAACAACACGATCCTAAGAATCATCTAGTTTCTTTCATGCTTCTTGGCGTCCGGTAATGTTACGTCTAGCAATTTTCTTTCAGGCTCGTGGCAGTCAGCACCTTGATATTGACAATCAGCGCCAGTCATGGCAATCAGCACCAATAATTGGCTGTGGCAGTCAGCACCCGTGGCAGTCAGCACCCACCGTCGAAATTGGCCAAATGTAGACTGAACAACCTCTGTACTCATAAAATATATTTCTGACCCCTGAATCACGTTATTTTTTTTTAAATCAATGTTTGTTGGAAAATTTGTGAAATATGTTACTGATAATTTGGTTATTAAACTTTAATAACCTCTATTCATGATAAAAAGCCATAGATATGAAACATTTTAATTTGCAGTAAGTACAGAATAATAACAAATATTATTTCTATTAATAGTATTATTATTATTCCTAGCATATTACTATTTTCTATTTCACTTCGTATCTAGTTTATAAAAATAAGTATCCAGTTTCATGCTCAGGGATAGAATGCTGTTTATAACAATTTTTCTACTGCTAATAGTCTCAATGCTAGAAGGGATGCTAATAAACTCTACTTAACCAACTAACCAATCTAATAATTACACATAATAATGTGAAAAACGGTCTTTCGATAACCATAAACAGTCACGTCAGGCAAATGAAATCAGTTGCGCGTTCTGACGATCATTACACCAGCCAAAATACTTGAGAAAAAAAAAAGGAATTGGTATCTACGAGCTTATTATATGTAATTTCTGATATTTAAATTAGTAAGCTAAACCAAACTCAAAGTATAAAAATTTGTCATAACACTGTGTCATCTGAACTTTAATTAAAAAAAAAAAAAAATGACCACGCTATATGGACTCATAATAATAAGTTACCACGAAAATCAGCACTAAAAGTGACTTTTAATTTAGCAAGTAAAATCATACCCAAAACAGAAAAGTGCATATATGCATACTAAGTTGACAAAAATAAAATAGACATTGTGTGATTACAATAACTAATCCTTCAAGCGTATGTAATGTGCAACAGATTAACATAGAGTCGAAAGCTTCGAAAAAGAAGCTTGCTGCTACAGTACACAATCTTTCATGTCGGTACATGTTATGTAAACCGACAGTAATGAGCGCGCATAAATTAGCAAATAAAATCAAATTGAATGTATAAAAAATTGCATGTAAACAGACTAAGGGATAACGTCACATACTGTCACGTTATCTCTTTCACTCTGCTCTTTACCAATTTTGATAAAAATAACGTCTCAATCTGTTGTATTTACATATCCAGTCATTTGAAAATGTGCTGCATATAAACAGTCACGTCAACGTCAGGTAAATAACCAGGCGCGGTTTCCAAAAAGAAGCCGTGTCTGTTATAACAGTCAAAGGATTGTGTCATGTAAACCTTATAAAAAAAATTAAAACTACAATAATTATGAGCACATTATATGTAGCTAAAATGATGGTTTTTCAATTAGAAAACTAAATCAAACTTAAAAATCACTAGATGCCGCTTCTAAAAAGTAGTCTTGTATTACAATAGTTAAAAGACAGTGGTGTCTGAACTTTAAAAAGATGCTCTAAATACGTGTGTAACTATAAAAGTGATTGTAACAAATAAAATTAAACTCTAAGAAAAAAGTGTATGTATGGTAAAAAGGGATTACGATCACAGTAACTACCCTCTACACGTATGCGATTGCAATAGCGTCAATGTAACGGTTGAAATCAAAGATGACCGCTAAGAAGCCTATCCTTCAGAACTTTTAGGCTGGTTTATTCGCTTCCTTTTTATATTTTTTTAGCCTAGAAGACTTCCCAACTTTCAGCATTGACATTAATGTGTCGATCTCTGCTTGTTCTTGTTGAATTAAGGAAATAATCTGAATATATTTGGATGATCATAAATTGATTTTCTCCTCATGTTAGAATGCAATTTGGAGTGGGAATCTTAGGTTCAATTCCCGGTGGAACTCATGTAGTTCGGATCCCATCACATTCAACTGTAGATCTACGTCTCATATAGCCTCGCTGCTGAAAGGTACGCTAGACTCAAAATCAAATAAAATTAGAATGCCAACCTTCCAAATTTTCGTTCGTCCTCTCATTTTCATTCTCGAAGTGATTTCATATGCATCTGAAAAACTGTTTGTAGCTCAGTATGGAACAATTTTTTAAAAAGTAAGTAAAAGGAAAACTACTCATTTGAAGTGAATATTTCATGTAATTAGCGGAAAGTAATTTCGTAATTTTTAGATGTTGCTTGTTCTTTTGCTTATTATATGTAAACAAGGCACCTAGAAAGATTCATATTTTAAAATAAAACGGATTGGCACGTTGCCTGTTCCACAAAGTATTCTATCATCCTTCTGATGAAAGACAAAATTAGATGTTACCATATGAATATTTCCAAAAATTGAGGTGACCACAATGAACACACGACTTTATACAATAAATCTGGGTTCATTTAATTTATTCTAACAAAAATTATGCTTAGGAAACTTTGTTCTTAATTTTGGCGGAAACTTTCAGCAGGAATTTATACTATTTATGGATAAGTTGGAAGTTTATACAGAATCTTGATGTACAGCATTCAAATCTTGAAAGAGGTTGAAGTTATCATTTTAATCTTAAATTTTCAAATACCTGAAATGGTAAAAATTTACTAAAACATCAGATTTCAGCGTTTATTGCCATATAACAAAAACGGTAATAGATGGCAACAAATAGATTTCTTGGAATCAATTCGGTGTCTCAAGAAAACATATCATCGTCACCCACATAACACTTTACTAAAACGGAAGTGGTAGAAATTTAATAGTACTACTGGTTTCTATATTGGTTTTCATAAACCAAAAAGGGTAAAAGATATCGAGGAACTTTTTTTTTTTTAATTGATTTAGCGTCCCAGCAGGTTCCATCTTCTCAATTAAGTCTGTTCAAAGTGAAACTATTAGAAATAGATTATTTCCTGCTTCAACTTTAATCATCATAGAAAAATAGGGCAGTTTCGTTTCACAGTGTGAATTTACGATAGACTTCAAAACTATATGAATTCAATACTCGAATTTGAAGTAGTACATTTAAAACTACTGGTTGCAAAGAGGAAAAAGATCAAAAATAAATTTGGATGCTGAATCCACCAAAAAAAAAAAAAACTATTTCTCACTAAAAAAGCTGTCTTACTGTTTTTGCTCTGTGGGTATAACATTATATTAACATTAAAACCGAATGTCGTAATTGATGTCCATCACTTGTGGTTACAATAAAAAAAATGAAATTAGGGATGAGACATATTCTTGATACTGAATCCATTTCAAAAATCTGCCTGTCACTATTTCCGTTTTATCTATTGTGAGATTAGTATTGTAATCGAACAAACATTGACTTTTACCATTTCCGGTTTCAACAAATAGAAAAGAGTCAAGACAAAACTCACTTTTTGGGAGCTGAATCTGTCAAAAACCTTTTTCTTATATTCCTTACAGTTTTTGGTCTATGGAAAATGTATTGAAATCGGAAGCATTAGTAATTTCAAACCACTTCCGGTTTAAGTAATGTTGCAGACATTGATGGTATGTTCTCTTGAGACGCTGAATGATTGCTGAAATATCCTTGCCACTACCTATTACCCTTTCAGTTCTATAGCAATGAACGTTAAAACTGGAAATGGTTTGTTTCTACCACTTCCGGTTTGATTAGAGAGTAAACGGAGAACACGAAATCTATTGTTGGGACGTTGAATCGATTGTAAGGAGCCGCTTCTCGATATCATTTACAGTGTTTGCTCTATAGAAATCAGTATTAAAACCGGAAATAGAGTAGAGGGGGGCAAGTGTACGTGGGGGGTAAGGATACGATTCCCTAAAATCAGGTGAATATATTCGTGTATGGCAATAATACGTCACGTGGAGTTTGATGTTAATGGCGTCTAGAACCTAAACAAGTTTGAGTGTGCTGCGGCAAACTACAAGCTATCTAGGTAAGTATTTATGTTTTTTCTAATAGTTTGATATAATATTGGGACATAAGTAGTTAATGAATAACTTACACAATTTTATAACGATTTCAAAGTACTATAAAGCGTTAGTTTCTAACATATCCATTGTTTGACAGGATAGAGTAAATAGCCTTTCTTCCAACAGTTGGCTGTACAACATCACGGGAAAGTCAATTGTGTAGTGAGGGGGCAAGAGTACGCAGATACCTACGGGGCAAGGGTACGCGTGCGTACTCTTGCCCCTTCTGTTCTATGAAAAAGAATCCAATTTGATTTAGAACTAACAATCAAAAAAGAATGTAGATTCCGTTGTAATAGAGAGTGACGGCAAACTTTACAAATACTGGTTCCCATATGTAGCCTCTAACGTTAAGAATTCTGAAGAATCCTGATATTTTCTTATGTACGAGGGATACATTTTTATTCTAAATACCATTCCTTACATAACAGTATCTAAGGTGGTGTTTGTTTTCGAAACAGATTAACGTGTGAGATAATGACATCTGCAGTTGTTGAATAACGTTACGCTTGCTTATTTTATTCAGGTTTCAGAAATACTACGCTTTGTCCTCTTTCATCTTAAATGTCAGTAGTCTTCAGTAATAAATTTTAATGGGCCTTATGCAGAGTCATTCTGACGAGTGATTAGTGCCATACTAAAAAGTTCGACTACCGTATGTTTCCTGTAGTAGTCAGTCCTTTAGTAATCATACGTTAAAACGACTCTGCATAAGGCGGTATCAATCCAATGATTGGTATGGGATCCTATAAAGATATATGAAACTAACCTAACATTTGATAACATGTAGCTTCATCAAGGATTGGTCGAGAAGTTCTCAAGTTACCCTCGTAGGTAACAAGCATTCTGTAACTGATGGAATAAGCTGAATTTGGAAATATATTTTTATAAAGGGTCTAAATATTATCTGATTTTTTTTTTTTTGTATCCTATGCATTCCCATTACTGATATTAGGAGAATTAAGGATTTTTTTTTTTTTTTGAATGAGAATCTGCAACGTCTTTAGGTACAATAAAGCCAGTAGGCCTATTTACCGAAGAAATGGAGAACGAATTAGTGGAATATATCACATTACTGGATCAACTCTTCTATGAATTAACTTTAAAAGATCTAAGAAGAATGGCATACAATTTTGCTGAACGTAACTAGTTGCCCCATATCCTTTAGCCATGTGAATCGAATGGCAGAAAGAGATTGGACAGAGTCTTTCCGTCGTAGACATTTAACAATTGCTTTGCAACAGCCTTCAAAGACTGGTCTGGGGAGAGCTCGTGGTTTTAGCAAGCCACAAGTTGAATGCTTTTTTAATTGTCTAAAAATCTTGTAAGACAAAACGGCTTTTCTCCACGGGATATCTACAACATGTACGAAACTGGCATAAATGCGGTTGCTCGTAAAGTTCCAAAAGTCGACTAAAAATCAGTTGTGAATAAAACTGTATCTAGTGATTTTGGAGTTAACATAACAGCTGTTTCATGGAGTGCATCTGGTTCCTTTATTCCCAAGATATTTCCCACAAAACAAATGACACAAGAATTATTCGATGGCTCGCCGCCAGGTTCTGTGGGAATATCTAATTCTGGTTCATCAACTCACAACTTTTCGTAGAATGGTTATATTATTTACACCAACATGTACGATCAAATTTGGTTACGAAAAAGGTATTTTTACTTGTTGACAATCAGACCTCTCACATTTCAATCGAAGCGATTGATTTCTGCAGGCAAAATGGGATAGTGATGTTGAGTTTACCACCAAATCCCAGTCATAATTTGAAACCATTAGATCGCTCCTTTTTTGACCCGCTGAAATCCTGGTATTCAACAGCGTGTGATAAATGGATGAGGAATCATCCATCCCACATAATTCCAAGTTGCGAGCTTGTTTACTGAGGCTTACTACAAAGCTGCAACCATTGGTATTCAGCCTTCAAGAATCTGGAGTTGTCCTACTGAATCCAAATGTGTTCACTGAAGAAGATTTTCTTCCTTCTATTGTGGATGTGGTAAACTTAAATGTAGAAGCCAGGTCTGAAGACGAAAGCATTCCTGAAGCAACAAATCAAGCATCAGACCTGAATAGAGCCCAAAATCGTTCATCTGATGATTCACTGGAAGTAAAAATGGACCCATGCGGTGCATCCAGATCAAACACTCCTTTGCCAGTTGCTCGTCCTGCTCCATCTGTTACCAAACCTTTAAACAGCAACGCTAGATCCTCACTAGAAGCAAGCAGGAGCTCATGCGGACTGTCCACTTCAAATACTCTTCTGCCGGTTGCTCGTTCTCATTCATCTGTTACCTAACCTTCAACCAGTAACACTGGATTCTCACTAGAAGCAAGCAGGAGCTCATGCAGATTGTCCACATCAAAAACTTCTCTGCTGGCTGCTCGTTCATCGGTTACCAAACCTTCAACCAGTAAACTGATCTTTACTGGAGGTAAGCAGGTCTTATGTGGACCATCTACATCATGCACTCCTTTGGTGGTTGTCAGTCCTCCTCCAACTGCTACCAAGCACTCAACCAGTAGATCTTGATCTTCTCGAAGTCAGAGATTCTGACATTCTCTCCTTTGAAGCAGAACTTACTTCCGAAACGGCGCCCTCCAAAGAGCAAAGGCAAACATCATCTTGCACCAGGAAAGCTACAACCGAATTTGTAGCTACAACTCCTCAGGTCAGTGAGGAAGTAGTGTACGAGTGTCGATTATGCAATATCATCTACAGTGATCCACCAATAGAAGACTGGATCAAGTGCGCAAGATGCCATGAATGGTGGCATGAACAATGCACATCATGTAAAGGAGTAAGCACCTTCATCTGTGATAATAGTTAATGCTCTTTTGGGTGCGTGCTCTTGCCCCTTTGATTTCGTACTCTTGCCCCACATATAGGGGCAAGAGTACGAATTTTAATGTTTTCATTTTATGAGTTCTAGTTCCTCTAAGAATAGAGGTATATAAAAGTTGAGTTTACATTTCGTAAAGGAGAGTTCAAGTTTTGTGTTCCATGTAAAAGTTTTCCGTTGTAACTATTTTTTACCAAAATATATAAGTTTAATTAAAATTTGCGTACTCTTGCCCCCCTTTCCTATACTAGTAGATTTCAACCATTTCCAGTTTCGGTAGAGTGTTGCAGGTGGTGATGATATGTTCTTCCTAGACACTGAACTGATTTCAGGAAATCGCTTGTCGCTACCTAGTTCAGTTTTGTTCTGTGAGGATAAACATTGCAGCCGGAAAGGGTTGATTTATACCAATTCTGGCTTGAATATGGATAGTGTAGAATATGGAATTTATTCTTGGGACACTAAATCAATTACAATAAACTGCTTGTAGCGTTTATTCTATATTGTGTTTTTATTCTATGGCGAAACCGGAAATGGCTACTTTCAACTTCTTCCGGTTTGAATAACATGCTAACGAATCATATGGAACCAATTCTTAGAAAGTTGAATCGTTTGCAAAAAAAAAAAAAAAAAAAAAAGCTTCTTACCGCTTACCGCTTTTGCTCTGATCCGTACCGTGCTTGATACGAAAGACAAATGTACTGAGGACGGACAGATGGACTAACATATTCGTTCTATAGGACAGCCGACACTTATCCGTAACATAGTTTAAAAGTCTAGAAAACGTTATATATATATATATATATATATATATATATATATATATATATATATATATATTGGAAATAGTAAATTCTGGTATTTGAACTTCACTGAGCAAAAACGATAATAGATATTGGGGAAGGAGTTTGTCAGAATGGATTCAGGATTAAAACAAATAGGTTCCATCTCCTCTGTTAAGGTTATATTAAAACCAGAAATGGAAGAAATCATCCGTTTCCTGTTTCAATCCTTGTCGCTATAGAACAAAAACGACAACAGATAGTGAGAAACTGTTTCTAGTAATTGATTCAGCGTCTTAAGAATAGATTAAATCTTCTCGTGCATCTCTCTACTAAGACCGAAAGGGATAGAAATTTACTACTTAGCTGGTTTCATCTCACTATTCCTCTATTATAGCCGGAAGTTATATATGTTTCATTTTGAATTTACATAGTTTGGAAGTCTACCGTTGTTTCACAACTGTAAAACGAGACTTTTTAGTATTATTATTTCAGAAGAAATAAATCTGTCGAACACTATCGTTAATAACATCACCCTAGCATGTTTTCATAGTGTTATAAAAGCCTTTCTTTCCAAGAGATAGCATATCTACTTTTTTCTCAATGAAAATTGTCTCAAAAGAAGCGTATTTAGAATATGTAGGTAGTGTCAATACGTGCACAGAAAGATTTAGGGCCACCATGCTAGGTACAACGACCGCTTTGTGATTATAAAGCCAGAAACCAGGTGCTTGGCACGCGATATTCCACCTAACACGAACAATTCGCTAATCGTTGCAGAATTCTCAGTAATAAGTTAATTGCCGGTCGTAGTTTCATCTTCTTCAACGAACTCACACTGACGAGTAATATACTTGGTACCTTACAAGCACACGACGATTTTTTGAATTTTGAGTTTGTAAATTGACTCACTGTGTGTGAAAGTTTCGTCAGTAACTTGATATTTGATTTCGTGCATTGCATTCTAAGAACTGCGAGACATTCTTTACCAATCACTTATGAGGAAAATCTGGAATATCTTAGCCATCTTAGAGTTGCACAGGAAACGGGACTAGACAGAATTTTCTACTTGAAACAGAACTCTTTCAATAGAAACTAGGAATCCGGCCGAATCCCGAAATTTTTATCCGGAATCCGGGAAGTAAAATCGAAAAAATCCCGGAATTCGGAAAAATCCAGATTTCAGAAAAACCCGGAATTTAAAAAATCCTGAATTCGGAAAAATCCAGAATTTTGAAAAATTCGATTTCGGAAAAAGTCCGGAATTCCGAAAAAAATACGGAATTTTTTCCGATTTTAGGAATTTTTCTGAATTCCAGAACTTTCTAAATTTCTGATTTTTTCCGAATTCCGGAATTTTTCCGAAATTATTTTAGGAAAGCGAAATTTTGGATTCCGGAAAATTTTGGCCATCCCTAAAAGAAACAGGTCGCATACTTACCGAGACGAAATAGTTTGTCTCGTAGGCAACGCTAGGTATTTGATTTGGATATTAGATGTGTTATTAAGTATTTGGCAAGTAATAGAAGATTAAGCTACGTAAGATACTTACAATTTTCATAAATAAAAGGTACGGAATTACAGCTTTAAACTTTGCATCCTATTTTATAAATTAAACCAAGTCATGCTGCAATTATTACTGAAATATTTATTTATGAAATATGAACAAAATTACAATAGGCATTTTCGGAAAACTTTGAAGAAAACTCGTCTCAACAATAAACTATTCCCCTAGATTTTTTCACGAACAATGGTTTATGCAGTACCGGTATGTTAATGAAATATCAAAATTACTTGCGGATATTTTGAGAGAATTACCCGTTGAAATCACATCCCGAAAGTTATACTACCATTTGTTGGTTTTTCAAGAAACCATTTATATAGCAGTAGAGCGTTATTAATAAAATATATATTCAATTTTTGACATAGCAAAATTTGCTGAAATGTTTTTGAAAAAAATCTTTCAGGAAACAAATATCCTATGAGTAAACTTCCCCTTATAAACTTCTTCAAGAGAAATGGTTAATGACACGTTTTAGGGTTGTTAATGGAATATTTATTTATGAAATTTAATCAAAATTGCATCAGTTACTTATCTGCAAATTTCCAGAACAAAAATAAAGCTAATCCTATATAAACAACTTACACCATAGTATAGGGTTAGTAATGGAATATTAATGTCAGAAATATGGATAAAATCATTTGAACTGTTTTTGGAAAATTTCAAATTTTAATTTTTACCCTCCAGTAAACCATCTTTATATTTGGTACTAAGATGAAAATTCAATGTCTTTCTCTCCCTAAGTAAAATTTTATAAAAACCTGAAGTTTAAAATTTGGTCTGGCTAGTTCAGGCACCAAGAAATTAATGTTGAGGAGGTTCCGAAGTTTCTTCTGAAGTCTGCCACTAGCAGTTACTATGTGTATGTAGTATTGAACCGGTATTATTCTACACTCGATACAATGATAAGTAACTTTGAAACACTGTCACCTATATTATCAGAAAAATATAAGAAAACTACCTTGTTTTTATAAGAAAAGAAAGAGTTCAGATGGAGTCGAAAATCAAATCTTTAAGGTACATCTTTGTCTCCTAGAGATAACATAATTTTCTTAAGAAAGTATAGAAATATCTATAAAGTAACAAAATTTTGGGGAAGTCCGGAGCCGTGAGCCACCCCCTCTGGGCGAGTGTACATACATCGGCGAGTATATATACGGAAGTACAGAATCCAGAAATTCTTTTTTCTTCATATAGGGGCAATGGAACATATAAATTGCTTGAAATATCGACTTCGATATTTTTCACGATACTTTCTATAGTCGAAAGTAGAAATTTGCGACTCAATGTGTAAATATATGTTGTTACCAAAAATATTATGTATTCTTGTGTATTAGCCGTACTAACTTACGTTTAAGTGTAGAACTAAAGTTTGTGTGTTAATCCAAAGTTACATTGTTGCAAATGAACATTATGGAAGGATCTTTCTTGGGCATTACTGGTTCCATCTCTTTATCACATAACGTTTGCAATATTTTCATTAGATTACCATATATATATATATATATATATAAAACATGGTTTGTAGGATCGAAATATATTCATTCTCAATTGGGGAAAATGTGAAAGAACAAGTGGAATGAACGTTTTATTAGATAATATATATTCTATGAGTATGTAACAGTAGCTTTTTTTAATTTTAAAAAAGTCTTAGTACTTTTACTTTCGATTAAAATATTATTTAAAATAGAAGAAATATTTTGTAAGAGTAATGTAGCTAGGGAATTCAAAGGGTTCGACTTAGTCAAAGAAAGTCCAGTAGAGAATATTGTAAAATACGTAATTATTAATCGAATTTTTGGTAATTGTAAAGAAAGTTCTGAGATCATCATCCTACCTAAAACAAAACAAAAAATCTCATCTATGCTCTTTTTCTTAACAGTGCTTAATAATTTAAAGCAGACATTATAGGTAGAAATTAGAAACCTTAATTATTTGAGTATATTGCGTAATGACTTCTGTGTCTTTAAATGTTAATAAATGCTCTTTATTATATTCGTTCTATTACACTATCAATTTATAGCTTTACACTGAGAATCATGTAACACTAAAACAGTGTTTGAGATCTAACTTACGGTTAGTGTAAAGGGACAGGTTTTGCCTATAGATGTCACTACTACAGTCTTCGTATCTCTCCCATGTATTTTTTACCTTTCACGAAAATTTACAATTTCTTTTACAAATTTCAACGTAGAGACTTCACATTTTTAGAGAAGGAACTTCATAACCTATTAAAGGAAACAATCCGTGCCGAATTTTTATTTAGAATTTTCTTCATTGTCCAAACAGTTCCATTGTTAAAGGTTTGGATATCCATTTCAACAATCAAGCCATTTTAAGAATGAAGAAAATTCTAAATAAAAAATCGGCACGGATTGTTGCCTTCGATAGATTATGAAGTTACTTTTCTAAAAATTTGAAGTCTGTGGGTTGAAATTTCTAACAGAAATCGTGAATTTTCTTGAAAGGTAAAAAGTACATTGAAGAGATACGAAGATTGTACTGCCATCTATCGACAAAACTTGTCCCTTTAAACCAACCTTAAGTGAACTAGAATTCTCTACGAGACTCGTGAAATTTCTCATCTCGTTTTAAGAACGAGAATTTTCTTTCGTTTCTCGTCTAATCACGAATTTAAAAACGTGTTTCACGTCCCGAGACAAGGCAAAAAATTTCAGGCGATTTGATTGCCACACAGAAACCCTTGAAATCTGAGCGGTATTACAGTGGTTCGAATTCAACCTTAAACTGTAGATCCATGAATTATATAGCATCGGTGCTGATGCTGAAAAGGGATTCTGAACTCAACCAACCAACTAAAAGTTAACTGTGCGAATGATTTTTGTGTAGTGTTTATTACCTTTGACACCCTATAGACCTAAACTGGGTTGAGTCATTATTATAACTCGGTAACTAAGAGATCTAACAGTATAAGACATGAAGTATGACAGCATAGAAATATATAAAAGAACTTGACACTCATATTAAAAATTCTGAAGTTCTCGTTCATATATCATTGGGTTCCCATCGTTCTTATACCATTTAAAATAATGCATATACTGTACTTAGAATTCTTCAAATATAACAATTTCTTGAAAGGAGGAACAATTGCAGCGCTGTTTGAGACGACTTACATACCTATATTATACAGGAAACCTAAATGATAATTGGCCATTCGTCAATTCACTGAAAAGAACGCTAATCACTACTCTATCTGTAGCGATCATTAAAGAAAAAATAAAAAGTTAGAAATTCCAAGAGGAGAGGTGACCAAGAAAAAGAGAGAAAGAGAGAGAAAGGCATAGTGAAGGAACGGATTCTGCGGCATAAAGTGATCTTCCAGCTATCATAAAGGAGAAAAAACGTTCACGAGTGGTCTATGTTGTTAAGACCACCCTATGTGCAGGATGTTCCTGTAGCCTTCGAAACCTTCATAACCTTCTTCCTAACATGGCATTTTGCGGTTTAGACATGTCGGCAAAACGAATAGGACAGGAAAATGTAATTGCGCCATTCGGTTTCCGTGACTGACCCGAGGCTTTTATACTCCCAAAACTCACTCAAGGCCGCCTGGCTGAAAAGCGTCCCCACCACTCCTTCTGTAGAAAAAACTAACTTACTTTTTCTTTTGTTTTTTGTTGGTGACTATATCATCATATTAGTTTGTATCTTCATTCAAAAGTGCAACACTTCATTGATAAGTTTTGTGGATTCAATTTTAAGAATTCTTCTTTCGCTGAAATTTTCACCGCAGCAGAATCTACTTATACGTAAAGTAAATGAATGCGTTCTTTTTCCGTTAATTTCTTGGAATGCATTTATTCTTGCAACTTTCCGTCTTATTTCCCATGTGCCTGCATGCACGTGGCTCTATTTTCTTATTTCCTGCTATCATGACTAAAACCTTCTTATGACTAATATTCATTGAGTTCCCCGATGACGATGACTAAATATGGCTAAAATTTATAATCATTATTTTCCTTTACTTTAAAATAAATGAATATATCTAAAAAATAAGTTCCAATGTCAGAGTGTACATCACACGGAAAAGTTTGGTTTGACTTAAAGGAAATATACTTTAAGGTGAACGAATTTTTGAAAATAGAAGATATTTAAGTCTTTAAATTTGTCGAGTAGAAATTCAGTTAACTTCATTTTAACGATGTATTCCACGGATAAATTAGTATTTTGCATCCTGAGCATTATACTAACACGCTAGTCTCAACAGTCGTCTATCAAGTAGGGTTAATATTCATAATTACCCCATAAGAATATATAGGGAACCGATTTTGGATTATCTATATATTGGGATCAACTAGATGGATCACCTACATCAACATACTCGAGTCCCAACTTCTGACTTTTACATCCTGATCAAAATTGATGGTCATCCATCAAGCAGTTTTTGAGATTTAGTCTTCCGAATACATGGACAGACAGAGTCTCTTTATTAAAATAAAGGTGATAAATGGGTCACATGTCTGCTCTTTTCACACTTAAGAAAAATGTATTACAGGATCAAATAATGATGATAATTTCTGTGACTAATTTTTTTTTTCTCTGGGAAAGAACGAAATACAACTCAGAAAAATAGTCATTGCAGCGAAATATATATAGTCAATAAATCAATGACATCTTAATTGATTTTAAAGCACATTCTTTGACAATTGGAAATATATATTTCTTATGTTCGACATAAAATGAGGGTAGTACTTTCTAAGTACTGAATACTTACGCAGAGAATATGTTAGTACTATTTTCCGACTTGCGCAATATTTTGAAGAATGTTAAAAATTATGGGCAACTGGGAAAACACCTTGTTAGTGAATCAATATGACTCACGTAAGAGGAAACAAAGAAGGACACGGTGATCTGCATCATTGCACCCTTTTTTTCTTGAAGTTTTTTAAAACAACAACTCACCCAACTTATTTACACTTCAAGAATAAATTTGAAAAGAAAATTTAAATAACTTGGATAACAACTTATTTCGACCTATTATTTTTGCAGTTTTGCCATCCTAAATCATCGATTTTCCTAAATAATATATTTGGAAGCTTTAGTGGAAAAATTTTAACGGAGTTCAATGAATCCGAGATAAATGTGGTGCAAAATTATGTTAACAATGTGGAAATTTCATCTAACCTCAACATAATTTCCGATGTTTGTGCTTTACTTCCCAAATCTATATTTCGTTAGAGTAGAACATTACTTCAAATCGCATTGATGCTACCGGTGTTATCATCTACATACCAAGGATCCTTTAATGTTCAAAGAAGCCTACAATCATACCTGCACAAAAGATGAGGACAAGAGAAAACATCTTCTTTGGCTGTTTTTCAAATCGACCAAGAAACAGCCGCTTTTTTTATGTGGATCATATGATTGATTCATGTGCAATGAAATCAAGAAGACGACAAAATGTGTGTTTTTTGGGAAATAAATCATCTGATGTTGGTTAGTAATTATCAAATAATAGTATTTGTTGAATGTTAACGCTGACGAAAGCTACGGGCAAGTTACTAAACAATTTGTAGTGTGTGTACTTGTATACAAAATAATGTTATAAACCCGTATTTTGTAAAACTGAAACCCCTACAGAAATTAGGAATGTTCCTGACCTGTTAAAAATAGCTATAAATAACTTACTTGATTCAGGATTATGAATGCATATTTGCAACGAAAACAAGAAGACGACAAAATGTGTGTTTTTTGGGAAATAAATCATCTGATGTTGGTCAGTAATTATCAAATAATAGTATTTGTTGAATGTTACCGCTGACGAAAGCTACGGGCAAATTACTAAACAATTTGTAGTGTGTGTACTTGTATACAAAATAATGTTATAAACCCGTATTTTGTAAAACTGAAACCCCTACAGAAATTAGGAATGTTCCTGACCTGTTAAAAATAGCTATAAATAACTTACTTGATTCAGGATTATGAATGCATATTTGCAACGAAAACAAGAAGACGACAAAATGTGTGTTTTTTGGGAAATAAATCATCTGATGTTGGTTAGTAATTATCAAATAATAGTATTTGTTGAATGTTACCGCTGACGAAAGCTACGGGCAAATTACTAAACAATTTGTAGTGTGTGTACTTGTATACAAAATAATGTTATAAACCCGTATTTTGTAAAACTGAAACCCCTACAGAAATTAGGAATGTTCCTGACCTGTTAAAAATAGCTATAAATAACTTACTTGATTCAGGATTATGAATGCATATTTTTCTCTTAGGTTTGTCTTATTATAAATATCTACTTTGATTAATAATAATCACTACTAAATGCAAGTGCACCAAATACCCTATATACGATGTTTTACATTTTCATGTTATATTATTATGTTGGTATATCGGTAAATGAAAGTATGTTTTCACTGTTCGGGAGGTTTCAAAATAAGATCGCAGATCTTTTTTATTGTCAGTTTATTTTTAGAATGGAAAGCAGTTAACCAGTTAAATATAAAGGTAACCAAGAAAGTTCTGCCGCTTTTGTGAAAGTCTGTTGTTCATTTGGCCCTCACACAGTGAGTTAAATGCGAATGAAGATAAGGCGAAGGTTAGGTGTTGATGTGGGTATATCCAACACACTAAGTGGTTGTGGCAGTTCAGTTACACCGTGAACTTGCGTAAGAACAGAGTGAATCTCCATAGAGTGTCATAAGGGCATGTACAGTATGTTGTACGAGTTCAAACTGGGGTCAAACGCCGCTGTAGCGGGGCGGAAGATGTGCCAGGCCTTTTGTGAGGGTGTCGTGACTACGCGGACAATGCAACGGTGGTTTAAGAAGTTTAAGGACGGTGGCGAAACACTCGAAGACGCACCACGTGCCGGAAGACCAACACATGTACAAAATGAAGATATTGAGGCAGCAATTGAGGCGAACAGTGGCCAGACATGTGAGGAACTAGGACTACAATTCAGTGTAAGTGGAGGAACCATTCGGCAGCACCTCCATCAACTTGGGAAGCACTACAAATTTGATCGATGGGTCCTACTAATCGATGGGTCGATGGGTCCTACTACTAGTACATGATTTGACTCCGGGCAGAAGGTCTTCTTTTCTTTGGTGTTTCTTTGTGTTTCTTTGGTGTCTCGTCTGAGGAAGGAGCCATTTCTGGACAGGGTGTTCAGATGTGATGAGAAATGGGTCCTGTACGAAGCTCCACGGCGCCATCATCATTCGTTAGCATCCCATGAACGGCACCTCGGACCGGTTCCAAAACAGCCGAAACCAGCATCCACCAGAAGAAAGTTCTCCTATTTGTTTGGTGGACTGCTTGCGGCATCGGGAACTGCTACCAGCTAGTCAGAGCATCAATCAGGAGTGTAGTCAGCAAGTTTATTTAGGAGGGTCCCGTCATTTGTGAAGGGGGGCAGCTACAATGTTCAAACTCAAAAAAAAAAAAGTGTCATAGCTAGTGATTTTGAGGCCTGAAAAAAGCCGAAAATTTTGGTTTAAATCTGGAAAACTAAAAACACTATTTTTAAAGCTTTTTTCTTTCTTTTCTTTTCCTTCATAAATATTATGTACCAGGCAGTTGTTATACTCCAAGTAGAAAAAAAGCGAATGAAATCCAAACTGAAAAAACTGAATGAAAACGTTGTTTTTCACCAAATTTTCCATTTGATAAAAAATATGTTTCTTAAAATACTACTTACAGCATATAAAGAGTACAATGTACTTACAAATTCGTTTAGTACCATTGTTTTATGGCAGTATTTACTCCGATCAGCCAGAACATTATGACCACCTACCTAATAGTCGGTATGTCCACCTTTGACACGGATAACAGGGCGACGCGTCTTGACATGGAAGCAATGAGGTCTTTATAGGTCGCTGGAGTTGGTACTATATCTGCACACACAGGTTATCTAATTCCCGTAAATTCCGGTGAGGAAGGCGATGCGCTATGACGGCATGTTCAATTACATCCCAGAGGTGTTCGATTAGGTTCAAATCCGGCGAGTTGGGGGCCCAGCACATCAATTGGAACTCGCCGCTGTGTTCCTCGAACCACTCCATCATACTCCTGGCCTTGTGACATGGCGCATTTCCTTGTTGAAAAATGCCACTACCTTTGGGAAACACAGCATTTACATGCCGACTGGATTATGCATTTTTCTCCGTGTATATACAAGATTTTTTTATAAAATACATTCTAATAATAGAAGACGAATATCTAAGTCTACCGATCTGTACATCGCGCTAATTCCTAATAATAAATAGCCATGCTAATTGGTGTAGTTACCTGACGCTAATAGATGTCGCTAGCTGTGCTATCTCTCGCTACTCGTTGATTAAGTCAACATAATGTTTTGTGTAAGAAATTCCTTGAATAATTACATAAATGTATACCCTAGTATAGAATTTAGGATGGTTGGTTGACAAACTAAGAAAAAAGTTACGTGTAACAATTAGGGCATTTAATTAAGAACAATTTTAATTTGTAAATTATTCATTGTAGGTTTGGAAAATTCAAGATTACTAATAAAAGTTCAACTGACCAAAGCAGTATATATATTTAAAGTTATATATTTGTGTTACAGTTTCGGCTATGTAACACAAATATATAACTTAAAATATATATACTACTTTGGTCAGTTGGAGTTTTATTAACAGTTTTAATCTTCAAAGTACAGCGGCTCAAAGGTTGGGGGAACAAGTAGTATCCACGAGATACAAAGAATATTATGGTCACTGTTTCCTTTTCCCAAAATAATTCACTCTTTTCAACATTCTATCATTTCTTTTCCCTTAAAATGAGTTAATTTTGTTCCTTATTGCAGAATTGTTCATGAAATATTTGTCAATGAAATACAAAGAGTATTTTCGGGAAAAATCGTTGAAACACAATTTACTCCCACCATTAAATTAACCTTCATCGTATTAAATGAGAAAATGAATTATGAAAAAGTAAAGGATTGTTGAGGAAATAGTAATGAAATATTCAAATAAAACTCACCCCGACCCTACCGGTAGACTGTTTCTTCTTGACTTAGGTGTCCTGCTTGTAGGGTTGTTAGTGAAATATTTAATTACGAAATTTGAACAAAACTGAAACGTTTTCGAGCAAATCGTCTAAAGAAAATTTACCCTTTCTGGATTTCCCCAAGCAAAATTAATTGCACAGTATTGGATTCTTGATTAAACATTTGTGAAATACGAAAAAATAACTGTTTTCAAGAAATCACTCAAAAAACACCAGTAAACTACTTAAAAAAGAGGATATTTCGGCAAGAAACCAACGTTACCGTACTATGATTTTACTATAATAATGAAATCGTTATTTGTGAAACAGATTTATAATGAAAATGGTTAGAACTGTTTGTGAGATAATTACAATTTTCAGATTTTTACACTAGAAGAAAAGAGGACACTCCTAGCCACCATCCTTCGTAGAAACGCCAATTGGATTGGACACATCTTGCGAAGAAATTGTCTTCTTTACACCGCCATAAAAGGAAAGATGGAAGGGAAGCAAGGAATAGGAAGAAGAAGAACACAGCTGATCGATGATTTGAAAGATAGGAGAAAATATTGGGAGTTAAAAGAGGAAGTTGGAAACATTTCCAGGCCAAAATCTAAAATTGAAAAAAAAATCCTCATTAGTCCCAGGACCTGCAGAAAGGCAGAATACTTAATAATAATAATAATAATAATAATAATAATAATAATAATAATAATAATAATAATAATAATAATAATAATAATAATAATAATAATCACATACGTTGAACGGTGTGAATTCTGAACCTCCGTAAATACTGGATAGATTTTTTTTTTTTTAATTTCAATATGGAAGGAAGCTCGTTGAAATCTTGGATTCAACTTTACTTCGGGATCACAAGATCTTTATACTCGTCATGACTCGGCACACTTTATATATATATACTGAATATATTTCGCATATTACAGGGCAATGTATTAAACCCTTCTTGATATTTAAGGTGTTGAAAACCGGTACGTGACGTTTGGGCGCCGCCGTTTGGGCGCGGACGTTTGGGCCCCGCCGTTTGGGCACTGGATGTATGGGCGCGAAGCCATTTGGGCGCCAGACGTTTGGGCGCGAGTTAAAAAGTCGTTATGTTAGGCGCTGAGTACTAAGTTCGAATCAAGATATCACAAGGTGTCTACTGTAGTGGAAGTCCTTGAATTATACTGGATTTTGTTTTACATACTAGAAATACTGGAATTTCAAAATTATAAAAACTGAATTAAGAATTAAATTTTGTAAATTTAAGTTTCAACGAAAGTTAAGTGTGCTTTTTATTTGATAACTTTTCAAGCCAAATGTAAGTCGACCAGACTACATATGATTGACTGCATTACATACATAGTGAGCCTATTCCATTAAAAAACTTAAAGCAGGCCTTCTGCTGTAGTTACGCAATAAGTGTGAATGTCAAACACATTTCTAGTGGCTAAATGACCAATATATGTACACTTAACTATTATTTTTCACTTTGAAATCGTTGTTTTTTTTTTCTTTCCCCACTTTCTTTAATGCAGATTAAATGCTTACAATGGGACGAAAAAAAATGTGTGTTAAGTTTTGATTTTTATATTGGAATGTTAATAAAAAAAGTGATACCAGAAATACAGCATACCACAGTTCCTAAACTCAATGTGTTAGACATCCTGTATGCAAAATATGTCTTAGACACCATGTATGCAAAATATCTTTCCCTCAACTCGATTAGGATATAGGATTTTTAGATTTCTGGGCTCTCGGCATCTAAGGCCATTTAGCCCGTCACGTTTGAGGGAGCACACTATCCGGGGAAAGGGAAGGAAGAAAGGATTGGGGAAGGAAGGAAGTGGCCTGGACCTATAAATTAGGTACCACCCCGGCATTTGCCTGGTGTGAATGAAGAAAACCCAGGAAAACCTCATTCAGGGTGGCTGGCCTGAAAGAGCGTGTTACACTTTTTCGACCGAGTGCCCCCACCGGGAATCGAACCCGGGACCGATCGCACCAAAGGCGAGAGTGTTAGCGACTACGCTGCAATCTTTTATTGGTAGTTCTTTATTGGACTTAAGGAAGAGAAGAGTTTGGCAAACGTAATACGAAAGAAAACAAATTTTAATATTCATAAATATGTAATTATTAACTTTCTTAAAAAAAAATACAAAAATTAAATCAATATGTTTTAATTAACATTAAGAAAATTAACAGTTCGTCTGATTCCTTTATTTCCTAGCTTTCTTATATAATACAAAAATTAGATCAGAAGTACAAGAATCGTGAACAAGCGAAAAATCAATCCATGACGAGGTTAGGCAACAAATGCCACAAACACATTAAACTATTTAATTTAGATGAATAAATAAGATAGAGATAGAAAATATACAGATAAATGAGGTGAGATAAAGATAGAAGTGTAGGAAATGTATATATCTTGATTGGCGCTTAGTTTTCAGTGCCTAGCTTACTTTATATGTCGTAAATTGTGATTTTTACTATGTACCTCGCGCCCAAACGTCTGGCGCCTAAACGGCTTTGCGCCCAAACGTCCGGCGCCCAAACGGCAGCGCCAAAACGTCCGCGCCCAAATGGCGGCGCCCAAACGTCCTGTCCCGTTGAAAACTACATTGAACCAGTCAGACATTGTTATACAAGTAGGGACGTACCCACGGGGATCCACCATATAAGAACCCCCCAAAAAACTTCCTAACTCAACATATTCACTTTCTTAATAAAACTATAACTTAAGTGTTTAACAGGAAAATAGTTGATGTAGCATGAACATTTGATTTTACACTTCATCTATACTCTTCCTCTTATGAAAACAATCTAGTTCTATATTTTTTTTTTTAGAAAATGTAGGTGGAAGTATTTTACAATTACGTATCGGGTACATAATAATACCCGTTCAATGCTATACAGATATAGTGGCTTGTAGTATTGCCTCCCGGCTAAAGCTTGGAACCTCCGAACAAAAATTTCTGGGTACGCGCCTCTACAAGTATAACTATTATTGAAGTTATTTTGAGATCATAAAAGATCAAATAGTTAACAATTCTAGTGTTTTAGTAACACAGTAAATAATTCATCTTCTTGTAAACTTAGTGAGCCAAACATTGTGGATGGAAGTCTGGAGTGGATATCATGCAGTTTATTATATTCAGATAATAAGGAAATTCATGAAGGGATAAAAGCAAGTTGAGTTGAGTTGGATTTAAGTTTAGCGCCCCTTTCATCAGCGAAGCTGTATGAGACGTGGACCTACTGATTAACGTGAAATCCGAACCACATGAGCTCCAGCTGGGAATTGAACCCGAGTCTCCCCCGCCAAAGGCGCGTACGCTAACTGCTTAGCGACGAAGGAACTCAGGGATAAAAGCGAATAGGAATTACTCTTGTGTGCTACGTTCATTGGCTATGAAAAAGCATCTGATTCTGTGAAGCCTTCAATACAGGGGCGTCATTTCAGACTTCGCTTGGAGGGGGCAAGAACACCACAGACATAGGACTTTTATGTTTTGTACTAGTATATTAGTAAACAATCTATTAATGTTTATGTATTCCTCAAACTCTTGGGGGGGGCAATTGCCCCCTCCTGCCCTCCCTAAATGACGCCCCTGCTTCAATACTATCTTAACAGTGTTGAACAAGCGTATACTAAAATCATTGAGAACATTTATGAACAAGTCATTGTAAATATCCAGTTTTTGAACTGTATAAAGATTGTAGGAATTGAGTAAGGAGAATCGATAAGAATTTTCTCGATTCCTTCCGAGCTTTTTTCACAAACGACCTTGAATATGTTTTTAGGTTTGTAAACTGCGAAAACGAAGGGATAAATATAAACGAATAACGTTCATGTGACTCATCTTTCTTTTGTCATGATGCTCTTTCTTGCAGCCTACAGCACAGAACTGCAATGTGTATGAAAGATCATCTCAATTCTAAAATCAAGGACGTCGAATTGAAAATGACTATAGGCAGGGCCGCCCACAGGGGGGATGTATGGCGCAAGCTGCGCCATTGAGAAAAATTTTGGGGGGGATTTTACTCTACTTTCGAACTAGCAATTTTATTGTCGGAATAGCATTAAAACACGATTTTGAGAAGCTAATTTTCAAAAATTTTCCGGGGTAAACCCCCGTACCTCCTGCTTCGATAATCGATGAATGAAGTACCGCGCAAGTAGCCGTGTGAAAGGAAAGGCGCAAGTTGTGCCAACGAGAAAAAAATTGGGGGGGGGGATAAAAAAATTGGGGAAGAATTTTACTCTAATGTCGAATAAGTAATTTTGCTGTCGTCAGAATAACATTGGAACACGATGCGATTTTTTTTAAATCTCGATAATGAATTCCCCTACCCCCTGCTTAGAAACTCTATGAATGAAGTACCGCGCAAGTTGCTATATGAAAGGATGGCGCCAAGTTCTGGTGAACAACAGTTACAAACACTCAAGGAATCACTTTCAAATTTAGATTTGAAACTTGCCTATGTTGTCTGTTGAAAATTATAAAGTAGTTTGACATAATTGTGAGCTAGTGGTAACCATACAGACAACAGCCAAGTTTCAAATCTAAATTTGAAGTGAGCCAGTGAGTGTTTGTAACTGTTGTCCACCAGAACTTGGCGCCTATTTTTGTGATTTCAATTCTTTTTGAGGCCACTCGTACTTGGCTCTTTTACAGGAATATTTTTTTGTTGGATATAACTTCTTTTTGTAGTCTAATTTCGAGGATAACATTTTCTTTTGGTATCAAACTCAATAACTTGTAACTTGCGTCTTACTTTTCATGTACAAGGGATTTATATCAATATTTTGTAAAGAAAAAAATAATACTACTAATTGTAAAAAAAAAAAAAGAATACCTGTGCCATACACAGTGTGTAGAAGTTTTTATACCCTTCAATATCCTTATAGAACATATTTAGTATTGTACACTACCAAGACTACTAATAAAAGTAATGCCATTTTTATAATTACTACTGCCCCTACTACTACTACAAGCATTCTATAATACTACTGCAGGAAATAAAAACAACAAAAATCACAATTACTAGTACTATAAAAGCTACTGCTACACTGGGCAATTGTTTTTAGATGACTTGAGTTTTGAGGAGGGAAGAGATTATTAGTTTTGGGGGGGAATGCGCCATCAGCTTTGGGGGGGATGGGCACCCCTGACTATAGGAAAGACGAAAATGACGTTCAACAACTTTGCAAGAAAATGAAAGAAAGAAGTTGAAAACATGAACTTACAGAAATTGCCTATAATACTTGCGTTGCTATGGTGTAGTAGTAAAACAGAAATTTACAGAAGTATCAAACTACTATATAGATCTACTTGAGTGTGTTCGGAAGGAACAGAGTCATATTCAAAAATAAATCAGTGATTTGCCAGAAATGAATAATTTCTAGGTGAATATATCATATTGTATCTGTTTTAATATGTTAATCGAAGAAACGGACACTAAAATTAAGCATTCACTATTTCCAGACTAAATAATGAAGCATGAAGAAGATATATACCAGGAAGAACCTGCAAAGATACGGAAAGACTTGCAGGAACCGCAAAATGGATAGAAATAGCATATATCATGAAAACAAAGATACTGAAATGACAGTCTGCCCAACATTGTATAAGAAAAAATGGTGATCGGTGGACTTTGACTGACTACTTAAAAGACAAGAAACGCCTTTAACAAGTTGGTGTAATGAAATCAAGGAACATCAGAGAGTAATGTGGAGAGACAGATTATTATATAGATAAGTGTTGGGGAACCCTTCATCCAGCAGTGTATTAGTATTGGTTAATGATAGTGATGATAATGCATCCTTAACATTTCTCACTAAAAATTGCTAATACTGTATATTTGGAAGATAAAATGTAAAGAATGTATATTTTGAGGAAAATATTAGCAATAAACTGAACTCGTTTACGCAGCAGTGCTAAATGCGTTACTTCCTCTGCTAGGCAAGACTGCATGTCTTTGAAAACCCCAGTTATCATGAAGATACTTTTTTTAAACATCTGGAGAAAGGTATATATTGTATATATAAAAAGCATTGCCCTTCCAAGAAGACATATGACACGCGTTTATCACGTTTCGTTGCGCCTGAGAAGTGCCGAGTTAGTCGTGAGGACGAACAGTGTGATTTTTTGTGCATTTGCGGCAGGCACTTGCTTTCGATTAGATAGATAGGGATTACGTGATTCCAGGGACTGCCGCTACTGTACACACAGAGCAAAGAGGAAAAGCTTTTCCATCTGTCAGAAGCTAAAGGAGATCTTATAACTCCACACGCCACGTTTAAGAGTTTGCAAGTCACCTTGAATCAGATCACGATTCGTTGGCTTGCCAAGTCCATCGAAAAACCCAACTTCTCATCTCTCTACGATTAGGACATGCAGAAAATTTAATCAAAGTCTCGCCTCATCTACAAAGTTTGCCGAAAAGATTGGAACGAAAGAAAATTCACATACATACATACATGTGTACACATATACAGACGCATACAGTCATGTTTTCAAATGCCCCGTTCATATACATTGGAACGATCTTGCTGTTAAGAGTTTTGTTTCGTAAAGCAGAATTTTGATAGTACTCAAAAAATTGCGTTTTGAAATAAAATCTATCCAAAGTGAAGTATAGAGCTATCGATTATGGAAATATCTTCCTTAAAAGTATGATAAATAAATCTAGTAAGTGCAGAACCTTATTCAAAATTGAAAATAAAATATGCGTGGAATTTTACAAATCTTTCTGTTCTTTATCTGCTAATAGTTCTGAACTAATTGAAGCTTCTACACCTATTCCCAAATAGTTCGAAAAACGACTAAAAAGTAGTACTTACTAATTATATTGTTTGAATTGCATGAGTTTTTCTACGGAAAGCAACTGTGATAATTCGCCAAATACATTTTTTTATTTGCACGAATTTTTCTTCGGAAAACAACTGTGAAACAGTTCTTGTAAAATATATTCTTTAAATTGCATAAGTCTTCGTTCTTTTCTTTTCTTTCTTAATCTCTATGCTCATAAGGCGAATAAATAGTTAGTTATATTAGATAGTCTCAAATGTTACTCATAATATTGTATATAAGCATTGCATTTTTATGATATGAAATCATTTGCCTTCAATTGCTTTTACCTCTCGACCCAATCATACCTGTAATTCTAAAATAATTTTTATTAAAGGCATATTTCTGTTTCTAAAATTTTATTCATTTCTTCTATTTCTTAAAAGTTTAAAACTGTACATTTCCGAGTATTAGTATATTAATTCAAAATTTTAGATATAAAATGTTATGATAAAACCACTCACTACGAATCCAAAATGACAAATCTAAGCAAACCAAACCTTAAAACCGAAAACCCTTTCAATCCCATTATATTTAAGAATTTATTAAGCAAAATGTTTTTGAACTTGACAATCTCTGGTAAATATCTGAACTTCTTAGTGGTTGAGAGAGCTCAAAAGCGCTGCTAATATCAGTTTAGATCAAAAACACGCGAATTGCAAATTTGATTCATTGACTCCGTATTCAACTCAGCCAGTGAAAACAGTCGTGGCAAAAGAAGAAGCAAAGGAGTGGAGAGAAGAAACTGGTGTTATAAAGTTAAGTCAAATACACACATATAATAAAATAATATCACCTTATTTACAACAATTACAAACATAATATATATATATATGATGTTTGTTCTCATTATGAAGGCAGCTTTCTCCTACCTATATATCAGCGTTTCCCAATCTTTCTAATGCTACTGACTACCTATTGCAACTGCTAATTCTCATTTATTAAATAAAAAATTATTTTTGAAACTATGTTTTATATCATAAAAATGAAGTGTCATGTGTGACAATGAAATACTATTATAAATGGAGATATTCGGAAAAATATAATCCTAGAAGCTCAGCCTAACATGAATTCGGCACTCACATTATAAAATAATGGGTAAGCTGTTTTTCAGACATAAAGTTCCTATGTCTGGATCAAAACTAGATAATTTCAGACGTAGATCTGGCTTCACGTTAAGTGCGTGTGTTCCTGTATTTCTTTTTCATATGTAAGAGATGAGAAAATGTTGTCTTGTACAAATATGTCATGGCAAATAGCAGCACATGTTACAACACTTTTGGAAATTTTAAGAAAAACGATCTTAGACTGAAACCAAAATTCCACTAACGTAACAAAGGAAACAGTATTTTGAATGTATAATCATAAGACAGCTCGATAAGTTGTTTTTCTTCGATAGAATGAAGTCCATATTCCGAATCTGGAAAGGCAGATTCCGTCTTTTTTTTTCTTTTTTTTTTTTTTTTTTTTTTTTTTTTTTTAAGGGCAAACAGCTAAACATGAGGTGTGTTTTTAAAGTAAGTACCGTTTTGAAATAATAGTAATGAAAGAGAAGTATATTTTTCGTGTTTTTTTTTTCTACATGAAAGCCTGTGCTTTAGTTTACTTTTCTACATAGTTTCCACCAATATTAAGGCACTTATCGAATGATAAAACAAGCTTTTGAATACCATCCTCTTAGAAGTCTCTAGCCTGATTTCACAACCACTATAACACGGCCGATTTGTCCTCATCGTCGTGGCGCTGATCACCCAGATGCTTCTTCAAATGCACGGAATATACTTCTTGAAACTTGAGGAAACTTATCAGATAACGAAGAAATCGTAAAGCGTCTGTTCTTATTCACGTTTTCGTCAATTTTCTGCACCAAGTCTTTAGTGATGACAGAAGGTCACCCACTTCGTTCCTCATCATGAACATTCATGAGCCTCCATCTTTAAAAATCTCTAACACAATTCCGTACCATTTCATCGTTCATGATGTTTTTTTTTTTTTTCATACACTTCACTAATCTGGCTATAGATTTAAGCGGCTTTCACGCCTTTAGCACTAATATGTAAGAAAACGAATCACAGCCGGCAAGATTCTCTATCGGCGAAGGCATTTTAACTATTCACATATAAACGTAAACAGGTCGAATGTTTCCGTAATGGCGTCTGTAAGTTGCCAACAGATGTAGATACACAGCACCGATGCGTAGGATGCCGACCGCAGCGTTGCACCGGCTTAATTTCAAAACGGTTCTTACCTAAGAAACATACCTCATACAAATGCAGTTGAGATACCTGTAACATCGAATGTTCAATTATAGTTTCAGTAGCAGAAAAGGGTTGTTCACTGGTCAATAAAATCACTCAGTATATAAAAGGAAGTATATTTTCCTTTCTCCAAACACTTGCATCACAAATTTATCATCTGGATTGTTGCTTATATCTTGTCTTGCACAGGACAAGCAGACAAGCTGACAGCTCACCCCTGACTGACAGATGTACCTTGAAGGCTAGAGCGTGGTGTATTCAAGATGTCGAAATGCTCGCCAAATTCGAATGAATGTCTTTGACTACGTGTTACTTGAATATTAATAGCTTAAATTTCTGATGTTGGAATGTGTTTTACATATAACTTGCAGTCTTAGTTGATAATTTTGTTATTTCATCTTTTATCTTTTTGTATTTTATTCTTCTCAGTCGATTAAAACCAAGATAAGGAAAATTACAAATATCCCAAGTGTGAGAGCAACATGATTAGATAAAGATTAATAGAATATATATAAAATAGAAGGGCGAATCCGGACAGCTCGGCTACTTTCTATTGTAGCCATATTAATTCAACGGAGAGAGCCACTATGTTCCGGCCAAATTTTCTTTGCAGTTTACTCTACATATAACACATGATAATAAAGTGCTAGCCTGTTGCTCTTAATAATGTGGTTCAGGAAAAGAGAAGATACCATTTCGCTGGAAATTGCGAAAGAGGTGGGTGAATCTGGACACTAAGGGAGGCGAATCCGGACGAAGCAGAAAATATTCTTAAAATCAAAATATGGTTAAAAAATCATCAGATACATTAAATGCAATAAAATCACTTACCTTATGTTTGTTTCCTTAATAGAAATGACTTATAAGTAAGGTTAAAAAATATTATATAGGTACATTTAAAAGTCTAAACATATACAAAAGCTCAAGGGGATGTGTATCTTACCTGAGTCTGAAAGAAAAAGTCAACATTAGAACTTTTCTGGATTTCTAATAGTCTAATGGCTTTTGTTTAGTTAAATGTGAATCGCACAGTCTAGTAGCCACAGTATGGATACACTACATTAGAGATTATATTACATAATTTGTTACAATAAAAACGCTGTTGAAATATGAACAGTTCAAGATAAATGCACTTTTCACATATGAATGAACGATTAACACTACTACACACACATCTTACATGATACCATATTTTGCAATTTGTGTATTCTATCCAAGGATCATATTTATGAGAGTCACATGCATAATAATTTTTACCTCAGAAGCTACAATTACCACAATCACTTGTTTTGGTCGATGCACTAGGAATTTCTTCCGTAAAATGCAATTTCTTTCCACAGGTAAATCGTTCCCCTGGTGACTCCCTGATGCTATGTTCTCTTTCTCCGTGGATTAGTTGGACAACAGATTTTTCTCCAGCTTTTCTAGCAGTTTTGTCGACCTGTTTGTGAGCTACAAGCCCGATTCGTCCACATTATACATCCGCTCGGAGTGATTCCATAACGATGTTTCTGTCAAAGTTTCTCTCAACTATTCATAGAAACAGAGCATAGTTTCTGTATTAAACCCTTGCGCCCTTGCATTGGATAGGCCTAGTGATTTTCTCAGAGACAAATTGTGCCTCTTGACGAAGAATGAGAACCATGCAGAACCAGCTAGTCTTTTTTTTTTTTTTGTGCTAAAGAGTTGCGGAATATTTTGTACGGAAACAAAATCAAAGGCCAACTTTTGCATATCGTGGTGGGTAAGGAAAATTCTCTCTTTGTAAAGTATAAAATCTTTCTGCAAGTACTTTCTTCTACTGCAGCACTAATAACACTTTGACGTCCAGCCTTTCTAATTGGAAGCTCTTGTTTGATTTCTTCTGGTAGTAAGGCAAAGTAGATTTGGGAACATTAAACCTTTCAGCTGCTTCCCGGATTGACATGCCTCTCCTAGACGTAGCCACAGCATTGTAAAGACATCTTCTGTCCATGACTTATGTTTCCTTACGTATTGTCTAACAATCTGAAAAAAAAAAAAAAAAAACATCAGACGTCACGAAATTATTTCAATGTATTCTGTAAAATTTAACATAAAGTAGAATATAACGTGTACTGTCATGTTCCATTCACAGAAAGTAGCACTTTATGTACACCTTGTCTCAAAAAGGTTGAGCGCATTCTTTATTGGTGTTTTGAGGCAAAAATTTTCTAAGTCCAGGTTCGGGTATCTTCGGGAAATAGTAAGCCAGGTTCGAACCTCCAAGCCAGCCTTTGCAATCGGGAAAAAGTTTGCAGATGTGTTTTTCTTCTTTTAAATATAATAAGACTTGTTACCAAGTGTTTAAAAAAGCAACATTGATTGAAATACTTAATGATACAATATTTCGAAACCTTTTATTAATGTGAGCACATGCTTGTTTGTCATTTAGCTCTCTATACGTAATGGAACATTTAAATACGTTAAAGAATCTTTCCATATGTAAAAGAATGCTCAAAATTAAGAAATAGAACATAATTATCGCCTGAGTACTAAAATAAAAGTCAAAGTAAAACAGAAACAGCGTTTGTAATGGATATGAATGTCATAATTATCTTGAGATCCGTTATACATCGCTAGAAGCTTATTTCTAGAAGTCCTTGTGTTAGCTCATTGGTAAGCTGTTGGATTTCAAATCATAAGGTTGTGGGTTCGAATCCCATCTGTGTCAATACTTTTTTAAAATTATATTTTCCGCAATGCATGAAAAATTATATAAAATAATTACATTAAAATACATAAGTTGTTTATATATAACATAATCATTGCAGAACATAGTAATTATTATGTTTAAAATATAACATCTAAGATAATTTTCACAGTAGGTCGGTATTATATATGAGGATGTAAATACAAGTTAGGAAACTCGTTCAATAGCAATAAATAAATCATGTAGTGTATTTATTTGCAGCTATTTGTCATATAGAGAGTAATTCTCAACATTCATAATACAGAATATCATTTATGTTCTTGAAAAGTTATTCGATGCATAAACAGAGGGTATAAACAGAGAATCCAAAGTCGGAACACTCGCAAAAAAATTCATGAACCCCAAAGGTCACGTGAGCAGACTGGAATTGTCCTTATGAAGCATGCCACAGCAGAAAGTCTTTACATAGATTTTCAATTCAATTCCTGATATATGCTTTTGCAATGTGGAAGTGGTGATGCCTTGAGTCGCCCTCTCTCGCTCGCTCGCTCGCTCACTCTCTATTTATACAGAATATAAAAGTGGATTTATGTGTGTGTTTCAACATAATTCTGATATATCTAGAGCAATTTTAACTATATTTCTTACAGTCTGGAAAAAGGGTACTGTCGGGATACATATCAAAAATGCTAGAAACGGGTCGATATTAGTATCGAATCCATAGTTTCGTGGTCGCTTAAGTGAATAACTCTACTTTCAATTCAAGTCCAATTAAGCTCCCATTAGCACCCAGGGTGGTTACCTAGCGACATAAAGATATCGAAATCAACCGATATTAGAATTGAATCGTAAGTTTTCAGCGCCGCTAACAGTGCAGCATTTCCCATTAGTCCACATTAGTCCCATTGCCTAGAGGGCAACATATTTGCAGAGTGCAAATTTTAAAACTTGAATAATATTATAATTTTTTCCGTATGAAAAAGTTAAAAATCATGAGCAAATATACTATTTCACGAACAATCCTCTTTTACTATTCTAATATGTTTAATAATAGCGTAAGAAATGTAATAGTAATTCAGAACATGTTTCACAGTTGTTATTTTTTGTTACATAGTTGTAGCTGTAGCATGTAGTGAGTGGAATTTAACTGTAATAAATTCACTAATTAACCATATTCGAATTAAGTTTTATTTTTAAGTTCGGAATGAAGGGGCGGAGAAATATGTAGTTATTGGGGCACCGAGCTTTTCTACATTTTACTTTCAAGATCTCCATTTTTCTTTTGTCATTTGTTCCTAATAAAAAAAAGTTCAGTCACTTTTGGATTGTCATAGGATAGTAGGAGTTGGATTTTGGGATGGAGCCTGTGAGATTCTAGAGGAGCTAACTGCTTGAAAAAATATTTTTGAATCATCTGTAACATATGAAATAAGGATATGTATCATAAAAAATTGAAAGTAACTATGTCTGCGTAATCATCACGGTCAAATTGCAAAGTCAAATGAATTGACGTTTGGTATATAATCAGGCTCCAATCCCAACTGGGAAGTTATCATACGCGTGTCACTTTCATTATAATACATATCTTTAGGGGGAGTAGAAGTCCGAATTTTTGCGAAAAATTTAGTATCTCACAAGCCGATCAACTGAGAGCTGAAATTCAGTATATAACTCTTTATTAAAAATAAAGAGAATATGCCCTGGCATTTTCTAAAATTGTCTTTTATGAGCGGGGGACGGGGGTGCATTTTCTATATATTGGAAATTGGTAGTGGGTTGATTTGTAAAAATAATCGAAAACGATTGATATTAGTTGAGAAAAAAATTGAGTAATGCAAACTAAAGTTCTTTTTGAATTTTATACCCACTGCTTTCTATTTATAATTGCTGAAGCTGGTGTTTAATATATGGAGCGTTCCGAGCATAAGGCAATGAAGCCATAAAGTTAGAGAAAAATGGCCATAAAATTTGTATTCTAAACTTAATTACATGGGCATTTTCAATTAGTACGGCATGCTTAATTATATAGAAAATTAGTTTCTCTCTCTCTGTCTTTTTTTTTTTTTTTTTTTTTACGTTGGTCTACTTTTCCTTGATTCGAAACTTTTAAATTTCACCCTATTTTCTACTGAAATGTGTCTGTAAGGCAACAAAGAAATAAATATGATAAATTTAAATTCATTTTAATTCGGAAGATGAGAAACACTTTGCCATTATATATCGTAAAGGTCAGACCCACCAGTATTGTAACAAAGAGGTGCTTGAGCCAATGACGGTAGAAATTCAAACTCCGATAAGTGATAATTTCACAGTCTTGTTTTATTACAAGTGTAATCTCTTTAGTCAATGGAGAGGAGGACGTGGGTCATCGGTCAGAGTTGATGTCGATGGGTTTTGGTGGGTCGGAGTGGTCGCAATGGTTCAGAGTGGTTCATAGTTGGTGGTGGATCAGAGTGGATCACGATGGTTGAGGGTCAGAGTGGGCCAAAAAGTCATTTGGGTGGTGGGTGATAGTGGGTCATGGTGGGTCGTGGATCAAATTTTCATTGACCCACACCATCTCTGGTTAAAATGTACTAAAGATAAGAGGCACCGAAGATGCATATCGGCTATTAGCTCAAATTTTGCGCATGGATAGTACTCCACCAGAAAGCAATAAATCTGAAACGGTTCACGGTATGACCTCCTAGAACTCGAGATGTAGGGGTTTGTCTGATTGGCTAAATTAAGACGTCAATGATTTATCCTTCAACAACCAAGCTTTTTATGATCGTTTCCGTGGGGAAGTCAGAACACGTGCCTAGTAATCGTAATATTGATAATTCGCGTCCACCCCGGGGTATTTGTTTTGTGTTTTTTAGATTCACCTAAATATAAACAAATCACACATATAGGCATTTTAACATATTTTGGGAGAGTAATTTTGTGGTTCGTTGGCGTTTCATTGCGTCTCTGCCGCTGGTAGTAAAGTTTTCAAAATGGAACTTGGGCCATCACGGATCGTCGTTGCGGGGCCACCAATTTCTGGCGAGAGGTTAATAGTTGACCATCTGTAGTCCACCGACGCTTACAGCTTAGGGTAATGAACGATGTCCTTGCCTTGTAGACTTCATGACTACCGACGTCGGCAGTCAACTAGCTTTTAGTATTCCTTTACTAACTGTTCATGTTTGTACACGGTGTTGTCATAATAATAATAATAATAATAATAATAATAATAATAATAATAATAATAATAATAATAATAATAATAATAATAATAATAATAACAATAATAATAATGATACTACTACTACTACTACTACTACTACTACTACTAATAATAATAATAATAATAATAATAATAATAATAATAATAATAATAATAAGTATTATTATTATTATTATTATTATTATTATTATTATTATTATTATTATTATTATTTGTAGTAACAGTAGTATAATTGATGATAGAATAATTATTGTCTATGTATTGTCTAGGTAGGACTACACACAGGATTTGGCTCGTTTTGGTTCGACTTGACTCTAATCCGAGTCGAGTTGGAAGATATTTTTCGCGCCGAGTCCAAGAGTAGATCTCAAAGATGTCTGTTTCGAGTCGAGTCGAGTTTCAAAGAAAAGTCGTTCGTGCCCATCCCTACTAATGAGAGCTTAATCGGAGTTAAGCGAAATTGAAAGTCTCACTATTTATCTAAGCGACTCCGAAAACTATGAATCTAATATCGATCATTTTCTAGCAATCTTTTATATGTATCCCCCTCCCATTCACCATAGGTAACCCGACAGCACTCTTTTTGAAACTATAAGAAATGTGGTTAAAATTACTCTAGGCCAGTGGTTCTCAATCTAATTCCTATCACGATCCCCTTTTATCACACGCTCTTGCCAGCGACCCTTTTATAATTTGTTTTATAATAAGCTTGTGTGGGATTTTTAACATACCTATTTCTATAATAGTAGAATCCATTTTTTTTGTTTATAGTGAACAGTGACATGGAAAATCATTGCCCGGGGCGAGAGTATAGTACGATGTCACCGTATATATGAGTGACGTCGACAGACTAGCTACGAAGCGCCACCATGGTTGCCACGAAGCTCAATAACATTTTCAAAATAAACCCTACCTTTCCTTAATTTTGAGCACATTTTATTACGTTTTTCCTTCTATTTTACACATGTGCACATGCATTTTCCTAACTTGAGTAACACACTTCCTCCGAAATGTGTGGCCCCTCTTTTCGGCGCCCGGCACTGACAGTGGATACAGTAACTGTAATATCTATATTCCCAACGACGAAGGTGCTGGTTCAAGATGGATGTTAAACTCCTTCATTGAAGAGGCCATTAACGTATCCGATCTAAGCCCACAACTTCTTGACCAAATAATAGAATGATCATGCGACAAGTCTTTGCAACTGGTTTTCTGTAACGAAGACTTGGACAAGTTCTGCCTGATGAGGAGAGAAGAATATCCTGGTCTGGTGATTGCTGCTTTAAAAGTAATAATTCCATTTGCTATATCGTACTTGTGCGAAAGTGTGTTTTTTTATGGTAAACATTAAAACAAAGATAAGAAATCGCTTATCAGTTGAAAATGGCTTGATAATGTTCGTCATGAAGATTGAACCGGGCATTGCTGCACTAGTGAAATTACACCATGCTTAGGTATCTCATTAGGTTTTAATTTTAATTGTATTTCAATGTGCAGGTTTTGTTTCATGTGTATTTTTCTAGTATTTCTATATACAGTTCTCATTAGTTTTGTATCATACCTCTTTGATTTCGTCATGCTGGGTTACGTGGCCGTGTTGCTGCCGTGAAGTAAAAACTCTCAGACGACCACAAAATTTACCGTCTCGCGTTTGCACAGGCGAATGTGGGTCTCAATTGGGAAAACGTAGTTTTCTCAGATGAATCCATATTCACAACATGAAAGGAGGGACGCCGTTTTGTGTATCGTCCGAGAGGCACCCGATATGACCATGGATATGTGGCTGCTTGCAATCGCAGTGGCCATGTATCTATTTTATGTTGGGGTTGGATTTCCAGTCGCGGAGCAGGACAGCTTCATAGAATTGAAGGACATCTGGACAATGCTCAGTACTTAGACATTATCAGTAATATCATGGTGCCATCTGTACGAGTATTTCAGCCTGATGGTGTAATTCAGTTCCAGCAATACCAGTCGCCAATACATACTTCCCGTGTGGTTCAGGAATGGTTCCCAGGGCACCCTGAGATTGATTTAATCGACTGGCCGCCTCGTGGAGCAGACCTCAATCTCATGGAAAATATGTGGGCAGAAGTGAAGCGTACTCTAAGGGAAAGTTGGCCTGAGGCAGATCCACCAAGAACTCAGGATGACCTGTGGCATCTTGTTTCCGAAGCATGGCTGGAGGTAGGGGAAGGAGATAGATTTGTCACCCATGTAATGGATTCCATGCCCAGAAGAATGGAGCGTGTAATAAATTCAGAAGGGTCTTGGACACAATATTAATGTCCCCGCCTTAACTCCCGAAAACAGCCCTTTTCAGGACTACCTAAACGCTTCTGAAAATATTTCTAGAAGTAAACCACTCCTTGTATCCGATTTCTGTGCAATCCTACTAACAAAAGAATGATAATTAGCTGTAGGCTTTGAACTCAAGATCTCTTCAGTGGCAAGTCCGTACTATACCAGTGAGCTAACATGAACACACAAACCCAACCTGAAGAAACACGACTTTCAATTTCTGGTATTCGATGACAATGATGCTCATATATTTTGCAAATGTTGTATTAAACTTGGGATATTCCGCAACACACACACACACATAAAAAAAGCGAAAGAGAGAGAGAGAGAGAGAGATGAATACACAAAAGCATATTCAACGTATTCGAATGAGACTCTAATTAACGACATTCCTTTCTAAAGAGAATTTGTGTTTCTTCCCGTGACGTTAAGGGGATCGGGAAAAGTTATGTGTCCTGAAGCAGGATACGACTTTGGATATTCTGTTTATATACTTTCTATATCCGTAGGAATATACTGTATTTCACGAATATAAATAACATACTGTAATGAGAATATTGAGAAGTTAAATCTGTATGACAAATAGCTGCAAATAAATACACTACATAACTTATTTATTGCTATTAAACGATTTTCCTAACTTGTATTTAACATGCTCATATATAATACCGACCTACTGTGAAAATTATCTTAGATGTTATATTTTAAACATAATAATTACTATGTTCTGCAATGATTATGTTATATATAAACAACTTATGTATTTTAATGTAATTATTTTATATAATTTTTCATGCATTGAGGAAAATATAATTTTAAAAAAAGTATTGACACAGATGGGATTCGAACTCACAACCTTATGTTGTGAAATCCGACAGCTTACCAATGAGCTAACACAAGGACTTCTAGAAATAAGCTTCTAGCGATGTATAACGGATCTCAAGATAATTATGACATTCATATCCATTACAAACGCTGTTTCTGTTTTACTTTGACTTTTATTTTAGTACTCAGGCGATAATTATGTTCTATTTCTTAATTTTGAGCATTCTTTTACATATGGAAAGATTCTTTAACGTATTTAAATATTCCATTACGTATAGAGAGCTAAATGACAAACAAGCATGTGCTCACATTAATAAAAGGTTTCGAAATATTGTATCATTAAGTATTTCAATCAATGTTGCTTTTTTAAACACTTGGTAACAAGTCTTATTATATTTAAAAGAAGAAAAACACATCTGCAAACTTTTTCCCGATTGCAAAGGCTGGCTTGGAGGTTCGAACCTGGCTTACTTTTTCCCGAAGATACCCGAAGCTGGACTTAGAAAATTTTTGCCTCAAAACACCAATAAAGAATGCGCTCAACCTTTTTGAGACAAGGTGTACCTACAGAATTTACCAGTGTGCGGATGTAGGTGCACGGTTTAAACTCTATTGCAGTCATACTTTCAAACTATTGCAGACACACTTTTAAGTCGTGCACAATTATTCGAAACGCTTATCAATAAATTCATGGATGTTAGAGGTAGTCAATTTGAGCACTTACAAGTGAAAGGTGAGAAGTGAGGAGTCATACCGAAAACAATCACGCCTATACTGAGGTAGCGTACAGAAAACAGGTTCCGTTATATCAATTTTTATTACCGGTGAAGCATAACTAAATAAAACATGTGTTTCTTCATTGAAAAGAAATATTCCTTCCTGACTATAGAGCCATCTATCACGAGTCATGAAGAAGTATAAGACAGATTGACATTGTTAATTGCACATTTATTCTGAAATGACATGAGAATTTCCAATTTAAGAAACCTTAGTGCAACTAGTTTTTTTTTTATTGATTAGAGTGCCATTTACTTATGGAATAAAATGTACGTATTTTCCCCGTAGAATCTGAATCTAACATAAAAAAAGAGGTCCCTGTTTAAATTTTCTAAGTGTTTCCATACCCCACCGAAGGAAAGTCGGAGTGGGCTATTTTTATAACAAATAATTTTCCTCTCCAAAATATTAAACTTTTATTTTGGATATATATAGTGTCAACTATTTTTATTTTGATCTCATAGATTTCATATGAAAATGTCCGAAATAGACCCAATGGAAAATGGATGTCCGGTTTTCATCTCACATTTATTGTCCGGATTCGCCCCGCCTGAGCACAGTTAATTTTATTCATTACCAGAAGTGGTGTCGAGGAGTAACTGGGCTCTGACAACGTAAATGATTAGCATAAGTGACTCTTTACTCACACGAAACTTTACTTCGAGAAACTTAATTATGTTCTAATAATATCTTAAGGAAGGCTGTTCAGAAATTAGAACAAACAAATTTTATGTCGTTACTTACCTTCAAACTTATTTTCCACATCGCACTGCTGCGTCACTCTGTCTTCCATAAAGTTCAACTCTACACTGAACATGAAGGGAGGTACAGTGCTTCAACTGGCAAATTCGTGTTACGCTCCGTATTTTACTTCAGAAGAAAATATTCAAAAACCTTAGATGTCCAAATTTGCCTCCTGTCCGGATTCCCCCCTCCTTTACTCTATTAATAGCTGTGTCTGTGAACAAAAAACTTCTGATCCAAATTGAAAATGACTATGTTTGTGACTCTTAATCTCTTGAACCACTCGACCGATCTCGATCAAATTTTTGGCGTACATGCAGTTCTGGCCAGGGAATGTTTTTAGCTATTCATTTTGACGGTAGAACTTAGGGTGGGGAGGAGGGGAAATTATAAAAAATAAATAAAACTTAATAACTCTTGAACCAAACGACCAATCTCGATCAAATTTTCAACATAGATGACGTTCGTGTCTGGGATGTATTTTACTATTTTACTTTGACGAATAACGTAAGGGATGGAGAAGAGAGGGAGATATACAAAAATCAATAAATATAAAAGTCACCATGTTCGTGTGTTAATAACTCTTGAACCACCCGATCGATCTCGATCAAACTTCGAACATAGATAAGGTTCGGACCTCGAATGTTTTCTTCACTTTACTTTGACGGCACAATGTAGGGGAGGGGAAGGGGGACATATATGTAAAAACATTCGAGCCTGGAAAGATTTTTTAAAATGTTTTCACTTTGACTGTAGAACCTAGGAGATGGGGAGAAGAAGGGGAGATTAATATATAAAAATAAATAGAACTTAACTCTTGAACCACCCAACCGATCTCGATCAAATTTCCAACATACATGACATTCGGGCCTGGGATAATTTTTATTATGCCGTGCCCCGCAACATGGGGAGGGGAGAGGGATATATATAAAAATCACCGAAAATGACCAATATCAAAGAGCGCTTCAGTAATAGTGAAAACGGAACATATTACTATTTTTTCTTAATTTAACCCAGAGAAGTCGGAGTGCGTCTTAGATTCGTGGACGTTTTAAATTCGAGTAATTATCGAGAAATTCTTAATTAAAGATATTCACGTGTTATTAAAACTACTTTGCTAGCAATAAATGTGTATCACATTCAATCATTCAAACTACAACAGTGTCCTGCACTCGCGATTAATATACTCTCTTTTCATATTTTGGATCAAAAGATCCAGCATTTTCATTCAAAAATTTTCTTGTAGGTCTTATATCTGGAGAATTATATATAGTGTAGCCAAACCGAGTTAACTATCACTTAACCCAGTATGATGTGCTTATTCCGTAGAAAATACGAAAACTCATTTAAGATCTGTTCAAAAATTTTGTGAGCCCTGATCCAAAAAGTAATTATTGGCCTAGATCGCAATCGTTTGATCCATTTTTGTTTTTCCTAAAATTCTTGTTCGTATCTTTTCTCACAACGTAGTTAGCCTATGATATAAACTTTTGGTACACCCTATATATTTGGGGGGGGGAATTTGGTTCTAAATGTTAGCAAATTAAGATTTGTTTGAAGTAGTTCTTTAAAATAAACTATGTGCTTGTGCGCAATATGGATGAACATAATATCCCGCATTGTAAGCAAAATTAAGTCGGACCCAGGGCTTCGATGGCCCAATGACCTACTTGAATTCATAAATTTCAAATGAGAACACTAGGTTATTTTTATAGTAATATCTCGACAAAACCCTCTGATGCGCTAACAGTGTCATTGATTGCTTTGGTACCACTTATGATTGATGACTCAAAAGATCTGATGTACAGAATGTTGATAGGAAAATATTGTAAAACTGATAGGAAACTATTGTATACAAAAATCAACCTATTAACTATCAAGTAACATTCTGATGGTGACAGGAATATAATTACATTTTCTTCTTCATTGTATTCATTCAGCACATCATTTTTTTTCAGTTCAAATTAGTTTCTCAGTAAACATTAAACCCTTTCCCTCTGGTGCAGAATTTCTGTCAAGATCGTAGAATTTCAAATGCTTGTGATTACCAAGTACAGATACCTCATTTGAATTGCAATTAAGCGGCCTTTCTTTTGACATAGTCTAGTTCAGTGGTTCTCAACCTTTTTTGACTGGCGACACCGTTGCGTGTTACTTGCCACGGTGTTACTTGCCACTATTGAAATTTCGTGTTACTTGCCACGGTTACCTTATCGCATATTTATCTATCTATGACAGCGTGTCCGTTGCCACGCATCTGCATCTAGATTTGACCTTGAGGGGGTGGGAGTAATTTAACTGTGTTGTTTTATCTTGGCTGGAAAGCTCCTTCTAGTTTATTATAACAGCGAAACACACTTCCTTCCACAATTTCTTCTTTATATATATTTCTTCTTTAATGCTGGGCGTTTCTCTATTTTCTCAATTAATTTTTCATAGTCTTTATCACTAATTAAAGACATGCTAATCACTAATCAAAGAATGTATTAGTTCCCATTGCGAACACTTCTTTTCACGCGCTACACACGGAACGAACTGTTACGTGAAAAAACTTCTAGAAAACATTTATTTTTTACCTTTCTACTTGGAGATATCTCGGCAAATTTTCTGTTGCCGTCGCCTCAGTGAGCGGACTCCCATAAGATTCAATGCATTTTTAGATATTGCGCAACTGTTCCGTCGCCGAGCTGTTCCCCTGCTGTCACCCTGCTTAGCAACATCTCGGCAACTTAACTGTCGCCGTCGTCTCAGTGAGCGGACTCCCATAAGAATGAATGCATTTAGCCAGAGCAACAAGATAGTTGCCCGATAAAATGTTGCCAGTGAGCGGTAGGCCTAAGGCAACAGCTTGGCGACGAAACAGTTGGACAACATCTAAAAATGCATTAAGTCTTATGGGAGTCCGCTCACTGCGGCGATGGCGACAGAAAAGTGGCCGAGGTACATCCAAGCAGAGAGATAAAAAATAGATGTTTTCTACAAGTTTTTTCACATAACAGTTCGCTCTGTGTGTAGAGTATGAAAAGAAGTGTTTGCAATGGAAGCTAATACATGTATGTCTTTAATTAGTGGTAAAGTCAATGAAAAATTGAGGAAATAGAGAAACACCCAGCGTTATATAAAAAGAAAAGTTTGCAAGAATATTCAGATATAAATTGAGAGAAGAAATTGTGGGAGAAAGTGTGTTTCGCTATTGTAAGAAACTGGAATGAGCTTCCCAGCCAAGAAAAAAATAACACGGGTATTTACACTGGAGTCTATTACATTTTGAAATGAAAATGAAATGAAACCTTGGAGTTTTGTTCCACGGTTATGCCGGGTAGGCTAAAGGAGACGGCGATGATGAGAATGAATGAAATGGCAAGATGAAGAAAGTGGGAGGAAATGGGAAAACCCATCTACACGGAGTTTGTCCACCACAAACCCCACTTATAATTATTATGACGTGCGACGCGCAAGTGACAAGGTTCCTATTGGAACCACCTAGGAGTATGGATCGAATGTGATGTAATATATAAATTATTGCGTTTTTTCCATGCTTTCAGGCGTCAAAATGAGTGCTCGAATTACTGAAGAACTTCAATTGTTAGTGTATATTTGCAAGAATACTCCTTTCATCAGAATCTTGTTTTGTTTCTTGTATTTCGTGTGAGTTTTGTGACACGCATAAATGTAACAAGGCAGAGGCGACATTTAGGGAAGGCAGGGAGGAGCATTTGCCCCCCTGAGTTTGAGATTTATATAGATTTTATCAACAGAATAGTAGCAAATCAGTAAAAACGCGAAATTTTCCTTATTTCAAGGGATCTTAACCCCCCCCCCCAAAGCAAAATTTGAAATGACGCTTCTGTAACAAGGTTCCTATTTCTTAAATCAGAAATTTGCTTTGTTTCTTGCGTTTCAGGTGATTGCCTTGCTTTGAAAATTGCTTGGGAAATTACTCCCACCTCCTCAAGGCCAAATCTAGATACAGGTGCGTGGCAACGGACACGCTGTCATAGACAGATAAATATGCGATAAGGTAACCGTGGCAAGTAACACGAAATTCCAATAGTGGCAAGTAACACCGTGGCAAGTAACACGCAAACGGCGACACAGGCCCGTATCAAGTGGGGTCTAGGGGGGCCGCTGGCCCCTAAAATTTTTACAGTAGGCTTGCAAAAGAACTATAATATGGTGATGAACTATCATATCGTAGGATCGGCCCCCCTAACTTCAGCCGAGCCCCCCCCTACATTTTTGGGCTGGCTACGGGCCTGTGGCGACACACTTCCTGAACATCCAGAACATCACGATACACTTGTTTGATATTTTTGTAATAACAATACATTGGTACTGCGTGACACACTAGTGTGTAGCGACACATTGGTTGAGAACCACTCCAACAAGAAAGAAATGACAGAGAAATTCTGAAAAATATCCGACAGAAATATCAATTTCCTGGTTTTATTTGTTTATAACTTGCAGCTTCTCAGAGACAGGTACTGAGACAGGGCAACTTTGTCTCAGAACAAATAAAAACAAGATTTCTTGAAGTTTTTCAAAAAATACTTCTATTCTTTTTTTTCTGTACCTTGATTGCAAGCATATCACAGACGAGAAGAAAGGTCACTTAATTTCAACACAAACGAGGAATAACTCTTACCTACACTTTAAATGGAACTTCAATTAGGTATGAATGAATAACTTCCACTTTGGAATATTCAGTTTTCCATTTTTTTCATTATGAGTGAGAGCATTTTGTTGTTTTCCTTTCTTTTAGGTATTATTAGGACAATGAACACGATATTTTCAAAATACAGGTATGTTTGAAACCGGAATGTAATAGGGTATATCTCATTTTTTTCATGCCTCTGAGGCAATGTTGCCAAGTTATATAAGAGTAAAATCAATAAATGTATACTTGTCAGGAATTTTTGAAAGTTTTTCTGTTATTTCTTTCCTGTTAGGAATATCCAAATTAGATTCTGATGTAAATGACACTTAATTGCAATTTTTCAAATGACCTGAAATTCTTATCTTTACTTTAATTAGAAGTTATATGGGTCTTAAAGTCTATATCAGCGTTTCCCAACCGGTGTGCCGCGGCACACTGGTGTGCCACGAATAGGTCGCTGGTGTGCCGCGAGGAAATCGAAACAAAATTGTTAATTCTATAGGAATCAAATTGCAATACATAGGGAAAAATCTATATTTGTATTTCACATTACTATGAACCTCTACTATGAATCTACAAAAGTTTCATACTGTGTTGCTTTTCTGTACATTTTTAATGTTGAGAAAAGTATTTGTTATCATTGTCATGACCATTATTGCCTCATTGTAGTTGCGGTTTATTTCGTAACCTGAAATTTAAAAATATCATTCAATCCTTTTGACAATGCAAACATGCGTAAAAATTACCTACATTTGTGTTTTAAAAGTACAAGAGATTTGTTTATTCGTTCGTTATTTAGTGATCTTCCTTTTTAGTGAAAGGTTGGATACAGTTTTCGAAAGAGAAAGTGGATTAAAAACAAAAAAAACGAATCCTATATTTCACTGCAATTGTTTACTATTTTTAAATTAGAATGAACAATTACCATAATGATTTACCACAAAGGAAAACCAGTCATCGAGCTTTCTTCTCTGTGAGATCAGTAGGCCCAATCACAGAAATAAAATATCGCGATATTTCATATATACAAATAATAATAATAATAATAATAATAATAATAATAATAATAATAATAATAATAATAATAATAATAATAATAATAATAATAATAATAATAATAATAACAATAATAATAATAATAATAATAATACCTATATATATGAATGTGCCGCGAGAATTCAAGTTACACCTGTAGTGTGTCGCAAGTTGAAAAAGGTTGGGAAACGCTGGTCTATATATATATATATATATATATATATATATATATATATATATATATATATATATATATATATATATATATATATATATTTTTTTTTTTTTTTTTTTCAGAAATCTTACAAGGAATGAAAAGGATTAAATTTATTTTCTGTCAAACGAAAGTCAAGTTGCAAAAAATTATTTGAAGTACTTATTTTGGTATGCTGAATGCAATCGAAAAAGAAAAAATCCGGCCTCATCAGAAAGTTTGTTTTAAGTCGGAAATTCAAACTCGAAGGATCCCAGAATTGTAACTTGGGAGGGGAAAATCCCGTACTTGCTTCTCCTCCGTAACTACATCTCTTCCAATTGCGCAAGATGGGGCGCTTGCCCCCCCATAGAGGAAATTGTACTTCGGAAGATCGAAAACCCAATAGAATTTTTAGAATAGTTACAGCAAAATTTGAAATGTCGCTTATACTTGCCCTCCTCTGGAAATCACAACATGGGCGACCTTGCATATACTTTTACATGATATACATTTTACATTTTCTCCAGACTAGTACAATATAGTATCTCTGAAACACTGACGATATGGCCAACTATTACATTTAAAAAATACGATTAAGTTTAGCCTTTCTTCAGCGGCGAGGCTGTATATCTTTTTTTTTTTTTTTTTTTTTTTTTAGATATATTTCTATCACAATACGATGTAATGAAATGCACAAATGAAACAAAAGTAAATTAATATGAAACACAGTCTGAAATAAAGAGATAGTGTCTAAATAGATAGTATTTTTTTTTTCAAAATGAAAACAATTCCATTTTTCCTCATTATAGAATAAAATTTGGCAATATCGTGATATAGGTAATAGGCTAGATTAGTAGCGACCATGACATAAGAGTGTATGGAGTTGCATGACTTACACATTCCTGCGTTTACACATACCTTCTACGTAACACCACTTATGGTTATACCATGGTGCCTACTAATAGGCCTATATTACCTGTATCATGATATTACCTGTATCCGATATTACCAACCGTTATCTTACCCTCTATAGAACATGGGTATCTACAAATCATCAAAATAATATTACATTTTCTATCGTTAGAGGTTAAAGTGAGATCCGTAGCACCAAGGACGCCCATGTTGTGGTTTCCAAGGGGGGCAAGTATAAGCGATATTTCAAATATAGTTTCAAATTTTGCTGTAACTAATGTAAAAATTCTCTTGGGATTTCGATATTCCCAACTACAATTTCCTAAAGGGGGGCGATCGCCCCCCCTGCCTCCCCCCTGATGGGCGCCCTTGCGTAGCACATAAACTCACCGGAAATTGGACCTGAGTCTCCCACGCCAAAGGTGCGTATGCTAATTGCTAACCTTATAGTCATGAGAAAGTTGTAACTACCAGAATGAGAAAACAAACGTAATACACTCTTACAAAAAATATTGTGGGGTTGGTACACCTCTAGCATCTCTAGGGGTGGAGATGAGAATGAGTGACATGTAAAAATAATAACAGAAAATGACGAGTTTTCAAGTTTGAATAAACTGTCTTTCTGTATTATAGAGACAGCATAGAGACAGCATAAGGTCTCCATTGTTCAAGGTCAGAAGGCTTTCAGTTTCCACCTTAGACAAGAACACTTTAATACTGGTTCTGCTATATGAAAAGTCACAAACTGGCAAAACTTAGCACATGTTTCCGCTGAAAACAGGACAGGTTTCGGTAGGGGTTATATAGAACACATTTATGCCTTATGGGCATTTAAAATGCAATCTCGCCCCCAGTGGAAAGTGATTTTTAGTTGAAAAAGAGAGACCTTATCCCATGATCAATCAGTCAGAATCGTGTAGGTATATATGAGTACAAAAACTGACTTCAGATTCGGCATGAGTTCATAGTTGTATGAATGTTCAAAAATCTCCAATTACTTCCCTTCCTTCAATAAGAAAGCAATAGTGTGTCGTAGAAACACAGTTGTATACTGTCTCACCTGAGAAGATAAAAATAGAAAAATATATTTCGTCTGAAACATGGAACTTGGCTAGCCATCAACGATGAATGACATGAGTCAAAGCTAATTTCCAAGAATTTTGCGCTCTATGCATATTTCTTCAAGGCTTAATAACAGAGCTGTTAGCAAGTGAATTTTATCACAACCAGTAGTAAAGCGAAATTTCTTCTGGTACACAGAGGGCTGCGGATAGTGCAGTAGGTTTATGTTGTTTTTTGTGTTTGACAGTGGAAAATACCTAATTCTTGCAAGAGTTTTTTTTTTTTTTAAATCAATGGAGATTTTAAATCTAACTTCTGTCACAGCAGCAAAATAAGTGATACTTTTTTTTTTTTTAAATAGCAATGCCCATACACGAGGGCTGAAGAAACTAGCACGTATTTTAGTTGTCTGCAACAGTCTATCAATCGTGAATCAAATCTTGCTCGAATCTTTGAATGAGCTACCGGACCGCCACTAATCATTGGAATGCAAAACGTCAGCACTTGCAAATAGAAAATGTGTAATGTATACTCTTTTGTTGTGTAATAGTGACATTCACATCTGCAAACATTTCCTCAAGAATGGGCAATAATACAATATGCAGGTGCAAACGATAAATTGAATAAGAAGACGGGGATCCATTCATGAAACATTAACCAAGGTCTTTCGAAGAAGTAGTCAGGTAAGTACAAATATTTCAATTTTTAAAAATATTCATAATTTATTTATTTAGCGTCATCACTACTTCCTCAGATGCAGGTGTGGTTGTGTATTTTTAAAAAATGCTGATTGAATACCAACCAGAAGAAATCGAATAAACATAAATATTGGTTTTATACTTGTATTATATCTTTAAAGAGGAGATGACGTTTCTCAGTGAAGAACGCTGTTCAGAAGAGGGTGTGATTTGAGGTTTAATTTAAAGTCTTGACTCAAAACACTTCGCTATGATTTAATTACTAGAAAACAACGATTTAAAGGATTGAATTTCTTTCTTTCATATCGGAAATAGGGTCTGTGGCAGTGGCGAATCCATGACGGACTTCTGGGGAGGCGGTGGGTTGTAATACTGCCACTTAGAGCTACTTTTAAGAGTTCCAAACTCTGGGATAGGTTTTATTTATATATAAAATAAGAAAGTTACCCTTTCGAGGTGGTGATCGCTCCCCCTGGATCCGCGATGGCATTTTTTTACCCATAGAAAGCGCAAGTTAGACCCCCAAATTTACAGAACTGCTTTTTTACATATAAAAGGAAATGATATGGACCACCCAAACTTGCAGAAGTGCATATCATGCCCCTGTACTACCATACCAATTTTTTAGTTTCGGCGAAAATTTGTGTATAGGATGTATAGGATATAAACCACCCTAATATTTATAGTCCATCGTGTAATAACTTTAAATTTTACGAGTATACACTGAAAATAGAGTATATTCTCCTTTTTTTTTTTATCTTTCGAAATAAAGAAACTATGTGCATTTGTGCATATGAATGATTTAACCTTTCTTTTCCAAGAGTTTATTTCTGTCAGTAAGCTTTTGTTTTCATTTGGTGGCAGGTGTTTCAGTAGAGAGTTAGCAGGTAGTAAATTCTTTTGTTATCTCGGCACTTACCAATGACTGAAATTTGCGAGAGAAAACGGGAGAGGAAAACTAATTGTTTTGGTTACTTCGTGGAAAAAGCTTGGTGCTATCACCTCTAACATCTTTTATTGGAAATATGTGACAACAAAAATCTGATAGCGACGTAGCCAAGCATCCGAAAATAAAAGGACGAATACAATCACAAAGCAAAACTATGCTCAGAATGATATAACAGTACAATTTGGCAGCAATGCGAGCGTATATGTTGTTTCATCAAAAAGGGAAGAACTTCCTGAATAGTGGTTGACACAATTGTCAAAGGATTCACATCCAAGAGTCATTGTTTTCATTAGTCAAACAGATCAAACATTAAGATCAAAGTTATATTCAGTGGGAGAAACAAAGTAAATATTGATAATAAAATTGGAAAATTTGCAATGAGTACAAATTATGAGACTGTGATGTCGAGAAACAAATTAGAAACATGGTTGAAAGAAGGAATTGCCAATTAACACGAGTACCAAAGAAACGTAACATTCTAAATACGGGGTGCCCCAAAAGGGTAGAAACACCCAAATAAAATCCAAACCGTTCAGAATTGAAAAAGAAGAAAGTCAGGGGGAAAAACTTTTGAGACATCTTGAGATGGCGGGAACTTTATAAATGGAAACCCCAGGGGTGTAGTCACGGGGAGGGGCCAGCCCCCCCAAATGACCAGCTTTTAAAAACATCATCGTAAGATTACCTTGCTTTCAGTCATTTAAAAATAACAAAGTTTACATATAATTAATAATTTACGGTAAAATAATATGGAAAAGTACTATTTTACTATGCCTATCGAAAAATAGTATGGTATCTCTTCCTTATACCGATCGGAAAATAGTATGGTATACTTTTTGTGACAGCAGATTACTTAATTTACTGCGATTTATATTTGACAGTTTGACCCCAGTTAGAACTCGTACAGCATACACGTCCTTATGACGCTTACTGGAGGTATCTTCGCCTTATCTTCATTCGCGTTCAACTCACGATGTGAGGGGCCAATTGAACACATACCTCCACAAAAACCGACAGAATTTTCTTGTTACCTTTACACTACCATAAAACAATGTTACTAGACTAATTAGTAAGTACATTATATTTTTTATGTGCTGTAGCTAGTGTTTTAAAAAAACTTTTTTTTTATCAGATGGAAAATTTGGTGAAAAACGTTTCTTTTTTTCAGTTTTCAGTTAGGATTTTCATTTGTTCTTTTGAATGCTACTTAGTGCAATAGGACGTGAGATACACCTGTTAATAAAATAATTATGTTTTTTTTTTAGTCACGAATGAATAATAACTAAATATTTTGGTCAGGAAATAAAAGAAATTAAGTGCAATTTCAAAGAAAATCAGTCTTATGTATAAAAATAGAAAGGATTTTTTTTTTTTGGGAGGACTGTGTTGAATTGACCCTCACACCGTGAATTGAATGCGAATAAGATAACGCGAAGGCCAGTTGTTGGTGTGGATATATCCAACATACTACCTGATTATGGCAGTTTAGTTACACCGTGAACTTGCGGGAGGAAGGATGAACATGGGATCTCCACAGAGCGTCATAAGGGCGTGTATGCCATACGAGTTCAAACTGGGGTGAAACGCCGATGTAGCGGGGCGGAACATATGCCAGACCTTTGGCGAGGGTGTCGTGACTACGCAGCCAATGCAACAATGCAGTGGTGGTTTAACAAGTTTAAGGTTATTTTTAACGTCCAAATAATTTGTGTCTAGAACGGTAGATAACGCCACCGCCACCAATGTTAACATATACAACTAATAAAATCAAAACAATCAAAAATAAAATGAATAATTCAAAAACCAAGCAAAAACGGATATAATCTGGTTAATGGACGTTACAAAATCTAGGGAATGGTACGTGACGATTTCACATATTGTTGTTAGTTTCATTGTTAAGTAAACAATCAACTTTATCTGCCGTACTTTCTACCAGAAACTGACCAAACTTTGCACACCCATTTAAGATTGAAATATCTAGGGAATGGTATGTATCGATTTCACATATTGTTGTTAGATTCATTGTTAAAGGAAACGATTGTTAAATAAACAATCAACTTTATCTGCCATACTTTCTACCAGAAACTGACCAAACTTGGCACACCCATGGAATTATCACAGAGATATCTATGGAATGGTAGGTGTCGATTTCACATATTGTTGTTAGTTTCATTGTTAGAGGAAACGATTCTTAAATAAACAATCAACTTTATCTGCCATACGTTCTACCAGAAACTGACCAAACTTTGCACACCCATTTAAGGTTTAAATATCTAGGGAATGCTAGGTGTCGATTTCACATGTTATTGTTAATTTCATTGTTAGAGGTCACAATTGTTAAATACACAATCATTGGCTTTCTCCGTTGTTAAATAAATAATCAACTTTATCTTACACACTTTCTACAACAAACTAACCAAACTTTTCACACTCATTTACTACCAAGATATCTATGGAATGGTACATGTCGATTTCATATATTGTTGTTAGTTTCATTGTTAGAGGCCACTACTGTTAAATAAACAACTTTTTCTGCCATACGTTCTACCAGAAACTGACCAAACTTTGGACATCCATTTAAGATTTAAATATCTAGGGAATGGCGTTTTGATTTCACATATTGTTGTTAGTTTCATTGTTAGAGGTCACAATTGTTAAATAAACAATCAACTTTACCAGAAACTGGCCAAACGTTACACACCCATTTCAGATTAAAATATCTATGGAATTGTGCGTGTCGATTTCACATATTGTATTTGTTTCAGTGTTGAAGGCCACCATTATTAAATAAACAATCGTTGGATTTCTCCATTGTTAAATCAACAATCAACTTTATCTGACATACTTTCTACCACAAACTAACCAAACTTTGCACACCCGTTTAAGATTGAAATTTCCAGGGAATGGTACGTGTCGATTTCACGTATTGTTGTTAGTTTCTTTGTTGAAGGCCATAATTTTGAATTAAACAATCAACTTTATCTGCCACACTTTCTACTACAAACTAACCAAACTTTGCACACTCATTTACGATTCAGATATCTATGGAATGGTATGTGTCGATTTCACATATTGTTGTTAGTTTCTTTGTTGAAGGCCATCATTTTGAATTAAACAATCAACTTTATCTGCCACAAACACACACTGACCAAACTTGGGACACCCATCAGATTACCACAGAATGGAACCTGATGGTACCTGGAATCTAGGGAATGGTACCTGTCGATTTCACATATTGTTGTTAGTTTCATTGTTGAAGAACACCATTGTTAAATAAACAATCAAGTTTATCTGCCACACTTTCAACTACAAACTAACCAAATTTTGCACACTCTTTTACGATTCAGATATCTGTGGAATGGTATGTGTCGATTTTACATATTGTTGTTAGTTTCATTATTAGGGGTCACCATTGTTAAATAAACAATCAACTTTTCTGCCATACGTTCTACCAGAAACTGACCAAACTTTGCACACCCATTTGAGGATGAACTATCTAGGGAATGCTATGTGTCGATTCTACATATTGTTGTTAGTTTCATTGTTGAAGACCACCATTGTTAAATACACAATCGTTGGATTTCTCCATTGTTAAATAAATAATCAACTTTATCTGCCATACTTTCTAGCACACGCTAACCAAACTTGGCACACACATTTACGATTAAGATAGGTATGGAATGGTACATGTCGGTTTCACATATTGTTGTTAGTTTCATTGTCAGAGAAAACCATTTTAAATAAACAATCACTTTATCAGCCATATGTTTTACCAGAAACTAGCCAAACTTTGCACTTAAGGACGGTGACGAAACACTCGAAGACGCACCACGTGACGGAAGACCAACACATGTACAAAATGAAGATCTTCAGGCAGCAATTGAGGCAAACAGTGGCCAGACATGTGAGGAACTGGGACTACAATTCAGTGTGAGTGGAGAAACCATTCGGCACCACCTCCATCAACTTGGGTCGATGTTTCTGACATAATTTGACTCTGGGCCAGAAGACAACACTAGTAGACACCTGTGTTTCTTTGCTGTTTCGTCTGAGGAAGGAGCCATTTTTGGACAGGGTGTTGGCATGTGGTAAGCAGTGGATCCTGTATGAAGCTCCACGGAGCCGTCATCATTGTTCCGCATCCCATGAACAGTTTTTCCAAAACAGCTGAAACTAGCACTGCACTAGAAGGTCCTCCTGTGTATTTGGTGGACTGCTCGTGGCATCGTGCATCGGAAACTGATACCAGCTGGTCAGAGCATCAATGCAACTGTGTACTGTCAGCAATTGAGCCGTGTGTATGAAAAACTCAAAACTGTGGAGCCTACTCTTCTGAATCGCAAAGGGTTCCTCCTGTTACAAAACAACGTTAGCCTCACGTAGCTAGGATGACCCCGGACACCATTTTACGCCTTAGATGGTAAACACTATTGCATTCGCCGTACTCCCCGAGCATTGCAACATCCGATTATCACCTGTTCCATTCTTTGAACAATCCCCCTAGAGGACGCTAGTTTAAGTCCCTAGTAGAGGTGCAAAATGCACTTGATACCTTCTTCGATTCACGGTCCGCCAAGTTCTACCGCAATGGAATCCATGGCCTTCCAGAACGTTGGCAGAAGCTCGTCGATGCTGACGGGGACTATTTTTGATTTTCTAGATACGTCTTAACCCCAAGTAACATATCGATGTTCGAAGGTGGTGGGTGAGAAAGCGTTATAACTTCTTTGGTTACCTTTATAGATAGGTTCTGTGTAGAAGGGTTTAAATTGAAATAGTTATGCACAAAGGTATAATGTTTGGTCCGGAGCAGTAGTTCTTGGTTAAACATGATAAAAACTACCTGGAATATAATTTATGGAGAAAAAACAAATAAATAAATACATAAATAAAAATAAATAATAATAATAATAATAATAATAATAATAATAATAATAATAATTATTATTATTATTATTATTATTATTATTATTATTATTATTATTATTATTATTATTATTATTATTATTATTATTATTATTATTATTATTTGTAGTAGTAGTATAAGCTAAAAAGCAGTGTTTTTAGTTTTCCGGAAAGAAACCAAAGTTTTTTGGTTTTTTCACGCCTCAAACACTAACTGCAACACAATTTTTTTTTCATGTTTTGTACAGTGGAGCTGCCCCCCCCCCCTTCAAAAACGACGGGCCCCTCCTACATAAACCTGCTGGCTGCATCCCTGGGAAACCCTATCGTGTGGTACATCAAATAGGACTGATTTTTTTCCAGGAATCCAATTGTGAATGGTTTGGCTCTACGACCAACTGTTGCAAAGTTGTAACTGATTTTCTTTTATTTCAGATGGTATAACACGGAATGACACTAACAAGGAATGAGCGGATAGAGGTTGTCTTGATCTCAGGAGAGCGCAGCAGCAGACATATCGCAGACGATTTCAACGCTCGTCACTCAGAATGGGAGTCCATTTCCCATAGTGCAGTGTAGAAAGTCTTAGTAAAATTTAAGGAAACCGGGTCGGTGAAAAAAGAAATTTGGCAGTCCTAGCACAGCGATGGATGAAGCTACATCCGTTACTGTGTTAGCATGATTCGCTAAAAGCCACTCGCAGTACCCGTCGCCTAGCCCAAGAATGTGTTGTAACCCGTACGTCCATCCTGTGAGTTGTATTTGTGCATAACTGGCATCCATACAAGATACATCTATTCTAACTTCTAACCGAGGATAATCCAGACTGCCGAGTCGAATTCAGTGAGTGGGCCGCGGAAAAAATCAGACAGAATCCTCGATTCGTATATGACGTGCTGTTCTCGGACGAGGCTTTTTTTTTTTTTTTTTTTTTTGCGAGGTGAGGTGAATAAGCAAAATCACCAATATTGGTGTGACAACAATCCACACTGATACGACAATTCGCGGGTCGTTGTTTTCGACAAAGTGATGGTGTGATGTGATGAGGTGTGTGGGTTATCCGTGTGGTGGGCCCATTCTTCATCGAGGGCAATTTAATGCAATTACCTACCGTAACATGCTTGAGGAAAAGATCCAGCCGTCCGTCGCATTAAGAGGATGGATCTTTTCCTTTGTTCTATCAACATGACGGGGCACCACCTCATTTCGGATTATGTGCTAGTTGAGTACCTCGATGAGCAATTCTCACAGAGATGGATAGGCCGGCGAGGACCTGCTGTATGGCCACCGCGTTCCCCAAACCTTACTCTATTGGATTTTTTTTTCTGTGGGGCTACGTGAAATCCGTTGTGTATGCTACCAAGATCAGGGACATTAACCACCTTCAATGCGGGATTATTGACGCATGTGACAGCATTGCTGAGAATATGCTGGGCAGGGTAATAGATGACTGGCAGCAGTGGATACATTTAACGATTGCGCAGAAGGAGCGGCATATTGAACAATTGATGTAACATTTGTCAGTGGGCCACATATTGCCCACAGTGTTATCTCCAGGTAAATGCAGAAAATCGAAGGTTAGTCCTAGAGCCCAAAACATTTCACCATTGGATTCCTGGAAAAAATTCAGTCCCATTTGATGTATCACACGATAGGGTTCCCATTAAAAAAAAAAATCCCGCCATTTCTAGATGGCGGATTTCGGGATGGCGGCCGATGGTGCCATATGTCTCACAAGATTTTCCCCCTCTTCTGTTACCACCACTTTTTTTTTATTTTTTCCCCAATTCTGAACGGTTTGAATGTTATTTGGGTGTTTCCACACTTTTGGACTACCCTGTACTTCAGAAGAAAGTTAAGAGTTTGAAGTATCGTTGCTTCAGTTGACACATCATGCAAAAGTGAAATTCATGTTTCATTCTTTAAATGCGTAAGGAAGCTGGATTTCTATTCTTTTTCATTTTTCGTAAAGAAAATTAATTTTAAAATAAAAAGATAAACCACACTCCCTTTGACTTACGTCATTCCACACTAGTGAAAATAGTTTTTTAAAAAAGATCTATAGAGAAGTTTCAAGTCATAGAATTGTGTTCTCTATGCTAACAGAGATGGTAAATAATATGATATAGCTCGAAATGGACTGAAATGGCGCACCGGTTTGTGAATTTCTGGAATATTTACTTTCACCATATGAATTGCTCCACTTCGTTTTAATTTGATATCAAAATATTTCGATATCTATATATATCTATATTTACTGACTGACTGAGCAACACCTAGCTTAGAAGCTTAAAATTTGGCCATTACAATAGGATTTGAGACGCGTAAGGTACTATCAAGAAAGATTTTTTTTTTAATTATTCGACATGGAATGGGGGAAATGGGGTTGCAATTATTATTATAAGAATTTTCATTTAAAATAATTAAACACTTATTTCAGCGGTTTTTGATAGAAAAAGAAGTGGAAAGAAAAGGGATTGGATTTTAAATTATTACGTGAAGATGTCCAAACGTCGGAACCCCTTAAGTTTAGAGATATGAAATGTGGCATTTTGAGTTCAGATTTTAAATAATCTAACATCTATTTCATCTGATTCTTTTTCTTTCTTTTTTTAATATTTGACTTATACGAGAAGAAAAAGGGATCGAATGATTCAATATGATGGCCAGATCTCAGAATTCCTTAGGTTTAAAGACTCCCCGTGTAAAGAACTGCGACTAGTGTTAGTATATATGTTCTAACATACAGTTCCTTACTACAGTTGTTACATACAGTTCCTTATTAATTTAATGGAAACACGTCAGATGTCTGGATTGGCAACAGTCAGGCGGCGACCGCAGCATTGGGTTGTTGGTAGTAGTGTGTTAGGGGAAGACTCCGTATTACTTGAGAAGCAATAGAACGCAAGTGTGCAGTTTACTGAGCATATAGTGATAGTGTAAAACCGGCGACCTCTGATTTCGAAGGAAGACCGAAGGATGAGCCGGAGTTCATCACAGCATAAGAAAACTCGAATTAGTCTTTATTCAAAGTAATAATGTTTGTTGTTATCGGCATCCGTGGGATTGTGTACGATAATTGGGTACCTGAGGGTGAAACTGTAAACCAATATTATTATCTGTATGCGCTGATATTTCGTGAGCGAGTAAGAGTTAACGACCTGATTTATGGACAAAGAAGTCATGAGTTCTCCACCGAGACAATGCTCCTGCTCACATGACAATGTCAGTGAAGATATTTTTGACCCAACTTGGATTCCTATGTTAGTTTATCCACCATATTCGCCGAATTTCGCTCCGTGTGATTTTTAAAAATTCCCCAATGTGAAGTAAGCACCGAAAGGAACCAGATTTATGGTAGTAGAAGTGAAAAGAAAAGTGACAGATATCATTGATTCCGAAAACGACTAATAACACTGCTTTCAGCAATGTAAAATTCGTATTGGACGATGTAGAGATCATGTAATGAAGTTCATTGAAGGGGATAATGTTTCTATTGTACAAAATTGTCAAAGCAAGGTTAGTAGCATCTGTTCGGCCTTTTCTAGCCAAACCTCGTATATACCCATGCAAATATTTTTTACATACAGTAAATACAGTAAAAACATTTTTTTCTAATACAAATTATTTGCAATGTTTACTGTAACAAATACAAATTTTTCTCCACTTTTCTGAGATTTTAAATTACAATATAATGATAATTTCATCATTCTTGTTGCAATGTATTAGTAAGAAATGAATTTCAAATGACAGCCAGTGGTTCAACACGAGTACAGTAAGAAAAGTAGTCTATAATCCTAAATAGCACAATCTTACTTTCCTTTTTTTTTTTAAAAAAAAAATTAATAGCTAAATCTTTCTTCCTGAAGCTTAGCTAAACCTCTTAGCAATAAAAACTCACGAAGGATCAGCGGGCTAGATTATACTTTTCCAACTTGATGATACGTGGTCAGTACAGAATTCCCCGTGCCTTATTTCTATCTTTGTAGGCCAGAGTTTGATGCCTCTTGATTCAATTATAAAGATAATCAAGAAAGTTCTGTCGTTTTTTTCACACACCACCTTCGAACATCGATATGTCACCTAAGATGTACCTGGAAGATCAAAAAGACTTCCCATCAGCATCGACGACCTTCTGTCAACGTTCTGGAAGGCCATGGATTCAATCGCGGTAGAACTTGGTGGGCCGTGAAGCGAAGAAGATATGATATGAGTGCATTTGCACCTCTATTAAGGATTTAAACCGGCGGTGTCCTTAAGGTGATTGTAAAATGAATGGAAAAGGTGATACTCGGACGGTGCAAAGTCCGGTGAGTATGGCGAACGCAATAGTGTTTCCCATCCAAGAGTAGAGTGGTGTTCCGGGTCATCTTAACCACGTGGGTTAAGATGACCCGCTAGCATCTTCCTGTAACAGGAGGACCCGCTTGCGATTCAGAACAGAGTTTTCAATTTTTCATACACGCGACTCAACTGCTGACAGTACACAGTTACATTAATGCTCTGGCTAGCTGTTAGCAGTTCCCGATATACGATGCCGTGCGAGGAGTCCACCAAACACACAGGAAGATCTTCTTCTGGTGCATGCTGGTTTCGGCTGTTTTGGAACCGGTTCGTAGGATGCTAACCAATGAGGGTGACGCTATGGAGCTTCTTACAGGACCTACTTCTCATCACATGTCAACACTCTGTCCAGAAATGGTTCCTTCCTCAGATGAGACAACAGAGAAACACAAGTGTCTGGTCGCGTTGCCTTCTGGCTCGGAGTCAAATTATGTCAGAAACATTGAAAATACTTGTAGTGTTTCTCCAGTTGATGGAGGTGCTGCCGAATGGTTTCTTCACTCACACTGAATTGTAGTCTCAGTTCCTCACATGTCTGGCCACTGTTCGCCTCAATTGCTGCCTGAAGATCTTCATTTTGTACATGTGTTGGTCTTCCGGCACGTAGTGCGGTCTTCGAGTGTTTCGTCACCGTCCTTAAACTTCTTAAACCACCTCTGCATTGTCCGCGTAGTCACGACACCCTCCCCAAAGGCCTGCCATATCTTCCGCGCCGCTACAGCGGCGTTTGACCCCAGTTTCAACTGTACACGCCCTTGTGACACTCTGTGGAGATTCACTCTGTCCTTACGCAAGTTCACGGTATAAATGAACTACCAGAACAAGGTAATATGTTGAATATGCCGACAACAACAACTGACCTTCGCCTTATCTCCATTCGCATTCAACTCACGGTGTGAGGGCCAATGGAACACAGACTTCCACAAAAGCGACATAACTTTCTTGGTTACCTTTATAGTTCCCCAATTATCGCACTATGATAGGATAGCACTGGAAATTTTGTCACCCTTCCGAAATCAAACCCTGAAAAACTTGAGGTAAAAGCCATTGGCCCACACGAGAACACACGTTTCAACATTAACATATTCCTTAAATTATATTAATTAAACAAAAAGAAAACATTAAACAAAATTTCGGTTTAAGAACCTAATTCTTTATTCTCTCTTGTTCTGAGTTAAACTTGCATTATGTGTAGTGTGTAATGACTTGAAAGAGAGAAGAAAATATAGTCACTGTATGTGACAGTAAAACCTGTTTTGACCTCGCAACTTCGTTTCTCTAAATCCTGCTTTCAAACCGGAAGTATTATTTTTTTTTTCCATCCTCTGTAAGAATGTCTGAAGAGTCGTTAATAGCTTGACAAAAATGCTGATGACAACACACGTATTACATTCATATACAGTACCTTCTCCCCACAAGTAGATCTCTTAACGATTGCCTTCATCCGGAAAACTGGGAACGGCTGAACATCACGTTTTTTACGAGCTAGTGCTACCGCTGGAACTGCTTTCCGTTGTCTTTTGTTTCGATGCTTTGTCTAATCAGCGTTTTCTGCATAAAAGAGCCCAGTAGGGTCAAGATAGTATACATACATGGTTTCAGTATTCATACAATGCCCCTAGTAAATACTTAAGAAATGAAGAGAAAGAGATAGATACTGTGAGAGCATTACATGTCACTAAATTAGGCAAGGCAAAAGGCGTGGAAGTTCATTGTTTAAACGTTTGATCGAATGTAATCATCCTCTCAATATACCAAATACTATAGAGGAGACAGTGCCTTAGGTACCTTTCAACTCGGAGGTTTGGGGTTCTATCCTCAATACCGGAGATCGGACTTTAACAGAAATATCTCATCGTTTCAGATCTGACACATGAGTGTAAAAGCAAAACTGACAGATATTATCTCAGTCTTCAAAAATTATTTGGAACATTATGTATAGGTACACAATTGTCACTAATTTAACTTAAATAACCAGCATATTTCCCTATTGCAGAGAAAGAAACGTACTCCACTTTTTGCATTTATTCATTTATTAGCAAATATTTACTATAAATTACATTTGCATTTGCAACATAGCTAATCAACTACCATCACTTGCTTTGTTATGTCTCAAGTTAACGTTTAATAGGTTTGTTGTATGCATAATCCTGCACAACATTATACAGAGTGTCAGTGGTGCCCCCTCTTTATGTCCATGACGCATCCCCCCGCAATTGTCTATCCATAGATGTTCTTCCATAAAAAAAATCTTTTAGATTAATTTTTACACCCCCTCAAACATATTTATATAGATTTTTAACCCCCCCAAATATTTCAATGACGCAGTTTGCGTCATACCCCCCCCTTGTGGGCATTCCTGCAGGGTGTTTCAAAACAACACCGACAACGTTTGGGAGGTGATTCCTGACAAAAACATAAGACAAAAAGTGTAGACCAACCTAGGTGCACAAATGCTTCCTTTCGAAGTTATAGGCTGCCGAAAACATTAAAAAAAATAAATAATAATAATAATATAAATAAAATAAAATAACTAAAGGTCCATAGCTCCAATGCTATGAGATCTACCGTAGTCGGATCAAGACTTTATTTAGGAACTAGTATGTGCCCTATCCAAAATATCTATGTTTCAGAATCCTGCGGTGCTTCCGCAACAATTTTTATAGAGATAGTTGGTGAGTACTTCAAATTAAATGCCCGTAGTCAAGCTGCATCTATAAAAATTGTTGCGTAAGTACCTTAGGAATCTGAAACATATATTTTGGGATACCGCACAGATTAGTTTTTAAGTGAAGTCTTGACCAGACTACGGTAGGTCCCATAGTTTTAGATCTAGGAACCTTTAAAGTTCAATTTTTCATGTTTTTGGCAAGCCAAGAGGAAGCATTTGTGCACCCAAGTTAGTCTATACTTTTCTTTTTATCTTGTTTATCTTGATGTCAGCAATTACCTCCCAAACGTTGTCGGTGTTGTTCTGAAACACCCTGTATTTCACATGCCTACGAAGCTCGTCGAAAGGCCTACCGCCATGCCAAATTTGGTCAAGATATTGATTACATATACACAAATCTACAATATTTAACAAGGTCTGATCCAGATTGGATGAGTTCGGAACTTGTCCCATAAACTGTGGGGGAGAGATACTGTTTTAAATGTTAACCTTATCAATTATATGCTACAAGATGTTTCTGTACATCTTCGATTGATCTTAGAGCAAGCTGTCATGACCCTGGTCAAATGTTCATATGTACCTATATTTTGCAAGTATCGCTTCTCCCTACTAAAAAAGGTGAAGTGATGCATAGATTCATTTATACGGTATATCGCGTCAATGTGACTTAAAGAGTATTGTGAGAGAAACTAGAAGGTTAAAAAATACGTAAATGTTACAGACTACACAAGTATTATAAGTACCATATATCATACCATAGGATATACATACATATGCAGTACTTGTCAATTTAAGGAAATATATTTTTTTAAAGTGTGACTTACATAGTTGTGGTTGCTGGGTCAACTTTTGCACTGATGTGACGTGAAATGAACTCCTAGAGATCGTGAATGGTAATAAGTGGAATATTATACTATTTCGAGTGCAGTGCATCACTTAGTTCCGTGAGAGAGAAAATGAAGGCGGAAATCTGCGCCGGATTCGTGTCTCCAAAACAGACCACAGATGTTCAATCATGTTCAATCATCCTGTAATATGACATCATTGCCCGGAAACAACTTCTGGATCATAGGATGCACATGGTCTCCTAAAATGGCGACAAATCACAGGCAGGAACGCAATCGGTAAGCGTTACTCCAGGAATCACTTAGACGATATTGCGATCTATAGCATCACAGAGCCACCGTTATATTTCCCAGTTAGGCGGAGACACTACGGATCATACGTTTTATTTTTTGTTGTCCGTCACACATAAACACGGCCCATAGTTCGGAATAAAGTGAACAATGACCCATGCGATCATACATGTTTCCGATCACCAGTGGTCCATATTGCATATTCACGTCATTGTTGACGTCGTACTAAACCATTATAATTTCTTATCGGCGGTTTCACCCGTGCGATCCGACCCTGTATGTGCATGTAATGTAACTTGCGGTGGAGTAAATGTCACCACCAACGTCCTAGCAAATTGGTATACTCTAACAATGAAGAGAGAGAGCTTTTACTCACCCAAAATGTATAGGAAGGAGAAATGAGACCGCGTATCACATCATCCTAAAATGTCAGCAAGATTTCCTCATAATCTATCATTGAAACACATGTTGCCGTAACAGATTAACATTATCAGAACAAGTCACATAACATTATAGTTGAGTCGTCCAATTCCAAAACGTCTCTTGTCCACTTTTTTGCAATGTACCTTATTATTATTATTATTATTATTATTATTATTATTATTATTATTATTATTATTATTATTATTATTATTATTATTATTATTATTATTACTTTGTTAATGCCCAGTTTCAGTTGATTTATATCATTTAATGGTTCAAGTACTTATTTTAAAGTTTACAAAGCTTATTTTACTCGTTCTCAGATGTATTAATTAAAATGATTAAAAAAAAAAAAGGTTTGTAAAATTAGTGATGAGCGCAAGAGTCTTGGTCTTGCAGTTTTTGCAAGAGTCTTGCATGCAAGACCAAGACCAAGACCAAGACCAAGACCAGGAATAGCGGTGCAAGACCAAGACCGAGACCAAGGGGTGCAAGAACAAGACCAAGACCAAGACCATACTTGCAAGACCAAGACCAAGACCAAGACTCTTGCGCAAGAGTCTTGCACAAGTACTGGTACTACTTGAATTTTTTATACAATGTAAAAAAGGAGAAAATTCATTACATCTTTTACTTGAATTTTTTGACTTCAGTAAAAATGACACTGGAGTGAATGTGTTCCCAGTAGTGTTATGCAATCCGTGTGAGTCGATCTGCCCCTGTAGCATATAGCTACAGTATATCGTTTCCTGAATTGGTTGTTCGCGTTTTCTGTAGATATTGCTCGTTTTCAAGCCACACATGTGTCATCTTGCGCCATGTAAGCTATTTTGGTGGACAAACATTGTGTGCGTGGGTTTTCTTAGGTTTTTTCCGTTTCCTCCTACTTTCTTCATTCCACCATTTCAGTCGTTTTTCATCATCACCGTCTCCCTTAGCGTTGGTGCATTACTGTGGGACGTTAAACTAGATACTTCATTTCATTTCAAAGTATATTAGTGGTGTTCTTCTTCCAAAACTGAAGAGAACTGTAGTATTGAACATCGGTAATTCCGTACACCATAGGTGTCGACTACATGGGTATGGCCTTGGTTATGAGACTCAAGCATCCGTTGTAAATTTTTAATGTGTGCTTATAAAATTAATATCGAAATAACATTTTCATGACATTGACAAAAACTTAGTGCATGTGACCGCAAGTTTGATTTCATGGGCGGATGCTTATACGTTGAATAATTGTTTATTCATATAACTTTTAGCCTCCTTAGGTATACGGCACATTGGGGATTGAGCGATATAACATTATACTACAACAGTAAATCTATATTATAAAATTGAAAGTGACTATGTTTGTGACTCCTAATCTCTTGAACCACCAGCTCGAGATCGATCAAATTTTCAATATAGATCAGATTTGGGCCTGGAATGTTATTTTTCAGTTCACTTTGAAGGAGCAATGTGTGGGAGGAGGAGGAGGGGGAGGTATACAAAAATCAAAATAAATAAAAATAAAAGTGACTAAGTTTGTGACTTAATAATTCTTGAACCACCAGACCGACCTTAATCAAATTTTTAACATGTATGAGGTGCGGAACTGGAAAGTTTTTTATAGTTTCATTTTGATGGTAGAACCTAGGGGAGGAGGAGGGGAGGGGGATATATATATAAAAATAAATAAAACTTAATAACTCTTGAAACACCCGACCGATTTCGTTCAAATTTTCAACATAGATGAAGCTCAGGCCTTTCACGATTTTTATTATTTTACTTTGACGGTGCAACATAGGGGATGGGGAGGAGGGAGATATAAGGGAGATGGGAGATGTAAAAAATAAAAGTATAAGTGACTGCCTTTGTGACTTCATCACTCTTGAACCAGCCAATCGATCTTAATGAAATTTTCAACATATATGAGGTTCGGACTTGGGGTGTTTTGTATCATATCACTTTGATAGTTGAACTAAGGGCAGGAGGAGGGGAGAGGAAGTGTACAAAAATAAATAAAACTTAATAACTCTTGAACCACTCAACCGAACTCGATCACATTTTCAACATAGATGAAGTTCGGACCTGAGATGGTTTCTGTCATATCACTTTGACGATGGGGCTTAGAGGCCGAGGAGAGGAGAGATATTTAAAAATGATCGAAAATGACCGATATTAGAGTGGAGTCTATAGTTTTGGGGGTCGCTGAGATAAAAAATGACACTTCCGATTATGTTTAAATCCAAATTTAGCCCCGCAGCTTGGCGGTGGGAGAAGAGTTATCTAAAAATGATCGAAAATTAATATTAGTGTCGAATTCATAGTTTTTGGGGTTACGAAAGTGAACAGTGATACTTCCGATCCCGTTTAAATGCAAATTCAGCACCAACTTGGGAAGGGGAAAGAAGGATATATATAAAAATTATTGAAAATGACCATTATTATCAACGTCAAATTCATGGTTTTCGAAGTCATTGAGATGAACAGTGACACGTTCGATGCCGTGCCTTGCAACATGGGGGAGGAGGAGATATAAATTTATTGAAAACGACTGATATTAGTGCCGAATCCATAGTTTTCGGTGTTTCTAAGATGAACAGTGACGTTTCTAATGCCGTTTAAACCCAAATTCAACCCCGCAACTTGGGGAGAAGAAGGGGAGATAAATATAAAAATAATCGAAAATGACCGATATCAGAAAGCGCTTAGTAATAATGAAAAGTGACTGATTAACGAAACATATTATTATTATTATTATTATTATTATTATTATTATTATTATTATTATTATTATTATTATTATTATTATTATTATTATTATTATTTAACCCAACGAAGTGGGTAATTGATGCTAGTAATCCATCTTCACAAGTGAGACTGATTTTATACAGTTATTTTAAATAACTTGTAGTTTGATGTCGTTATTTTGTATTTCTAATATAGGTCAAAAGTATTTATACAAATTGAGTTTATAGAAAAGACAGACAAACAGATGAGTCGTTTTTAGTTTTCACTCAAATTATTCTAAAATATTAAGTTTTGATTATAATAATTATTTTATTTTTTCTCTTTTTTGTCGATATGCAAAACATATCATCATAATTATCATCAACGCTATTCTGCCATTATTGGCTGGTTGCTTGCTGCAACTGAGAAACCTCGATGTACGGTGGTCCTCAGCTAGTCTCTTCGTCTTAATGTAGCAATTTTCTTAATATTTTCCTTCAACTACAATTTCCTTTGCTCCCTTTCTCTCTTTCCTTTCACCATACCCTCTAGCACGTCCTCCACAGCCAATATCCCAACCAGTTCCTCTTTCTCCTCTTGTCAATATCTAAAATTCTTCTTTTTTCTCCTACTACTAATATATCTAACACCTTCTCATTCGTTTTCCGTTCAACACAGCTAATTCTCTCCATTTTTCTCCATGCCCAGGTTTCGAAAGTCTGTAATTTTTTCCATCGCTTTTGCGTAATGTCCATGTTTCTGCCTCATTGGAATCAGTAAAACCAAATCTCAATATTTAATTATAAGTTTGTTTAACACAAAGATTAGCTAATGTGGTTAAAAAGAAAAATCTGACGCCATTAGAGTGTAAAAATAATTTTGCATTTCATGGTATTTCAATTGTCTGTACCGTTTTGATTTTCTTTCATTCCTCTCAGGGATAGACTCCCCAGCTTCGGAACCTGTGGAGTGTTGGATCTGTTAAAAAATATAAAAAGATTACGAAATGTCGTGATTTATCTTATAAGTAGCGAAGCGTGGGCACCCAATAAAAAAAATAAAGGTCATCACTCAATGTAATGTTGTACACTATTATCATACTTACACGAAGATAAACTATGTTACATTTAGAAACATATATTGTATTTCCGTTACTATTGGAGCATTTTAGAATTTATTATCCCTTATATTCAGAGTAAAATTTACCTATGAAAAGAATAAGATTTCTTAAAAGCAAGACTTGCAAGACTCTTGCAAGCAAGACCAAGACTGGGTGTGCAAGACCAAGACCAAGACCAAGACTGGATGTGCAAGACCAAGACCAAGACCAAGACCAAAGGTTCCAGTGCAAGACCAAGACCAAGACTGGGTGTGCAAGACCAAGACCAAGACCAAGACCACCCCGGTCATGGTCTTGGTCTTGCATTTGCTCATCACTATGTAAAATGGACAAGAGACGTTTTGGAAACGGGCAACACAGTTTACCTAGACGATGAACATAAGTTTTTCACTTCTTTATGGCCGGGTGTTAGACTCAATGAGTTGTACAAAAGCACAAACAAATCAATGTCTAAACTCCAGTAGCTTCTCTGTGTAGGAAAGTGGCGGGAAGTTATAGGTGACTAATATACTTCTCGGCACGGAGTAGAGGTCTGCCTGGGCTCGAGTCGAGCCTGCGGGCTTAAGCCTGACCCGGCCCGCCTGCCGGACTCGGGCCCGGGCCGTAAATTTTTAAATATACAACCATATTTCTCGGGCCTTTTCGGGCCTAACTTTGTAAATATATTGTACAACGATATTTATTGAACCGTTCTTTCTGGAGAACTTTTAAAGCACAACTGCAAAATTAAACTTCTAACTGTGTGAATAAAAATACAATTTTGCGCTAATTATTAATTTTCTGTAATTCGAGCTTACTTCGAGCTCATTTGATTATCACACGAATTCGGGCCGGGCTCGGGCCTAAATGCTAAAACATATTTCGGACTCGGGTCAAGCATCACATTATAAATTCCCTTGCCGGGCTAAAAATTCCGGCCCGTGCAGACCTCTCCCACAGAGCCCAACGAACGGAAGAAATGTGTAACCATTGCCAGAATACAATCTGTAAAATAACAGCGTGTATAAACTACTGCTTTTGTATCACTTCACCCCAGCTTTACGGTACGATATATACCGGTCTTTTAAAAAAAAAAAATGGACAGAAAAATTGGATAATAAATAATTTTTCGCTGACGGTTGGTCTACAAATTATTGTATTTGGCTACTTAAGTGTTTATGAAACGAAAATACAACTTCTTATTAAAGTTCTATAAAACCCAATCACACAATGTGTCGCGAATTCACAGAATGTTTAAATACATTTAAGCAAAGAAAGTAACCAAGAACCACCATTGAACGTAATATTTACTTTAAAAAAAAAAAAAAAATGGTTGTCGTTTACAATGTAAAATTACAAACCCGCGCAAATTTACTTCAATTATCTTAAGATGTATTGCGTGGCAGATGTTTGACTTACAGCCATTTAAAGAAAAGTAGACGGAGGGAGGGAGAAAAAAGAAGAAACGTAAATTAAAGCCAAGCATGCTAGGACAAGGGGCAAACGCCCCCCGAAGCCAATGACATGAAACGCAATTATCTAACAGCACACAAGTTGTGAACATCTTGAAGATGGTTGCAGTTTTTCGAATTAGGGCCTCGAATTGAAAGAAAGAAAAAAAAAAGTTTCTATTCTTTCTTTGTAATCTGTTTGATCGGAGAAGCGTTAATACAAAGAGAGAACAGATAGTTATCCTGGTGCCAGTGCTTCTGGTTTTGAAAGCGCACAGATGAGAAGCTGGAATGTGATATGACCCTCAAAGTCAAGGTTGCATCCCGCCCTAGAAGAGGAAGGAAGCTTCCATGTGTAGTAGAGAGAGAGAGGAGGGGGACATGCGAGATGCTGACGACTATTTACTATTACAACTAGTCATACAAATAGAAACAAAATAGATAAGGCGTGAGCGTGGTCAATAATAATAATAATAAAATATCTATATATGAAGGGAAGAAAGAAAGAAGAAAACTACAACAGGACACGAAAGATGAGTGAAGCGGGGAGAAGTTTTCAAAGTCACTCATCATTGTATTTGCGCAGTAATTATCTGAATCTACTCCCTCTGTTTTGTCGAAGATGTCAGTATGTGGTACTCTCTACAAGAAATGCTCTAGACAGGATTACATCTCTCGTCAGATTACAGTAGAGGGAAGAAGAATAGGGTCAGTGTGAATCTTTGCAAAAGCTACTATTCCGATATTTGCCTGGTAAAATACTTGTGTTCTTCCTGAGATATTTGATGGTGAAAATATACGATTTTCGAAACTTCGCAATGTTTAAAACATTTCCAAAAAAATCAAGTATATGGTTCTCAGATCTGAAACTTCTTTGGGGCTTTGTTTACTATCTAGTCTCTATGTACACAAAGAATTGAAGGTGAGTCTTATTTACTTTGTTTCAAAACGTACATTCCAAAATGGCCATTTCTAGGTTTCCAACCTCAATGTTCAGAACTTCTTTTTTCGACGTTCTAAAGTACGTCTCAATGTGCACAGAACACAGAATGTTGTCAATTTCATTATATTTCATATGATTTTAGTTTGAAGTCATTATCTTTAAAACCTAAAAAGTTACAGTGTTTAACGGAATCCTCTGAAAAGTGCAAAATACACACACGCGTCTGCTACAAACAAACCTGCGCATCTAAAAAATAAATGTATACCCGTTTTCAACTTCCTGAATGTGGTACAATCTTAGGTAAAAGATTAAAAAAATAAATAAATGTTGTCAGGAACCTTTGACCTAGAAATTGGTCGGTTTCATTTGGATTGTCCCTCTGGATAAATGGGCTGAGAGAATTTCGTTCGTGTCCAGTCATATAAAGTGCCAACCTGTGGAGTGGAAATTGAACTTATAGTTAATGTACACAGTACATAATTTTTCGACACATAATAGGCCTATAGGCTTCAGAATACCGCTGGAGTGTACTTTTGTAAGTTTATATGTCGGGTAATGATACAATTAGAGGATCTTATCCAAGGTTTTAACTGGATCACTGAGATTCTGAGGTAAAGCCTTTGCCAGTGATTCAAAAGACCGTAGATATTATGATCCCAGGACATATGTTTGTAATAAAAAAATTGTACGTGTTCGTAGGTTTTGTTCACATTCTTCCATAAGTATTTTCTCAATGTTAATTCCTCATAGCCGTTCAATTCCTTTAACCTATATGGCATAAACTTGGGACGTTAAATTAAAAAACAAAATATTGCTTAAAAGTATTAACACTGCATTTTCTTAATATGATTGGGGGAATGCCTTTAAAATGCGCATCAATATGTCTGGTTATGGAATGGGGGCTATCTTGGCGCCCAAATGTCATCTCTTTCTCGAAAACTATCAAAGTACAAACAAAACTTTTTTCGGTACAAACGGTACAGACGATTTGCTTTCAAATTGTGTATTTCAATTTTTTGTGCTGTGATACGGGGGGCTATCTTGGCGACAAGATAGCCCCCTAAATATCATCCTCACTTTCTCGAAAACTATCAGGGTACAAACAAAACTTTTTTCGGTACAAACGGTACAAACGATTTGCTTTCGAATGATGTATTTCAATTTTTTGTGCTGTGATAGGGGGGCTATCTTGGCGCCAAGATAGCCCCCCAGTTGACCTCTCAAGTAACCCTATAAGGAAAATGGTACAAACGAAAATATTTTCGGTACAAACGGTATAAACGTAGTACAAACAAATGACGTAGTCATTGTTTCAATTTTCTAAAGTGGGGGTGGGGGCTATCTTGCCATACTAGCTTCTTTCGTCATGGAATTCAATCGTTGGCCGAGCGATAACAAAAATTTCTAGCTGCAACTGGAAACTATTTTGACTAACCATCTATTGTAATTTCTTTTCCTTTCTTTCTTTGAAAGTGACATACGTCAATAGGACATTGCAAGAGCATCAACCTAATAATGTAATGCGATAACAAAAATAGAAATCCACGATAGTTTTTATAAAATGTATTCGATATTATTCAATGCTCATGCATTTGAACAAGATCGCCGTGTGGCATGTTAGGAACTTTCTGATATCACAGGGATTAAATCTGCGTCAGTATACCAAATTCTGACAAGTGATTTACAGAAGAGAAAATTTTCTGCTCGATGGCTCCCCCCCTTCTTGACTGATGAACAGAAGCAGACACTTCTGGACAATGCAACGGTTAACGTTGAAGTTGAGAACTTTCTGTGTTGCATTGTTGCTACTGATGAAACGTGGATCAAAGACTTTGAGCCAGAGTTGAAATCACAATCCAACAAGTGGAGAGCTCCATTTTCTCCAAGACCAAAAAGTGTCGCCGATTTCAATCAAAAGTTAAGCAAATTATGATTTTTGCTTACGATCATCAAAATAGTATCATAACGAACAGAGTTCCATGTGTAGGAAATGTCACATCGCCGTATTATTGTGAATTTCTGATGAAACTGCGCAGAAAAAATACACAAAAGCCGACAGCAGTTGATCAGGGCGGGTCCACTGATTCTCCATGACAACGTTTGCCCTCACACCACTAATGCTATGCGTACAAAGCTTCGCAAATACAGTTGGAAAATGCTGCCTCATGCTCCCTTAGTCCGTACATGAGTCCACCAGACTACGTACGACCCGTATAAAAAGTGAAATAATGTATGCGTGAACGTCGGTTTTCATATCTGGAAGAGCTTTCTGCAGCCGTTACCGGAACCATTCGACAACCTCACAAAGATGGTGTGCTTGATGGAACACAGAAGCTACCCGGACGTTGGGATTCCGTCATTGTCAAGCAAGAAGATTATATTGAAGGCCTGTAAAGAGATTCTCTCCAAACAATAAACGTGTAAGTCGCAAAAAATTAGTGTGCATTATTTATGAAATACCCTAGCATTTAAAGAAAAAGAGGTGGATTTACTCATTACAATGTTGCTTAATGATATTTTCCCCAAGAAATTAGCCGATTTTAATGAAATATGCTTTGTGCTTTCTCTTGACTCTCAATGAGACGATTTGCTTTCGGATTGAACTTGCGGATAACGGGCGAATTCACTCCAACTCTATATGGGTGACTCATTTATAATCGGAGTTTTACGAAACGTACAGTTTGCTTCCTTTGAGAGAGAATAACACACTATATTGCTAAAGCTTGAAATTAATCACTACTTCTTTGTTTAAAAACTTACTTAGTAATTACTTTACTTTCAAAAATGTGTGCCATTTTCATGAAAAATGGTGTATTTTCTTTGAGATACCAAACAAGGCATACTGCTTGGGGTTAAAACCAGTTACGAGCAAGAGAATGAATATACCCCATCTTTTGAAAAATAATATTTAGCGATAACTTAACTACAAATTAAAGTGCCAGATTTTCATAAAACAATACCTGTGCCGTTTTAGGTATTTCCAATGAGTCTTATTGCTGAAGACTGAAATTTCGTTTTAAAAAATTGTGATTTTTTTTTCTTTCCTTTTTGGACTTAAAAATTACTCTTATTAGTTGGGTACCAAAGAAGGATGGTTATATCCCATGGGGGAAAATGCTTACCTTTACTGTGTATGGGATGAATAATAATAATAATAAAGCTATGGATTTTATATTATATATTATAACTAGATAGAAAATATGTAAAACTTTTAGGACAAATTTATTGAACCTTCGTAAAACGTTATAGCAAATGTTGATTCTGTTTATTTCTCATTCTAAATCATCCCAACAATGATAGATAAAGATAGGAAGCCAAACCCTACTGCTCCTTGAAGGAGGTTGTTAAGGGAAGTTTGAGATCTTTGGGAATCCCTCTGCACCAGAAAAATTCCTATATCCTGAGATTTATTTATCAACATGGCAATACTGAGCTCGATATAAATAATGTGGAACTGGAAGATAAAAGAAGCGAAGTCGTATAACATCATCAGCAGTGCCAACCTCAAAACACAAGATCATTAGGTGTTTAAACACGCGATTGATTTTGTTTGGTCTTACTTAAGCTCATTTAGGAGAGTACTTGTAATAAATAATCTTGTTCTGGTTATTCTTCTTTTAAAAACTTGGAGATATTACGATATTTTAAAAAGCCTCCTGGACACTTTTTCCAGAAATTAAGAAATAATGATATATCCTTGGAAAAAAGAGGACGTTTGGTAGGTCTAGAAAGACCTCACATTTCAGCAACTTCGGAAAACACACTGCGGCGTACTTCGTCTCTCAGGAGAGACAGGGTGAAGCTCAGAATCACCCTGTGACGAGGGTAGAAAGAGTGATATTTTCGGTCCCTACTGGCGATCGAAACTAGACCATCTTGTTGATAGATAGACAACTTACCCAAAATGTCACCGCACTCTAAGATGATATATAAATCTAGATTTAATTTTAAGCGTTTAGAGAATTGTATTTCGATCCTTTAGCATGAAAAATACAAGTGAAGGATGTTACAAGTTATTAAGAAAAAGAAAAAAATACATGGCAGTATCCATAGAAAGCCCAGATGATGCAACTGGTGTTCGAGCATTCGTACTTTCATTCTAGATGTGACTCTCATAACTTCGTGCTCCCCAAAATCTTTCAAATTTGCAATATTTCATTAATAACTTAAAATTAGTAATATGAAAGGAGGGTGGAGAGATTAACGAATATTCTTTGGCTTTCTGAGTGTTAACAGAACAATTAAACATTAAACTAATACCCTAACGGTGCTTGGATACGCTCACAATAGATTGGAGGCGTTGAGCAGCTAGCTGTCTGCTCCTTTCAATACATTTTATATTAGTTGTTCATTAGATCTTCACTGTAAATGCTCTTTCCATAATTGTTGAAAACTTCAGTACACCTTCACGTACTTTTTCTTCCTTTTTCCCACGATCTAGAAAGATTTTTTTCTCTTCTTTTAACCTTTCAGGGAATAAGTGAATGAGTTAACTAGGCTTATTTCTAAAGGCATTTAAATCAATCTTCGAGCTTTAATAAAAGAAAATACTTTCCTTTCTCTTTTCCCAATGTAGTACAATATATTCATTTTAGCAACGAGTTTTAAAATATTGAACTTATTCCTCTCTCTTTAAACTACTCAAGCTAATCAACTTCGTTAGTTAATAACTCTACGACACATTAATGTAACACACACGCACAACATCGTTATCTCACTTAAGAACATGAGAACGTCAGTGGGCATTCACTTTTGGAACTTCAGAGTGTATGATTAGCATCATGGTCTATCTCCGCAGCAGTATTAGTCGCGAATTGCATCCTTCCTGGCTTCACTCGCGTGGGAAAATGTTTCTGATACGTATTTAAATAACGTATTGATTTTCATGTGCAAGCTAATTACAATGTTACCATAATAATTATCAGAATTAACATTGTTTAGTTCTAATAAAATTTCATGGATGTTCGAAAATGAATTTGGTAGAAATATGGAAGTCCCTTGTGTATTTCGGCTATCGGAAGTATACTTATTTGCCCAGTACTAAATGTGTATAATATTTTCGTACACAAAACAATTTGAACTATACAGAGCAAAAACGTGGATGTTACGAAAAACAGCTAGACTTTTAAAATGTGGGTGTGGGGAAGAAAAAAGATAGCTGGAGTGAAGGAAAATCATCAGTGAGGAAATGCTTAGAACAGTAAGTGAGAAACGAACAATATTCGGTTAATTGAAAAAAAGGAAAGGAAGCTGGCTCGCAAATAGTTTCAGGAGAAATCATAATTGTATGTGATGTGATAAAAGGTATGGTAAAAGGTAAATGAGGAAGGGAAAGAAAAGACTATAATTGATGGATGATATTAAAATATAAGAACTTCTATATTAAGACAAAAAATCTACTGAGAACTGTGGTGCATGGTAGCTTCTTAATCTGAGGCAAATAACCTTCCACCAGTGACAGATCCTTCAGAATGGATATATAAGTTATATATATATATAATTCGTGCAAGTAATTCATGTGGTATTACTATTTTTTGAGCCCAGAAGCTCTTTTTTTGGGGGGGTCCTGAAAAAGTTCACACGGGATAGTTTACTCTTTGGGATAAGTTTTTCTCGTGATTTTGTTCATATTTCGTAATTAAATGTTTCATTAATAAGCTGATAATATGGTATGACTCATTTGTTTTGAAAAATAATCACAAGGGATAGTTTGTTCTTGGGGATGAGATTTTCCTACCGATTTTCTCAGAAACAGTTGATTTTGTTTATATTATTAAATAAATGATTCACTAATAGCCCCACAATACAGGGTAAATCATTTCTCATGAAACAAACCACAAGGGGCAATTTCGTGTTGGAAGTGAATTTCTTTTCGAACGTTTTGGACGATATTCGTATTTTATAATAAAGATTGCATTAATAATCTACAATGCGTAAATTACTTCTTATGAAAATTCCACAAGTAGTAGTTTACTTTTTGGAATGAGTTTTCTTCGGTCGAAATTCCCGAAAATACCTTATAATTTTGTTGTTTCACAAATAAACGTTTCAGTAATAACTACAACATAATGTGATCTAGTTTATGAAATTGGAGTGAGGATGTTTAGTGTTGTGCCCCATACCTTTTATCTTTTTGTTTAACGTCCCACGTTTATGTGGCAAGATTAAGGGGACGTTGATGATGATAATGAACGAAATAGCGGAATTAAGAAATTGGGAGGAAACAGGAAAACTCAGAGAAAACACTCATTCGGTGTTTGCCCGCCATAAAATTCACTGGGTGTGAGCTGGGATCAAACCAGGGACATTACCAGGATCATAAGAGATAAACCCTCTACCACTGAACTACTACGGCCCCTTGTGATGCACCGCTATGATATAGTTGAGCCGTCGCATTACACAATATTTTGGAAGATGTTGAGAGGGATACCGATCTGTATCGGATGATCTAAAAATTTAAAATCTAAATGAAATAATCACTTTTTCGCATCAAAATTAGTAACATAACTCGTAAACAAATTATTGAAACGAAAAGATGGCCTGTTAATGAAATCTAGTGTGGAAGACATTTTGTGATTTTTTAACTGGTAATTTAGTTTAGAAATATGAATCCGTAAACGAGTACACCTTTGGATCAAACGTTGAAAGCTGAAACCAACTGTAAATTGTAGTTGTGTTTATAGTTAAAAATTTAATATTTAATAATCAGATGAAAGCTAAATAAGTAAAGTCAGTTCGGTCTGTCGCAACTATGTTAGTATTTGTCTATCTACGATGTGGAATTTATGAATTTATATATATATATATATATAGAGAGAGAGAGAGAGAGCGAAAGAGAAAGAGAAAGATTCTAGTTTTTGAAGACAGCCCTCTGAGGAATTCGATAATGAAATATGAAGGATTTTTAATAATATGATAAAATATGAGAATTGTGTGCAAATATAAAGATGATAATAATATATAATGAATAAAATTATAATATGTAATTTGATAAAAAGAAAGGCTGTTGAAAGGTTTTAGAATTGATGACAATTATAGTGTTATGTAAATATGCATATGATTTCTCAAATTATGCATGATCTAGTAGACATTTTCATAGAGTTTCATGCATAGCTTGAGTAATACTGGTCATACATACGTTCATCATTGTGGGTGTTTCTCCATCAGTACATGAACCTCACCTATGAAAATACATCGAATCTATAAAGTAACATTTTCTGTGAGAGGAGATGTATTAACCACTTTTTTTTTTTTTTTTTTTTTTTTTGTTTTTGTTTGTAAATAATGAAGTTGATGCTGCACGATAACCACCACTCTACCTATTAAGATGAAAACGTCACTGAAGTATACCCTCATACAAAGACAAATGTGCTTCATAAACTTACCTTAAATTTTCATCCTAAAAGCAATGTCTAGTTTATAATTTGTGCATATACATACAGGTTTATTAATATAGAACCGATAGTGATTTTGCATCGTAAATGGAACGTTAGCGTTGACTGATAGAGTACAACGCTATTTTACAGCAAGGAGGATACATATGAAAACAGACTTAATATGTGAAACAGAATCCGAACCTCTACTTGGGTTTGTATTTGAGGCAAGTATTTGTTCGCCGAGAATTGAACTCTGCATCCCTCTCACACAAAGTACACACATGTGATAGCCACTTGGACGGAAGGGGCACTGGAAAGTTAGGAACACGATTCAGTGATCAGCATTCGTATTAGTATTTTCAGTAGGTAAATGCAGATACAGTATTTCTAATTTATTTGTATTCATGTCTATTTTTTACGTAATGTTTCCGGCTGACAGACTTGTGTATGTTGTGGCACTACTTACCTAGAAGTATAGACAAATTAATGATACTATTTGCGTTTAATCAACGTATTTGATATTTTGATCCTCTTTTGAGTTCGTTTTGAGTTCATTTAAAAATTTGTCACTGTTTTCCTTTACCTGTTCTAATTATTATCTACTAATTCCTTGTGTTTCTGTATGAGAATTATTACCTTTGGAGTGCATTGTATTGGATTTAATTTCTAGCTGAAGCACAAAACTTTAGAAGTTTACCAACATTGTAAAGAAATAGAAAGTTACTTGAACTAACAAGTAGAGAACTCACGTATAAAAAGCTAGAAAACTTAATGGTTGGATCCGAAAAGCTGAGCATGTACCACCCAATTGAACATACGCCATTTGGAATTAAAGGCATAAAAGAAGGATCTCCTCTTAATCTTAATCTTAATTTATGATGTAAAGTCACACCGACAAGCAGTTTTTTTTTTCAATCAGATCAAAAGAAATGAGTTCCAGTAGCCTAACTAAATATTTTTCTTGATTAACAAGATATAATATTATATAAATTCACAAGAATTGATTTCCTTCATTTCATACCCCACCCCCAAGAAAAGATGCATTTGAGATAGGATGAGAAGTCAGTTGATAGGGTGATAAGGTCTATCGTTGTCGATAAGGTATCGTTGAAAAGGTCTCGAAATTTCTGACAAGTCATTTTCGTCTCACCCTTAAGAGGTGAGTTACGGGAAAGTATTTTTAACATATGAAGGATTCCCCTTCTTGACCTATCCAAAGTAAAATACTTCTCGGTGGTTATACATAGTTTTCTTTCTTAAAAAATAAATTTCAAATGTTACGTCCTCACGAGAAATGTCTAAGAAATGAATTGTACAGTCCTTCTTGGAAGCTCACACAATGGCTCAGTGGTAGAACACTTACTTCTGGTGCGTGGGATTCCTGGTTCGATCCTCGACTAAGTAAGTTGTGGTGGGCAACATCATGTCCGTGGATTGTCTCCGGTTACTCCCGTTTCCTCCCACAATCTCATTCCATCGATTCTTCCATCATTCACTTGCCTTAATCATCATCTTCCTTATAGCCTAAAGGGCATAATTATGGGACGTTAAATTAAAAGATTTATAAAGGTAACCAAGAAAGTTCTGTCGCTTTTTGTAGAGGTCTGTGTTCCAAAACGCTCTCATCACTTAGTTTATTATTATCATACTAAGAAAATAAAAAAAAAAATGAGGAAGTTTTTATTAAGAAGGTACTAGTGAATACTGTTTTACATAAAATTGGTTTCAATGTTAAATCACAGTACAAGAAGTTGTATAATTTGAGTTCCTCTATATTGGAAATATGAAGTTAAAGTGACTTATTCTATAAACAGATAAATTTAAATGAGTACATACAAGTTTACTTGGCTTGACTGATTCGTTAAGTATTAAGCTTCTAGAAATATTCTGGTAAAAAATTACGACTTTTCTTTTATTCTTTGTTTGTCCATTCATGTGTAGTCATACTGAATCCAAAACATTTAAATGCTTTAACAATGCTAGAAAGAGCTTACTCCACTTGTTTGACCTTCATTTTTCATTATGTGTGATATTAGACCTTTCGTTTTTTTTTTTTTTTTTTTTTTTCTGGATAATGTCACTGTATATGTTTATATGCTGATACCATACAAAGTGCTGTACTTTTATTCAAAGCCTTTCGGGCACTTACGAAAAAAATATTGCTATTGTTATTATTATAGCCAACCACTGACAATTATCCTTCGTTCGTTTGAACATTTCTTTCAAGCCTGTTTCACAAAGTATATTTGTTACCTAGGAGAACAAGTTGAGAGCATTAAAAAAAAAGGTTGATGTTCAAGTTTTTTTTTTTTTTTTTTTTTTTTTTTTTTTAAGGAGAAAGAAATAACTTACAAATTGAGATTATTTTCAGATAGAAAATTTTGACGCCGCGAGTAGGTGTGAAAGCCTATTATTGTAGTCTGCGTTTAACAACTATCTTACCCTTAGATGTCTGTACAATCTTTCAAGATTTGTGTATATATAATACCAATTCATTACGTTTATTTTTTCGGCATATTTGATTTGAATCTTCCTTTTCTTGTTTACAATAAGGAAAGGAACATTTTCTGGCGTTTTACAGCAAGTGTAAAAACCAAATAAAAATACCTAGACGTCGGGACTGCATTCTTTTGCTATCCTTTTGAGACTCAAATGAACCGCCTCCTTTGACAATAAAGAATATATTCGCTGAATTTTTGCGTTTGTGTGTTTGGTGGGCAATAAGAAATACTGGGAACCACCAATATAAATTTTAAAGTAGTACAAAATGATAATAAGAGATGGAGATTATATGTAATAAAAATCTTAAACAATAGATGAGACACATCCTAGTCCTTCAAAGAGAGAAAGAAAAGATTAAAACGAAAGATATAAAAATATTAGATCGATAATTAGTAAAGGAGAACAATCAATCGCAAATAGTTAGGATGACGACATAGATAGCAAGATTCAGGTGGTTGAATCGAGTTTAATTTAAGGATTTTAAAGCTTTCGGCTCCATTAATTTTAACTAGAAGGACAGCCGTGAGAAGAATTCTTTCCCTCAAAGTTCATCCACTCAATAAATTATGCTAGGTAATAGTAAAAATTATACCTTACATTAGTAGTTCCCAACCTCTGTGTCGCTACTAGTGTTGTAAAGGCCTGAAAAAAACCGGAAATTTTAGGTAAAAAAGCAGTTTTTTACTGTTCTTTTCTCGAGCTTGGAAAAAAACGGAAAAATTGGGAAAAATTGAAAATTTCGAATATATTACTACATTATGTTTTTAAAATGAAAACTATTTTATAGTTAATAGTTTACAGTTAAGATCACTGAGTAATTATGTTTCTTGTACTAGAATAGGGAAATTTTGTGGCAACAAATATATTTGCACCACTCCTTTAAAGTTAGCACCGAGATAGAATGGAGTTACGGCTACAGAAGTTACTAAAATATAATCCTAGTTAGATTAATGACATAGACGCATTTAAATTGTCTTAAGTAATCTTACAAAGTTACCGTTTTATGGCAGGGAAGTGTTAAAAAAAAAAAAAAAAAAAGCAGGGCCAGAATCATTTTACTTAATACCAGCATGTTAAAATCAAATATATTTTATGGAGATACGTATCTTCATTGTACTGTGTAAAATTTCCAGAAATTTTGAACCCATTAAAAAAATGTTTTGTTCGGAAATATTGGCAAAACCCGGAAAAAATAATTTAAAAACTATTTCTTCGTCTAATGCTAATCTTATTTTCTGTGACGTGTCTGCAGCATATATACAACGTATTTCGCTAGCAGGAAAAATACTTAAGGCAACAGCTTTTAATTTTACTCTTTAGTTTTCTGATATCTGATAAAAAGCCCTCTTTATTATTTGTATATTTTGCGAACAACTCAAAAAGAGATTATGATCTTATTTACATATATACACACACACCGCACAAGTGCGTACATTTGAGCAGCGACAAATATATTAAAGAATTTAACATGTGAAACTTCCGTTCTTTATTATTAAAGACTATCAGACTATCCGTTCTTTGCACGGGGAGAATACGTTTCATTTTGGGTATAAAGAGAACCAAAACTGTCACCAAAGAACCTAGGGACCCCAAAAACTATGGATTCGATACGAATATCGGTCATTTTCGATCATTATATATATATTCCCTTTACCCCGCCCCCAAGTTACGAGGATGAAATGTGATTTAAACGGCATCGGAAGTGTTACTGTTCATTTCAACGATCACAAAAACTATGGATTCGACAATATCGTTCATTTTAGATCATATTTATATATCTCCCCGTCCCCAAGCTGCGGGGATGTATTTGGATTTAAACGCCATCGGAAATGTCACTACTCATCTCAGCGACCCCGAAAACTATGGATTTGACACTAATATCGGCCATTTTCAGTAATTTTTATATATCTCTTCCTACCCAAGTTGCGGGCCTGAATTTGGATTTAAACGGCATCGAAAGTGTTACTGTTCATCACAACAACTCCAAAAGCTATGGATTCGACACTAATATGGGTCATTTTCGATAATTTGCATATATATATCTTCCAGCCCCAGGTCACGGCGCTGAATTTGGATTTAAACGGAATTAGAAGTGTCACTGCTAAACTCAGTGACCCGAAAACTATGGATTCGACAATAATATCAATCATTTTTGATATTTTTATGTATCATTCCCTTCCCCCTCCCTAAAGTCGGCGTTGAATTTGGATTTACACTGCATCGGAAATGTCACTGTTCATCTCAGCGGCTCTAAAAACTATGGATTCACATTAATATCAATCATTTTGCATCATTTTATATATCTTCCCCGTCCTCGAATTTACGGGGATAAATTTGGATTTAAACGGCATCAAAAGTGTCACTGTTCACCTCAGCAACCCCGAAAACTATGGATTTGAGACTAATATCTGTCATTTTTCATCATTATATATATATATATATATATATATATATATATATATATATATATATATATATATATATATATATATATATATATATATATATATATATATATATACAGGGTGTCCGAGAATTATCTATACAACTTTACGACGTTATATTGAAAGAAGTTAATGTGATATTTACGTGCGGTTTTTTGTATTCAATACAGAAAGTCTTAAAGTTTTTTTTTTACCTGTTCAGTACACCCCTATGTGGGCACCATGTGTGATACGAAGCACATCCAGACGAAAATCAATTTCAGCCCATGTGCGCTGCAGCAAAGATACGCAGTTACTGTGTGAAAAGCAGCAAGGATACGCTGCTATAGCTGTTCAAGGTTTGCTACCTTCGTAGCGAAGACGATGTCCTTAAGGTACCCCCACAGGAAGAAGTCCAGTGGTGTCAGATCCGGCGACCACGGAGGCCATGATATCGGACCGTCGCGATCAGTCCACCTATTGGGAAACACCTCATCCAGGTATTCTCGAACTTCTAAAGACCAGTGTGGCAGAGCTCCATTGTGTTCAAAAAACTTTAAGACTTTCTGCATTGAATGCAATAAACCGCATGTAAATATCACATTAACTTCTTTAAATATAACGTCGTAAAGTTGTATAGATAATTCTCGGACACCCTGTATATACCCTTCCCTTCCTCCAAGTTGCACTGCTGAAATTGAATTTTAGCTTCATTGGAAATGTACTGTTCATCTCAGCAACCCCAAAAACTATGGGTTCGACACTAAGATGGGTAATTTTCAATATATATCCGCACTTCCTTCCTCCAAGTTACACCTTCAAAGTGAAATGGTAAAATCCATCCCAGGTTCGAACCTCTCTATGTTGAAAATTTTTATCGAGATCAGTCTGGTAGTTCAAGAATTGTTAAGTTACAAGTATAGTCACTTTCATTTTTATATATGTAGATAATTTGTCGCACTAGAAAATAGGTATTTGTTTACATACAAAATTTTGTACATAAAGTTTATATTAACGTCGTATTTGAATATTAAATAATAGTAAATATATATCTTAGTGCATGAGTATTAGTGAAATTTGCCTACTGCTCTTTCTTTTAAGAAGTAATTTGGTTAAAATTAACAAAATTTCACCAGATCAAAGAGCACATTAAGAACTCAGTTTCACTCAAGAGCCCTATTTGTTGCAACAGAAATGCTTCATGATGGTATATGTGTATGCAATTGTAAAAGTTCTGTAATTAATGCACAACGAGGAGTAAACAACTAAAAGGCACATAAAGGAAATGAGTGCAGACTATTAATTTTCATGAATAATTACAACAGTTTTATTTTCGAATGCTTCTTTTTCTTTTTTAAAATATTCACAATATTGAAATTTCAGACGTTCGAAAAAAAAAAAAAGGTTCCGTTACTGGTAAAACTAACCTAATACAGAGATGTTTGTTATTTTCCCAATTTTTCCAGAAAGAAACCGAAAAAACGGTTTTTTACCAGTAGGTTCAAAATTTCTGGAAATTTTACAACACTAGTCGCTACATAATGATGTACTGCGGAGTCCCATTTGCTGTCGCGAAATTTAAGAATTTAAGAATCATGAAGTATTCAATTATAAGTAAAGTCGATTTTAAGATAAACTGTACCAGTCAGCGCCTCCAGCAACAGCAACAATATTCAGTACTACATAGTAGAGGTCTGTACGGGCCATAATTTTTAGCCCGGGCCCGGCCCTGCCCGTGAATTTACAGTATAATGTGAGGCCCGACCTGAGTCCGAAATATGTTTTAGCCTGGCCCGAGCATGTGTGATAATCAAATGAGCCCGAAAAAGCGTGAATTACAGAAACTTAATAATTAACGCAAAATTGTATTTTATATTTAGAGCAATTAGAGGTTTAATTTTGCAGTTGTGTTTTTAAAAGTTCACAGAAAGCACGGTCCGATAAATATTGTTGTATATTTACAAAGTTAGGCCCAAGAAATATAGTTGTATATTTAAAAAATTTACGGCCCGTGCCCGAAGTGATTTATGCTTTGTAAACCTGAGTCCGGCCTGCGGGCTCAGTCCGAGCCCATGCAGACCTCTACTACATTTTTACTAGGTAGTAGAGACTTATTGCCTTGCACTATTTTATAGAAACTTATTGCCTTACACTATTACAATTATTAAAAAAAAAAAAAAAAAGTCAAATAAGTGTGTCTTGATGTCATGGGTATTCATTAAAATGTATCGTCAGCCAAAACAGGCTGGAAATACTGCTTCTTATAGACTCCTTAATATTTGCTGCTTGGTGCGCGTCTGATTGTAGCTAGTTTCAACTGAACTGAAGAACATCTCGTCTTATGACCGGCAAAATTTCAAGTTTAACATGTAAAACCGTTTTCATGCACATTTTAAAATATCCTAAGGAGGAAGAATGTAAAAAAAAAAAAAAAAAAGGAAAGAAAAGAAAAGAAAAGAAAAAAAAAAAAAAGAAAACCCCAGTAATCAATTTTAAAGATAGTAATCCATATTTCTTTTAAAATATCCACCTAACTTTAAAGTTAACTTTTAAACGCACAAATCTGATTAACTTTATTTAAACCCACAAATCTGAAAGTCAAATTTTCTTTAAAACATGTTTTACTGTTTCTGATTTTTGTTTAAAATTTAATCTGAGCCTAAGATTTATTAAACGTGTACCTAGGATACGAACTACATGTTTAATACAAGTACTATAGTACTATATACAAGTAATAGTAATCAAATTCCGGCCTTCTTTACCAAAGGCTCATACGGCTCATACGCTATTTAGTCATAAGTGAGCCCGTTAGTTTGTTTTTAAATTTCAACAACATTTTAAATTCTTATTGTTTCTAGTTATGAGATTTACAGATGATCTATAAAGTTGTGTAAGCTACATATTAGCCTATTATTATTATTATTATTATTATTATTATTATTATTATTATTATTATTATTATTATTATTATTATTATTATTATTATTATTATTATTGAAAGTAAAATAATATAGCCTCAATTACTTTTTCCTGAGAATAGATGAGTGGCTAGCACTTGCCACTTTGCAACCGGGAAGTCTCGGGTTCGAATCTCGATTTTAATTTTCCTGAATTAGGTTGTTCCAGTTTTTTCTCAATCTCAACAGATAAATGCCGTGATTGTACCTCCCTGGATATCTTCGTTCTGAATTTTCTTTTCTCTTGTTGTTATTGTTGTTTATGTCTAACAAGTGAGTGTAAAATATGCTTTCTTTTCTATTTTAATTTGTGTTTTTAAGTAAATAAATGAATTAATGAATCTGCCTTATCACTCAATTAACCTTCTTTCAATTATAAAAGAATGAATGAAATTAAAGTTGGATGTTAATTGTGAGCTTGACCACGTATTATTGGTTCCCATTAACCATTTTATTATTGTAATGTTTAATGTTTAATTTCAAGAAGCCGTTTTACGGAATATTAATTTAATTTATTAATAATATTTATCAAAACCTTTATAAATGGACTGAGACCTATGATTTATCACACAATAATTAATTATAGATCTAAGACTTCACAAAGTTTCTGAACAAGAGGAACCATTCTCTGTAACGTTTATGCTTGTGAAAGTTAATCACCTTATTTGCGATCATACCAACTTAACCTCATCACCTCTCAACCTCATTCAACCTCAATTCCATCGCGTTCAGGCTATTCAACCTTAGCGGTCATCTTGTAAAATATTAATCTCATTTAACCACAGCAGGAAACTACTCTCTCTCTCCCCGACTTAAAAAAAATCTTTTGATTCTTAAATGTATATAATAATAAACTCTGCTAAAGACAGGAAAGAAGACCACGCAATTTCATGTATGGGTTATGTATAGCCACTTTTCTACATATCTTTTCAGTATAGGCAACCAACATTTCTTTGCTACTGTGCAGGTTGCATAGAAAGAAGGGATGTCATAAATTTTAAGCTGGGTATGAATAGCCACCGTTAAAGTTACCATTACCCGTGAAGATGTTAACGGATTCATTTCATTAACGAATTAGGTCGAGGCAATCACTCTAGCTGTCTAATGCCAAAAACAGAATTCAAAACAGTTCATCGTGTGGAGTAACGGACGGACAGACGTACTGACATTACGATCTTGTAAAATCTTTCTGCATGATCCTTATAATGAGAAAAGGCAGTATTCAGGAAAAGGAATGAGAACAGATATGTCTTTTTCTTTCCTTTTTTTTAAACTTTAAAAAGGACTGTTGACCTCCAATACAATCTTAGGGAAGAGAGGTTAAGGTCGACCTCATAAGATTGTCGATCTATGAAGTATTAAATAATTTTCCTCTGTCTAATGGCATTATTTAAGAAGAATTTTATATTTTACAACACACTGAAACATCTTAACAATTTTATTACATTTGTTGTCTCTAATTTTCTCCCCAAACACGATATTTCGCCGATATTTTCACGACAGTTTTCACTGTGTTTGAGAAATTAATCCACGGAATCAATCATATATTCTCGTAGTTGACTATAGATCCCTCGGCAACAAATTCAATGTGGACTCTGTGTCAAGAACAATAGGTTTCACATATGTTTCGTATCTGTCAATGTTTGAACGCGTAAAGTCCCCACTCAAGTCGACACATGCTCAAAACAGTGTGTAGTAGTATCTAGATACACTTTGAAGACAATGTAATAGCCAAATTTCGGAAACTACGAAACAAGTGGTTCAAATTCACGTTTGAACTATGGTTTTGATAGTTATAGGACTCAATTTCTTAATACAAAACAAGACGTTAGTGAATACTGTGAATCATGCAATGTGACTCAAGTTAGTGTGCTCGTGTGAAGCTCTTGACCTCAAGTTTGATCTCTGCCTTATGAGACTGTGATGGAGCTCCGTCAATTTTCTTGAAATACTCCCTTTCCTCCCACTTCCTCTCTTCTTCTTTTCTTGGTCATTCACTTGAATTTATGAATCACTTCAGCTTAGCGGACGCAGTATGATCATGGGATGTAAGGTTAGTGTTCTTATTCAGTAGAATATTAAAAAGAAAACACACACTCATTATGGATATGACTTCTGCTCTAGTTATTAGGGTAAATACATAATATATAATATATAATCAGCTAAGTATTGAAATGTTCCCATCGACTTCAGTGAAACTCCAAAAGCTTTACAGCTGCTCTACATCCAGGACTGGTTTACCACTATGCTCACTAGACTCGGTCCTAGGGTAGGGATGTTCGATATGGCTGAGGACCTATCGAACTTTGGGAGTGAAATTTTATCGAAGTGTCATCGGTTGGTTACTCGAAAGCGTTCGAGTACTTGAAATCATCGAAGTTCCGGGTATTGTCGAAATTTCGAGTACTATCGAAGTTTCGGGTATTATCGAAAGTTCGAGTATTATCGAAGATTCGAGTATCGAGTGTATGGGAAGAAACTTTTCTTTCACTTCATTTCAAAAGAGGCAATTTTTAAAATGAACACCTTGCATATATGTAGTACATGTACACCTATGATAACCTCGATTGTATTATTTCTTCTAAACACTCCAATAATACTGACTTTTCAAAATATTCAAGCAACTCGATAAATTGCAATCATACTGAGATTTTAAGTATTTGCTGCTTTCAAACAATTCGAGACTCACGAATAGTTCGAGTGTCTCAAACTCGTCGAATATTTCTAACATTTCGAATGTCTCGATTACTTCAAGTGTCTCGTACATTTCGAGAGTCTTAATCACTTCGAGTGTCTCGAACACCTCGAGAGTCTAAAAAGTTCGATAATTCGATAAAATTAAATTCTTTTTCGACGAAACGGTTTTGAAATTTTATCGAATTGTTATCGATTATTCGATTATCGGAACAGCCCTAGCCTAGGGTCGTAGATAGGTGAAAACTTAACACCCAAAACAGCAAAATTTACAAAAGTTTAATATAGTATAATAATAATAATAATAATAATAATAATAATAATAATAATAATAATAATAATAATAATAATAATAATAATAATAATAATAATAATAATAATAATATTAATAATAATAATAATAATAATAATAATAATAATAATAATAATAATAATAATAATAATAATAATAATAATAGAAATCAGAGTAAACACCCTTCAACTAATTCATTTAACAAGTCAATTGACTTCATTCATTGGTGGTTGAAGTTGAGTGGAATTTTAACGTTGTACTTGCAATAAGACAGTTGCGTAGAGGCGAATGCGTAACGCTGTTGTACTTGTTACGCTCCCGCATGTGCGCCTCACAACCCTTATTACAATACCAAAATTTATTGAACCAAACGTATGCATAAAATAAGTTTTTTATTATTATTTTCTATTGTTTTAAAATTTTGTACATCGGGATGAAGGGCAGCAAACACTTTTTGCCCTAGGTGCGGCAAAACATTAAATCCGGCCTGGCCACTTAGTATCAATACTGTTTATAACAAACTTAAAGGTCCAGAGTTACATTTTCCATTTTATTGCAATAGAGATATTATTCCAATATACGAGGTCTGATAATTAAGTCCACGAAATCATCACTGCGTGACTGAGAACAGCACTGTACAAGCAGTTTTATATTTTTCTTCCAGAAACCTAATATTTCGGTATCTTATACTAATGTTTACGTTGATGTGTGACTGTTTCGTGCTTTGTGACATGCATTGTTGTTTGTGCTTACGCGTGTGTTCTGTCATGAAAATGTCCGAGCTGGAATTGGCGCAACAAACAAACAAGAAATATTTTGTGAAACTGGGAAAGAATGCCAGCTAAATACAAGAAATGTTAGAGCGGGTGTACAGCGAGAATGCAATGGAAAAAAAAAAAGCGCAGTTTACTAGTGGGTTAAATGATTTTCAGAGGAAAAAACAGGTGACGGATGATGAGAGAGTGAGGCGGTCTGCAATGAGTTGAACCGACGAAAACATTGTCAAAGTTAATCAAATTGTGCGCACAAATTGCGACTGACTCTGCAATTTATATGCATTGATAGAAAAATTGTGTGGAAATTCTAACTGAAGATCTTACCATGCGCAAAACGTGTGCCTAAATGGTCCCAAAAGAACTCACCGATGAAAAAGGAAGGTGGAAATGTGAATAGATCTGTTGGAGAGGTAGGACCAAGGTTTGGACCGAATAATCACAAGTGATAAAACTTGGATCTTTGAGTATGACCCTGAAGCAAAGCGGCAAAGAACCCAATGGAAGACAGCTGACTCCCCACGACTGAAAAAGTTTCAGCAATCAAAATCGCAAATCAAAATGATTTTGTTAATATTTTGTGATACCCGTCGCACAGTAGAGTATTTTACTAAAAAAGCTGGCCAAAAGTCCAAAACATGAATTTTGCAATAAATCACCAAAATGTACATTAATCTATAGCTGAAGAGTTATGACACCCGAAGGTAGCCAAGAGAATCACATTCACCCGAGCCTTGGGCCGCGTTATCAGTTGGAAGACAGGTGTTGAGTGAGTAGCGTGATTTGTGCTCGTAGTGTTAGTCGAAACGTGAAGATAGAAAAAGTATTACTGTTGTAAAAAGTGGAGGTAAGAAACAACCGGTGTGGTATTTGACAAGTAGACGGTACACACTTTCATTCAGAATTTAATTTTAGTTTCAGAACAAATATGAATAGATTTGTTACTACCATAAGGAAGTAGAAAAATTAACACAATGGATAAAGCATTTCTGTTAAATACAGGTAGTTTTTTGTATGTGTCGGGGCATGTCGAGTAGAAATTTGTGAATAAACAGTACCATGAGGTCTTCCTTGAGAGATTTCCAAAGAAAAAGCTTCCACATGTTTCCCCCTTCTTGTGTACCATAACGTAATTCACATATATTGTCGCATTTTTGCAACCCCATATTTTCAGAATTGTTGCTTACAATTAGTTATAGTTAGGTTTTATTACAATTTATCTCAACAAAACATAGGATTGCACAGAGAAAGTGTACTTTTTTAGTAAAAGACTTCATTAAAATGTAAAATAGGAAAAACGAAATATTCTATCTAGACTAAAGTTTCAAGCGTGTCAGGTGCTAAACATCAATACTAGTTTTTGTGTTATTTGTTTTTACTACATAAAGTAAACATTTATCCACCTAATAGAAATACAGAGGTATGTTCTTCCGAATAGTAGGATATATTGCTGATTTGATGTATGGGGATGCATAAATGTCTTTATGTTTGTTTTTGTTACGAAGAGCCCTTGTTAATGCGAAAATAAACTACCTCTGATTATACTGCTTTCTGTATAATCTGATATCACGAACGAGGAATTTGAGTATGTTGAAAGTCAAGTGCAACATCTAAAAATGACTGAAGTTTCGATAAGCACAGGTGTTGTAATACGTGTGAAGCACAGTTTGGTTCTTACAATGGTAGATGCAAAGGTGTGTACTGCTGTCACAGGCTCGTCATCAACAATGCGGTGTTATATATGTGGACAAACGTCAAAATATTTTAACAAATTAACAAAGGTAACAGAAAATACTGATTCTCTAAAGTTTGGCATCTCAATCCTTATGCAAGGATAAGATTTTTCGAGTCACTTCTCCATTTTGCCTACAAATTTCCCATCAAAAAGTGGCAAGTGAGAAGAGCTGAAGACCGGAAGATTGTGTCGGAAACGAAGAGAAAAATTCAAGATGACTTGAAAAAGGAACTTGGTCTTCTGGTAGATATTCCTAAAGCAGGATTCGGGAGCAACAATGATGGGAATACCTCCAGGCGATTCTTTGACAACCCTGAGACAGCATCCCGAATCACAGTTGTGGATATTAACCTCATTAACAGGTTCAGACTGATTTTGGAGACAATATCGAGTGGCCACAAGATCAATATCCAAAAATTTGCTGAATACACAGAGGCTACTGCACAACTTTACGTTCAACTATATCGGTGGTACCCAATATCACCTACTGTACACAAAGTTTTAGTACATGGTGCCACCGTTATTAGTTACGCTATATTGTCAATTGGGCAACTTTCCGAAGAAGCAGCTGAAGCTAGAAATAAGCATTTTCGCCAGTATCGGCAGGATTTTTCACGAAAGTTCTCACGACAATTATGCATGCTAGATGTTCTCAACAGACTATTGCTCAGTTCTGATCCTTTCTTAAGCTGTTCCAAGCCTAAGTCAAGGACAAGGAGAAAGCCCTTTTCAAGCGAAACATTACAACTCCTACTTCCAGCGACACCAGACATTCCACTCCTTGCAGGAGCGACAGAAGAAGGCAGTGATGAAAGCGAGGATGAAACGGATGCATCATCGGGTGAAGCTTCAGATTAGAATGTGTTACAGTCCTCAATCTGCCGTGTCGTGACAAAACGCTGTAACTTTGGCGAAGAAGTTTTGCGAAAATGAGCCTTAAAGTTTTCATCCGAAAATGTGATCTGTATCGTGTAGAAATAGTGTATCTTGACTTTAGAAACACGTGGTTACATGTAATGTTAGGTAAATGCATGTTGTGTGATTAAATTTGGTGAAAATTGATTGGTTGACCATTATTGCCTAGTTACACTGGTTCTACACGATACAGATCACATTTTCGGATGAAAACTTTAAGGCTCATTTTCGCAAAACTTCTTCGCCAAAGTTACAGCGTTTTGTCACGACACGGCAGCAATGGTCGTATGAAGATAGCAAGCAAGGATGACATGTGGTATACTCTCACGTGTTTGGTTATTCGAATTTGTATTATTTGAGTGTGACGAATGTGCATGAAGTTGGTGTGCATTTTCTAGGTTAGATAAAGTTACATTTGCGCTATTTTTTTTATGAATATTCGCTTCTTTTCCACAAGTGGGTACCTGTTTTTTTCTGGTGAAGTAGGTTGTACACCAACTACGAATAAGTTATTTTTCTGATTACGGAGGCTTTTAATTCAAGAAAAGCAAATACAAGACTTCTTTTGTTCACCAATTTTGAATGATTTGATTTTACGTGCAAATTTACTGTGGCTAATGTGTGCAAATTTCGAATGACAATACATAGAAAGTTTCTTTCCTTTTCACCGAAATGCCACATAAAATAACTAACGGAAAGCTATTTGGCGTTCCTTCAAGCTGTATTTAACCATTTTAATATCAGATTCGCACCCATCGACCTCGAATACATCTACATACCCAATTTTGTTGCCATATCGTGGATTTTTGTAGAGTATGTCCACCATATTGGATCCGCCAATTTGTGCTTTGTAATTTTGACGTCAGATTTGTAATCAGCGACCTTAAAAACTTCCATGGACCCAGCTCCTTATTCATAGCTTGCTTTTTAGCGATTTGTGTCCGCCATATTGGATCCGCCATTTTGAGTTTTATAATTTTGACGTCAGAATTGTAATCAGCGACCTTAGAAACCCCCAAGTACGCGATTTCACATCCATAGCTTGCTTTTCAGCGATTTTTATCCGCCATATTGGATCCGCCATTTTGAATTTTTCAATTCTGGTGTCAGATTCGTAATGAACGACCATCTAAACCTAAGTATACCAAGTTTTATAAAAAATAAAATGCAACTTCCTATTTTGGCCAACTTTTGAGGCTAAATACTCCACTGTGCGTCGGGTCATATACAATGAGATTCTACCACGAGGTCAAACAGTCAACGAAGTGTAGTATTAGAGACGCAAATGAACAGAACTTCTCGCAAGAAACGCATTGCTCCTTTGCCATGACAACGTACCTGCCCACACGGCCTGTCTATATGTGAGTTTTTGACCAGGAAACAAATAACTGTGGTAGCCTATCTGCCGTAATTACCTGATCTTTCCCCCAATAATTATTTTCTTTACCCAAAGATCAAAATAGTGTTGAAAAGAAGGTATTTTGATGACATCGATGACATTAAAGCTAATATGACAGCAGCTCTGAACTCCATTCCAGAAATAAATTTCCAAAACTGCTTCGAAGAATGAAATAGGCGCTCGTATCTGTGTGTGTAGCTTCCCAAGTGTAATGCTTTGAAGGTTGTCACACCAGTAAGCAAGGATAAGGTATGTAGCACATTTTATGGAACAAGTTCTTCGAATTTAATTCTCAGACTTCGTATCATAATAATAATGGGTATTATGAACATAAAACAGTAATTTAAACACACTTCATCCAGAAATTTCTTATTATAATTAAGCTAATATAACGTGTATTTGAATTGAGAGAAACACAAACATAAACAACGAAAACACAAACGAAAATATTGTCTAATTACAGCACTAAAATAATATTTTATTGTTCTTCTCGTTTAGCCTTTAGATTAAAAAAAAAAAAGATACCAGTGAAGTCTCTATTGAATACTTAGAACTTAATTGCTGTTTGCATATTTTACAACTGTTATAAGAGGCTGATTCTTTATATTTGAATATGCTGTAACATTACATCATGTTGAATGTGCTACCGCCCCTAAACTCGTATTTGAATTCGGAATTTGCAAGTGTATTCTTGCTGTATCACTGAGATATCTCTTAAGTTCTACACGACAAGCTTTGTAGGCTCGGTCGATTAAATTTTGACGACTCCTGAGATAGAGCTTGCAGTTATCTTTCATTTCAATACTTTGACGAACACAGAGGTGTATACAACAAGCAACAAAGAAAATTATAAATTTAGTGAGAAGAGCGAGAATCGATTGATTAGAAACCTCATTTCATTAGCAGCAGAATTATATTAGCCTCATAGATGTTCTCCATATGTATGATAAGGTTTCGTCGTCTCCGGTTTCTGTTTATGCATACCGAGTCACAGGTCTGTATGGATCATAGTGTAACACTCCGAGTTACGAGTTTGTCCGAATTACCGAGTATGATGGTCATGGTCTGATAACTTCCGGATCTTACAGGTCACGAGTCATCTGACCCGTTCCATCATTGTTATGTAACTTCGTATTTATCAATGATTGTAATTCTTAACTAACTTCTCCATCTCCAACTCTAAATTCCCAGTTTGTCCTAACCCTTTTTGAACCATAGGGTAAGTGAACTGTCCATCCTACCTGTGCTCAGCCCGCTTAGTAGCGTCTCCTAGTCACGTTAGGGTGAGTGGGGTAGAACCTGCCTTAAGATAAAACACTCAGACGTTAGATATATTTGATAGCTTTCGTACTTTCGATGCCCATAGAGTACGGTACTGCAATTTTTATCTAATGAAGATCTCAATAAGAATAATAAAATATCACTACTATTAAATTTAGCCAAAAATCCTTATTTAAAAGGGAAATTTCTACATGCGTTGTGTAATAATAATAATAATAATAATAATAATAATAATAATAATAATAATAATAATAATAATAATAATAATAATAATTTTTAAAAATAAAAAGGGTTATTTTTTTATTCAGCGTTATTTTTCTATTCAGCGATTAACAGCGTTGTTAACGTTGATATCCTCGTGTTAGGCAACCAGTAAAAGAGCTACGTATAGCGGGTTGACAGACATTACAGGTGCTGTGCTTCACTCAGAATGGAATAACTCACTAGGGGAGGTCGCGAGATGTTAGTCTGACTTTATATAAATACTGTGCTCAATCACATCATTTTTAGATTTGAAACAATTATGTAAACGGAGAAATCCTCGATCGCAAGCGTATTTGCATTACTAGCGTTAAAAGTTTAAAATTGAACAAATTTTGCAAAAAGTTTGAAGTTTCTTTTTTTTCTTTTTCTTTTTCTTTTTTTTTTTTTTTAGATGCAAGCCTAATTTTTGGTGTCAGGGGTTTTTCTTGAGTGCCCAGCACAGTGGTGAGATTAAAACTATGAATTTTGCAAGATAAGGGCACTTATTAGGGAGGAGGTGAAGGGTAATATCGTCTTGCAACTTGCAAATTGCCTTCTGTTTGCCACACCGGTCAATAGGCTGATAAAACGTTATTTGCCACCCCTATTCGACTGTATTGTCATTCAAATGTCACTTTCCTGTGTGGCACCTTTAAATTGATCAATGGCATTGTCTCCGAAGCGCTTGGCCGCGGAACTAACGTGAACTGGATTCCGAACTCAGTCGGATTCTGTTTATGTATTGTGAAAAACGCTGTTTCAATATTTCATAGCAAGTATTTTTTTTTTTTTATTTTCAACGGATTTTTAATGGCAATTGGTGGAAAATAGTGGCCGAACTTCAGTTATTATTTTACGATATTCGGCGATAAATGTGTCTAAAAACAAACAATCTGCTAGCGACAAGGGCGCCCATTAGGGAGGCAAGGGGGATGCTCATCCTTTCTAGAGGAAATTGTACTCCGGAAGATCGAAAACTCAATAGAATTTTTAGAGTAGTTAACGCAAAATTTGAAACTTATTCTTGCCCCTTCCCGGAAATCACAACATGGTCGCATTTGTCTCGCGACGATGTATAAAAAGATAGGTTTCCTCCAGAGTAAAAGCCATATTGGTCACAGCTTTGAGCGCATCTTCCTGCTTTTTTTTTTTTTTTTAATTTTTCGGCCTATTTTGTCGCTGAATATCTTCAAATATTCCCTGGAATTTGACCTATATATTTCCATAATCGGCATTTCAATTCGCTGAAAACTAAAGAAAACGTGGCAAGCGGTAATGTATTGAAACACTGTCTTCCGCAACGCATAAGCATAAGCCGACAGGTTTCGAGTACCGCTCAGGGTAGGTCCACGGCCGCCGCTCTGGCGTTGCACGATCTGTTTGAAGCGCCAATTCCGAGCGCTTGACTAGAAATGAAATGCCGGTGGTGTAAACTGATTTTCGTATTCACTGTCAATGCCAGCTTCTGGTAAATAAGTTATTTGATTTAACTTAATTTTAACAAAAACTGATTTTTGTTTTCCACATATGATAATACTCGTATCTTGAAGTGAGCAAAGTGCAACATTTATGTTGCACACATGGACGCCCGAAGGAGAGAGCGAGGGCAGGGTGGGGCCCGAGGCCCCCCCCCGGCTCACGAAAATGTATTAAATTTCGTGAGATTTTATTAATACAGATAAAAAATAACAAATGGAATATAGCAATTAGGGATTTGAACCCCCTAGAAAATTTTCTTCGGGCGCCCATGCTTGCACAGCTGATCCGGCTAAAACAACACATTTGTAACAGAGCCTTTTGAAAAAATATTGGTTTCACTCCTACCTACAGAAGGCAAGAACATCACAATGTAGATTATCAAAGATTAATTATCAGTAACACGATATTCTACATTGAATTCCCAGAAGATGCATAGAGTCAACGATCTGATCTAGGATCGGAAGAAGATTTGAAAGCTACTTGAATCAAAAAGTGTGGGAATTGCGGTCTAGAATGCTAGATATTATGATATTGAAAACCTATACGCTGTCAGTAGATCACTCAGTTGAACAAGCGCCATCTGGTTTAGTGTTGTCTACAAGACGAACTATTTCTCGTCTCGTCTCGAGTCTCGCCTTGAAAATGAGATGAGAATCAGGACGAGAAGTAGACTTTCAAATTCAAGACGAGACGAGACGAGAAATTTTTCTAGCCTCTTGGGCACCATTAGTACACCCAACGAACATAATGAAGATCATTTATCAACGTGAGAAGATACACAAATTAGTGTACAATATACACAAATAGTAAACATGTTTTAAATGTTATATCATACCTTTCGTGGACCTCTTGTGTCACCCAAGAATTCCGGTAACTTTAGGTGAAATTAAGAAAAAAATCAGGAAATAAATTTGTACATAAATTTAGAAAAAGACAAGAAAAATTTCGGGAGCACACAAGAAAACCTCTCAGAGATTCGGGACGAAACGAGAGTTCTACCAAAAAAAAAAAAAAAAAATTACTAGAAACGAGAAAACTGTAATTCTTGTCTCTTGGGCAACACTAATCTGATTGGTCATAGTCTATCGTCAGATGTAATGACGGGAGTTTATTATTATTATTATTATTATTATTATTATTATTATTATTATTATTATTATTATTATTATTATTATTATTATTATTATTAATAATAATAATAATAATTTTAAACAATAGACATTTCCCTATCTTAATCAGGGTCATAACACTTCTGTCACATTATATGAATTTAAGGACAAATATTGAGGCAAATACTATACAATTCTTAATTTAGAATTTATCCTGTAAAGAAAAAAGTATAACTAATACTCTAACAATAATGTAGCATTCTCTATATTGTTTGGAAATAAAGTCCATTTGATATGTACACTGTCTCAGTAGTTTAGATAGCGGGAGGGGTTCCAAGTTTTAGCTCTCCTCCCCAACGAGATGTGAAGAAACATATACACAAAAATCTTGAAAAAAATAAGTAAACTTAAGAGCTTGTCCCTTCCTCGGTGAAATTCTGAGCATGACCTTTCCTTGATAAAATTTTGTGTATGCCACTGCTGGCTAGTTTAGAAGTTATCAAAGTTTACACCTTTACTGCTAATTTGGGCTGGTATTCAGTGTTCTTGGATTAACTCCTCTCTGAAACAATCTGAAAGGAAATGAAAGTTTTAAGTTTTACGTCCCACGGTTATGGCGGATGATGATAAGAAATAAGTGAATGGAGGAATGAAGAGAGTGAGAAAACCCAAGCACACGGTGTTTGTCCACCGCAAAGTTCAGTTGGCACGAGCTGGGATCGAACCAAGAACCCCATGCACTACAGGTGAACGCTCTACCACTGAGCGACCGCAGCCCGGGAAACAATCTGGTAACTCTACTCCTTGAAGGCTGCAGCTTATCTTTAGCAAGTATGGGAGTTTGTAGATACAGGTCCGTTTTATCAATATGGTGCTTTCCCCTCCAAGTTTGATCTAGCTGTCTCCAAGAGAAAATATAGAACTTCTTCGTGGATAAGCAGTTAGCGTACGCGCCTTTGGTGTGGAAGAGTCGGGTTCGATTCCCGGCAGGAGCTCATGTGGTTCGGATTCCACATTAATCAGTAGGTCCACGTTTCATATAGCCTCGCTGCTGAACGGGACATTAAACTCAAAATCAACTCAACTCAACTCCAAGAGAAAATAGGTGTTTCTCACACTCACATTAATTTGATCATTACATTTCTAAACGCCGCTAAAGTTCATAAGTTTCTCTGTTTGCTTTAAATGGATAACCACACATAATCTAACTTTTAATAGAATAAAGTATTTGTAGTATTTCATTCTTACGATACCTGTCACTTAGTTCTGTTTTGATATAAGCAAACTTACTTGAAAGATCTATTCTTACAAGTTTCATTCTTTGTTGAGCGAGAGTTTAAGATACCTACAATTACAGAATCTAACTGCGGAGGTGTGAACAACGAATTGCATGTTAAAAATAAATAAATAAATAAATAAATAAATAAATAAATAATCTCAGTTAGTGTATAGATATTGAGATCAGTATGTTCAAAATGGATTGTAACGGTAGTTGTGGTTAGTTATGGAAGAACGATTGACCTTTTCAAGAGAGCCTGCCACCAGCCCTGCCTTTCGCATCTCCCTCGGGCACTCCAGGTCCTCAACAGCGCGATCTATCCACGTGATGTGATGGTACGGCATCCATCCTCTCTTCAGATGCTTTTTATCTGTTCATGTATGTATCTCCCCTCCCCCTTTATAGTTTCAGAGGTGTGTGTATGTGGATAGTATTTGTTGTCAGTGCGTGTGTGTGTAATAAGTGAGAAAGAGAAAGAGGGTGGTGAGTAATGAGCGTACTGACGGTGTGTGTGTAGTGTCCGACAAACATGCCGGGTCAGTTAGGTCTTAGGGGGAGGAAGAAGAGAAGAAGTAGAGGAGGCCTCTGAGCAGGTGGACATTGCATGGAATGTCCCCGTTCTCTAATTACACCATACCATTTCTCAATCAGTTGAATACACTACTGCGCCTGCGCAGGAGGGCAAAAAAGAAGAAAAAACAAAGTGTTCCCTGGATTGGTGGACGCTGGTTGGAAATCGGCTGGGGTAAAGCCTGTTCGGCGAGGTCTGCGTTGTAGAACCAAGAGCACGTTTCGGGAATTTGCGGACTTCTCAACCTGAAATCTGATTGCCGATTTTTTCTTCAGCGCTTTTCGTTTTTATGTGACGTTTGTTTTCAGGAATTTGTTTTAGCTGTGAAAAGCTTCAACAACAAGTGGATAAACGTGTTCGAAAAACGTAGTGAATATTTTTTTTCCTTCTTTTTTTCGTTTTCTTGCGGTATATTTATTCTTTACAAAGGCCAGTGTAGAAAAGGCCCACTACTACCGTCGTCCGCAGGGGTTGACAAGACCCATTTCGAACACTAAAAACTGATGGACTGTTGTCATTGTACGGTATTGCCGCCTCAAGTGTCTTTTGTTTCACTACCTGTGGTGCCTGTTTCGTGTTCTCAGAAAGCCGAAGGGAAACCAATAACCAAGTTGTGTTATTGAGAAGGAATTGTTGAAACGAGGAGCATAAGGGCTCCCCGGCGGAAATTCCTGGAGTGCGAAGGGCGGCTGTGTGTGACGTCACGGAGAAAATGACACGGAGGAAATATATGTTGGTGGGGTGAACTTCAGTTTTGTGATGTGTGTTGAAGAGGCGCAGTGTCGTAGCGTGATGATGCTGTGTTAGAAGTTGTAATACCCCGAAACAGATAGTTGGATATTAATTTTAAGTGATGCTACTCTTAACCGGACTGGAGAAGGACCCTTGTGATAGCACTGTGTTTTCTAACCATCGGGTCTTCACCATCCGTTGTTTTTTCTACCAATAGTACTCACTAAGTAGTTAGACATCTCTCGCATCTTCAGCAAAAGGGTGATCGAGAAGAAAAACAAAATACTACCAGTTGTAATGCCTGTACTACACAAGTACATGACCATCATTCGTGAACTTCTGCTGAAGAGTGATACAAACAATAATTTCGTAAGAAATTACACCCATCCGTCTTATGCATTGGTTTCGATACCGTTCTGGAGAAAATCCGAGGACAACCACAAACAACAATCAGAAACAGGTAAGTAAACGATACAGTGACTATTTTAAAATTAAGGTTTCACTTTTAATAGAAATACCTCTATTTTAGTGTCATTTCTTTGATTTTACTTGCCAACAAAACGGTATTAGAGTTGAAAAATGCATATAGAACAAAATCAACTTATGGATCGCAGCAAGACTGATGATCTTATTTGTTAATATCTTTATGATACTAGTATCATAATATCGTTATGATACTGGAACAATATAAAAGTAATTACCATAACTGGCATTGTAGTTTGGGAGCAAACACTTAATTTGTAGAAAGTATGGTAACTACAGGTGTCTGGGAAATTCTTTACACTTTTTTAAAAGTAAAAAAAAAAATAGTCTTGGAAAAAATGACAGTCTTAACCAGCACATAACATTGATACATTAATTTATTTGAAAATAATGTCTTAGAATCTTTTGCCAACTCAATAGAATGTGAATAACATTAATACGAATTAATTGGTAAATTTTATGTACTTATACGGTTCAGGTAAACAGGTAAATAGGCATTTTTACCTACGGAATAACAACCTGCGTTTTTTTTTTTTTTTTTTTAAGTCCAAAACTTGTGCTCAATTCAATGATCTGTTTCCTGCAGTATGATAACAATGGTACAATAAACCCTCTTTTCCGTACGCAATGTAACGTCTGGTTAAAATAATTGCTAAGAGTAAAAAGCAGAGAGGGAGAGAAAAAAATTTTGTTCGTCATATAAATAAGAAATGCATTTTGAAGGCCACTTCCCCAAAACTAACTAAATTAGTGTATCCATTTTATAACACCAAGGAGGTGGTAACTTACGGTATCTATTTTGGGGTAGCTTCCCAAGCCGACCGACTGCAGGTAAAAAGCATTGTGAGTCACTGGAATTGAACGCTTTCTTTGGCGTGGAAAGACAAGAAAACTATTTGTGGTTAAACAAGTATTTCAAATCTAGTCCATAAGTATCCAAAATAAATATATTCCGTTAATAATAATTTTACCCTCAAGATGGAACAGCAATATTCAAACACATACCTCGTTAAAATTATTCTGTGAATTGTATTATTTAACAAATCAGTTTCATAATTATTTCTGGTCTAAACACACCTCCAACATCTGCTAAAATTAGGTCTAAAATGTACATAGGAATACGCACTATAACTGTTTCAATTAACTTCAGGTATAGCTTTGTTTTGACTTGTATGAGTCTAATTGGGCTAAGGATTTGAATTTAGATAAATTTGATCTCTTCGTCTAACAGTAACTGAAAATATTTATAATTTCGCACGCAAACAGGCCACTCAAATTAGATTTGTCTTCAGCAAATCAAAATAAATTCTTTTAAGAAGTGTTACATTTTGCGACCATATTTAATTGCGTGAATATCTTTTCTGAGACAGGCATAATCTCCTATCTCTCATCTAGTAAATAATACAAAAGATTAAAATAGGTGTTAATATTCTCTTTCTGTTTCTTTCATCTTCAAAACAAGTATAACTAAGAGAAATTTGCAACATGGAATTTTTAAAAGGTAAAAATTGCTTTTTTAATGGTTTCTTTTTAAAATTGATTTATTTAACTTGGTTCAGGACAGTTATGAGCCCATTTACCACAGAAAATAATTCATATTGAAACATAGAAACACATCTAGGAAAAAATTGGGTTTATTTATAGATGCTGTCTCAATATTCGCCTTGTTTGTACAAGTCGAAAAGGTTGAAAAAAAACTCATCCTGAATGTCTAATATATATAGACTTTAAATTCTTGATCTCTCTTAATTGTGCAGGAGATCACCAAAAGTGTCAGTATTCGAAAATAGGAGAAATCGATTATTCAGTATAGCACAAACTTAAAATACACAGACCGAAAATATGATGAATGTTCCTGGCTGTGTTGTAAAGAGTTATGGCAACAAGACGGTTTTAATTGAATGATGTGTGATCAGAACATATTAATAGATTGAACATATTAATAGATGTGATCAGAACATATAATAGATCGAAAAGTCTATTTCGATAATTTACAATAGATAAAGTTTGTTTTAGACGATCTTATTAATTTAATTTTTACTTTTTAATTTTCAGTACGTATTTAACATTATTATTTATCCTTGTACATTATTTGTAGATGTTTCTTTCCTTCTTCTATGTATCCAAGTATTTTGACGAAGCATCACTTTAGTGTTCGAAAAATAGAGCTAAGAGCAACGGTGAATCTAAATTGCCTGTTATCAATGTCAACTCAGGGGGCGTTGTTTTTATTTCACACATGTCATTATTGCAGCATGTTAATCTATGTTAAAATCAAAACATCCTGTATCATGACTCTCATTTCATTATGTTGTGTATAAAAACTGACATTTGAAGTACGTTTCTGATCATTGCTATTTCTATCAAACCAAATTCAGTAGTATCATACTACTACATGATAGAAACAAATGTATGTCTGCCAAGATTTTAAGGTTTGTTATAGGGAAATCATTTTTTAGTAGAAAACAATATATTTTCCCCCTAAATGAGAAAATATCCACCCTATCTGTTTCAAAGAAATTTAGTTCTTTTTATTAATTAAAGGAAACAAATTTTCAGTAGCATTGTGCACAAGAGTGGAAAAGCAAAGAAAGAAAGAAGATGTGCTGTTGTGAACTATTCAGAAAATATAATTCCTACTGTAGCATTAGTTTTGGGATAAATTTACTGTTTTGTTTGAAAATTTTTAATTTTTACGATTTATTCTCGTATTTGTTACCTCACCCGAGATTTAACCTTCTGTAATCTTACTTTTCTCCAACAATTCAATATTTTCATTTTGATGCAGTTTCCACGTAGAATGACATTACGAATTATGACACCACATGGCGCTATACATAATATGTGCCGTATTTAGCCAACATTATTACAGTATATTAGGTCGAATAGTGTCATTTTAATGTAAAAACTTAACATCATACGAATAGTAAAATCGACATCTCTATATGGATTGCGTTGCTTGCACAAGGAATACGCAGGAAGTGCGTAGAGTTCAAGTTAAGCGAAAGAGATTATGGATTACTGTAAAGATGATTTTAAAAAACAAAATAATGGTAATTTTATAGCTGTACATTGTAATATAAACTTCACAGAAACCCTGTACAATGGAAAGATAAACAGAAGAAAACGTATTAACTTCCTAAAATATGACATAACCAATTAATAATATAACACAGGAATAAAATTTAAGGGTTCAATTATTATGTTCTAGTTTTGAGGGTCCCTAAATTGTCTTCAATGTCTCATATTACTTTTTTCTCAGGGTATAATCATCACTGGGTGGAGGCGTCCCCAGAAAGACAAATTGATAAATTGCGAATATCTACAAAGTTGAAACTTTTAACAAAAACAAGACTTGATGATTGTTTTTCATTTACTGGATTTACCATTAGAAGTGTTCTTAAATAATGACAACTCTAGAAATCCTACAGCTTTGGTAACAAGTTATTTGTTGCAAAATTAATTTAGTTTCCAATCCTGTTTCTGAGAGCAAATAAAAATATTGGTTTTGCGACCAACCGAATTAACTAAATTGTAGTACTTTGAACATAGTATTTAGTGAAATTGACAGTTTTTTTTAAAGGTGTTTCCTACTACTACGAAATAATCTTTCAAAATAAGTATGATGTCAAAATCAGCAAATGCAGAGCTTCTAAACGTCAAACTAAAGGTTTCCCGCCAAATTTTCCTTTTCCTTTTTCATAAATTATTCTAAATGAGAACAAGGTGCAATGATTAGTTTTCGTAAACTGAAGATTATTTTTTTCTTTACTGTAAACAGTTAAACACAATTCTGTTGATTCAATTCTAATAATGTGTCAAATGACGTATCTATAATATTCAAGAATGTGAGTCACCATTAAAAAAAAAAAAAAAAGAGTTCATAGCTGTCCGTGATTCTCCTTATGACATGAATTGTTACTATTCTATTTTTTCTTCTTTTTCTTTATAAGTACATTTTATTAATATTTTGCACAAGTTCTGGAGGTGTTTAGTCTATATTAGCGTATTCTTAATGTCTAAAAGTAAGGAATAGCCTATATATTTTGTAAATACTGATATAGATTTTAGAACTACCTAACTAAACTTCAAGTAAATTGAAAAGAAAACGAACGTACCTCTTCGTCATTCTCTTCTAATAATCCGCCCCTTCTATTAAAGATCAAACATTTTCTGTTACAGTTAATTTCTTCCTAAAATTTCCCTTCAAACGAATGAGTAAATAATTCTTCCACAAAACATTTGAAAAAAATACAGAATGATTTTAATTATGTATTATTATTATTATTATTATTATTATTATTATTATTATTATTATTATTATTATTATTATTATTATTATTATTATTATTATTATTATTATTCGTAATTTTACTATTTATAGAATTAAGGTAACATATTTTGGAACGACTCAAAAATGTAATGCCCATATAATCTTAGGGAACTTACACAAAATCAGATAAACACATAAAGTTGAAATAAACCATTATTTGAGAACGTAGTACATGTGCGTATTGCCTTATATGATAGTTTTAATTCTATATTACATTAGAAATTATAATAGATATTTTAAACTTATTAAAGGAATTAGTTTTCAGAGAAGTCGGTTTATCCGTACTACTTCCCTGCCAGTGACCTGTATGCTGCCTTTATCGAAGTTTATAAAGGTTTTGTATTCCTATTTGAATAATTTTAGACATTTTATCTATTTTAGTAATTAATGTAAGGCAGGAATGCTCCCATAGTTCAGCATTTAAGTGTCACTGTTTTTCAACTAATTACGCGTAAGATAGCGAGTTCTAACATTGTTTGTATATCTGTATATGTATACTTCTATTTTATTATCCAACTGATTTTTTTGTCCCGTAGGCCCAGTGTTTATATTAAAAGAATAAAATGATGTTTCATGAACAAAATTGCACACGAAATAATGGGTAAAACTTTTTTTTTCTTTTAAAGAAAAGTAAACAGGATGAAGTATCTGATCGGGTGATACGTTTGCAAAAAGTAAAACGAATAAATTTTAGTTTAATGTTACTCACACTTAGGTCTGTTAAGATGACCAGTTGTTTAGTTTGAACGTATACTCGAGCCACAATCCGTAATTTTGTCACTTTCATAAATTGAATGATCCGTAAACCCAAGGAGTAACTTCTTAGACGGGTTTAACTGCGTATGCTTTTGTGTTTTTGTTTATTTAAATACATGTTATGAACGGACAATACTGTTTCTGTAATTTGAGCTTTTATGGGATCAAAGGCGAATATATCCCCACAAAAACTTTTATATGTATTCTTACTAATAATTGTTCAATTCATAGAATACCTGACTTTCGAGATGTTGGACGCGACAGGTACCGTATTAAGATTATTGAAGCTACTAACAAAAATTATATTTTCTTTCAATAGTGACTCGATTAATGAACCAACTGACGGAAAGATCTCATTCCTCCCTGTTCCGAATGATATTGATAAAAAATATCGTACTTTACTTTAAAACAATTCCATATCTGTCTTAGCATACAGCAATTACTATTTCACTATTGAACACACTCGTGGCTGAAAATAAAGTACTCTCAGCTTCAGTGCGGGAGATGCGAGATCTGATTCCCAGTGGATATCATGTTAAATTGTACGTCCATGTTAGAATCGACGCTTTTAAAAGGAAGAGATTTCAACTCCGAACAAACTAAATTAGTTGTAGATGGAAGATTCTGTATTTAATCATAATCAAAAGATTGCAATTGTAATTAAAAGATATTGAAATTCAATTTATAAGATACTGCTTTTTATGTGTGAGAGCTCAGTAGCAAGTGAAAGTCTCTGGAGTAAATCTGAAGTTCGAACTTAGACCAGTGATTGGCCCTTGTTATAAATAAATACAATCTGGCTGTATGAGTTAATTCCGGGCACTTTTGTTCCTTTCCACTTTTTAACAATTATTTTATTATTGATCTCTATTTATAAATTTCCATTTATATAGACGGAAAATAGAATATATTCTTGTTGATCTTTCTTAGGGTTTTTTTTTTTTTTTTTTTTTTTTTTTTTTTTTTTTTTTTACTTATGAACGCTTAAAAGTTATTTAGATTAGAGATTATTAACCGGGATGATTATTCATCAGAGTTTATTGAGAATAATGTTATCACTATTTTCTTTTTCTTTTTGTTTGTTTTAATGACTATAAAAATGCAATATTATTATTATTTCATGAACTTAGGATCATAGAACACAAAAAGTACTGCAGATTAGTTTTAAAAGTTTTGAATTAGTTACTTTCATCCCAGCAACATAATGTCATAAAATTATCTTATATGCTTGTGTATTATCTGAAAGAAATATATTCAAAACTCTTAACCATTACTTGTATTTCATAGCACTTTCCAACGAGAATGGAAATGAACATTGTGTTCAGTTTGAACTTATTAATGATCTAAGAAGGTTCCTTATTTCCATCTTTAGCGTGAAATGTTAGCGAGTGAAACTTGGCGTCGATGTTGTAGAGTGTATGATGTGGAATATGTAGTAAATAAAATATAATTTTGAAGAGATTTTGGAGACCATTCGTACCATAATAAAATTGTTTCCTAGTATACTTATTTTGCAAACTATGTTTGAGCTAGCTGCTCTGATAGATAGGGGTAACCCCAAAAATTACTTATGTCAGTATCTTTTGGATAATCTGTGAACTCTATTTCACACAAGTAGAGATCAATTTTCAGCTGATGTTTACAGAAAGTTTTTACAAGATTTTTCTGTATCATCCCACGTTTCTTTCTCTTGACCCTGAATATTCCCGAATATTAACTTATTTCTTAGACAATGATTTTCCAATTTATCTACCGTAATCCCGTTTAGCTCGATATGTTGCAATATTAGTTTGTTTCCTTGTTTTTAATCGCAAATTTGTTTGGAAATATTGTCCAGTTCCTTCTTGATGAAATCTACATTGTCGTAGTCTCCATAATTTTTGTTACAACTTCCAGTTTTTTGTAACTTAGAGATCATTCAATGAGATTTTGAATCTGGTTTGGATATTGCTCTGCACCACCCATCACTACTAGAAGTGTACCACTATTATTCTCTTATAAATGTGTTGTGTCTCTTCTTTCGATTACTTGCACTTTCTACGTAGTGTTGAATTCAGAAATGTTTGAAAATTCAGGAAGCCCTTCAAAAATCGGAGGGTGTCAACATCATTGATACATACTGTATATGCAGTGATATATATAAGCTCCTATCCGAAACACTGTTGAACAGCAGCACCATCTTCGATTTTTTCTAGCTCACTAATTTATATTATTTTATTATTATTATTATTATTATTATTATTATTATTATTATTATTATTATTATTATTATTATTATTATTATTATTATTATTATTATTATTATTATTATTATTAAGGAGCTAGAATGTTAGTGACTTGATTTCACTGATTTCTCCTTCAAATCTATTTAAATGTCCCTTACTTCGTGAAAGTTAAATTTTATGTATAATGCAATTTTATTTTGAAAAACCAAGAAACATTTTACCTAGACTTGAGAAAAACATAGTAAATTAACTTTTAAAAAAATCTAGTTCAGTTCGAAGGAAACAGAGGCTAAAAAATAAAATAAAGATGGCGTACGTACTCCACCCTGTTAATACATTTTGCTAAGGGAAGGCGCAGTTTGAGCTCAGACTGCAAAGTCCTTTTATTCCTGAGATATATCTGCACAAAACACTTCCCATATTGTAGGTCGTTGTTTTCCAAATTTCAATATTACCTCTTATTTTACTTATTTTTAAACATGTAAAATGGTCCAGATTTTTAAATGTAATCAAAATAATTCAATCTGTTACGCACAAAGGGATTTTCAGAGGATTTTTTAAAAAATAACAATATCAAATAAAATAAATGTAACCAACGTGGAAACTTTTAATAATAATATCATATAATGAAGTCATGCAAGTACGTGCAACTGATTTTTTAAGTATCTTTTTAAATTATCTTAATGGATGTTAAGCATTTTTTTAAAAAACGTTTTCATAGGTTTAATTATCGTTCGATTCGGTGTTACAATATGGATTGAAATTAGCTTAATTTCGAAATTCTAGAATTGAATTAATTGCTATTCAATGACATTAAGACTATTGGTTTCGGATTTTGTCATATTGTGTGCTTTCGAAAGATTAGATTCAATCATTTGTCAACAAAATTTGATTGTAAGAACGAAATTTAAAATATTATCACTTTTCTTCTCGATATCTTGAAAATTCACACGTTAACATAAAACTTGTTTGATTATCGAAAGGAAATTAAAAATAAATTAATAAATAAAAGTTGAACAAAGTTTAATGTTCAAGTAACAACATTATGAATTTACTTTAATGTGCATATTTTGGGTGTTCAGAAATTCTAACTCAGCAGTTTTAATTTTTTAAAAATCTCACCTCATTAATCATAAAAAAAGAAAACATAATTCACTGTGCAATTAAGAATAGAAATAATATTCAAGTTTGAAAGAAAGAAAAAATGAGAAATTGGTATTCAATGTTGAAAGCTGTTATTGTATTTCAAATTTACTTTTCCTCTTTCGTTTTGGATGAAAAGATGCAATATATTTCAATCAAAAATTTTCGTGTACGCCTTATCTGGAGAACTACATATATAGTGTAGCCAAACCCAAACTATCAGCTTCGATCCCAGTCCCCGCCAAGTGAATTTTGTGGTGGACAAACACCGTGTATGTGGGTTTCCACGGGGCTCTCCCGTTTCCTCCCACTTTCTTCATTCCACCATTTCATTCATTACTCATCATCACCGTCTCCTTTAGCCTAACCAACATAACCGTGGGACGTAAAAAAAGATTTCATTTCATTTTTTCCCCCAAACTATCAGCTAATTCAATATGATGTGCTTAGTCCGAAAAGAAAAAAAAACTATTTAGTCGCCGTTCAAAAATTTTGTGTCCCCTGAATCCAAAAACTAATTATTGGCCAAGACCGCAATCTCTTGATGCATTTTTTGATCATTCCTAAAATTGTTGTTCTTTTCAGTATCTTGGGCGAATTTGGAATTCCTAACAAGATTGTGAAGTTGTTGAAGGCATACCTCAGTAAAAAAAAGAAAGAAAAAGAAAAAAGTGTACATAGAAACTTTACTGATTCTTTTATACTTCATAATAACCTAAGCAAGGAAATATGTGCCTTTTCTCCGTTATTTATATCTTTTAATTTCGCTTTAGAAAATTGCGATTAGGAAAATTAAAGTTGACAACAGATTATAATTGAATGATCAGACGGATACAACTCAATATAGGATACGTATCGGAAAATGTGAATATCTTCCTAACGTGTAAGGAAATCGGTGTAGTACTGAATATAAATAAGACAGGTATGCAAGCCGAAATCGTATTCACGGAAACGCACTGGTAAGAAGTATTATTATTATTATTATTATTATTATTATTATTATTATTATTATTATTATTATTATTATTATTATTAGTAGTAGTAGTAGTAGTAGTAGTAGTAGTAGTACTATAGTAGTACTACTACTACTACTACTACTACTACTACTACTACTACTACTACTAATAATAATAATAATAATAATAATAATAATAATAAATGGAACATGTAATTAAGTATATATACTTATGCAGCATTGATACAGTACTAGAGCTCTCAGCTCTTGTGCGTGGGGTCTTTGGTTGAATCCCTGCTCCCGCCAAAGTAGACTTTGTGGTGGAGAAACACCATGTACGTGAATTTTCTCGGAATTCTCCCGTTTCCTCCCACTTTAATTGGTCCATCAGCATCACTTATCTCATCATCACCGTCTCCTTTTGCCTCGGTGAATAATAGTGAGACGTTAAACTGAAAAATCTTAGAGTAAAAAAAAAGTCAGCAAATAAATAACAAAAAATATATGTTAATGGTAACTACGCAGAATATTTTTATCTCATACCCAATATCAATGTTTTGTTGAAGTTTAGTGTCCCCTTGTTAGCACCGAGGCTATATAAGACATAGATCTAAAGTTGAAAGGTGGAATCCAAACAACTGTAATGCTTTCAAATTTCAATGTGCTCACTGGTAATCGAACTCGAGATTCTTTGCACAAAAACCTGCGGGGAGAGCTACAAATACGATTATATTAATACTGAAAATCCGAAGGATTCTAATTCTGTTCGTTGAATTATTAGTCTATACTTTGTAACGAACAGTGAAAACAAAAATTAATTGTATTTTATGCAAAAGTAGTTAAATAAACGTAGAAAATAACATAATGTGAAACGTGATCAAATATCATACAAATTATGCAACCGGAATGTTTAATTACGATTATAGGATAAAACACCGTACTTGCGTAACTTACACACATAAAGGTATACGAAAAGTTCTAGACAGCTCTAGTTGAAAAAACTTTAGAAAAGAGACCGGTGAATAAACTAAGAAACTATTGTGAATTAAATGTAAAATAATACGTTCGGGACGTGAATAACTATTCTAACTAGTTAACTAGACACAAAGATAGAATTAATAAAAATAATAATATTCGTTAATGAATATTTAATAAGTAAAATATATTATCAAAAATGTGAATACCGATTTTTTTCTTTTCAAACATTGATTGATAATCTCATTTCACATTTAACCGAAAATTATTAATTGCTAAGACGAAAAACACAATTTTCAACATCATATAAAAGCTATTACTCCTTTGGAAAAGGTAGTAAACTTTACTTTTGATATCTTAAAATTATATATATATATAAAATATATATATATATATATATATATATATATAATATTAATGGACAAATAGTAACTTTTAGCTTCGAGCGACAATAGCGAGAAAAAATTGTTATGACCACGAATAGAACTGAAATTCGAAATTTCAACAAAATTTCATAACTAGTTACATATCGACAAGATGATGTTTGGATGTCTTTCCCTATGTTCGTCTTTCGTTCCAATGTATATGTATGCAAACAAGTCTGTTCTTCATATCTGTGCCAAAAGGCTAGTTTACGGGAGGGTGAACATTTGAAAATTAACAATTTTCTCCAGAGCAGCTATAACGATTTTATTTACATGTATTTCATAAATCAATAACAACCTTGCAATAGAATACAAATTATACTTTGCTGCAAAGAATTCAGAAGGAATAGTTTACTCTTGGGGGTTTAGTACTTTTCGGATGATTACCTCGAAAATGACCAACAGCTTTGTTCATTTTCATTTTCTTAATAACCCTACAACATGGCCCAAATTATTTCTGTAAAAAAATCCACGAAGAGTAGTTTATTTTAGAGTATTAGCTCTTTTTAGGGAGGATTTTCTCAAACGCTCAGGAGGCGGTTTTTAACATATTTCACAAGCGAATGTTTCTTTATCCTACTATATAGCATAAGTCTTTCATCAATATTAGAGTAGTTCTTATTTTTCGATTTCGGAGGTTTTTTTGTCACATCCCCTGAAATTGTTTCATATCAAACCAAAGTAATCATGAGGAAAATTAGCTCAATTGAATAATATTAAATGGTGCCCCTAGCGATCTAAAGTTCTGAATACATTTGGATTATACATGAAGCAAAGGTACCTTGTAAGTCTGGAATGGCATTTATTAGAATGACAGATATTGTGAAGAAAGTAATTCTTAAATGGATATAAGGTGGAAATAACATAAAATGTATATTTCTGGTGAAAAGTTTCCTGAAAACGATATGCACATAACACCCTTGCTATTAAAATCAGTGGATCTGAATTCAAGATAACTGACTTCAAAAAAGGAAGCCATGAAGGTACTATACAGGAATAGATTCGATTCTATCTCCATGACTCCTATGCAAGATATGTGTTACTTCCTTTGTCGTTATAATTTTACAAGTTACCATTGCCTTTTATTGTAGGGTTATTATGAGGCGCTTGTTTCCAAACAACACTTGTCATTTTTAATTTTTTTTTAATTTTATTTTATTTTATTTTATTTATTTATTTATTTATTTATTTTTTTTTTTTTGTTAGGGCGAGATATGTGTGCCTGACTATACTAACTTCCAAAACTCCTGTAAGTCATGTTGAAATTAAAAGGTAAAAGTCACATTTTGTTTTTCAAATTCCACCCAAGTCATTAAAAGTATTAATTCTAAAGTTCTCTTAAGTGATGTCGCATTCGGCATTATTTGACTACATTGAAAGCATAACATTTCATTGTTAGTAAATCTCTGATTGTTATTGTTGAATTTTGGAACGCTCGTTAAGTAATCAGAAAGTTCTTAAAACACTTAGTCAGTGTAACTTTAAGCACTCCGTAAGAAGATGTTAGAAGGAGGAAGACAACGTGTTGACAAAGAATTGGTAATTTATATACAAACTATAATTTGTATAATTTATATACAAACCTAAAGACAACAAAATATAAAGTGATATAGAAATATATATATAAATATACGGGGCAAAACTCCTACTCAGACATTTTAAAGAGGAACCTTAGAAACATCCCTACTCTCCGAAATGATTCGATTGTTCGCAGTGTAAACTGTGCATATCATGAGAAGACAGTAGAAGCAAAGAAGCTGTTTTAATTTCTAGGTTTCATTGAGGACCGATCATTCTGTGAAGAAGCATTAAATAGTGAAAGATTAGAAATTGATGGGGAACTCTCAGATGAACATATTGAAGAGTCTTTCTTATAACTAATGTTGCACATGTATTTAAAAACGCTTGCTTCTTCACAGGTCATAAACACATAGTATTTGTTCGTTAATACATTAAGTGTGAACATTGTTAATAATAAAATTATAGTATGGCATTCGCAATTTTTTAAGAATTAGGTTACTTACCTATAAAGTCGTAAGACATTTATGAATCGTTATAATGGTCGTTTTTTGTAAGCTATTGTTTTAAAATATTTTTAAATTTATATACGGTAATGTATATATAACCATACATAATATATACCGCTGAAACATGTTCCATTAACGAAGAAACTACATCAAATCCGTTTTTCGTTTTCCCTGTAAAATTACAGAAAATGACTTGAGTGATGTTTGGAAACAAGTTCCTCATAGCCTATATCAAATTGCACAAGAAGTAGTTTACTCTTGAGGTGAATTTTCTTCGGACGAAGTTTTCTTTTTAGAAAAAATCAATTTTGTCATTATTTTACAAATAAAATTTTAAGTAATAACTGCGATATAGAATTAATTTAATTTAAGAATTTAAAATGAAAAAAAATGAAATCAAATATTTTAGTTTAACGTCCCACGATTATGCCCTTTAGGCTAAGGGAGATGATGATTAGGGCAAGTGAATGATTATGGAAAATGGGCGGAATGAGAAAGTTGGAGGAAACTTGAGTACCCTCCCAAAAAAACCCATGGACACGATTTTCTACACCACAAACTTACTTGGGCGGCGAAATTTAAGAAATTGAGTGAGAAAGCTTAGTGTGGTGGCTTATACCAGTTATTCATTGCTAAATTACTTAATTTCTGCTGACGTTTTTCAAAGAGTGAAATATCTCATTATACTTCGAAATCTGTTCGTTCCATGACAAATAATGACCACTCTACAGAATATTTTCAAATATTTATTTATATAAGATTTTTTTAAGGTATAGTGTGTTCTGTAACATAATTATATTTAAGAAGAGAATTAGCGGAGGTATTATACATTCACTTTGTGTTTTGTCTAATAATTATAACTCAAAAACTTATAATATTTAAAAGTTTCACAATGATAATGGACGTTGCTGACAAAGTTTACCGATTAATACGTGTCATGATTAGTTGTATCCTTGAAGAATAGTGAACGTAAAACTTCTTTATCTCAACATTGAAATTTGCATTTAAACATTTGAAAGCAATCATGAAGGCTTAATCAGTGCCGTGCATTTCGTATACTGCCAACTAAGAACAAAATCAGGAAATAATTCTAGATCACCAATGTGTAATTAGCAATTAGATTAAAAAATAAAGATTGCAGAGGTAGAAATAACCTTTCCCAGGGGATTCGGCTCCTTCCTACAGAGCTGTTCTAGTAACTAGGGCATGTGCTATCGGTGCACGTGGTCCGGGGTTCGAGAGCACTAAAACTAATTTCGAATGAAAATGAAAGAATCGACCGTTCATTTTCAATAATCATACTTCTTTTCTATGGATTTGTGAGTACGTTTGTGTTTCATTTTTTATTTGCATGGATGGCATTCAGCGTTCTTGTCAATGCAGAGGCTATATGAAACATGGATCTACGGTTTAAAGAGGAATCCAAACCATCATAATGCGCCCGAAGTTCAAGACTCCCACCGGGAATTGAATCCGGGACCCCGTACACCATAGACGCGCACGCTAGTCAGTAGATCAGGAAGGAAATATTAGAGTACGCATCCTTTATGTTGAATTTAAGCATTGGGAAAATACCGTAAATTCTATCTCACATAACCTTACTTATTAGAAGGGGTGTTAAACTCCAATCAAACGAAAGAGAGCTATGAAGAAATAAATTGTTTTAAAGTTAGAACTGATTTTATATTCATGCGAAGAACGAGTTGCATGTTTAGCAAGAACTAATATAGCAAAAACATAGTTTTCTAATATCAGGACAAAAAAATTATTCGAATAACAAATACTGAAAAACTGACAATGAAACATACTTTTGCCAGATTTGAACAATTCTTGAAAAAGCAATTGTCTTTAAAACCACTCAATGCTAACGTTTTTAAAAAGTAATGATCTGAAATTTTTTGCTTTGTATGTCAATCTGTTACTTTCCTCCTCATTATGATTTTGTGTTAATATTTATCGCAAATCAAATTAAATTATCAAAATAATTAATTTTTAAATAATGTTAGTTTTCATCTATTTTTTAAAACTAACCTTTGTTGCACAATGACAAAAAAGGTCAAAGTCTGCCAGCCGGTGTGGCGCGCACGAAATACCGGGGTCTCAATTTTTACCCCCTCATAAATCATAGTTGTAAAATGTCAAAACATACTGTTTTAAAACAGCAGATGGCTTTTTCAAACGAAGGCTTTTGAGGTACAAGTTTTGTAGTCATACATGGTTGCCAGTGCACGGACTGCAGAGAGGAGTTTGTCCAACGATAGAATATTTCTGTACCCCCAATAAAATAAGAAAAAGGCACGGAGCAATAAAACTACCACACGTCTTGACCACAAATTTAGGAGAGGAAAAATTGGCACGCGACACATTGAGTGACAGGTAATAAACCAACCGCTCAATGCGGAGAATCGGTCTCTTGAAAAATCTTTTATATTAATCAATACATTTTACTTTTTGTAAAATATTAATGCTTTCACAAGATAAATAAAACTGTCACTGTTCATTGGATCAGTCATAAACATATATATATATATATATATATATATATATATATATATATATATATATATATATATACAGTGGCGGATCCAGGATATAATCAAGGGAGGGGCTAAACTATAGTTTGCACTTTTATCCAGTGTAAAGCAGGATTGAAGCCCATTTTATCCAGTGTACAATTGAGCGTCCACTATATATATTTTAAATCAATTGATCAGTGTTGACAAATTATGTTCCAGACTGCAAATATTATCTTTGTATATATTAAAAATAAGTTACTTGAAATGAAATTTATTAGTTTAATCAGGAATGTCATTTATTTATTTATGCCCCCTAAGTCTGAGGTGTATAATGAAATACTAATGGAAAACGTTCATTAGTAGATAACATTACTCCAGAAATGTTACTAAAGAATATGTTTCAATTAAATTCAATTTCTTTAGTCATTACGCAACACCAAGGTTATGAAGGACGGAACGTGGGCCTTGAACAGCCACCGGCGGGTATACAGACAATCATATAAGATCAACTTTCTCAGAATAAGTATTTTCCACCACACTGTCTCACTTTCCAGAGAGTTGGATTAGAGGATCACGCAACTGTCCTGACATGACCAACTCAAATAATCTAAATTAAAAATATATCGAGTACTTAAGTCTTCCAAACATAAATAAATGAATAACCTACCCATTCTTTCTCAGTTTTATAAGTTTCTGTCGAAGGGGCATATATATCTGATATCTCGCTTATTGTTTAAGAACAGCGAGACAAAACTTTTTCGTATATAAATTTTCTTTTTGTCATTATCTTTTCAATGATATATCAAATTACATACTTTATCATGTAAGATTTTCGGATAGCCACAGCAATAGGTTACACGGTGACACAAGCAGAGCACTCCATGAAAATATTGTTTTCAAAAAGATTGAAGACATCATCAAAAGGTTCTGTTGTTTTTCCTGCTCGCAATATTTTTTTCTTGGAAATGGTTTGTCCTGGAACAGAGTTGTACAAATATGTGGTGATGCAGCTCCAGCGATGTTAACTTCGTAGTCTGGATTTATAAAGCTGGCAAAGAACAAAAATTCTACAGTTATGGGTTTGCACTACTTAATTCACACACAAGCCTTAGTAAAAAACCTTTTTTAGAAAACCTGAAGCAGGCATTATCACTGGCTATTAAAGTTGTTAATTTTGTCAAGTCAAGTGCTCTGAATGCTCGCCTTTTTGAGATTTTGTGCTGTATCCATATTGAAGTTCGTTGATTAAGGAGTTTAAATACCACTTTTCATATCCCTCATATGTCTCAAATTTTCCGGTATTTCGAGATAGGGCCATCTTATTATAACAGTTACAAGCCAATCCCTTTTTCCTTCCACCTTTCTCTTCCCCTTCTAAGGAAATCCAGAAAATGCAGAAACAATTCTTTAACTATTTTAAATGAAAAGTCTAAATAAAATAAATTATGTCTCTAAGCTTTAGGAATTTCGAGATATGGCTATCTTATTTTAACAATTGCAGCATCACCAATTTTCTTACCGCCTTTTTCACTTTCTGCTTTTCTCTTCCCTTCTACGGGAAATATCTAAAAACGCTGAAACACATCTTTAATAACTTTAAATGAAAAGTCTAAATACCAAATTTCATGTCTCTAACCTTAAAGGATTTTGAGATATTTTCATTTTGTTATAACAATTGTAACCCCATTCCTTCCCCTTCTTCCATTCTAGGGAAAATACCAAAAACCGACGAAACACGTGTATAATTATTTTAAATGGCAAGTCTATAAACCAAATTTTATGTCTCTCTCTGCCTTCAGAGATTCGGAGATATGGAAATTTTAGTATAATTATTGCCAGCACCCTTTCCTTCCTTCCATATCGATTTTCTAAAAATCTCTCCTTAATGGTATCCCACATTACAAATCCCATGCACTGTAAAAATTTAAAGTTTCCAGATTAAGAAATTTGACCTTTGAGTTGTTCAGTCATGTAGGCCTTACTGTGTCCAGTGGTGGGTCGATGTGTCCGAGGTTCGATCTCAGCTCTTGGCAAGTGAGTTTAGTGACTGACAAGTTGTGTGCGCGAGTTTTCTCGGTATTCTGTTACCTTCGACTTTCTTTATTCAATCATCATCAATAGAGCCCGGATTTCCATACATAAACAAACCCCAAAATATTCATGCAAACATGCACGAAAAATACAGTATAAAAATATGCACTAAAATATGTATTTAAAAATTTAACATATGCACTGAAATATACACTAAGAAAATAAAATATCAGGTTCTTACAAAAATATCTTATCTTAACGATCTCTGTTCCAATGAACTATCTTCCTTAAGTTTTTTTTTCTGTCAACTCTGTGTTTATCAGTAAGAAACGTTTTGTAGATCGAAAAGTTTCTTTCTACATCAGCAGAAGTCACTCGTACATGTGAAATACATGAAAGTCTTCCTGTGTTACATTCTCTTCCCATTCCATGTTTTCACCATTAAGTACATTTGTAATGGCACAGATTGTTTTGTACCCGGATTTTTTTTTTTTTTTTTTTTTTTGCCAAATACTTTGCAAAGTTTATCTGACGCTATTTTGGCAAGACCATGAATTGTTTCACTGGACAAATTCTCCGATAATTCGCCCAACAAGGAGAGTGAATGCTGCAAAGCCTTCTTACAGGATTCCAACTGTCTGACAACTTCAGGTATTGCCGAGAAGTGGTTATGTATGTACTTAATTTTGTTCTCAATGCCACTTGTAGAGAAACATTTTTGAGATACATAAATAGCGGCTGCATCATCGGGACTTAGTGAGACTACGGCTGTCTTCATTGATTTTTAAGATATCTGTATAATACTGCACAGCTTGGAGCCACGAGCTCTTCACTGGATGAGAAGGTACTGGAACATTTGTCGCAACTTCGCGAAAAATACGTAAGCGCGATGGAGCTTTCACAATAATTTATTTACATTTAATACTAGCGCGTCTACTGCTAGATATTAGCAGTTGGTTGTTTCAGTTACGCAACACTTTCTGCTATTATTCTGTACAACATTTTGTTCTACACTGCGTTTACAAACGGAGTCAGTTCACTTTAAATATAGCCTACTTTCATGTGATATACTCTCAAATATGCTAGTATGCAGCAATAAAATTCAGGAATATACAGTATCCTGCAAAGTTTACAAAATATGCATAGACATCGAAATTCACTCAAAATATGCACTTACATGCACCATTACATGCATCTCAAACGAATTCTTGCAAGTCCGTCGGAAGGAAGAAAACATTTTCCATACGTTCTTGCATGTCACTATAAACATGCATTTCGCATATAAATCCGGGCTGTAATCATCAACGTCTTCCTTAACCTCAGTGCATAATCATGGGACGCTAAACTACTACTACTACTAACAATAATAATAAGGATCACATTATAGTTTTATAACCAACATTACACACCTGATTCATGACAATAAATTTACTCTTCTAGTCAACTCTAGGACTTGGTACCGTACTTCAGTGATTATGCATGTATCATTCAATTTTAAAATAGTTTTGAGTGTACCGTTTGTTCCGCTAGTCCGTGGAATATTTAATAACAATATTTAAATACTGATTCTCACATAGGGTACTTTATTATTATTATTATTATTATTATTATTATTATTATTATTATTATTATTATTATTATTATTATTATTTGCTTTTTTACTACCTACATGAATTACTTTTCTCTGTCTATCTATACTAATACAATAAAATATCGTTTATGTGTGTCTGTTTGTCTCTCATCGGCTTTCCGCAGAGAAAGACGTGACCTAGAGCTATCAAATTTGGTAGGTTACTAGATCTAATTCTATATAAAGCACTTTCTTTTTTATTTCGCCACTGAAGACATTATAGAGGACTCGAAATTTATGCATAAAGGGAGATTAATAATTCCCGGGAAGTCGGATATTAGTGTCTAATTCATAGTTTTCGGTGTCACTTGGACGAATAATAACACTCCCGAAGCCGTTCAAGTTATATTCTCTACCCATTATCATCGAGGGGGACGGAGAGAAAAACAGTACATCCAAAATCACCGATATTAGTATCGAATTTGCAAGCTGATTGGTGTTAGTCATGATGACATTGAAGCCCAAGTTTAGGCAGAAAGGGGCATGTCAGTTGGCCTGGGAATAGACAGGTACAACCAGGCGCGGACCAAGGCAAAATTTTCACCCGGGCAAAGTGACTTTCTGTCACTTTCTCCAAGTTCTAACATATATTTTACATTTTATTCGAGTGATTTTACTATTTTAAACCCATTGTTCAAAGAGAAAAATTAATAGTCAAATACATGACATATGTAGATATATTTAGTACTTAAAAAATGAATATGGTATCAGATATATTGTGTTTATATTATTATTATTATTATTATTATTATTATTATTTATATATCGAACACCATTTATTGAATACTACTAATGCTGACATGATTAGTGCTATATAATCAATTGTTTTGTTATCAATAACATCAGTAGTAGTATTCAGGGCGTAGAGCGTAAAATTTATTATTTAGACTTTTCATTTAAAATAATTAAACACGTGTTTTGGCGTTTATTATTATTAGGTCTATTATTATTAGAAGGAAAGAAAAATGGGTGGAATGGGAAATAATAGGAGCTGCAACTGTTATATTAAGATATTCATATGATATCTCCGAATCCCTTAAGTTTAGAAACTTGAAATTTGGTATTTAGAATGGTTCGCGTACCATCAGTGTACACCTACAAAGGTTCAGAAAACCCTCCTTAATTAAGTCTGTAATATACTGTATACATCTTACTTTGTCTGAAACAGCTCCTGCAAAAGCCGCATCCTTAATGTTAAATTCAAATTTTTCTTACGGGAATTGTTTGAATATCTTTAGTGTAGGGGAGTCATTTGGAGCTCCAAGAGGGAGACAATTTCCTCCTGAGTTTGAGATTTATATACATTTTAATCTATAGGGTAATAATATTCTACCAGCGTGAAACGTAAAAACTCTACTTGCATTTTGCTTCCAGGAAGTCCCACCAAGCAAAATCTGAAATGATGCTGGTGAATCAGAAGCATGAGCTAATGTACAGTACTTGTTGTCAAAGTATTTTATCATTTTATCAAGGGATTCGTGAAATGGACTTATGATAAATCCTGAGTTCAACACTTGAGGCTGACGACAGAGTACTAAAGACCTCACCTATGTGATAAGGGGTCTCTCGTTTGATACCAGGGTATGTGAGTTCGTGGTGGAATATATATATATATATATATATGGTGGCGGATCCAAGGGGGGCTATAGGGGCTAAGCCCCCCCCCCCCCGCCTTGACGCTGAGGTATACACTGGATAAAATGGGCTTCAATCCTGCTTTACACTGGATAAAACGGCAAATTATGGTTTAGCCCCTCCCTTGATCATATCCTGGATCCGCCCCTGTATGTGTATATATAACCTGTTTCTTCCCATCTTCTCATTTCACGAATTCTTCTAGTCATGCACTTCTATTAATCATTGGTCGTCTTTAGCCTAAAGGTCATGATTGCAGGATGTTACTTTGACTTAATATGTTCAACGAATTGGATTGGATTTAAGTTTAGCTTCCTCTTCAGCAGCGAAAATATATGAGACGTTGACTTAGAGCTTAACGCGAGATTCGAACTATCTGTCGGGAATCGAACCTGGGTCTCCCACACCAAAAGGGCCAAAAAGACACTTTAACCGGGTAAAAATTTTGCTCATGAATTGGACATCTCTGATCTGATAAAGGAGTTTACAGAAGCAAAAGTAAGAAAGAAACGCTTCTGATTTTGTATACAATTTATCGATTAAAAAAACTGCAAATAGAAAAAAATGCTTATAATAGGTTTCACAAGGTTTATTATTTATTTTATAATTATGTAAACTCGTAACATACTATATAGATAAATTCATTTGAAATCCTTTTGATAATACTCGTTGATACATTACTGTTTATTTACACTACCACTGAAAAAAAAGTCCAAATTTTACATGCGTGTATATTTTAATGAACAGGGCACTCTCTCCAGTTTATTTTTAAAAGACATACTACAACGATATAAAAAGAAAAGCGGTCAATACCCTCCCACTGATAATTTTCGGTTTACGGTCGTTTCTACCCGTACACATAAGTTATAAATAGATGGTCATGCATGGGGCGTATTCGATGGGTGAGGGGCGCCAAACGCGCCATTGTTACGCCACTGGCCAATCCTATGGTCTTAAACCAAAATAGTGTTCCATCCGCTTCATATCACATGAAATTATTACTATAATAATAATAATAATAATAATAATAATAAATTATGCATTTTCTTAGGATAAGGGGATAAATTTACACTGAGCACACGAGTTTTAACTAATGTCCGAGAATTTATTGTGCTAATGAACTCCTAGCTAGGAGAATAATATAAAAATATATGAAAGTAAAATCTACTCGTCCATGAGATGGCGGAAGTTCTCTTTCAGTCGCTGCGCATGTGCACTACATAGGCACTGTTACCAACTCGCCAGTATGAAATGTCGCTAGTTTAGTACTCTAAAGTCGCTAGAAGTCGCTAAACGCCTCCTGCCAAGTCGCTAAAAAAGTCGCTATATAATTTTACAAAGGAATTAAAATAATGTAAATATTTTTCATCTACAATGGAAGACTCGAGTATTTTTTTCTTTTAAAAAAATGACCATCTTGACAAAACCACTGCACTATGCGCTTTGAAGAATACAAAATTAATAAATATAGCATTAAAAGTTTGCAAATACTTAAAATTTTGGATCACTTTTCCCCATTCCTTTCCCTCTCATAGAGTGTGATTACTTTTGGGGGGGGGGATTCATGTTGCTTTCGTATTGGAACACTTCACCGAACTCACCCCACGGAATTTCTGTATAATTTATATTAAGAACAGCCGCAGTTAAATTAATATATAAATCACACGCACTACACTGAACCAGAAAAGCACAATGTTCTCCAGCGTCACTATCTCTGTACGCACTGTGCAATGCAAGAGGTTACCAGCTATTACGCAACTAGTTAGATACGGGAAATTCCCGGATTTCCGAACCGCAGTGCAGAAGGGCATAATACTCATAGCAGCGATGAATCCAATGAAGTAAGTCGCTCATAGCAGTAGTGCAACCAAGTGTGTAAAAGTAATTATTAGCATGGGCGGCGATTAGGGGGGCAAAGGGGGCAGTTGCCCCCCACTTTTTTGAAATGACCCATTAATGTATATAGTTTAATATGGAAATATATAGTTTTGTAGGTATTATTGGTTCATAGAATAAAAATGGTGCCATAAAATATTTGTCGTTCCATGAGTACGTATTGGTTGTCTTCCCGTGGAATTAAGAAAGCTACAGGAATTGCGTTTGAACTGTCACTAAAAATGGCCCAAAAATTAACCTATTGGAGCGCCACAATTCGAAAGTACTTTCATTTCTTCTTGCAAGGGCTCGATATGTTAGTCAGCCGCTCTGCAACTAATTGAGATAACATTTTGCAAGAAAAGAAATCCTTCACAAGTTACTCTTTAATTGCACAAAAATTGAGTTCCTAAAATGTATTTTCTTCTTTCTAATAATAAGGAATATTTTGACTATTTTTTTTTCAGCTTAACATCCTGTTCAGCAGCGAAGTTATATGAGACGTGGAGTTAATGATCAACGTGGAGTCCAAACCACGTGAGCTCCCCCGAATCCCCGGAATCGAGCCCGGATCTCCCACGTCAAAGGCGTGTACGCTAACCTTTTAGCCACGAAGGAGCTCAGTGAGGAATATTAATTTTTCAGTGTAATATACGCGTTTAGGGGTGTACATATACAGTTTTGTATATACAATTAAATTTAGTGAATTCAGCATAATTCTAGATTTTAGGATTATTTTGTATAACTGAAATGTGAAGTGACTAAGTATTGCTGAGTTTTGATATATTCCATGAAAGTGAAAACTGCATCTCATGGCAACGAACATGTTTTGGGAAGCTGCAAAAGTATTTCTTTAAATGTCGTAGCATATGCTTGTATTATTTACTGTCCTTCTGAGAGTAATAGCATATATAATAGTATGCGTGGAATTAAAAATATAAGTTATTCATTAATTCCCAGTTTCAATATAACTTTCGCAAAAGGAGCTTCATTATTCATTATTATGATTATTTGATTAATATTATCCTTTCTGTTTGTTTCGCAAATTTGTTATTAAATAGGACCCTAATCTGATCACACAATTTTCCAGACAGATATTCATGAGCAAGTAATCAAATCTCTTCTTACACCTTCGTTGTTTAAGAGTACAAAGGCTAGTATCTACTTGCGTTGCTCTTGTCAGCTTACTTAATAAATATGAAACAAGATATACGGTACTTTAACTGAAAAAGACAGTATCCTAATAGTTATACAACCTTTCGTCAAACAAAGTGTTACAAGCAACCAGGAAATGATATCAAATATTCAGATCATGTCTTGCCCCCCCCCACTTTTAACGTCCAACCGCCGCCACTGATTCAATACCACCCACTACCATAAATCCCACTATGTAACAATCTATTCTAATAACGTGAAATACCAATAAAGACACTTCACATATGTTGAATGTCTTTTACGCACAGCAATATAAACTACCCTTTTTAAGTAGGTCCTACTAGTTGAAGTCCATAGTATTCATAAAACATATCTCACGAAATTGTACAAAAGCTGAACACTCTTACAAGACTAAAGCTTAATAACAGGTTTTATTAAGTATTAGAAATCCTCTGACTTTGATAAGTAAGTAGATCATATCAATGTCAATTTATGGAACTTTATGAGAAAGAGCGTCCATGTCTTTTTCTTCCATAAAAACAGTACCTTAAAATCTTGAATAATTTACTCAAATTAGTTTCCTAATTTTGCAACATTTAGCCTCAGGCGTGATAATTAATAGTGTAACAAAATTTAGAAACTAAATAAAAAGTTAAACTTTACTATTACTGAAAATTAACAACAAATTAAACAACTTTAAATATATTTGTTTTCAGCACTCACAACAATTAAAATATAATTTTCCAAGTCTTTTTTGTCTGCAAAATACCTAACAATGACATCTGTGTCAATGTCTTGAAGAATGTCGAACTCAATCGTCATCATGGCGATCCCCACGAGGCGCTCCTGGCACATGGTAGATCTCAAATAATTTTTAATTAATTTTAATTTTGAGAATCTCCTTTCGCCTGAAGCCACGCTGACAAGAAGAGGGGGCGACCCCCAAACCCCCCTGGATACGGGCCTGCTGGTTACTCCTTAAATATTTTAATACTTCAAAGCAAGGCTGACATTTTCTTTGTAACTTTGGGAGGGTGGGGGGCATTAAGATGTGTTTGGTTGCAAATAAGGGTCTAAGGAGGCATATATAAGGATTTTAAGACAAATTAAATTCAAATTATGCAAAATATTGTATATTCATAAAAAATATAACAATAAAAAATATTCAAAAAATACATGGGGGCCACATAAGCATTGGAAGGCCCGGGCCCCCACATTCTCCATGATCGGCGACCTTGCTTCAAGTTTTTTTTTTTTTTTTTTTTTTTTTTTTCATTTTCACCTGGTAGTAGGAGGAGTAAAACCAATAGTTCCTGTTGAAGTTGGAAACCCTCAATATCACAATGCTCTAGGTCAGCAAATTTCTTCATCAGGGTATCCTAGTCTTCCTTTTTGATCCTGTATAAAAACCCAAATAGGTCATGTTGTTGGGTCGAAATGAATGATTTTGCAAGAACTGTGCATAGCGATACAATAACATTTCCTAGACACTACTTTCAACAAAGGCCGACAGTTAGGTGCGGCGGCATCGTATCTAAGAAAACAAAAATAAGTGGTGCCTGTTAACCCTCCACTACCACTTTAAATGAGTAGCACGTATAAACTCCAATAACATTCATTGCCTGGGAAAAGTTTACAAAGAAAATGGGCCGCTATAAACAATATTAAATCCCCCTCCACTCTCTCTTGTACATGCCATGTCTCCATTTGTCGATACAGTCCCCTACTACGAGGGCAAGTCAAGAAAGACTTGGACTGATTTTTTCCCCGGCAGTTCTGTTAACGCTGGAGCTTCATAGTTTGGCATACAAGTAGGGTGGGTCTTGCTGTGCATATATATAAAATGTTGTTAAGGAATCATTGCATGTTTGGTAACCACGACTTTTTATTGCAGGTGATGTTCTGCGCCGCCTCTAGAAGTCGCCTGTAGAAGAAATGGAGTCATTACGAGATGAACAATTTGCAGCTATACGGTTCTGCTATCGCCTGGGGAAAAGTGCAACAGAAACTCTAGGAATGTTGAGAGCAGCCTACAAAGATGACGCTCTGCCACGAAGTACCGTGTTCTGGTGGTTCAAAGAGTTTAAAGAGGGCCGAATGACAATCACGAAAGCTGGTGGACCAGGTGTATCAGCGTCAGCTGTTACTGAGGTGAACATTAACACGGCAGCAGTCATTGTTAGAGAAGATCGCCGCATCAGTATCGACGAGCTGGCAGCCGCACTACGCATATCTCATGGCAGTGCCTTCAAAATTTTGCATGACCACTTCCACATGAGCCGAGTGTGTGCGCGATGGATTCCGCGACTCCTGACACCAGAGCAGAAGGCCGTTCGAGTGGAGACTTGCAGGGAGCTGTTGCAAAGGTTTGAGGATGGTGGAGACTTTTTTCTATTCCCTGCCCTAAAATCCAGACTGCGTGGACGCCGCTTCTCCGATAATTTCGAGGTTCTGAAGGCATCGGAGGCGGTTTTGAAGGACCTCTCAAAGAATGGCCTGCGACACGTGTTTGAGAACTGGAAGACTCGAATGAAAAAGTGCATTCAAATGGGCGGGGACTACTTTGAAAAGGATCATATGCCTGTTGCTGAGTAATAATAAATTGCCTAGAAAAAAAAAATCAGTCCAAGTCTTTCTTGACTAGCCCTCGTAATATGAAACTCTCTTCTTCCATGGTGGAATGGAAAAAGATTATCTAATTGACGCTAGTTTACAACAATATAAACAAACAAAAGAAAAAAAAACAGTAGAGAACACGTTATAAAATTTGCTTTTTGAGACTCGTTTTGGCACCCCCTGACTGTGGCGCCTCGGGTAGTTGCCCGGGTTGCCTGGCCCTTGGTACGCTCCTGGGTACAACGCCAAGGGAACTACTCTTCCTTATTTATTCACTTAACATATTTCTTTACTTTCAAATCTATCTTTCTATATTGTATAAATAAAAATGAAAATGACAATGTTGTGACTTATTAACTCTTCAACAATAAGACTGATCTCGATCAAATTTTCAACATAAATGAGGTCTGGGATGATTTTCATAATTTCATTTTGATGGTGCAATTTGGGGAGGGGGAAATGTGTAAAAATGAGCGAAAATGAGCAATATTAGTGCCGAATCCATAGTTTTTGGGGTCGGTGAGATCAACAGTGACACTTCGATGCCGTTTCAGTCCCTATTAGTACTTCTAAGAGAAGATGGTACCATATAAAAATAATTGAAAATGACCGATATTAGTGTTAAATTCATATTTTTTGCGGTCCCTAAGTTGATTGGGGACAGTTTTGACGCTTTTTATGTCCAACATGAAACGCATTCTTCCCCTGCGAAGAACGGATATTTAAGGTAATATGTATAAATTCAATGGCTCATTCACTGAGTCATTCATAAACAAATCTCTCTGTTATTAGACAAACTTTGAAATTATTTATGAATGTTCTTCTTCTAGTCTATATTGTAGATAAGACAATTTTTTTTTTTTTTTAATGTAACTCCTAAAGCTAACAAGGGACATCACCCAATTGTCCGGCTCCGATTTCAATGAAATTTTTATTGCTGATAGAGGACATGTATTCATTACTTGTGATGACAGAAATTTTTGCCATGGAGCATGTTTTCTATTTTTTAATAATTTTTAAAAGTTGTGATGTGGTTAATAGAGATTACTGCAGAAGTCCCTTACTACCCTTTGTAAACGGAGTGATAATGAAAGAACAACCATATAGATACGTATAGGACCAAGGGAGAAGTCGTATGGTACGTATGACCTTGACGGCAGCCATCTTGAAATCCACCATTTTGAATTAAGGTCAAGTTTTTTAAATAGGAATAGGGTAATATGATACACAATTTCGGGCTAGAATTTAATCAGAAAGACAATGGTGAAGTTAGTTTTAAGATGCGCCCATTTGGTGAAAAGTTACAGGCATATTAATTGTTTATACTTACTATGTGCGTAAGTCCCTTACCTCCGCTTCTAACCCGCGTATTAATGATAATAAGTGGATAAAGGTTTCGGTAATACATATTATGCCTAGAGGGAAGTGATACGATAAGGGTATCACTGACGGCAGCCATCTTGAAATCCGCCATTTTGAATTAAAGTGAAGTTTTAAAAACTGAAAACCATAGCACGTGGTACCAGATTTTAATAGTAAATTTTCCCCAAAAGCCAATGGTTATGCTTATTTTTGTTCTATAGTTAATCAGTATGAATTTATGACTCTTCTAATGTGCCCGAAACGTCCATTATTCGATCTTTCAAATTGGCAATAGTCCGAATTTTCATCGCATGTTTTAAGATTTCAACTGGCACTTTGCAATTGTTTCCATGGCTCATGTTTTCTAAATTTATTACATTTTTTAAGAGTTGCGATTTGTCAGTTCATGAATAGTGTTGGGATAAGCATCCAGCAATCTTTCTGAATTTTGAAGCCTTGCCATGTAATTATTGATTTCATAGTCAATGTAATTATTTATTTCCTACGCCTGGTTTTTGGGGAAAATTTACTATTAAAATCTGGTGCCACATGCTATGATTTTCAGTTTTCAAAACTTCACTTTAATTCAAAATGGCGGATTTCAAGATGGCTGCCGTCAATGATACCCTTATCGTATCACTTCCCTCTAGGCATAATATGTATTACCTAAACCTTTATCCACTTATTATCATTAATACGCGGGTTAGAAGCGGAGGTAAGGGACTTACGCACATAGTAAGTATAAACAATTAATATGCTTGTAACTTTTCACCAAATAGGCGCATCTTAAAACTAACTTCACCATTGTCTTTCTGATTAAATTCTAGCCCGAAATTGTGTATCATATTACCCTATTCCTATTTAAAAAACTTGACCTTAATTCAAAATGGCGGATTTCAAGATGGCTGCCGTTAAGGTCATACGTACCATACGACTTCCTCCTAGGCCCTATACGTATCTACATGGTTGTCCTTTCATTAACACTCCGTTTACAAAGGGTAGTAAGGGACTTCTGCAGTAATCTCTATTAACCACATCACAACTTTTTAAAAATTATTAAAAAATAGAAAACATGCACCATGGCAAAAATTTCTGTCATCACAAGTAATGAATACATGTCCTCTATCAGCAACAAAAATTTCATTGAAATCGGAGCCGGACAATTGGGTGATGTCCCTTGTAAGAACGAGGGGAGAGCTTCAATGATTTTTGCCCTCGACAAATCTCCGAAACTACTCACCGTAGAACCTTAAAATCTTTTGTTTTCATCGCACCCTGGGCTGTAGACTATATGGGTATTTTCGAAATGCAACTTCCTATGTAAGGGAGGGAAGATTGTTTTCTTGTCGTTCAGTACAATTTTGAGAGTAGAACTATTACATTTTGAGTAAATATTTTTATTTCCCTACTGCAGATTTTTTTTTTTTTTTTTTTTAATTGTGACTTCCTAAAAAGATGGGAAAAAGGGCTTTCTTCTTTCCGTTCTCCAGATCTTTAACCCTATTAAGTATAAAACCTTGAACAATTTGCTTAAGCATTTTCAATTCACACCAAGTGATTTTGCGAAATTTGAGCTTCAAGGGGAGACTGAGGCTTAAACTTATTGCCTTCCTGTTGGTCTTTGAACTTTTTCATAAATATTCTTGATTCACTCAGGCTCTAGATGACACGGAATTTTTGAAGTGGTACCACTAAGAAAAACAAATAAGAAAAAAAAACATGATGTAATTTTTTTTCATTCTGGATTTCCTAAAACATTAGGTGCCTGATCTTGAAAACTTTTCATTTCTATCTTATGAATTAGACACGGTTTTACGAAATGAGATCCTCGGTCTGAGGAAACGGTCTGTATCTCTTCCTTCTCGTTCCCCAGATCTCCGAAATAGGTGTACGTAATCATAATTTTGTATAGATATTAGGGTATAAATTTATGGGTAAAACCTTTTTTTAAAAATGAATCATGTAAGAAGGTGGAAATGGGGTTAGAGGTTTTCTCGCACTAGAAAGTTGAAATTTTGTGAATATATTTATATAATAAACTGTATACTTTAAGACAGAATTTGTAAATGAAATCTTTAAGTTTTACGTCCCACGGTTATGCCGGTTAGGCTAAAGGAGACGGTGATGATGAGAGATGAGTGAAATAGTGGAATGAATAAAGTGGGAGGAAACAGGAGAACCCCGAGAAAACCCACGAGCACGGAAGACAGAATTTGAGTAATAACTCCAAGGACACGTGTTAGAATCAAAAGATTTCGCATTATTAGTAATTTGCTAATTTCTTTTGAGTGAAATGAAGTGAAACTTTTCAGTTTAACGTCCCACGATTCCTCTCTTTAGGCTAAGGGAGACGACGATTAAGGCAAGTGAATGATGATAGAAGAATTGGTGGAATGAGAATTGAGAGGAAGTGGGAGTATCCTGATAAAAATCACGGACATAATGTTGTCCACCATAAATTTATGTGGCCGGGGATCGAACCAGGGACTCCACATACCAGAGGTAAGCGTAACTATACCACTGAGCCACCTTCCTCTCCCTAAATTCTTTTGAAACTAGCTATATTTTGACATGCAGAATATTAGTATATTGTGCAAGAGATCGACTTGGTCAAGTTTGGGAACTGAGAAAAGACATTTAAAGGTGCTTTACGGAAAATTAATTTCGATGAATATGAGATTTAGTAACAATTTCCGTTGACACTGTGAAAATCTTGTGATTTCCGGTGCAAGAAATTGATTCACCTCAGTCTCAACTCTGATAAAATACATTAAAAAAAAACTAGATTTTGGGATTATGCGTATCGTCTAAAAATTTTGCCTAATGATTTACGTAGATTTTGGTGAATCCGCCATTTTTTGCTGCTAAAAACGGTCTGATCCAGCCTTAACGTTGCGAAAAGTTATTTAGGAGCTGTTGCGTGAAGTTTTACGTAATTCCAGTGAAATCAAAATTCTGTTAACAAGTGTTTTAAATGAAGAAAATTTGCACATATATCAAATATTTTTTCATAAACCTATTTTTTTCCGTGCGAAGAACGGACATTCTCCTAGTAATTTATTAAATTACTTGCTTGATTTGTCGAAAGAAGATGTTTACTTTAAGATTAAAATTGAGTAAGACATCATGAAAAAATAAATATTTCCTGTGTTGAGATATGTGCCTGAAATTATATGAACTTGAAAGCATAAGTCACCATTGCCATTATTTTTCTGTGACAATGAACTTTCTGCCCTCTTAAGACACAAGGTTATTTACTTTGATTCATGTTGTATGTTATTTGAAGCTTATATCTTGTACTATACTTGATTTTCATTGGAAATGCTGTGTGTTATTTGATAGGAAGTCTGATAACATTTTATATTAAAACAGAGAACTTGTTTTTATGCCAGTTTCAGTATGTCCAGACGTGATTGACATTATAGTTTGTTGTCTTGAAAATAAAGAAAAGCGCCTTTATTTCTCCGAGACGAACATACTGCTTATTTCACAGATGTTCATACAACAGATGAGTACCCGGTTGATCATTTTTACACTACACAGCATGTGACTTGGTCCCATGAGGATCTTCGGCCTTCTTGTTCCTAATCCGCTAGAACAAGACCTCGTGAGAAACGCAAGTAGACAACTCACCTAGTACTATACATCCTTTGTATCTAACAAGCATAAGCTACGTATATTCCTAAAGTAATATATCTTGTCCACCGCCTCCTACCTCCGAACCGGTGTGCCGCGAGGAAATTGAAACAAAATTATTAATTCTATATCAATCAAATTGCAAGACATAGGAAAAAATGTATATTTGTATTTCACATTACTATGAACCTCTACTATGAATCTACAATTTTAAGTTTCATACTGACTTACTTTTCTGTACATTTTTAATGTTCAAAAAAGTATTTGTTATCATTGTTATGACCATTATTGCTTCTTTATTGTTGCAGACAATTTCGTAACTTGAAATTTTAAAATATCATTCAATCCTTTCGACAAAGCAAACGTGCATACAAATTACCTACATTTGTGTTTTAAAAGTAAAAGAGATTTATTTGTTCGTTCATTATTTACTGATCTTCCTTCTTCGTGAAAGGTTGGATACAGTTTTCGAAAAAGGAATTGTATTTTTAGAAACCTTAGTCCTATATTTCATTGCAATTGTTGTCAAGTTTTAAATTAGAATGGAAGATAGGCATAATGATTTATAACGGGAGAAAACCAGTGATCGAGCTTTCTTCTCTGTGAGGAGATCAATAATCACAGAGAAAAAAATACCACTGTATTTTATATTTACAAATAATAATAATATCTATGAGTGTGCCGCAAGAATTCAAGTTACACCTGTAGTGTGCCGCAAGTTAAAAAAGGTTGGGAAACGCTGCACTAGGTGGATCGAGGAGGCAGTGATTTTGATATTACCACTTTGCCTTGCGCCTTACGCCGCATGGGACAATTTCTCATTGAGAAACAATGTTTCAAAGAACAATTGCTTCGTGAAATAAAGCTGACTCATATTGATAAGAGAGGAACTGGAAGAAAAGAAAGGTTGCCTTTCCTACAAGACGCAGCTTGAAGAATACGAATCTATAAATACCACATCCACAAAATATCGTGTTCATCTGAAAGAAACCATAATACTCTTTCCCACGTACCACATCCATAGCCGGCTACTATTTGAAGTAGTGTGAAGAGAGCGGGAGAGAAATATAGGAAAATGGGCCATTAGGCTATTTTAAGTGCGGTGCATACCAATCTACAACTATGTGCGGTCAATATACCATGAAACAATATAAGCATTCGTTCTTAGAATGTTAGGCGAAAACACAAAATAAGCATAACATATGATGAAAACCTATTAAGCAGAAAAGTGGTTAAACGAAGTATTCAGACTCTTATACAGTATTTTACACTACAATAATGATATACAGTACAGTACAATGATAATAGCCACGATCGGAAGAGAAATAATTATGATCGATCATATAATTGAGGAATAATCCTCGAAACAATGTTGTAATTAATCAGAAGAAAATATTCCCCAAAATGAATATATTTTTATTCTTTTCTGAATAGAGAAATAGTGATAAACGTTCACACTTGCAATGGTACCTAAGGCATGCCCAATCGGACAAATTTGACATGTTGACTAAGTTTATCCCTGGGATATTTATAATATTCCTCAAATTCATAATTTGAAATTGAAATGCTAAATCGTATTCCTCTGTGTATCTTTTTCGAACAATTCCTCGTCTTCATCCCATACAAAGTTTATATGCATTCCTTGCACCGCATTGATTCCCTCATAAAACACCTGGTCATCCTTGAGAATATTCGACTGTTGCCTTTTATTTCCATTAAGCAATATTGTACTGGAATGTACGATTTTAGTGTATTGCTCTTATGCCAATTTGTTTCATTTTCGTGCATTTGCACATTATATTTCTTATTCTTTTCCTTGCTTTGCTCTGCTCTGAATTTCTGGATTTCCTGTACTCTCCTTCAATAACGTGTATTCTGTCTCTCCTGTTCCTCTGTTGTCGAAGCCTTCTCTTCTTTACCTACACACTCGTTAATGAAGACACTCAAATATACTGTACAGCGGGGGACACTTCTAAATGGTACACCTTAGCCGTAAATCTCCATATGGCTGTACCATTTAGAAGTGTCCCCCGCTGTACAAGAACTGAATAATAGAAGTGATGCTGGATTTGGTTCCCAGTCAAGGGCGCCGATCCTGGGAGGGTGGGGGGAACCCAAAGCTCATGTGACCCCTGTATTTTTATGAATATGTATTTTATATGTATTTTCTCTTGTTATATGTATTGTTATATGCACTTTTTTATGAATGGGCCCCCCAAAGTTACAGAGAAATCGGCGCCCTTGTTCCCAGTAGGGCTTGCCTGAGATACAGACTTCAAAAGCAATTTGGATTCCATTTTAAATAGTATGTCGCGTAACGTATAGCCTCTGTGTTGAAAAGAATATTAAGTTTCAATCAATACATCTTTTTTTTTAATTGCATATATTAATTATTTTAGATTTTTATGTAATGATTATTTATGGTGTTTGCTTGTCTCTCTTCCTATCGCTGTTTGAAATTCATTCAAGATGTAGTAGTATTTTTCAGCTTCTCAAAATCCCATGGCCAATATAAATTTGAATTTTTCGATTATCACGTCAAATGTAACTGACATTTCATTAGTACTATGTTATCATTTCAATTAACTTTGGAGAACCTTTGATTGCTCTTACTTCAATCATACAATTTCTTCCAAGACAGCATTTCCCAAACTATGTTTGACGGCTACCCCTTCGTGAGTCCTATATACTTCACGTCTCTCCTCCTTCCTGCCGCTCATTGATCTGACCCTTTTTGCGATTTCAGATACTGAATTGAATTATTGAATCTTCCATAATAATAATAATAATAATAATAATAATAATAATAATAATAATAATAATAATAATAATAATAATAATAATAATAATAATAATAATAATAAGAAGAAGAAGAAGAAGAAGAAGAAGAATTACATTTATTCCCAGCAAGACTTCTACAAACGCTTCTATGTTACAACATTCGTAATGTTTGTAACCAGGTGAAATGCCTTTAGGCTTAAAAAGACGGTGATGATGAGAATGAATAAAATGATTCAATAAAGAAAGTAGAAGCAAACGGGAGAACTCCGAGAACATCCATTCACATGGTGTTTATTTATCATAAAACTCAATTGATACCAGCTGGGATCGAACCAGAGACCCGGTGCAGAAGAGGTGAACGATCTACCGATAATCAACCACGGTTCCAAACCCATCTATAAAAGTGTAGTGATAATTACCAACTTTATTTTTTACATATGTTTTAAACCCACCATCTTCCTTAGGATGTACCCTTTAATAAAAGCTAGATGATAAAAAGCACCTTAAAGTAGGTGAGCAGAATCTGAATCACATGTGATCCAATCGGGAATTGAACCTTTTTATCTTATGCCGCAGTCACATTTGCAGATCATATCCACGAGGTATCATCAATTGACGTGAAGTTCCTCAATTCTATTCGGGAACGGAAGTTACTGAGCTTCCATTAGAGTTCCAAGCCTTGAACATACCCTATATGAATTGACAATAGACTATTCTCTTTTGTTGGTATTATTTAATTATTTATTTCAATTAAAACGTTTAATACATGTTTGTCTGTGGCTTCGTATGTTTGTTTTTACAGTATCATTTTAGAGGTAAACAAATTTAAAATGTAGTTCAAAAATATTAATTCGTTTTCTGCATGCTTACAAAAAGTAAACAAAATTAGGCCTAAACATACATCAAAACGTAACTTTCCGAAATTATAAAATTAATAAAGGAATTATTTTGTTTTTTCTCTTCAAAATAATGTATATATGAGCGTTGTAAAGAAAACATTATTGCTTCGAAAATCTGCGGAGTATTTTCGCCCTTGAAACAAAGTTAGTTATTCCTTTTTTGGAAGTAGCACAAACCACTCCTTTTCACGCGTAATGTTATACGTGTTAGCACAGAGTTGAGGGGCTGGACGCAATTTCCTCTTCTCTCGCCCGCAAGACGTATGCAACTATAGAAAACATTTTTTTTTTTAAGTTACATTAAAAGTGTCATTATATTGTTCACAAGGGCAAGCATTTGAAGGGCTGTTCTATGAGGGAGGCGAACGCTTGACAGATGCAAGCCAGAATACTTGACAAGCGTCGTGACTTCCCTACGGTGCTAAATCTCTCTTGAACATTAATGAAGGTAGTAGACTCCATATTAAAATAACTAACATTTTTTGTTCCGTCGTCCCTATAAAGGAAGAATGTCAATAATATTTTTCCTTAAATGTTTTTTTTTTTCGTATTAATTCACTTGTTGTCTATATTATAGAGTGCAAACAACAAATGGAAATTAGCACAAAAATATTAAAAAGACATTTTCAACAACAAAACTCCCGAAGATGAAGTTATTCTATTCTATTATTCTATTCTATTGCATGACAGCTTGTAACTTATCCCGATGAGGCCTTCTCTATTTATGGTCCTTTAACAAAACTACTAGGTATTTCATTGTTCGTATTTGAAAATTTGGCGTGCCAAAAATTTACAGATACAGTATTATGGATAAAACTGTGCATACTAATCAATAGTTAATTAAAGAAAGAATCTGATAACATTCTAGTATGATTTGGATTCCACATGCTTGCTATACATGGACTTGCGCAATACCCTTTTTACTTACGATGTTCAACAACAATAATAATAATAATAATAAAAAAAATAGTGTTCATACAAGTCGCCTTTAGTTCGAGATCCAAATCATGTTAATTTGTGATGAAAGAGAGCATATTTCCTTCCCTCTGAATTCTCTCCTACTGTTTTCATTCTGTTAATTATTTAATTATCATTTACTTTCACTTCAAGTCAAGCTCCTTAGTATACAAGGACAACTGCAAAACATGCAAGTTTTCATTTTATCTTAGACCAGACGCAGTTGTTACTTTTCGAACTTTCTTAACTTTCCAACTCCCGTATCGTTGAAGCATTAAAGACACTAGTGAAAAAACGTGTATCAGTATATGAGTGGTCGAGTTGCAAAACTCATTAACTGCACCAGAAACAGAACAAGGTGAAATAATGAAAACATCATGTCAAACCCATAATTTTAAACTTCTTCTGGGAGGACAAGCATTAATATTTGGGCTACTAGAAAAAAATATGAAGCAATAACCCCTATTAAAATTTGAAATATGAAATTTGGGCCCCTCCTAGAATTTAAAACCGTAATTTACATTTTTATTACTTCTAGGGCCTCAGTTAGCGTTTTACTGAAGCAGGGGCTAGATTACAGTTATGCTTCATCTTAGGACATTGGCATCTGATATTTATTTAACTTACTGCCAAAGTTGTGTATTAATAGAATTGTACTTTGTTTGTCTAATGCAGTGCTTCCCAAGTTTGTTACTTGGCGTCCCATTCATAAATCTCGCATACTTCAATCACATCCATTCCTCACCCTTTCTGCTCGTTGACCATAAGTAGTTTTTGGCTCACCCCTTCTGCGACTTCTCAAATCTTCGATGATAATAATTAATAATAATAATAATAATAATAATAATAATAATAATAATAATAATAATAATAATAATAATAATAATAAATAATGTAACTTTTACATTAAAAAAAAAAAAAAGTCCCCATAAGTATCTATACAGTTTTTGCATTCTTGAAAACCACGAGTCAAATATTTTTAAACATTAGTTTTGTGGAATATCAGAAATCTCATTACTATAACTATACTCTGCGATAGCCTCTTCACTTGTTTAAAAAATGCTTTCTAGAAGCTTTTTCTTGTGTTTTGGGCACTGCAAATCACACAGAGCTAAATCTGGAGGTAGCCGGGTACGGTAAAATATGGACACCCATTTTCTGTAGAAATTCTAAACTTTTCGCTGCTATGTATGGCCGTCCATTGTCGTGTTAATAAAGAAAGCGAGACAGTGAAGACTTTCTGTGAGTAGATCTCCAAGCTTCAAAGACACTCGGAAAGTAATAAGTAACGTGCCACTCTGTTGTCACTGTAGGTCGATCATGTAACTGTATAGTTTCTACATGGACAGTCTTAGATAGAAGAAATGCCCATAACTTTACCCACGGTGCGTCATTGTTTCAATTTTGAAGGTGGAGTTACATTTCTTTTTGCAATAAAAGATTGGAAATTCGACTTTTCCTTGATTCCGTATTATCAAGAGTTAATTTTCAATTGGAAAGTTTTATTTTACGTATGTCGTTTTCTGAGTTCTATTATAATTGTTGAGACAATTTTCTTTAATCTTCACTCCGAAAGACGGCTAATAGTTTTATACACTCAACAGATTTTACTAACGCGCGCACGTTATATAATATATGTAGGTTTACGAGAAGTATTCGAATATCCTTCCCCTTAGAATATTTATTTCAATGAAAGTTTAATAAAAATATGCAGAAAATACTCTACTTTTGACATAAATATTGAAAAACCCTAACCTCACAAAATGCTCTAATCAAATTGATATGAATAAAACACCCTGCTTGTGAATACTACCTACCTTTCAAAAGGCATTAAAAACGGATCAGACGTTTTTCTGACCTCGAAAATTACGAATTAGACAAAAATTAAGTATTTTTTAATATTTTATTGTTTACCCCCTCCCTCTGTAATTCTCTGCTGATGGGATGAACTTGGGCTTAAACTTCCTTGGGAGCGTCACTATTCATTTCAGCGACCCAGAAAACTATGGATAGCATACTAATGTCTTTGTGCATTACTTTTACATGCCATTCCACCAAACTCCCATCCATTGAAGTATCTTACTTACTTCCACAGTTTTCTTTTTTTTAATTATTTCTTTTAATATTGAAATTCATATGAAAGTTTCGTTAAAATAGCTCCAGAAGTTCGCTGGAATATAAATTCATACACGTACATCAAAATATTTATAGTTGTGCGACCAACGCCTTCAGTGCTGCCCTTGTAAATTCTCAATGCAGCTGACATGCCGTTTATGCCTAAACTTCTGTTTCAATGCCATTGCTATTGTAATCTAATAGCTTGACGATTACAAACTATAGATTCGACACTAATCTCAATCATTTCAGACATTTCATTTTTCAATCTTGTCAACCTCATACCTGTGGGGGCTGAGTTTGGAGTTTAACGCTATCAGAGCACGAAGGCTCAGTGGTAGATTGCTCACCTCTGGTGCGAGAGGTCCCTGGTTCGATCCCAGCTCTCACTAAATGGGCTTTGGGGTGGAAAACACCATGTTCGTGGGATTTCTTGGGGTTATTCCGTTTCCTCCCACTTTATTCATTCCATCATTGTATTAATTTCTTATCATCACCGTCTCCTTTAGCCTACCCGGCATAACCATAGGACGTAAAACTGAAAGATTTCATTTCATTTTTTAACAGTATCAGGATTGTAATTGTTAATCTCTGCGACATCGATAACTATGAATTCTACACTAATATTGATCGTTTTTTATTAATTTCACATGTCAATTCCTTCCCACCACCCCAGAGGTACTAATGGGCAGAGATGCCGTCGGTCAATGAAATCTTGACCCACGACCCACTGACCCACCACCCATCGTGACCCACGACCCACCATGACTCACTCTGACCCATCACCCACTATGACACACTCCGACGCACCACCAATCATAAACCACTCACTTACTGTGACCCACTCTGACCCACCAAAACCCATCGTTATCAAGTCTGACACATGATCCATGGCCTCTAAAGTGTTTACACTTGTAATAAAACCAGGCTGTGAAATTCTGACTAATCGGAGTTTGTATTTCTATGATCAATCGCTCAAGCACCACTCTGTTAGAATATCGGTGGATTTGACCTTTTTGATATAAAATGGTAGTGTTTGTCATGGTCTAAATTAAATTTCAATTAAATTATCATTGTATTAAATTAACATTTTCTTGTTGAATTATTGATACTTTTCAATGGAAAAAGGATGAAATTTGAGTCTGAAATCAAGGTAAGTACACTAACGTAAAGGGGAATAAAGTGTAAAATTTTTCATACAATTAAACGTACAGTCTGAACTTAAAATTTTCGTGTAATGAAGCTTACAATACAAATATTATGCCTACTTTTCTCACAACTTCATGGGTTGATTGCCCTGTGCTCTACATAAGCGCTCCATATAATAAATATAAGCTTCAACAATTATTATAGTAGAAAGCAATGGATATATGAAGCGAAGCACTGAATATTTTGTTTCTCAATTAATAATTGTTTCTCAACTAATATCGATCGTTTTCGATTATTTTTACAAACCAAACCACTACCAATTTTTCATATATAGAAAGTTCCGCCCCCACTCATAAAGGAGAATTTTTAAAAATGCTAGGACACGTTCTGTTCATTTTCAATAAAGAGTTAACACACTGAATTTCAGCTCCGTAAGTTTAAGGACTTGCGAGATACTTAAGGATGGGCACGAGTCGAGCTATAACTCAACTCGACTTGAGTTTCGAGTCGAGTCAAATTCAATTTTCTTGAGTCGAGTCACTATTTTGAGGTCGAGTTTCGAGTCGAGTCGAGTTTGATAAATGACTTTCTCGTTCAGCTCGTTTTAACTTGTTTTGAAATCATCGCCAGATTAGCCTGGAAAACGAAAGCTATGAGGGATGTAAACAGTAATGCGGAATACTTTTAATGTTGTTGACGACAGGGACGCACCTCGTCTCGTACTTTTAGTGCATCTTGTGGGGAACTTTTAGTGCGTCTCGTCTCATCTTGATAACGAGGCAATAGATTTTAATAACGAGACTGCCTCAAATGTCATGACCACCAATATAACTATGTAGTTCTTACCATCAAGGCTGAGACCTGCACGGTCTAATGTTTGAGCCCAAACAGAAGCTCAATCCGGGTAGTGATGTCAACCGACTCGGCTCGGTTCAACTGAGCGAGCTGCTCGCTCCGGCTCGATTGTGATTAGCCATCGGCTCGGTAGGGACAAGCCATCGACTGAGCCGATGGTTCGAGCCAGCTAGGTTGGGATGAGCCACCGACTCGGCTCTAGCTAGCTCCGTTGAACCGAGTCCATCGGCTTGGTTCTACTCAGGTCAAATGAGTCGATGGCTCGAACTGGCTCGGTTGGAAGAGCAATCAGCTCGGTTTGGTTCGGCTTGGGTGAGCCATCGGTTCGAGCCTGCTCAGGTCACTTCTCGGTTCGGCTCGATATGAATGAGCTGTGAGCCGAGCCGTTCGAGCTGTTGACAACCATAAACCCAGGCCGAGCAGTATTGAACATCTTTGGCCGGCGCCGTATAACTTTTAACAACTTTTCGCTCGAGTCCGAATACTTATTCCTCCGGAACTCAAACCCAGAACCTCGTCACCGATGTTTTTGCCTCCTGAAGACTTTTTGAAGACCGAGATCTACAGTCAACTAGTTTTCATTATTCAGATACAAACCGCCTACCTTTCATGGTTATACACGGTATTGTTCTGATAATAATAATAATAATAATAATAATAATAATAATAATAATAATAATAATAATAATAATAATAATAATAATATAAGAAGTAGTAGTAGGAGTAGCATAATTGATAATTATTTTGTCTCTGTAGGATACTTGAAAAGAGTACTTGGAACTACACACAGGGTTTAGCTCGAATTGGCTCACTTTGACTCCACTCGACTCGAAACGGCCCAAATTCGAATCGAGTTGCACGAAATTTTCGAGTCGAGCTGAAAAATGTCTGTTTCGAGTCGAGTCGAGCTTCAAAGAAAACTCACCCGTGCCCATCCGTAGCAGATACTCTTTTTTTTTTTGCGCAAAAAATCGGATCCCCACTACCCCTTAGGATATGTTTTATAATAAAAGCTATGTGATACCATCCCAGTTTGGATTAAGACCTAAGCCAAAAGTCATTTCATTTGACTTTTCAATTTGGCCGTGATGGTTAGGCACATATAATTACATTCAAATTTTTATTATAATAATTTATATATTACAGTAATTCAAAAATTATTATTTCCAGTATTTAGCTCCTCTCAAAGCTCACACGCTGTTTCTCAAAAGCCAAGTAGTAGTATATGCCCTATTGCTTTTATTACGATTACAAATATCAATATCCAAAAATGCCTGAAGTTCTTTTTTCACTTAAATATACTCATCTCAAGTAAGTAAACAGAAACAAATGAAAAAGGAAAGGAAATGAAAGCCATGCAAGTAAAACGTAGACAAATTCACGAGTATTTTATGATGCTAGCTATAATGCAGAGAGTCGGTGGATCAGAGTGAGCCATGGTGAGTGGTGGGTTGCAGTGGGTCATGATGGGTGGTGGGTCTCAGTAGGTCACATGCTGTTGACCCACGACCCAATGACCCACTCCATCTCTAGTATGAAACACTGTGACTTTGAACAATTACTATTACCAATATTAGGATTAATTGCATTTTATTTTCACTCACAAAGTTTTTATTTAAATCCCTATCTTCCGCACCAATTTATAAAATTCCGTCCATATGTCCCTACGGTTACCAGAAATGTCTAAATATTTCTAAGTTAAAGAAAGATACATATCCCTACAGTAGACAACACTTATATTCACTGTAGTTAGTTACCATACAGTGAGCCAGCTAATATCCCTACAGTAGACAACACTTATATTCACTGTAGTTAGTTACCATACAGTGAGCCAGCTAAACTAACTTTTGGCAACGAATTAGTGATCAGCGCGCTGTTGTCAAACCTGCGATGAGTGTTTCAGAGGATGAGTGTTTTGTAATGATGAGGCACTCACTAAGATTATTTAATACGTTATAACAATACATAAATACATGACATTAATTATAAAATTATCTTAGCATGCGTGTTATTGATAATCGTATTAATTGTTATTACGGGTAAAAGCGGATCTGAAAAGGTAGGGGTATGGTAGGTAGCGGCATGAGGTCGCGCCGTCCCCTTGCCTATCTTTGCCCATTGTAATTTTTAGGAACTGGAGGGACGCCGTACATATTTTTTCAAGGTCGGAGGACGGTATCTCCCCGCGTTCCCCCTCACTTTTACCCTTAATTATTATAAATAAATATTAATAATGTAAGTATATTCTATTTGGTTCGGATGTTCATGTATCCACCATCTAGTTCATAATCTTTCAGAGTTTAATAACATTGTTTTACTATTACAAGAAGTTCCTTATATATATATATATATATATATATATATATATATATATATATATATATATATATATATATATATATATATATATATATATATATATATATATATATATATATATATATATATATATATACCCACCTAAAGTTTTCTCTTTGGACCCACAAAAAATTGCTCACCACTGTGCTAGGATATAGGATATATATTTTCACTGAAATTTGTTAGTAATTATGAAAACACGAAATAAATTCTTCAATATCCTGCTATTTTAAAAACTCAAATATATATATATATAAAGCAGTTCGTACATTGTCAGAGCCGTAGCTAAAGAGGGGGGCAAGAAGAGCGGTCGCACCGGGCGCTGATAGTAAGGGGCGACGAACAAGCAAGAAAGAAAAAGCGCTGGAAATGAGTAAATGACGAGTCATTCCAAAAACTTATTGGTGTCCTATTAAATCAATATGTTTATCAGTTTGCAAAAAAATAGATTTAAAAAAATTTTTTTACTCGCTCCGCTTGCAATTCGAACGTTTCAATAAGAGTGATTGCAAGTTTTAACTTATTACTTAAAAAATGTATTGTATATGATTTTTTAATAACGATGTGATATACAAGGTAGGGTGTAATAATATCTTATAGTGTACGGAGGAGCGTTTTCAAAATCGGAAACGGTCCAAGTTTGAAATACGTGTTCGGCATTGCGATGGTGATGAATTTGCTTAGTTAATCATAATGTTTTACTCAATCAGATTAACCACGATGGTGAGAATGAAGATATGAAAATGAGAGTAGCGAAGAGACATGCAAGTTGCTGTTTGCGCAGGAACATTAACCAGTTGAGAATGCTCGAAGAGTATTGCCAGAACTAACTTAGAACGAATTATTTTTTTTCCGAAATTTATATGAAATTTAATAATTAATTTATTTGTTTAAATTCGATAGATAATACACTTACATATTTGGAACCTGCGTATTAGGGGATCTATTGAATTAGCTATATAGAGGTGTCACATTTTTATCACCGTATATATACACTGAAAATGCAGATATAACCAGTGGCTATCGGTTATTATTTGGTACCAAAATGTTCACCATTCTCTTAGGTATTGACCAACACCAATATCATCTCACTATCACTTAAGGTTCCCGAGATATGGCTCCTTAAATCTACCGAAATCGGAACTTCTTCCAATATCTTGTAAACGGTAAGAGTGACGCAAAAAATGTCATCACTTCTTTCAGGTAGTTTTTAATGCTCTATGGAATGGACGACTCAAAATTGGAAAAAAAAATGCAGATATCAGACACACAGACATAGAGAATTCAGTAACCAACTATTTAAATTCGTTGAAAATGAAGGTAAACAAGGGGAATAATAACATTTTTGAAGTTGAAGCAGTTGTAGAATAGGAGCTTAAGGGTCATAACTAAACCCAGCGAATTTCGTCTTTTTCAAAGACGGATCACTATGTGATTTTTTTTTTTTTCATTCCAGTGACATATAATATGTATGTGCGTTAGTGTATACCAGACTAGAAATAACTCCCTCGTGTGTATAGCATACGCACCTTTGGGGTGGGAGGCCCAGGTTCGATTCTCAGCGGGAATTCATGTGGTCCGGATCCCACGTTAAGCTGTAGATCCACGTCTCATACAGCCTTGCTGCTGAACGGGACACTAAACTCAGATATCTAATCCAACCCAATAAAACGAGAATCAGATAGCCTATCATACTTATTTCAAAGTGAAATAGTGTTATGATTTCCATTGGTTATTCCTTGCAATTTGCAGTCACTTCGAATAAGCATACAGGTAATTTTATGAACTACAACTTGGGAAAATATGTGTATCTATTTTAACTAATTGGTTCATTATCCAATCATTTGTCTCTTTTTCTTATAAGCATTACTAAAATATTTATTTAAAACATAATGCAGGCAGAGAAACAAAGAAAAATTAATAAACAGTACGATAAATAAAGTAATAAATAACTAATCTTGTATAATAACTGACTTTTTAAAGTCGGATTATTTTTTTTAAAAAAAAGTAACTCTCGGTAAAAGAAATGTTTAAAAAAATAACACGCCTTGAAAATGAAACAAAACAAAGAAAACCACAAAACAAATATATATTTACAATAATATTATGATAAATTTCCTACTTTAAAATCAGACAAAATTAACATGAAACGCAAGAAGGAATAGACATAATAGCTTCAATGAATCTGTAAGTATTGCAGCAGGTAAGAAATATGACAATTATTTGAGCTGACTTTCATAATTCTCTTCGTTGGCTTTTGCTCCTCGTAACTTACGTTACTCATTACAAACGGATACACAAAAGTTTCTCAAAGTAGCGTTACTCCACGTGGAGTTGATGAGAGTTTGACATTAGACACTGGAATCGTATTGGCTAAAAAGGTCGAAGAATTTAGGGGTGTGGCTGTGAATCGAATAAAGAGCTTTGTTTATGTCTTTTGACTCCAACCAGAGACCCGATGACCGCGTGAGCAGGTAGGGAGAACTAAACTTCCTTATCCTTTCCTCCTGCTTTATTGTCAATCTTCGGTTTTCTTTAAAACTGGTATTCATAGACGGCACCTGTTGGTGAAAGTCATCTCCTTTTGGAAGAAAGAGCTACTACATGTGTTTGTCAAAATAATTTATTGGGGGGTAATCTTTGTGTATAAGCAGTACTTGAACTCGCTGAATGATCACCCTGTCCCTTACTCGTGCTTTTATATTACTGGCAACCCTGAAACCAACTTAAAAGACGGTATCCTTTTGGTAATATATCTGGTTCCACAAGAAGGAAAGAATAAAAGAGGATGTCAATATGATTTATTGGGGGGTAGTTTTTGGCTGCTCATCTTGTACCCCCCGGTAATGCATGGGCAGCTTCAACTGTGGGCAGCACACCGGCTTTTATTTATTTATTCAAGGGGGATTTAAAGGAGTTGTAATTACTAATGAATGGCAGGACATTCCAATGCAATCTACGACAATAAGCACAATCATCATCATCATCATTACAGGTATTATTCTCCTAGTATTAGCAGGTCACTTGCCACAATTGAGAAGTTTCCATGCTGCACGGTTTTCCGCTAACCTAATCGTTTCCCAGTACATTTTTCTGTTTTGATATCGTCCATTAATTGTAGTTTCCTTTGCCTCCTCCCTCTGTTTCCTGCTACCTTACCATCTAGTACGTCCCTCATGATACAGTTTCTTCTTAGCCAATGTCCCAACCAGTTTATCTTTCTCTTCTTAATAATGTATAAAAATAAGTTCTCTTCCTGTTGCAATCAAACTAGCGAAAAATAGATTGCTGGTTTTCCGTTGCCTTCCATCCCGCAGTAACCCAGCCGCTAAAGTCAGCCTGGCTACGGCTGGAACTATTGTCCAAGTTGCCGTACCAATCATGATTTCCGTCAATTTTGATACTGGAGAATTGCTGCCTTCTATAATCATAATAATTCAAACAAATTCAAGAGATAAATTTCGAAACTTTGGTCAAAGACAAATTATAACTATAGTCAGATTAATATGTTCAAGTACTTCATGTTCTGTTGGAGTAAAATTAACTGCTCTCCAACAATAAATAAAGCAATTTAAAAAAAAAAAAACACGTATTTTTCTCTGATACAATTTGTCTTTGGACAAAGTTTCGAAATCTACCTTTTGAATTTGATTGTCACTCCTTTTAAATTTCATTGGAAAAATACAGAAAATGTGTTGCCTTCTGTTTGTTTATTAGCACTCCTTTAAACTCACCTTAATGAAGTCGCATTTCTGAATTGGTGGCTGCTAAAAGGATGAAGTGCATTTGTCTACAAGGACTTATAAACAGAGGTATCACGTAAGTTAGTACGTTTAACATTAAAATATCCGTTATTACTGGTGGAATCCCAAGTAGAAAGTAACTAGGACCCTCACCGTTGATTGTGTGGTACTGTATTTGATTTCTAGTAGGAGTCCAGTCTTCGTTAATTTTACATCACATAATTGGGCGGCGTAAGAAAATAATCGTTTATATTTTCAAACATTTTAAAAGTACAGTTAAAAGAAATAAATAAATTTATTACAAAAAATATTCCTGAACAACCAGTGAGAATAATTTAATACATTAAACTTAATCTCGCTATCGATTGCAATATTCACAGTGGTGTCATTCAGTCGGTTGACTTGAACCGGTTGATATAAATTTCTCAGATTTTCGGAAGCGGTTGTTAGTATTGTCTCTCCAATTCTAGAACCAGTATTTCCGAAATAATAATTAATTAGACATGTTAATTTTCTACCTCCACTCAATAATAGAAATACAGTATATTTGTGCTGACGTGCGGAAGATGCAGTCCGTTTCTAGAACGTGTCAATGTGTTTACTTTCCTTTTAGAAAATTTTGCGTTATTTTCACTCAAGCTGATAAGAAAAGGGGCCCCATGATGTTATTGTTATTGGCACCCACACAGATGTTGCTGATGTTTTTCAGTAATATAATGCTGAATATTATATTGCCAATTATTGATTTGTTTGGCTTGCTGAAAGAGACTGGTGTGTCTTATAACACTCATACATTGTCAAAATGGAACAAGTTTTCATAAGAGAAAATTAGGAGACCAGATAGAGTGAATGAAATGAGGTATTAGTACGTATACAATATACTTTCTTGTAGAATGTCTCGAATACTGAGACGTCAGAGAACATTTAGGATGACTAATAATATTAGTTGGGTTTTGGGGGATAAACGCTATTTCTAGTGATCGTACTGGTTTCGTCCTTGCGTAGATAACGTTAACGTTATTTGCTTTTTAGTTCTTATCTGTTATTATTATTATTATTATTATTATTATTATTATTATTATTATTATTATTATTATTATTATTATTATTATTATTATTATTATTATTATTATTCTGTACCTCTCTCTGAGCAGGCGATGGTAGTATATATGGGCTATCCTAGTATATTACTGTTTCTCTGTGTTTCCCTTTATTCGAGGTTGCTGCATATATCCAGTATTACACTAGTGTATGTTTACGTTATTTTCTTCAGTTTCAATGGTTTTTAGGAAAGTGCCCCTCTACTGGACCACTCGGGTATTATTATTAGTTTATTTTAGGTATTGTCGTATGTGTTTTTATTTATTCATTTTAGCTTTTTTCACGCCTTCTTAAAATTTTTATATTGATATTTTTCTGCTTGATTGTATCGAGGTTTTATTCTCCGTTATCAGTTTTGGAAGTAATGTTTTCTTTCATCATTTTTGTTTGTGTTGCTTTTATGAGAAGCATGTGTTGACCATTGGCCTTTTCGTGACAGGAACGAATACTTTTACCGCTGACGGCCCCATTAAACCGTCAATCAATGAATAATTCAAAATAAGTACCTTGATAATGTATTTTATAGAGAGTTTAATTGTCTGTCTCATTTGATTTAGAACACTTCCCAATCGTCACTAAATGTATTTTGTGTATACTACAAATGACGATGGCCCTCATCTCTGATCTAATGGTTAGCACGTGTACCTTTGATGCACATAGTCCCGGGTTCAATTTTTGGTGGAAGAGCACAGAAATTTAATTTCACAGTCATTCATTTTAATTAATCAACCATCCTCTTTAGCCTAAAGGGCATCACCGTGGTACGCTAAACTAAGTCCATTTTCATTTATAAATCATGAAGCATTTAAGAAGTGATGTATTAAACAGTGATTAATCCTACTTAATGATATCGCAATGCAACTAGGTAGATGTGATTCTAACAGCATGTTAGTATGGTGCGCATAATATTAAATTTATCCTTAGCCCTGAAATTCAGTGAGATTTGTAGCTAAACCCATTGCTGACCATCTATAAAGCACACCTGTTTGGATTGTGTGAATATATTCTTTTAAAATTATTTTATCAGTTGACAGGTAGAGGGAGGTGACTTATTATCTGACATAATAAAAAGAAAGGACTGGATGTTGCAGGGCTTTTTTTATTCTTTATGTGCGAATGAAGCTAGATAATAATTTTATACTTTGAAAGTAGTCCTGCTCCTCTGTTAGCCTTGAGATATCGGAGTTATCCCAGAAGGCTTGCTCCCTCTCCATGAAAAAAAAAAAATGCCTTTAGGCGAACTTCGTTATGTGGGACACCCATACCAACCTCTATTGAGCTTAAGATAAGATGGAATTATTTACGAACCTAGCAACCAAGTTCCCAGGAACACAAGCAATCCTCCTCTCCTCATCCCATTAGCTGTCGGCAAGAAGAATCAATTATGGTGAAATATAGTGATAAAGAAAAGCTACACACGTGAGTCTTCTAGACCTGTGGTTCAGAAACAAGAGAAGCGATTTTCAAGAAAAATATGAAATTCTTTTTATTTTGTTTTAGGTACGAATGTGTTGGTGGTGTTTCAGTTTGCTATTTACAAAAGAAAATTTAAAGAAAAAAATGCACAATCATCTTCCACATTGTTAACAATTTTGAATAATGAATAATCTTCTGAGTAAATTCCCACAATGGAAACTAATTTATCCATTTCTGAGTGTGCAAACCTCTTACAATTTAATCCAAGTGTGTAGAAAGTATGTAAGTAAGTAGCGTTTCTTATTTTTCGAGCAATTTGAACAATATGTAATAAATTTTCTAGCAGGCTATCCACAGATTTCATAGAGCTCCAGACAAATTTTCGGCATGAATTTCAAACTTGAGAAAATCATAATTGAATGAAGAAATAAAACACAACACCAAAAGTTCATGGCCCCATCAAAGGCCTGGGCCGTATATCCTAAGAGCAATTTCTCCTTAGTGAGGAGGAATTTCTAGGAAGGGGCAAATCTCATAATTACTGTAATACTTAATTTAAATTTACATGTACTGTTTTTAAAATGTTGTGTCAAATGCCCAAAAGGAATACTTCATCTTGTCCCCCATTTTTTCGAGTATACAAATATCGTATAACTATCTTTAAACGTAAACCAAGGAAGAATAAATAATAAAGAACACAGAAGCACAATACATGTAACAAGACGTTAGTTCTCTACCTCGCGTCTTTCCTTATTTCTTCCTGAGATGAAATTTCGTATACAGCATTATCTTCTGAATGATAACAAATAAATTGTCCAACCGCTAAGCACATTTTCTTATCATTTGTTTACTTAAATTTGTAGACAATTTCTAAAATAATAATAATAATAATAATAATAATAATAATAATAATAATAATAATAATAATAATAATAATAATAATAATAATAATAATCTCTACAGTCCATGAATGTTCCTACTCGACTGATGCATATCGGGAACCAGAAATCGCAACTAAAACACATTGACTATGAAAGGAATAGGTAATTGCCTATTGCGGAATTATGTTTGCACAGAATTATCGATTTTTAATGAAATAATTATTTAGCAGTATCAATACTTCTAGAAAAGCCAGGATAATTTCTTGTCAGACCATCACAGATTGAAGTATGAAAGAAAGACGACAAAGTGTTACATAGATGAAATTTTATAACTTGAATACAGTTCAATGCACAGTGATCTATTAGGAACAATTTTATTTGTCTTATCAGTAATGTACAACTATGGGTCATGTGAACTTTTTTTTTTTTTTTTCAAACTGGCAATAGCTATCCACTCCGCTCGGCGACACAGAATGCAAACTTCTCGTCGTTAAAAAAAAAAAAAAAAAAAAAAAAATGTTGAAAAGGGTGGGACACAAAATAATGATGTTAAATTATTGATTATCATAATGGGAATGGCATAGTAAAAAAAATAATAATAATAAAATAAACTTGTTTAGTAATAGAGGTTACAATCTGTATATGTTGTTAAATATTGCAGTCTAATATGATGAAAATATGTCCACCTTTAACCCTTTTAAGTTTTTTTCGGTCGTTTTCGACCGATACTGTAGTGTCTTAAAGATTCGATTAAAAGAGAACTAAGAATGCTCTTTAGTTCCGGTTTTTTTTTTTTTTTTTTTTTTTTTTTTTTTTTGCCAAGAGAAGAGGCATTCAAGAAAGCCTTGGAAGGGTCTATATGCTCCCGAGCGTCAGAACATAGGGGGGTATGACATCATCATTTTACAAATTCCCTTTTTTTACTGAGGTCTAACTTCAACATTTTTTGGTGAGCTCTTTAATCCTAGAATCCTAACATTTTCCCTAAACAATCAGTGGACCATTTAGTTTTTATGAGAATTTTTTCGGATCTCTTCGTCAACATAGAAGGGGGGTCAGAGGAACAAAAGGGTAAAAAAGGGATATTTTTGACCAAAAATCCCACTTTCGTGATTCTTGCTCCGCTCGGCTACATGATAGAGACATTTCAGTAGTACTTTCTGTAAGCCTACTCGATTCTGAAGAGAACGACGTATGAATCACCATCCTACGATAATTAGGGACGTGTCAGGAAATTTTTGAAGTTTGTATAGTATCCTTGGGAAATTTCGGAAATATTCGCAGAAGCGGGAAATATTTTTCCCGTTCCGTCCTTAGTATTGAAGATAGGAAATTCGAATTTGTCACAAGTAATTAGTACACTACGTAGTATTTTTCCAAATTTTTGGAGGTTTGTGCGCAGACCCGGTAGAGCCTCAGGGGGCCCCAAACTTTGAAGAAGTTTTTTTTTTTTTTTGGTAAAAAAATCTCGATTTTCCCTCAAATAATTCTCTTCTGGCATATTATAGGGACATGAAAGTGATATTGTTTAAAAGGCTGTTCCATTCTGAGAAAAACGAGGTATAAACCATGATCCTAGGATAAATAGGGATGACGCTGTTGCTGAATATCTGAGACTCAAGAAAAACGCCTAAAAAGGCGAGAATTTAAAAGGGTTAATATAAATTTTCATTTTTGTGTGAGAGTTTAATGGGTTGATTACGAAATCTCTGTCCTCCAAAGTATTGTATTCAATAGTTTTAATTGTTTTAAAAAAGAAAAATACCATTTACCACAGTAAATTAAAAAAAATACCGCAGTAATTGACAACCTTGACAAATTTGAAACTGGATATTAATTATATTCTTTAGCTTATAATATAATATTTTTTTATGGACAAATTCATCTTTTAAAAGAAACTACTGCATAAATGCTTTATCAATGCATTTGTGTAAATATTTGTGTAAATACTTTAAATTTGTTTGAAAAGCTTGAACTTCTAGAAACTTTTTATTTATTTATTTATTTGTGTAGTGGTTAGTAAGCATATATAAGGAATGTTATTAGAGTAAATGATTTTGATGCAGATTTTAAAGCTGTAGTTTTGTCTTTTGGAGAGAGAGGGAGAGAGAAATGAAAAGTAAAACAAAAGAGGAAGATCAAACGATCACCATTTTCCATCTGGAAACAAGTTTCATTAAGTTAGGTCAGTTTGTGTCGTGGTTAACTTTCACAGCGGGAGGTAAAGCTTACGTCAGAAGAAAATATGATCAATCAATAAAAATTATTAGCTTCTTCTGTTGAATGCTACGCGGAAACTAAAAAGATAGAGATCCAAGCTAAAAGAAAAGTCTTGTTCAAGACCCAAGTTTCTCAATGCAACTTTTTACCTAGAGAACAGGTGTACGCTACATACTTGATAGTTGACGTCATTCTATAGCAGGATTATATATATATATATATATATATATATATATATATATATATATATATATATATATATATATATATATATATATATATATATATAATGTGTGTGTGTGTGTTAAAGAAAAGAAAGAGTGTAAGGTTCAATTCTTTTGCTATCTCAAAGTGTTAGATAAACTTCACCTAAAACACCCTAGTTTTATTCCTGAAAGGGTATAATGAAAGGCTATTTGACTTTTAGTTGAATGATGAATAATGAGCATATCTTTCCTTCCTTATTGCAGTTACTTTTGGATTCCTATTCCGGAATTCTCCACCTCTTAACTTAAGTGGCTCCTACAATTGCCTTACGATCTGTGTCCCACCGGTAATGGACTCTGTGATTATATGTACATGTGGTCTAAGTATTCGTGAACAGTTGAGCCATTCCGAAATGGCAATTCCCATGACTCTTAGTGTTGCAAAGTTTTATTTATTTATTTTATGCACTTATGCAACCTCGAAATGTTGTATTAGGAAGACGTAGGGACAGATGGGAGGACAGAGGAATACAAAGTTGAAACTGGATCCAGTTGGCTAAGAATAGAGGCTAATGGAGAAATTTTGTGAATGTGACACTGAACCTGCAGGAGTTAGTTAGTTATGTAACACCGAGATTATGAAGGATTGCACCTAGTATTAACGTGTGAGTCCGAACCCCCACCGTGGTTTGAAGCTGGTGCAGTTGACAGAAGTGCACAGACCGTGTAAGATCAACCCATACAGTATAGGTCGTTTCCTACCACCTTACTTCGCCTCCAAGTGAGCCCACTGTATTATAAACCCATGCCACAGACTCCGGCAGAAGAGATCCTATTTAAGTTGATGTCATAGGAATATTCTACTGAGTTGGGTACATCATGAGTTTTCAGAGTAATAAATATGATATTATCGTTAACAGTTGTGTGAATATGCAATTTTTAATTCGATATTGTTAATAGTAGTATTAGTAGCTATTGTTATTGTTGTTTAACACTCCTCTTCTGCTCTTTAGATTTGAGGGTCTTGTGGTCAATGAATGTGAATGAATGTGGAAGAATTGTAAAATGAAAATGTGGAAGGAAACGGGAAACCCCGAAAAAAATCATGGACAGGATGTTGTCCACCACCAACTCGTATGGCATGAAACTGAACCTGGGACCCCTAGCACCCTTGGCTCCTTACCTATTATTATTATTATTATTATTATTATTATTATTATTATTATTATTATTATTATTATTATTATTATTATTATTATTATTATTATTATTATTATTATTATTATTATTATTATTATACGCTCTATTCTACATGTGATGAATAATACCATAGTAACTTCAGCGTTTGCAAATAAAAAGCAACAAATCAATGCGAGTTAGAAAGTTTCATATGTAAAAGAAATTTTTACTGTAAAATTATTCTTTAAAAAAGTCACGATTTATAATTTTTTCTTCTTGAATTTTGTATACGTGTGATAAGTATGAAGAAAAGGAGTTTTCTTTGAATAATAGAAGCACATACACACACACACACAGACAGAGAGAGAGAGAGAGAGAGAAGCTTGACTGATAAATAATACGGTTAAAGTTGTTAAATAAGTTAAGTCTCATGTACAAAAATGTTCTTTCTACTCATAATAATGTCTGTAGGGCATTAAACGCAACCAAATAGCTTCTTAAGACGTTGATTGCAGGAAACAAAGGAAAAATGCCATAATGTTAACTTTCTTATTCATTTATGTTTTCCAGTCCCGTCCTGTAAGGAAACTGGCAATTTGATGTTTCCAAGTTATCACGTAGGTATAGCCTATTCTGCTTTCGTTATTCGTAGAAGATGCCAATTTCCGATTAGTTTCCAGTGAGAAAGAGAAAAAAACTTAGTTGCCATACGACTCAAGATATTAAAGCGTTATTTAAGGCTATTAAAACACTAATTTAATTACTACATGTGTTAAGGATTTTATAATTTGAAGAATGCATACGAATGTTGAACGACCAACAAAACACAAGAGAAGATGATTAGCTATCTTTCACTGAAAGTGAAATTATTTGTAAACTTGATTTTGTGAACCATTTTCTTAAACATTTGAAAGCAATTGCAGATATTGTCCAAGGGTTCACTTAGCTGTCCGAAAGTATTTTTAAAAGATTTATCTTCTTTGACCATGAGTATTCTGTGCTAAGTTAGATTTTAGCACGTTTACCTAAAGTAGCTGTAAGTGGTTACTAGTATACCAGGGATATGGTGGCCAGCTTCTAGACTGAAATAGGGATATCCTGCATGTTATTATGGTGATGAAACACATCCAATAGGACTGTGTACAATTGGTTTCCCAAATTCCAGAATGGTTACACACTTCTCAGTAAAGGATTTTATGAATGTTAACCAATAATGTTGTTGCCATCCACGTCTGTTGTTGTCAATAATGATGATGCTGTCCGTGAAGTTACTGAGAGAGATCAGTAAATGGCATAATGTGAGTTTCAGTTATTCTTGAATATTGACACGAAAGCAATACATATCATTTTGCATAGTCACCTGAAGGTACGGAAACTTTCAAACCATTGGATCGCACACAACCGAAGCTTAAAGATAGGCTCATGTGACTTGGTTTAAAGATATACTCAAGCAATTCAATTAAAATAAGTCAAATTTGGTGTGCTACGTCGTAACAGCGGGTGAAACTTGGAGCTATTCATACGAAACCGAAACTAAACAGCAATCCACTGTTTGGATGTTTCAAAGTAAGCTGAAAACAACAAATGTTATTCATTCGAGAAGTACTACCAAAAAAGCGATTGCTTGTTTCTTCGGTTATATCGCACATGTGGCACCCATAGCTTTAGAGGATCGAGGGATTGTAAATGCTGGCTGGTATACAACAATTTGTTTACCAGAGATCAGCAGTGAATTACGTAAAGCAAACTCAAATCATCCCATCATTCTTCACCAACCAACACTAATTCCCAATCGGCAAACCAAACTGTTGTTGTTGTTGTTTTTTTCGGCAAAAATATCGAATTAACGGTTCATTTTGTTCAATTGGCTTGACTTAAAACGTAATGACTTTTTAAATTCATACGCGTGAGAAATAAGATGCGTTGTGAGCGATTTGAGTCTCCTGAAGCAGCTTATAATTATTAACATTCTTAATCGTGATTTTTTTTTTGGGGGGGGAGGATTTTGTTATGAAGTTAATCTTTATGTTTATGTCAGATCTATTCCATTTCTTACCTAGATTGCTGAATTAGTCATATGTTGAAGTCGAATTAAATTGAACTTTTCTTTCCTGTTGCAAGTGACAATCGTGACTGGAGGAGGACATAGCACTAGTTCTTCTAGCTGAATAATAGAGACGTATGCCCTCAAAAGGACGTTATGCCACACAATGAAACACTCTAGTGCTGTAAAATTATCTTTGTCTAAACATGAATTCCAAAGCGTTACAAAAAGAAAGTTAGTTGATAAAATGTGTTTGTTTTCCTATTTGCATATCCTTCACCTATAGGCAACCTTCACAACTCAGGAACGTAGCACGTTGCATACTTCCACGGCGATTAATTTGGGAATTGGGAGGAAAGGAGAACGTCCTTGCAGCAGTCGTGCTATAAGTCTGACGAGAATTAAAAATCAAAGATAATTGACGAAATTTGTCATATCATGTAATGAGCGCTTAAAATGTTTTCGACCTTTGAAATGAATTTAGAATAGTTTCCGGTAATAAGGCATAGAGTACGAGTCGAAATTCAACATTCCGTTTTATCATAATTATCGATCTTCCTCATTTTGTGACAATTATAGTACCGTTAGTATTGTCTTGATTCTCGAAAATATTTTCTCGTCTCGTTTTTAAAATTATGCGCAAAATTTATTAACTGATTTCTTCTTAATTTCACCTACAAGTTATAATAGCCTTTGCTCACCAAGAGAGAACCTCGAAAGATATGATATAACAACATTTAAATAATATTAATTGATGGAGTATATTGTGTGATGATCTGCGTAACTTTATGCATTGGTAAATGATCTTCATTGAGCTCTTACAATTACTTTATTAATTTATAGTTTTTATACTACGAATCATATAACACTAGAACAGTGTTTTAAATCTAAGAGTTTGTTGATCTAGTGCTGTCGACTAGAGTAGAGAAATTTCTCGTCTTGTCTCGAAAACGAGACAAGTGTTGAGACGAGACAAGAAACGTGAAAATTCTCGTTTTGTGGGCGACACTAAATACTGTAGTAAATTCAAAACATACTTGCTTATTTGATATGTTAACTCTGTTTTTGTTTTGGAGGCATCAAGCTGCGGATTCTCGCTATTTCAATACAAGTCTCTAATATTTAATTACAATTTATCTCAATAACGTAGTATATTATCATTTAGTGACCATCGACAAGCCAAGCTCATTTTTTGTTGTTTGATTGATATGTAGTAAATAAATAAATAAACAGTTTTGTGTTATGGTTCAATGCTCAATAAAGAAACCAAAACTTAGAGCATAATCAAGTAATTTTGTCGCTTTAGAAATGCGTGTGTGCCATAGAAATGCAGGATTCCGGAAGTTCTAATATTCAAACTAATATGAGTCTGATAGGTGAAGAAAGCAGATTTCACTTTCATTTTTAAGCGACTTCAAAGAAAGGAGGAAGTTCTCAATTCGGCCCGTTTATGTTTATGACTTTCAAGTTTTGTGTTCTTATGCAATACCGAGGTTATGAAGGACATGATCTGCTATTAATGTTGCATTCCGTGTACAGACCATGATGCGAGATCAACCCTTACAGTTTATACTGCTCCCCATCATACTATCTCGCCTTCAAGGGAGCTGGATTACGAGACCATGTTACTGACTCCCATATAAGAATGTCGAAAATAATAAGCTAGTTACAACACAAGAATCTCTGTATTAGAAAACAAATCTATCTGAGAAATACATACAAATTTTGGCATTATTGAAATAGGTGACCACCGGGCTGTGTTTATCACCACAGCTGACCTATCTGCTTATATTTACCTTGAGTATTGTTGTCAGTCATTTGAATGAATAACGCTATGATTTATTATCGCATATATTACTGCCCCTTTACTGACTATCAATTGGTAGTTTAGGCAAGTGATACGCAAACTTTTTTTCTAGGATGGGACCAAAGGGAAAAAAATAGACGGCTTAGTATAGTTTATGGAAGTTTATGGAAAAACAACAGAGCCTCACTCTTAAATGTTAACATACCATCCCAATATCATGGATAAGTAAATAAGTTAATTTGTGGCCATTAAGCTAAACGTAATGAAAAGTTAAAAAAAAAAAAATCTCGAATTATATATATAATACTTAATTCTATTTTTAAATTCATTTGTTATATCAGGAATCACGTCGTGGGCCATGGTTTCCCCGTAACTAATTTAGGCAATGTCAAAATACTTCGTAAGGAGGGAAAACGTGTGATATAACAGATTACTTACTGGAAGTAAAACGAAATACAATATTATATACTTTGGTTTTACTTTTTTCCCATTCAGGTTATTACATATGCTTTTGTATGTACTGTATGATATCATATATACTGTATGATTGGTTAGTCATAAAAACTTTTGTCATTTTACTAATACTATTTATCATCAGGTAGGCAGCAGGTCACTTCTTGCAAGAATCCTTAGATTTTTCTTTCATTTACAAAAGTGAAAATGTTTCAAAATCTGTTTCTTAGCATTGTCATTATCCATCTTTTACCTCTTCTAATGTTGAGAGGTGTAATTCTATGTACGATTTCTTGCAACATTTTATGGGGAATGTTCGCAGGTGCGTGTTATGTACTTTCGGTGTAACTGTTGCTCCATGGATCCATTTACATTCTTCAGGCCACTTTCCCAACCTGCTTCCTGGAAAGGACTCACAAATTTCTATTTATACAGCTTGGCTGTTTCTTTGTTCTCTTTGTCTTCCGTCATGCTGCTTAGAGGAGACAATTTGTCGCCAAGGCTTTCCCTGAAGGCCTGCAAAACAGATGGTCATTGTCATTGCGTAGATTTCCAGACAAGAGTCAATGTTTTCAAACCGTCTTTTCTTTTTTGCTTCTATCGTTTTTACTTCTCAAAGTTATAGTACGTATACCCCAATTCTTTCCTATTATAATGTTTACATTAGAACTATAGTGAACAATGGATGTTCTTGCTTATGGAAAATTATTGAAGCTAGTATTAAGAACGAATTTCTCTGCGAGATTGTTCACCAAGATTTATTTTTCTTTTTAAACTTTCTCCTTACTACAGCCCTAAAACGTTCTAAAAAAAAAAGTGTGAATTTCATATTGAATTTGTCATGCAACATTTATTAACTATTCATTTATATCAATTGGAACTTCAACCATTTAGAACTAAACCTACTTTGAGCGCTCTTTAGAGTGATTGTGGTAAAGATGAAGAAGGAAGTCCATTTGTTTGAATGTGTACTTTAGTTTAATAGTGTATGTTTTTGCCTGTAGGCTATCGAAGATTAATTTCATCTGGAACTAATGATATAGTAATGACACACAAATGATAAACAAGAAAACCATTTCTTCTCGTTTTACCCATTTGATTGTTTAGTAAAATATACGTATAAAACATTTTAGAATTTTCTTTATTTCAAAGTTGCACTTTAGAATACCCGTGCTCACATATAGTATGTATATTTTAAGTATCACGTTTTCGTTGTTGTTTCTTGAAGTTTAGCGTCCCTTTTCAGCCCCGAAGTTATATGAGACGTAGATCTCCAGTTTAAGGTGAAATCCGAACCACCATAATGCGTTCAAATTTCTCACCGGAAATCAAACCCAGGACAGTGTGCACCAGAGACCCGCACACTGGCAGGGAGGGCTTTCTAAGCATCGTATATCAGCAATGGTAGATCCGCTTTATGGATAAGATTTGTAGGTGTGGTTATGTACTGCCAGTCTAACTATTGCTTCATTGATTTATTTACATATTTCAGGCATTTTCCCAATCTGCCTGAAATATGTAAATAGATCATGAACTCACAAAAGTGTCAGGAACTATAGTTGGAGAATGTCTCAAACGTCTATTTTGATGAAGAAAGTAAAAAGATTGAGGTCTGGACGAATCGCTATCTTTCACGCACATAATCCGAATTTGTAAGAAAATAGGAATACGAGAAATAGAAAAAATCGAATAAGAACCAACTAATACGGAAAATTAGATGGATTTCAAGATTCATAAACAGTTCATTTTCGATTCAACATTTGTTAGTGTGCGTGGGTTTTCTCGGGGTTCTCCCGTTTCCTCCCACTTTCTTCATTGCACCATTTCATTCATTTCTCATCATCATCGTCCCCTTTAGCCTAGACGGCATAATCGTGGGACGCAAAACTTAAAGATTTAATTTTCAATATTTGTCAGTAAACATGCTAAACGACTGCTGAAGTAACGATTTGTTAAAATTAGGAACTTAACAAATAAATAAATAAACACGGCTCGAAGCAAACGCTTACGGTTAGATTTATCTTCCTTGTGACAAAATGGTCAACGCACTCACTTTTGGGTTGAGACCTGGGTTCGTTTCCTTGATCGATGTTAAACTCGAGGTTATTGTCTAATGTAACCTCAATACTGAAAAGAACATACAACTCCAAAGGGATTTCTTTTTGTACTTTACAGTCTTCAATACAGCAAAACAGGTGGAGGATTAGGGTGAAGTAATTATTGTGAATACTGGCTTTATTTTGATATATGTTAATCCACCCAAAGAGTCATGCTTGTGTAGTATCAAATAACGCTATTAATTACTATAGTTGGGAAGCTGAGACGATTCCTCTAACAGAGATTTCAAATTTCATTCTTTAGTACACGTCTAACAAAACAATGGACATAACACATCAGGAAAAAAAAAGTTACATTCCAGGTAACAATTATGTTCCTAGACTAGACAGAAATAGAGTAAAAGTATTAGCAAAGATATTCTGTTCTTTTCTTTTTCTTTCCTTTCTATGACCCAAAAAACACTTAGGCATCTTAAGTACTACTTTGATGTGTGTGGGTGCAGACTTTCTTTACGGTTCGTCTTCAGATTTTTATCCCATTCATGTATAAATCTATATTTATTACGATCCCACTGCAATGTTACTAACAAGAACTATTGGTGAGAAGGTAGAACAAAAGTCAAAGATAATCATAGAGACTGGATGGAACAAGAGAACCCGTCATGCAATAATCATTGTCCTAACCGTGGTTATCCAGCAAGTGTCTCGTATGTCTTTCTTCGGCCATCTTTTTCTCTTTTTCTTCTTATTTTCGAACCTGGATATACTTAACTCCGCCCATTGCCTGTGCAAATTACATGTCTTGGTTGCCGCTTTTTGTTTGTTTCAGGAGGAATCTGGAAGGAAGAGGGCGTTCATGTCGGTTGTTCATTACTCCCCACTCAGTCCCTCACCCCATTCAGAAAAAGTAAAATGGAGAAAGATTTTTTTTTACAGGAAAAAAAAAAACGAGAGAGAGAACGAGGCATTATTGCTTCGACTAAGTTGAAATATTGTGTCGGTATTTTGTTTCTTCTCAGAGACCTCTAATTATGGATTGTCACTGGCGTAAGACTAGCATCCTTTTATGTAAGCCGCGAGGTTTTTCAGAAAAATACAACCCATTGACTTGTTCTGTGTAAAGCATAGAGACACACAAATAGATTCTTCACTTGTCAGCAGCTTTTGGTTTATATTAATAACACTATATCTGTATTTATCTTGATTTTTCTTTTCGGGAATGTAACTGTATTGGAAATGAAAGAAGACTATCTATTGCGACTTCGTAAGGATCAGTAAATTACGTTTCACAGTTTGTTAAAATCCGTTTCCACCTGTGTGTCTAGATAAACCTTTAACTTAGTACGTTTGGTTTAGTGTATCAAGCACTCGTAATAAATACTGGGGTGAAGGGTGCCTTGATTTGGTGTATCAAATCACCCCTAATGAATAGTGGGATAAGATAAATTGTGCTTTCTTGGTTTGGGGTATCAAATCATTTCTAATGAATATTGGGGTAAAGATGCTGTTTTGATGTATCAAATCTCACCTAATTAATATTGGAGTAAAGATAAAAGATGCTTTCCTGGTTTGGTATATAAAATACTCGTAATGGGCGGTAAAGAGAATCCCTAGTTTGCTGTATGTAACAACTCGTAATGAATACTGGGGTGAAAGTGAAGTGAACTACTAACATGCCATGAAAGAAAGTAGAACGACCTAGGTTCGATCCTCGGTGGGGATGGGGTTTATTTCTCGTTCTACTTTATTTCATGGCATGTTAGTAGTTCACTTCACTTTTACCCCAGTATTCATTACGAGTTGTTAGATACAGCAAAACAGGGGTTCTCTTTACCGCCCGGACATGATAAAAGGAGGGGCTAAACCATAATTTACCTCTTTATTAAGTGTAAACAGGATTGAAGCCCATTTTATTCAGTGTATACATGAGCGTCAAGGGGAGCTATAACACCCCTATAGCCCCCTTGGATTCGTCACTATATATATATATATATATATATATATATATATATATATATATAATCTTTTCTCAACATTAGGTAACTATAGAAATAACCCTCATCATGTATTTATATTTTTAACATTCTTCTGTATCTAACGAAAACATGCCCAAATCAACTATTTTAGTATGATATATACTATTTGTACTCACAAGTTTCTGATTTTCTAAGTCAGAAAGAAGTGTGATAACGTAAATCGTTTCCTTAAAATTAACTGATACATTTAATCAACTGTGGATAATACTGTAGTTTAGAAATGGATAGCAGTAACTTTATTAGAAACGAATATGAGGAACTTTAAGACTTTATTATTTTCTTGTTTTGAATGAGTACTGTGTAACTCTAGTATATATATCGTATATAACACATAAGCACTTTTTTAAAAAAATATATTTCGATTATGAAGGGTAAACATGCAAAAATGACAGCATGTAAATTCGTTTCCTTTTGTAAGATTTTTTGTTATTGTAAAAGTAATACTTGTTTGCGAAGTGTAAGTCAAATTTGATGTTTTCAGGCTTTTTTCTTTCTGTTTTTTTTTTTTTTTAATTTTCAAATGTCAATCGAAAAGAAAATTATTTTCTCATCGCTTCATCTTAAACCATTGTTGATGTTTGTTGCATCGTCCGCCGATGACTAAAACATTCCATCTTCATCTTGAAACCTGAATGGTCTGATGATGATGCCTTGGCATTCCAACACGTGCACATCAGCTTGTGTAGTGATTGTTGGTGGACTTCTTGAAGCTTTTCAGTTCCCCCAAAAATGAGAGTCATGGTAGATGACAGTTCCATTGAGATGAGGATCACGTCCAGTTGAATAACACACCTGCTTGCGAAGAAGTTCTTACCCCCGTGAAGATAGCCCACCAACAGGTCGGAAGGAACAGACTCATTGTTTCATTCCACCATTCCTACGTTTTTTCACTAAATTATTTCATGCCTTCTTTTGTTAACACTGCACTGTACTTTTCAAGAAAATTGTTCTTGACTAATTCAAGTGGACAGTGTAGAAGGTAGATAATTATCTCCCAGTGAGCTAGTGGACTAGTCGCGTATTCAGCATTGCATTTCTTGACAGCATTATACGAATAAAGTTAGTTTTACTTCTATTTTTTTTTTTTAAAAAAACTGACATTAACAATGTGAAATTGTTGTTATTTCAACTAACCAAGATGTCATGCTCGAAAATAATATATGCAAAACCTGCCTGTTCACACTCCACTGTTACTTTTTTAAATACGTAACATTAAATAAATTTTGTGTGAAGATATAGAGATGTACTATATCCTTGTAGGTGACACACTTATTTAAACACATTGATGTGTACTTCCCCTCTAGAAACGAAGCATTGCAATTATATATTAGGTTCGCGATTTTTTAAAATCTTTTACATCTTTCTTTGATTTTATCACCGTATTTTATCATGGATAAGTACAATATATATATAATCATTGATAGTTATCACCATATCTTTATCATCGCCTTTTATTATGGATAAGTGTTATTTTACATTATTTTACTACATCGCTGTTTTGCACGATGATAGTAATTTCAATGCTGGTATTGATGAGTAACCTCTTTGTATTTCCAGTTTAATACTTCGCTGATATTAATTAGTACTTAAATAACAATTCTATAAAAACCCTATATATAATTCGTTAGTACATCAGTTGAAAATTCATACAATAGAAAATACGCGTAACAAACACGGTGTTGGTGCTTTGTCTATATATAACTTCACGGTTTCAAACACAGTGTTTTGCTTTTTCGAATTGATTGTGATTGTATTATAGTGTTTGCTCATTGCATTGATTTTGAAACAATCACATTTTAACTCTATCCTAAGATACACAGAGCTACCAGTATTACAGCTTGATAATCCAGGAGGTTCATTGTGGCAGAAACAAAAAGCTTGCTATAGGATCCTATTTTTGCTCAGCTAATCTAGTAAGGATTATTTTATTCACTTCTCGAATATCCTGCATTATGTTGTTTTCTCATCCTCCTCTTGATCTGTAAAAAAAAAAAAAAAAATCTCTAAGATTTTCCCCAACTAGGATTCGATATACTCCATGAGTGTTTCAAATGTGACCAATGCATTTTACTCATCTTCGCATATGATAGAGTAGTAATTTCGCCTTTAGCCACTTTAATTCAGGATTCTTCCCATATATTCTCAAAATCTCACAAAATAATATTATAATGGCTTCAAGAAAAATCTAAGATGATGGAAAAAAGCGAAAAAAAAGTTACAAGTAAATACAAATCTGGAAATTCCAAGTAGTTTCTAAAATTTTTAGTCTATCATTTGATCTTGAATTGTCAGATACAACGAATAGATTCATTTTTATCTGTTTACTTTTGAATTAGAAAAATCTATCAAATGCTGCTTTCATTAAGTAAATTATACCGAGATAATTTTTAAAATTTATGTCTTATATAAGAAAATTTACTTTGAGCCACATGTAAAATATAGAAAGAGAAAGCGGGTTATTGAAGATCCATTAACTTTGATCTATGATTGGGTCGTACATAGTTGATGATTATCAAAGAGCACCATCATCTATGGAATGTTTGCGGAACCAATTTCAATTTTTTTTTTAATATCTAAACGTAGCACATTTTATTACAACCGCTGCTTTTGTGATGACAGATCATTTATATACCGTTCTCATTAAACGTTCTGCAGAGAACAGGCACTTTATATGATAGCTGGTTTTCTTACCGAGTCATTGAAGTATGCCAGACAGCTCACGAAGAACAGATTTTCCTTTTCTGCTGTTCAGATTCTTCTATCCTACCAACTTTACTGAGCGAACAGCACTGGTTTTCCTCTTGCATTGAAAATCCGACGTTGCCACGGACAGAAACAGGTAAAACTAGCATCTGAGTGCTCTTTCGCCAGCTGAGGTAGAAAAGGTATGTACCTGCTTGTTGAGGTCAAAGGCTTAGCACACTGTGGAATTCGGATGTGTATTTATGACAGCTTCTCACAGGATAGCCCAGGTTAGAAAACGTCGCAAACAACTCAACTACTACACGTATTTCTTTTTTTCAACAGTAAAGTTTTTCTCTTTAATAAGATCTTGCTACTGTTTGTATTTTGTTTTCAACAGAAGCTTAGAGAATATAATCATACCAGTTAACACCTTTATGCAAAAAGCAGTATTCAGATTCAGTTGAGGTAGCTCATCAGATAAGATGCTTTCGTTTAGAAGAAAGAAAAAAAAATGAAGAATTAAGAAGCCAAAGGTTCATCACACCTGTTAATGTATAAACAATTCAAATATGTTGAGCTTACTTGTAATATCAGGCTAAGAAAAGCAGTATATCATAACAATGTACTTACATATAAATCATACTCTTATGTAGGTATAGATATACAATAATACTGTATATTCTACTGTGAAATTGATATAAAAAAGGAAGAAAAAGGGAATAAACTCAACCTGACTACGAATTTGGTTTAAATTTGAACAACAACAACAACAACAACAACAAATGTTTAAAATAATATTACTAACTTATTTGGTGAACCATTTCCTTCATTTCTTAAGATTTAATTTTAACATACACTGTAAATGCGAAAGACCTTTGACTATGATATACAATTAACAACAGAGGTTTTTTCGGTTTAAAATATAGTTTTTCTTGTTTAATATCCCACAGTTATGCTCCTATGAAATGGTGTTAGAATGAATGGAATGAAAACCTAGTTTTTGGTTTGCTCATTAATGTTTGTTATGGATTACGTCACTATCAAATTAGACTAAAATGATGGACTGAAAATTCACATATTAAATGAACTGAAGATGGAAGAAAACATCTTGAGTACAAAATTATATCTTAGAAAAGAGTTGCAGATAATGTTAAGCATTTAGTAAACACCTTAGCATGACTTACCGTTCTATGATTTTCGTGATACACCAATTAAATTACATATAAGAATACTGTCTGCATTTACCGTTAAAAAGCGCACGTGTCTATTCGCGTGTTACTGACGAAAAAAAAAATGTTCTCATGTAACTGCCAGATATAATCTTTGTATACATATATCATTAATCACAATGTTGAGTACCTTCCGGACGTCTAGAAGGGTGCGACCTGATTTACATGATTACTTTAAATCAGTCGGCCGCGCAGCACTTCGTCCGCCTCACGACAAAGTTCATGAAATATTGCCTTATCCTAAAGAGAATCTACTCATCTGCTTGTGTAACATTGTGTGCCTGCCTATCACTTTAAAATAGTTCATCCATAGTCAAGCATTTTAACAGTGCATGCAAATGCCTGTTACTTAATACAAATATTAGTCCCTAACGAAAATATGTTCTATGACTGTAGCAGTGTCTAATTAATTTCCTGGCTCTTTATGTATTCTTTTTAATTAAAAATCATTTGAAGGAGTTTGTTTTAGTTCGATATTTACTTCTAAAGCACAATAAAACATTGATACCTCTACAGGCTGTTCGTTGATCATCGCATGAGTGTGTGTGTGTGTGTGTGTGTGTTATATTGCCGAAGGTACCTTATTTTCGTATAATTAGATATTAGGGGGGGATATTTGAAATGGCTGATGCACGAGATTCTGGGTTCGATCCCCCTTGGGAGAGTATTGAACTAATTACAGCGGTTCGGAATGCACCTTAAACTGTAGGCACACGCCTCGTGTCATCTCGGTGCTGAAAGGGAACGGTAAATTCAACGAAAAACAATCATAGGTGCATGGGAAATACCTTAGGTCCATTTTAAGTACTATCAGGTACTTTACTAAAATTACACAACATAGATTCATTCTTACTTCCTAAAATATCCATCAATGCATTATATATTACAGATTAGATCGAAATACACAATAAGGTCTGATTGTAGTTAATAATAATAATAATAATAATAATAATAATAATAATAATAATAATAATAATAATGTAATAATAAAGATCTTTTGCCAGCCAGCTAAAGATATGCCACATTGACTTGATCCCTAGTCTTCCATAGCAAGCGCTGCTATCGGCTGAAGGAATTCCACTCGTTTTCTCTCGCTTAGCAACAGCTGAACCCTTATTGGCTCAACGCGTGGGTGTGTGAGGGTGTGACCGTTAGTTCGCATTTTTGCCACGGCTCAAGACATTTTGGCAGCACAATAGCTCACGTATAGCTAGATAATTCGTAGTCAACACACTCAATCCCAAAAATTCAATGTCTTATCTTCTTCTCTAGCAATTTAGTGCTACCTAATTTAAGTTTCTCTTTAATTGCCTCATGATGCTTGGTCTACCAACAAATCAGTTACCTATCAAAAATAGAACCTGTGGCGTTTCTAGTGTTGATCTCTTGGTCAACACCAATACATAATGATATCAATAACGAATGGTGACGAATTAAGCAACAATCATTACTTACACGTTTATTTGAAATCTTAACAGAATGGTTTCATTCAAAATGTTCCCTCAAATAATAATATTCATAAATAAAGTAACTATCCTCTTTAAAATATACACGGGGGCACGGCGGCTCAGTGATAGAGTGCTTACCTCTGGTGTGTGAGGTCCTTGTTTCGATCCTCGACCAAATAATTTTGTGGACATCATGTCTGTGGGTTTTCTTGTGATATTCTCGTTTCCTCCCAAATTCTCATTCCACCAATACTTCCATCATCATTCATATTCTTAATCGTTCGTTTCCTTTAATCTAAAATGCATAATATGGAACTTTAAACTGAAAGATTTCATTTTCTAAAATATATACTCATCAGGTGCAGTACAATGAGGTTTAGCTGATGCGTCATTTCAGGTTTTCCTTCGGAGAAGGGGGCAAGATTTTCCACTGATGTAAGTTACATTTCACGTTTTCCATTAGTATACGTCAGTGGCGTAGCCAGGAATTTATTAAGGGGGCTTCAAGCCCTGGCCGACCTCGGCCACCAAATATAATGATCCTCATTGTTTAAAAATGGGCTAGTTGTCACTAAATTTTGTTCAGATCCGGCCAGTAGTTACCAAGAAATAAAGTACCATATATAAGCAGAGCCGAAAAGAATCGAGCTTGGTCTCCAGATATGGCCACATTTATTTCTTAGACGAGAGCTATTTCCTTCAGATTCGGCAAGTAGTTACCGAGAAATAAATGCGACATACACAAAAACAAATATACATCTCGATTGAAATTATAAACTCACGTATGCTTACGCCGGGAGCTTAAAAAAAAAAAAAAGTAACGGCCGGTATTACTGCACTAAGGGAGGGGTTTGAGCCGGCTCAGCCTCCCCCTGGCTACGCCAATGGTATACGTATTATATTTATTAAAGTTACTCTTTGCTATATAAACTAACAATAACATATAGTTCAGTTAATTACGAAGCTCCGTTAAAGTATAATAGACAAGCTAGGGAAATATGCAAAGGAAGACAATTTTTCATGTGCTTTCCTGTGCAATAAACTATACCTATTTAATTGTAAGTTAACAAATGAACATTGCTAAAAAAGTTGAAGCTTGAGCGAAGACATACGAAAAGAAAAAAAATAATAAATACATTTCAATTATGCTTGAATAATTGGTTCAAAATATTGACACTAAAGCGTGTACAGCTTTTGTGATGTAATATTAAAATGCTTGTAATCTAATGGTTCCGATAACCAGATAAGTGTTTTTTACACTCTATTATCTACACAATTAAAAAAAAATAAAGCCTACAGCAACAATGGAAGTATTCGGCTTGTTGCAGAGAACAAGTGTTGTTTATACGTGTGGTCTGCATTAACGTGCAAATGAGTGGTGCGTTTCCATGTTGGTTGTGAATTAAGCAGTCTATGGCATCTTCACAGGTGTTGTAAATCATCGCTTTAGACCACGCATTAGCATTTTGATTTGAGAATCACGTATCTAATCGTTCTTTATGTCGGTGATTTAAACTGACAACCAATTTGGTTTTAAATTGATGAAACATGTGTATATATGATTTTAACAAAAAAAAACCTACCTGACCATAGATCATCCATCGGGAGAATTGCCGAGGTTTAGCATAGTAGCATGCTATGACTAGCAATATGTTAACACACAGGAGGAATTTAGAGTAGAGAACGTCTTTTTTTTAGCCAAGAAGAAGTGACGAAACAAGACTTAATTATTTCGCACTTTTCAACAATAGAATTGATTAATATCAAAATACGATGCAAGAAGGATGTACGCTACTTTCAGAATAAGGTGCACCTCCATAACAACTAGAGGTATGTGTTTGTCACCGTTTGAAGATAATGCAAAGAATAAATACAATTTGCTACTTAACAGCAGTACTTTTTTTTTTTTTTTACTTATATATAAATAAAGAATGTTCCAATAGAGGAAAAATCACTGTGAATTGCAACTGCTAACGAACAACATACATTTTATCGGCCTTAAAGTTTTTTTTTCTTTTTTTGTATTTTCCCGAAAAATAAGCATAAGAATTTACTTTCAATCCTTCATCTATTTTGTTCATCTCAATATGAATTTATCGACTGATGCATCAGGATTAGGAATTAGATTTCTGGGCTTTCGGCATCTATGGCCATGTTAGCCTGTCACGTATGAGGGATGATGTCCATCGGCGATTACACTACCCAACGAAAGGGAACGAAGAAAGGATTGGGGGAAGGAAGGAAGCAGCCTGGGACCTATATGTTAGGTACCATCCCGGCATTTGCCTGGTGTGAATGAGGAAAACCCAGGAAAACCTCACTCAGGATGACTAGCTTGAAGAAGCTTTTTACACTTTTTTGATCGAGTGTCTCCACGGAGTGGACTGATACTGCATAATCTTTGGACAGTATTTTGGTTAACGAAAAAAAAAAAGTCTAAGATTAATTATAAATTTCGGCTATATCTCGTGAACAATACCATACTATATTAACCATTAGATGTATAATGAAGCGCTTAATGAGAATATACCGGTTAGCGTGACCACGCCTTAACTTACTCCGTACAGGTGATGTTAATTAGACCTAAGAAAGTAAATGTTGATATGGTTGATTAGCTATGTTTAAATGTGATGTGTATTTATAATAAAGATTTGCTCTTAAAAATTAATGACTGGCTTTCCTTCTCAATGGAGGAAACCTGTATTACAGTTTTGGGTGTTAAATTCTTATAAAAATAAAATCAAGTGAAGAATTAAGAACTTCAAATTAAAGTATATAAATACAGAACATTGCATCAAGCTTGTACCAGGCGGATGTCGAAGGAGTTGGTCTCCCCTGAATATTTTGAGTCGCATAAAATGCATTTTAAAGTATGATTTGAGCATTAATGTTCGGATCAAAATCTAACTTCATTTTCATGATTATTTCAAGTGGTTTGCACGTACATCTTACTTGAAGCAGCATATCAGAATATCTAAAAAGTAAAGAGCCTTTGGAGGTCAAAATTGAGAAAATATTTAATATGATTTGAAAATAACATATGCACCATTTTATTCGATGACCTGTCCTTTTACCGCGTAGCACTTGGGTTTCACAGACCTCTCTTGTAACTAATTTTATACAATTTAAGAAGTTATGCAGAGATCAAAACAAATTATAGTTTGATGGTGGCAGATCCGGGCTATAAGTTGGGTGCATTAAAATCTCCCAGCCAAGTTATCTCAATTTCTGGCAGGTTGAAAAGGATGTACGCGATCTGGGATTAACAGTATGACACACGACACCCTTTCTGTTGACCAGTTTTAACCATTTCTTCTAACTGCTAGTGCACCCGCGCTAATTGTCGAGAGTACAAGTCCGAGTATATCGTTCTGCTCAGCGGCAGCAGTTCATAATACATGATGCTCTTCCAATCGCACCAAACGTACAGCTTAACTTTCCTTTTCACCAGTGTGGGTTTTGCCACAGACTGTGCACCTTTTCTTCACTTCGACCACAATCTCCCACACTCATTGTAAGTCATCCACTTTTCATCACTTGTTAATAACCGTTTAAGAAATGGCTTGAGTTTGTTATGTTTCAGTAGAGATTCGCAAATAAAAATTCGATCGAGTAAATGTTTTTGAGTCAGAGAAACTCAACGTTTGGGTATCACATGATCTGATTCAGAAACGATTTAGCGTTAGATCATGTAGGATCAAAATATAGAGCTTTTTGTAGCCAGTTTTCTCCAAATTATTCAACACTGCTTCGTAATGCGTTTTTTTTTTTTTTTTAAGGTCATTGGCGATTTCATAATTGTCTATATGCCGGTATTGCTAGACTTTAACCAAAATATCATCCATTTTTACTGTGACTCGTCGCCCACTGCGAGGAGCATCTTGGACACAAAATTTCAAGAACGAAAGCGACTGAACCACGTTTTGGCTGTTGCTCTTTGTGAAATATCTTGCCCATAAACAGCACAAATTTCTTCAGAGATCTGGACAGCATTTGCACTATTTTCGAAATAAAATTGTAAAATGTAGCGCAGTTTTTCGGAAAGTTCACTCGTCTTCACATGAAAGCCTTAATCTACTTTCCTACATAGTTTCCACCAATATTAATTCACTTATCGTATTGCACAACAAGCTTTTTCATACTATCCTCATTGAAGTCTACCGCCTGATTTGACAACCACTGCAACATGGCTATTTTGACCTCATCATCGTCGTCGTGGCGCTGACTACCCAGATCCTTTTTCAAATGCAGGAACATGTGATAGTCGCTGGGTGTTAAATCGGGACTGTACGGAGGATAATCAAATTGTTCTTAGCCAAATGATGCAATGAGATTTTCAGTTGCCGCTTGTAAACGGGCATTGTTATCAAGCAAAACAATCACCTACTCAACATCCCACGTCTGTTGTTTTGGATTGCACGGTGCAGTTTTTGTAAGGTCTCACAATACATCGTAGAATTTATTGTCACTACGATGCGAAGAATTGACAAGTAACACTCTTCCTTTTCCAAAATATAGTACACATGATTTTTTGGACTGAAATTGTCTGCTTGAACTTCACTTTCTTTGTGTTGTTGAATGTCGCCACGTCAACTTTATGTACCAAGTTTTCAGTGATGACAGAAGGTTGCCCACTTCGCTCTTCATCATGAGCATTCATGTGGCCATCATTAAAAGCCCTAACCCATTTCCGTACCACTTCCTACCGTGCCATCATAATGTTTTCAACATACACTTTATTAATAATTAATTTCAGCCATTTTCAGGCCTTTAGCACTAAGAAAACGAATCGTAGAGCGTATTTCATAGTCGGCGGAATTTTCAATCGGCGGAGGCATTTCAACTTCTCACAAACAAATATAAACAACGTCGAATGTTTCCGTAACTTTCGGTTGGTAGAAAGTTACTTAGCTAGCTAGGAGCTTTAGGAAAGGTCATTTTATGTGTATCTGTGGCTTGCCAACAGATGTAGGTACACAGTGCTGCAGCGGCCTAATTTCAAGAGGGTACTTAGTTTTTTTTTCTTTTTTTTTTTTTAACATAGCACCTATGTTCATTGTGGACAATTGTAAATTACTTTTGAGATAAGTCAGTTAATGAACATATACAGTATATGTTGTATAATAAATAGAATGTACTACAATCTTATACAGTAAAGCGAACGATCTTCACTGAATGCTTGAATAATTGTCAGTTTATCTTGAAGGAAAGAAAACTGTAACAATTTTCATAATCATGTGTTAGTCTGTCATTTTCAGGGGGTGAGAAAGCGATTTTGCTAAACGTTGATTCCAGTAAAAATCATTTAAACGGCATTTGTAGTCAAACTAATTTTGGGAATGCCTAACGCGTTTCATGAAATTGATTCCAACTACCAGTTTTGGGATTAATGATTTTAATGAAATGGGATGAATCTCCGTTTCTAAGTGCGAGAAAATGATGTATCTTTGGTCAAACTCAATTACAGATAGTATATCTGAACGAAATATCATTTGGAGGAGTAGCTAATAATTATAATGAAATTGTTACCATTTTCGATTACTAGAAAGCTACTTAACTAGCTAGCAACTCTAGGAGAAATCATTTTAGGTGTGTCTGATGCAGTGGCGGCTCGTGAGGAAGAAAAGTTACATCGGTAATAACTAAACTTTTATCGCTTCAGACTAAGGGAAGCAGGGGGCAACTCCCCTTCTATTTAAGCTCACCCCTGTTTGAAAGGATCTCCACTTCAAGATAAAATTTAATACTCCATCTTATAGAATGTGAACATAAAAGTATAATTGAGGCATGAAATGGGTTCACCACATCGCAAAATCAAAGAAAGAAAGAAAGAAAGAAAATCCCTCAAATGAAATAAACATGTGATCTGGGATCACTTCAGTGAAATGTCTATTTAAGGTTATCAGAAATAATATATACTTCTTAAAGCTTTAAGTCGTGTCAAAAATTGTCCTCCCAGTTTAACTTGTGAAGCATGGACGCATAATACCATTCTCAAAAGAAGAGAAAAAGATATTGTTGCTGCATCATTATCTCAACAAAATATACTTCCCAAAGATAAAATATAATAAACGTAATATGTGCTCTACTTCAGTAAAAAGGCCAACTGGGATCCATAGAAGTAATAAAAGTAGAGTCTATCATGGATTTCGGTTCCGGATAGGAGCTGTACTAGCATATGACATTAATAGCGCTTCGTAGAATTGAATAAGTTTTACTTATGGGTACTCTGCACTAAGAAAACATTGAAAACTTTTTTCTTAAGGCAAATCACTTTTACACACAAAAGTTCACTTTCAGGTATTTTTCACAAGCATTTTTTGGATACTATTCCCTTCGTTAATAAAGGTGGACAAAGGCTCCCAAAGAAATCTTTACGCGAGCAGCAGGTTTTGCACTGCGATTAAAAAAAAAAAAAAAAAAAAAAAAAAATCTTGATGACGACGATGATGAAAAACGAAGTGGCTGGAATGAAGAACTAGCCAGCTGCAACATAAGGAAAGGGAGGGGGGATAATTCAGAACTCGTTTACAAAAAAAAGTGTGTATATATATTTGTGTGTGTGCGTATATATATTGCACTTATATCCTTGTATTGTCTGTTTTTCAATTTATATAATTTCGTGCGCAATACGGACCTGTAACACGCAGTCGTTCTCGTAAGAAGATAACTGAATCTAGTCATCCTAAGCTTGTCAAAAGCTACCTTGAAGCTCATGAATAGCGTCAAGGTCTACTGCATAATTGTCCACTTAGTTGTCTGATAAAACCTGGTAGTGGTTCACATCTGTAGACATTTTCCCTCCATTGTTCTAGTTGGAACTAATTTCGAGTGTAGATTTACGATTGTCGCACGAATTGAAAGACATTTCTATCAAAAAATAAAGCACAAATTAAAGTTCTATAAAATCTCTAATTAAAATGTTATATAGTTATGAAAGTGTTATTCGTCGTTCCATTAATTAGTCCGTTTGAAACTAGAAGTACAAGTAGCATTTTCATTGTCATTATTCGATGAAAGCTCATACAGCATTATATTTCGCAAATTTATTCTCATGCGTTTCCTTACATAATCCTGTCTTACGACTTTGAAAATATGTCGTTTAGTTGCGCGTGCGATAGAAAGAGATCCAAATTTTGTTTCTGCGTTTATGTCCTTAAGGATAAAGAAGAACGGATGGTAAATGCAATTAAATCATGGGAAAGAATTGGCGAAATAAGGAAGTAAAAGAAAGCGGAGGAACTTCTAGAAAATCCACGGATGGGTACATCATCCTTGATGTTCTTAATCACATGATCTAGATTGTATCTAATTTAAGTTCCTTCTCATTGGGGATCTACGGTCTGCTTCTGATCCACCGCCCTCCTTTGATTGAAAGAAATAACATACCAGATATTATTATTGGTGATTCAGTAGAAAAGCACCTACATTCTGTAGGAGGAGTCTCTAGTTCGATTCCAGGTCATATGAGTTTGTGGTTGACAGAACCATGTCCATGGATTTTCTCGGGATTTCTGTTGCCTCCCACATTTTCATTTCATGGTTCCTTTCATATTCATTCACCTTCATTACTCATCCGCCTCCTTTAGCTTTCAGAGCATCTGCACGAGACGTAAAATTTAAAGATTTCATTTCATTTTAGACATTATTATTATTATTATTATTATTATTATTATTATTATTATTATTATTATTATTATTATTATTATTATTATTATTTTTATTATTATTATTATTATTATTATTATTATTATTATTATTATTATTATTATAGTAATTTTAATTGAGTACAGTTAAGTTCATCTCCCTCATAATAGGGAATTTATTTAACGAGGTAAATTCCCTGTTATGACGGAATTTACACATAATTAGATTCATACTTTACGTTGTACCTATGATTTTAAGTGTGTAGTACTTTAATATCTTCTTTCTTGTATTAATGCCTTTTTTCAAATTGGTGTCCTGTTCACTATTAGTTAAATAAAAAATATTAAATATGCTAAATAAATCATATATCAATATATTATACATTTAATATTACGGATGGGCAAAATCGGTTTCTAGAAAAACCGAAATCCGAAAAACCGACCTTTCGGTTTTCTCCAAAACCAGTTTGGTTTTTCACCGAAACTGGTTTTGGTGAAGACTTTTGGAAAACACATAAAGCTATTTCTGTGGAAACGGAATCGGTTTCCGGAGAACAACGAAACACTATTCTGGTCAGAAATAGAACAAATTTTGTTATAAACAGGAACCATTTTTGGAGAAAACCAAACCGGTTTCGGTGAAAAACAGTTTTTTTTTAATTTTTTAAAAAAATGGTTTCGGTTTTCCTAAAAACCGAAAAACCGATTTTTGTGCCCACCACTATTTAATCAATTTGAAAAAAGGCATTAATACAAGAAAGAAGATATTAAAGTACTACATACTTAAAGTCATAGGTACAACGTAAAATATGAACATGTTAATTTTGCTAATACTCTATTGCTTACACGAATATTATTTAAAAAAAAAAAAAAAAACAATGATGATGATGTGTTTCCAGGATCTAATTATTCTACACTACATTATTTTGAGCTTTGAATCAGCGGCGCAGAGTTCTGCATAAATTTGGAGGATCTGTTCGTGAGTTTCGTTTTCAGATATAGAAATAATCTAACAAGAAACACAAATACGAAGAATTAAGCAAACTTCAGGGCCCCGGGCCCCCTTCACCCTTCGCCCGTGTTTTGAATGTGTACATATTCCATTACTTGTACGTAAATGTTTTTTTTTTCTACATACATTAGTATATGAATATGTCCACTTTCCTGATAAATTTAAAATATTAATGACTGACTATTTTATTTATAATTGACTTTTTCAATCCATATTTATATAATTTATAATTGACTTTTTCAATCCATTAATGGCCCTGCCCGACCAGATAACGCACGCGTAATTGAGACATGTACAGTCTTGATCAAAAAATCTTGGCCACCCACATTGCTCTAAAAGGCTGTATTCTAGCAACTGTATGTAGAAAATTCTAATACTTTGGCTCAATTGGACAAAGAAAATCTATATTTGTTTGAATTAATTTGTATTGTAATGTTCTGGAAAAATTCTGCTGCGTGATCACTTGTCTGGAAGATTCGAGTACTTTCGAGATATCTTTTCGAATATGTTCCACGCACCGAGGACGCGTTATATAAATACGGGAGAAAATCCAGAGTTGAACAGTTCCAAATTTGTTGAGTTCGGAGCGACAAGTGCGATCTGAAAAGCGAAATATAGAGCGACTACTGTGTTTTGCGACTATAGCTTAGTGAAAATCTGAGTGTTTAGCTGTGAGTAGATAAAATTAGCGCATTCTATTTACTCAGAACCCCGACTTGTAATGGTATTAGTTACTTTATTATGATTTGAAGTTACGTGCCTTTTGTGTAAACATGGAAAAGAAACGTTTAACATTTAAAGGACAATGCAAAATATTTAAAGGACAATGAGGATATCAATATTTCGTGATTGAGTCACGTAATAGGAATAAGGTAATGTGTGTAATTTAAATGAAACAGTATTAGTCCTCAAAGAACACAATATAAAATTCTATTATGAGACTAAATATTCTCAGATTTACTCTAAATTTACAGGAAGCCCACAGTTAGAAAAATAAGTCAGCAGATGTTTCAGGTATTCCTCAGGTGTTATTTTTTATTCGAGGAATAGCTGAAAATTATGAAATGTATGAAGAGCTTCTTGCCATTCATAGCATTCACGACACCACTTTTGTTAAATACATTTTTAAAGAAGTTGAAAATGCTGTTCGGAAAAACAATCTTCAATGAAAAAAAAATCACTACTGATGGTGACAAAAAAAAAATGTGCGGAAAAAAAATAAAGGTGTCATTTCTTTCGCATCAAAGGCCGTACCATTAATCGTACGTTGCATCATTCATCAACAGTCTTTGTGCAGAAAATGCATGGATATGTGAGATGTTTTAAAGATAGTCATGTCAGCTGTTAATGATGTCAAATCACATGAGCTCAATCGTCGTCCATTCCGCGAGTTTATTGCAGAGATTAGAGAAAATGACTTACCGCATTACACTGGAGTACACTGGCTTAGCTCTGGAAAATTTCTTCGAGATCGAAATTTATTTTTGAATGAAAAGAATCGTCCTCTGGCTGAGTTACACAACAATGAGTGGTTATGGAAGTTATCATTTTGTACAGATTTAACTAAACATATGAACGACCTTATTTTAAAATTAGGATGAGAAAACTAACTTCTGTTTGATTTATATATTCACTTTAAGTCAGTGATACAAACAAGAAACAAAATTTTACTAGCCCAAGAAAATAGCTACTAGCCCACATCCCACAATAGAAATAATTTACTTACCTTCGGTATGATATTAAATACTCGCCCGGGCGAGTGGTTATTTGCGTTCCTGCATTAAGTTCTTTCGACAAAAGAAAAAGTTTTACGCATTTTTATACATACCAAACATTCATCTAGCAAACTTAGACTCCATTTCGAGTGGATTTTGAATTGAAGTTTTGGATCTTTTAAAAAATAACTTTTGAATCTCATTTTTCAGCTTTTGATACAATTGCAAACGACACCAAGATTTTTTTTTTTTTTTTCAAAATCCTTTTAGCATCGACATAGAAGTCCTTACTCCAGAACTTAAAATGGAATGATTGATTGGTAGTGTGGTTATAGTTTTAAAGAAAACTATTTAAATTCATAATTGCTAGAATTTTATAAGCATTTTCCACTCACTCAGTTTGAACAGTTGTAGTAAAAATTTGCTCGTGGCATTCTTTTTACTTTCGGAACTATTTATCTGTGTCGAGAAACAATATCCAAAGTAAAATATGCAAAAAAAAAAAAAAAAAAGTTTACAGATTCAAGTTAACTGATGAGCATTTGAAGTAGCTGCTGATAATTTCCACTAGTAAGCTTTATCCGTAACTTTAAACAATCATCCGTGAAAAGTTACAGCTATAATAAATCTCATTAATCATAATCATAATGTTTAATTTCATTATGTGAATTACCTATGTATGCCATTTATTGTAAGTTTTTAGGATAAATCTCATATCTATACTTATAGCTAAAATGTTTAATTTCATTATGTACACGTATGACGGTTATTGTGTTTCTTAATTGGCCGTATAAAAACATCTGATTATTATTTTGTATGACTTACGTACTAAATTTTACAATTTAATAAATATAAATTGTGGCGGGCCGGATTGGTGATGCTCGCGGGCCGGTGTTGGAGTGCAGGCCGTAGTTTGGAGACCACTCATCTAGATTATGAGGGCGGAATCTACTATTAACGTGGGTTCTGAATCACGACAAGCGTTTGAAATCAGTGCAGCTGACTGGTGCACAGACCATTATGCAAGATAAATCTCTCCCGGTATAGACCGATTCCCACCACACTGCCTAGCCTCCAAGAGAGCTGTAATAAAGAAACATCGGTCCCTATATTATTATTATTATTATTATTATTATTATTATTATTATTATTATTATTATTATTATTATTATTATTATTATTATTATTGGCGGAAAATAAAAAGTCTGAGCAGTTTGAAAGACAAATACGAATAAAGATTGAAATGACAGAAGAAGAATTGAAATGGTCCTCAAATATGGGTTAAGATAAATTATGAAACGCTAAATATATTCTAAATGTGGAAAAGGAGTCAAAGGAATGCATAAAATTAGTTGGATGGAAGGAAAAGCAATGAGAAAATATTAAAAACAACGAAAAATTAAACAAGGATGAAACGAGGAAAACAAACTGGCGAAACACTGTATTATGAAGAAGTAATAGCAAGTGATAGAGGGGACAATAGCAGAAAATAGGGATATAAGAAATCTATTAACTGTATTAAAATGAAAAATTACATCAAAACAAAGTGATTAATTAATACAGTAGAGAAAAATACTTTCTCAGCTCAAAACTGTTACATTCCCAGGATACCGAAACATAATTGGTATTCAAAGATTCAATAGTTATTTTATACTGAATACAAGCTGGTACGTAAGTAAAGGCCTCGAAGGAAAGTGTTAAGAATCATGCTCTTCATTATAATTCATTATGCGATCTATTTCAGCACTGCTTACGGCTATCATAAAATTGTGAAAACTAATGTGGAATGTTGACTTTAATACATTAATGTCTTCACATTTGTATAAAATAAGAAATTTCATTTGTTATTAGTCATTTTTTGATTACTGTGCCAGAGTTATTTATTTTTCGTTTATAACCCAAGGTAAAAAGCGCATAGTTTTAATTGCTCTATGGGCATGGAATAGATAGGGAAGGAAGGAGACTTGATGTTCAGTATTTGGATTAGAGGAAATAAGAAGAGGCTATATACATTTTTTGACATCCAGACTCAAGCCCATTACCTTTGCAGGTCTACCAATAATAACACAGAAAAATTTACATGCTTCCTTCCTTAATTTGGATAGGCAAGATATGCAGATCAAGTGTGTGTGTCTTGAGGTCGCGGTGGCTTAGTGGTAGAGTGCTCACCTCTGGTTCATGGGGGTCCTTGGTTCGATCCCAGCTCGCACTAAGTGGGCTTTGTGGTGGACAAACACTGTGTGCGTGGGTTTTTCTCGGGGTTCTACCGTTTCTTCCCACTTTCTTTAATCCACAATTTCATTCATTTGTCATCATCACTGTCTTCTTTAGCTTAGCCGGCATAATTGTGGGACGTAAAACTTAAAGATTTTGTAACGTGTTTTGTCTCTTTAAAATCTGGAAAGGAAAAGATATTAGATTCTGAATAATAGTACTAGATTTCTTTCTTTTGTTAAGGGGCCGCGGTGGCTCAGTGGCAGAGCGTTTACCTCTGGTGCTTGAGGTCCCGGGTTCGATCCCAGCCCCGCCAAGTGAACTTTGTGGTGGACAAACACCGTGTATGGGTTTTTCGGGGTTCTTCCGTTTCCTCCCACTTTCTTCATTCTACCATTTCATTTATTATTCATCACCGTCTCCTTTAGCCTAACCGGCATAACCGTTTGACGTAAAACTCAAAGATTTCATTTCATTTTCATTTCTTTTGTTAAGTACTAGATCTAGTGTTAGAGATAATGTTAATAACCGATTCCGGGAACATGAGAAATTTTATCAACAGGTTCGGGTGACTGATACCACTTACTGTAAAACCTATCAAATACTTGATGAGTATTTTTACTCAAATAATTTTACTCATCAAACTTATCAAAATTGATACTTGATGAGTATTTATGATTTTGTGATCCGTATAAAATCAAAGATAGTCAAAGATGTTATACTGTATTATGCATATACTGTATGTGCTTTAAATATTTATACGATGCGCATTGTGTTTTGTGCATCTATCTGTCTTTTTTTCTTTTCTTTTAATACTAAACGCAAATTGTAGTTCATTTACTGAGCCTAAAACCGCATACAGCAACATAACATGGTCTGCAACTTCGGATCATTATTTTCAGGGAAAACACGCAGCTCAACACTGGAAAAAATGATCGGCTTCCTTGCATACAGAAGCTGCACGTAAAAGAGAAGGAAGGAAATTAGTTTAGTTTACGGTTTTATATTCGTTTATTACGTCCCTTTAGGCTAATTAACGGTTACATAATTGATGAAATGTGAATATGAGAGAAAACGGAAAAACTCCGAGGAAACTCACGGACTGATATCTACTCCAAACTTGGGTATCCAGGAATCGAATTGAGGACCTCTCACACCAGAGACGAATACTGCAAGTGAGACACCGTGCCCTCAGAAGGGAAATAGTTCATACTATAAATATGTAATATATAATTTTAATTTAATATGTGTATTTTCAAGTCCGCTAAAGAGCAAAAGTAGAATTTTTAAGAAATATTTTATTCGCTTTGTGTTAATAAAAAGCTTTAAAAACTGAAATTTTATCAACAGCAAATATACCGTAGCATCATCAACTCAAATGCATTGTGGTAGAGAGCTTTTCTGTGGTGCAAAGGGTTTCTGATTTCGATGTCACGTCATGCGAATGGACAATATTGTATCTGTGTGTTTTCTCGGAATTCTCTCTTTCTTCCTAACCTTTTCACAATTCTTACACTATAATTAATTTGCCGTTGTCATTTGTTTCCTTTAGCTTAAAAGGCATAACCGTAGGACGTCTAACTTAAAAAAAAAATTAAGAAATTTAATTTCCAAGGTTATTCCTTGTAGGCTAAAAGAAACTGATGATAATCCGAGTGAATGCTTACGAAATAGTTGGAATAAAGAATAGAAATGAAATCTTTCAGTTTTACGTCCCACAGTTATGCCGGCTAGGCTAAAGGAGACGATGATGATGATGAGAAATGAATGCAATAGTGGAACGAAGAAAGTGGGAGAAAACGGGAGAACCCCAAGAAAACCCACGCACATGGTGTTTGTCCACCACAAAGTTCACTTGCTACGAGCTGAGATCGAACCAGGGACCCCACGCACTAGAGGTGAACGCTCTACCACTGTCACCGCGACACAGGAAGGATAGAATAGTAACATTGGATACACTGTTCGAACTTGTCCTAGGAATGAACCAAGGACTCTTTAACCAATGATGGGCGCTTTACCACTGAGCTAGCGTGCCTTCTTAACCTTACAGCTGTTGCAATGACGCTATATGCAGCAAATTGTATTACATATCAATGAAATTTAATTACGAATAAGAGAAAATGTTCCACTATTTATTTTAATGTCTGATATCTTAACAATGAAAATGGAACAAGGTTATTAGGTTTATACGTACATTATAACACAACCTCTCATTTATTACGTTTCTAATACTTTGGTTTGGCTCAACTCGGGACAATACTCTACATTTTACTTATCTCTGTGGCGAGTATTGAAGAACTTTATTGTAGGAAAAGAACCTATAATCTCCCTAATAAAGATGATATTTCACTATTCATCCCATGGATTGACGGACAAATGCAAAACCTGAAAATTTACCTCACAAAATCGTTTATGTGAGATAATCATACTACATCTTTATTCAGAGTATATTTTGGTTTCTGGAAGAATAAATCATTCTTTGAAAGGGTCCTTTAATTGTATGCAATAAACATTCTCCTTTTCCAGAAGCACACAAAGATGGGACGTTGTAACACTTTATATCACTCAATATTTTGGTGGAAGGGCACTGATTCCCGTTATCCTGTCTGTTATGTTAATTTATTCTATTGGAGTATTACTTATTCTCAAATATAAGGAGAAACTCGGGCTTATTTCTACATACAAAAGATTATGATTGATTTTACTAATGTCCCTAGGCAGGGGCGGATCCAGGACCGACTTCTGGGGGAGCAGTGGGTTGTCATAATGCTACTTTTAAGGACTCCAAACTCTGGGATGGATTTTATTTATATATATAAAACAAGAAAGTTTCCTCTTCTGGTGGGAGGGCGATCGCCCGATCGGTTCCCTGGATCCGCCCCTATCCCTATGTATGTACTCATATCGCCCTTGGGTATCATTTTCTTTCCTGTTACAATTTCTTGAAATGTTCTTCCCGTTCTTCTCATCAAATCGTCAAAGCTCCTACGCCCCTGTACTTTTCATTTTCATATTACAAAAATAAATATTCTGTAGTTGTTAAAACTGATTTAAAAGATGACCTTTTTATTTTTTTAAAAAATAGGATTACTTATACAAACGAAACAAAAAAAAACATGTTTTTATTTTATAGGAAGGAATATCCAATTTTATTATTAAAACATTAAGCTTATGATTGTCCATTTAAATCTCACAATTCAGTGCAGAGCAGATATATAACAGTGGATTCACGAAGCTGACAGATGAAATCCTACTTCAAGGTGTGTGATTTTAGAATTGTTAAGAGAAAAAGAACTTCATAGTTCGCCTGGTTTTTAAAATGCTTTTAATGCTTTTTCAGCTGATTTTATATTGCTGTACAAACAATGCGTGCTGTACTGAACTCGGCAAGTTTTCGTTTCTGTTTTTCTATAAACGTCTCACAAAAAGTAAGAGAGGAGCTTTTGATTATTTGAGCAGGTGTGAATGTTAGGTTTTAAGTTGACAGAGACTTCCGAACGAAGGTTAATGTTTGAATTATACCCACTAGAAGAAGTGACAGCGGCTAAAGAATATGTATAACGTTTAATATAGCCAAGTGCCTCATTTTTTTAGAACTGCCTAGAGTTAACCATCATTTATTTAAACAGGAATTTGAAGCGAGAAAGTAAACTGTGCTTTCAAGTCGCGTCATTTTAGTCTGTGTAAGCAAGAATGGGTACACATCCATATACACACATTATAACACACACACATACACACACCAGAAGCACGCACAACAGATACACACACACTAAAGCTCGGCTGTACAGTTACGACAATTTGGTGTTGTCAACATTTACGAAAAAAAAAAAAATCGTAAGCTTTAGAAATAGAACATGACATCTTGAAGAGGCATATGAGTATGTTTTGACTAGCGTGAGAATCGGACACGGATCATATTCTAAAGAATAATCTTCGGTCTGTGTCAAATGTATGTCTTAATGCCTTTGTCCAAGGAAGAAATCCTTGATGTCCAAAGGCAAAAGCTGTGAAAGATGTGTTGGTTGTACTATATTGCATTCTTTGGCAGACTGGCATGTCAGACTGCTTGCCTCCAAGATTCCCGCTTGCCCCGCTGTCAGGGTTTCTTGAGATTGCACCTGTCGCTTTGTTACGTACCTTTCCGACCGGGTACATTGTGAGGGGCGCTGGGAGGGATTGCCCGCTTGCTGACCTTCCCGCAGAGACTGAAAACATAAGAAGATGGGCGTAGAATCATGTGACTTAGCATTCTTTGGTTCTTAATCGCTAGTTGTAGGATGGGGAGATGAATAGATGGGGGGTACTTCGTATTTTGCAGCCTTTAAGGGTTTTTGCATTTATGGGAATTTCTTTAAGCCTTCGCGGTTTCGCTAACCTTTGACCTCCATCTCCTCCCCTTCCTAGAATTCCCCTTCTGGGCTCTGTTCCCACTCGGCAAGCGTTGCACGTGTACTTCAGAGGATTTAACCGGACTTGATGCATAGTTTTCTGTAAAATCCGCGCTCCTTTTTGCACCACAAAAGTCGCGATTCGCATGGTACTGTCACTTCTGTCGGAGAAATCGTGAAGAAAACTGTTCAAGACTTTTGAGTGCTAAGTAAACAACGAGTCTTCTGCCAGCCAACACCGAGGCTGAAGACTCTCCGGGTGTAGTGTGTGTGTGAGACTAGATTCTCTACAAGCCCAGACTGCGCGGGCCCAGCGCACGTGTGTAGTGTATATCTTTTGCTGCAGGGAGGTGAGCAGTGAGTGACCTTAAACTCAGAATTTCCTGGTAGTAGACTAGTAGCTTTTCACGAACACTATACTGTGTGTTATTTGTAGTTAGAAATTATTTTATGTAATAACTTTTATTTGTCAGTACGTAATGCAATTTACACGTAAACATGAACATGTGTTCGTATAATCCTATGGCCTTCTTTTGTAGTTTTGGAAGTTCCAGAATTTGTTAATGACGACTTAACTTTCTGCGTACTATTTGTTATATCCAGAAGTTTAATTCAGAATATTTTGTGTTCACACCTTAATTATTTTTCATAGATTCTGTATCACTCTGAATCAAATGAACAATTCAAAACTCGAAAATCTGAAGCTCGTGATATTTTAGTTTTAAATGAATTAGTAATTTGAAAATCAGGTATAGGCTACTTCGTATTTGTCAGGTAAACAAAAATTAAGAAGAAAAGGAACTAAGACTTCTTTAAGAATAGGATTGCCTATGGCAATATCTCGTCTCGAAAATTTCGTGAAAGAGCTCTGTCTCATGGGCAACTCCACTTTAATGACACTTCAAAAATAATTGAATGTTATACTTAAGATATTAGGACTGGCGACTCCTCAGGGAAATCACATTAGTAAAAATTAAGATGTTATCCGTACAAACTAAGGGGTGAATTCTTATCTAATGTTCTAATATTTGTATACAATCTTTAGAATATTGGGTACGGGTTCTTCCCTTAGGTTGTAATGATAACACCTTAATTTTTACCCATGTTGCTTCTCCTTAAGAGTCGCTACTGATAGAAATTAGATCCAGGCAGCAAGCTGCATAGAGCAATGACTGTAAGTTCTACCATTTTTTTTTTAAACATTAACTTGTCGTTCAACACTAAGCATTCATTAAAAGATTTGATCACTTCACCAACGCATTTGGCGAAACACGATCTTTAAAAAAAATATACTGAGCTGGTAGATGAGTAAGCATTAATTGTTTTAATGAATGTTTATAGGGAAAGCTGTCATTCTCCTTTTTGTGGTTAAATAGCAAGTAAAAAACATAGCTGATAGTCATTTTGTATTACCAGTTGCTTATAGTCTGATCTAAGTAGAGAATATCATTAAATTTATGAATATGAATAACCTTTTTCTGTTCCAGCCACGCCCCTTAGTTCTTGAGCCGTACATGTACTTAGATAATGTTGCAAACTATATTGTTGAATGAAGCGTATCTACAATAGGAATTATTCAGAAATTGTTTAAATAAAAATTTACAATCAAACTGTTCATATTTTTGCAGTCAATTTTGTTTATATTTTATTCTTGAATATTTTACAAGTAATATGTGCGTCACTATTAGGATGGATTGTGTTTGCCACAGTTAGGAGCATTTTGTCACAGGAGTATGTGCGTCACTATTAGGATGCATTCCGTTTGCCACTATTAGGAATATGTGTGTCACTGTTGGGAGCATTTTATCACAGTTAAGAGTATGTGCGTCACTATTGGGATGAATTGTGTTTGCCACTCTCAGGAATATATGTGTCACTTAGGAATATATATCCAGGATGTGATCAAGGGAGGGGCTAAACCATACTTTACCGTTTAACCCAGTGTAAAACAGGATTGAAGCCCATTTTATCCAGTGTATACCTGAGCGTCAAGGGGGGGGCTATAGCCCCTATAGCTCCCCCCCTTGGATCCGCCACTGTATATATATATATATATATATATATGTGTGTGTGTGTGTGTGTGTGTGTGTATGTGTCACTTTAAGGAGCATTTTGTCACTGGAGTATGAGCGTTACTATTAGGGTGAATTGTGTGCTACTGTTAGGAATATATGTCACTGTTAGGAGCAGTTTGTCACTGTTAAGAGTATCTACGTCACTATTAGGATGGATTGTATGTGTCACTGTTAGGAGCATTTTGTCACAAGAGTATGTGCGTCACTGTTAGAAGCATTTTGTCACAGTTAGGAGTATGTGCTTCACTATTAGGATTGTGTGTACCGCTGTTAGGAATGTGTGTCACAGTTAGGAGTATGTCCATCACTATTAGGATTATACAATACATAGATACATAACTAATCTATTTCAGCAAAATGAAAGCTATCAACTGCTTCAGGTTGGCAACGAACAACGTACTTTTCAAAGACTTAACATTCATTTTTATATGATTTTTTGAAAATTACGCATGAGAATTTGCCCTTAAGCATGTCATTTTATTCAGTTCAATGTGATATATCAATTAATATACAGTACGCTCATATTCATTTGGACAATATTGTAGTTAAAGAAAAAATTAAATGTTTAACAGCTAACCACAATTTTGGGCCCTAACTCATTAATCATTCTGTATACTGTCATCATACTAGTGGCATTATGAAAAGACTTGATGAGGGTATAGGCCTACTTCAATATCAGTTTCACCTTAATAGGTGGCGTTGTCACAGAAACTCGATTTTCTTGAAAAAATATGCTTGAGAGTTTAGACTTTCTCGTATCATTTTGTTTAGGGCAATAAGATCTATAGATTGATGTATGTCTCATCTTCCGATATTTTACTTTTTTTTTCGTTATTGGCTAATAACATTGTAAAATTTGAATCAGTGGGCTCTGGGAGGACTTAACTCAAACAAAAACGAAAAAAAAAATGACTTAAAATCTTTAATATATGATATTAAGATTTGTTTGCCACTTTTAAGTTGCCCACTTTCTGAAAAGAAAAACATTTCAGTCTGTGCGTCATGCTATCCTGGAAACGTTGCTTAGGAGATGTGTGATGTTAGTTAGGATTAGGATTTAGGTATCTGGGGGGATGACGTCCCTCGGCGAGCACATTATCCGGAGAAAGGGAAGGAAGAAAGGATTAGGGAAGGAAAGAAGCGGCCTAATACCATTATATTAGTTATCATCCCGGCATTTGCCTGGTGTGAATGAGAAAAACCCAGGAAAACTTCATTCAGGATGGCTGGCCTAAAAAAAGCTTTTTACACTTTTTCGACCGAGTGCCCCCATCGGGAATCGAACCCGGAATTGCTCGCACCGGAGGCGGTAATGTTAGTTGTAGAAAAGCAAGGCGCATGATGAGAATTCTTATAATAAACGACAAACATCTCAGTGCAACGTCCTAATTCCCTATAGTAAGTGTCACGGTTGTGTACACTATCACTTACTAGCCTAACGCTAACATATGTCGTTACGTGCGGGATTGTTGTATGTAACAAGTCTTTGAAAACAATTGCATGTTAAAACGTATGGTATGAAGTTTTGAAAAGTTGATGTGTAAACTCAAAAATAAATAAATAAGTTTATTAAATATAAATAATTACAGTATTTTATTCAGCACGATTTTAATCTATAGTGGACACCGGACCGAAGGCTTCCGCGCAACTACTAGTTTGCCACAGCTAAACTTCTTGGTGTTATAGTTCAGAAATGTCTATCACAGCTCACTAGTACTTAAAAATATATATTAAAAAATTTAAAAAAAATGAACTGACATCGTGACATCCATTCAAGTGTTATTAGGAAAGTACAATCAATCACTTATATTTAAATGTGATAAATGTGACCTGAGGATGCAAATGGCGAACACTATTACTTATTAATTTACTTTTATTTGACGTAACGAGCACATTAATTGTAACAGCTTGAATCAAAAATCAAACCGCATATTCTGCTTTAGTGGCTTTAAACAGATTTGAGTTTGCAAAATACTTAACAATATAGCTAAAATGTTGCTTTATATCTGCCTTACGGGATGTTTCTGCTACCGGTGTCTGCAAACATTGTGCGTGTTGTTCATATTGAAACTGGAATTCTGTTTGCGCAAATGACTAGCAATTTAATAAAGTACTATGTTTGTTTGGTTTCTGGATGTTGAAGGATCATAATAGTAAAGGACACCAATGTCTAAAAGCTTGCTTTTGCGTGCATGTTAGTCAAGGTAAAATACATTACTTACATTATTATTTTCTTTTTAAGATTGTACCTTCCCTGTTTTTAGTTCTTTAAACTTCACTGTACAGCGATGTATGTAGAATTTAAGCTTTGGGGCGAGTTTTGAACAAAAGGAAGCTCTAGTCTTGGGACGTTGAAGAGTTTTCTGATTTTGTAGATAAAGAAAATAAATATACAGTCTTGTTCAAAGAACCCTGGCCTACCTATGTGTACTTGTAAAAGTATCTAGTATTATCTATTTGTTGAATCGAATCAAACATGCATCTTCTTTACCCAATCAGAATCTTTATTTCAGGAATGTTATAAAAAAATTCCTAAGCACAGCTGGGACAATAACCTTTCAATGACAAATGGGTGGCCAGTTTTATATATATCTTGTTTCGAAAAGTGTATGTGTTTCTATTGGAAGAGCTTTATCTTGTCACAAAAATTGTCTCGTCTCGTATCGTAGAAAACTCTATTGCCTGTCCTATAAGTTTGATGGTTGTTTGTAGTCTGCAGGCCTGACTAACTATATCATGAACCATTCTTCTTTTCCAGAAGTAGAGAGATCAGATCGTGATAGGATGGTAGAGCCCTCCTTCTCGCAAAATAATCTAGCGATATCATATTTTCGAATGCATCATAAATAGCATCTGCATCTGGATTTTCTAGATCAGACATTTTAACTGAATGTTCCTTGACATCACAGTTTCATGCTCTTCTTCTCAGTAAATCACTCATGCAGAGTAAGGAGAAGGCAGAAAAGTTAGAGTTGACAGGAGACAGTAGTAACAGGCGATCAAGGCGTAATCGATAGTTTCGTAGATGTACTGTTCATAGATTCATGACTAATTGAACACTGCCAACCTTGTTTTATTCATTCCGCCTACTTTGTTCCCTCCACTTCTTTGCTCAATATGTTCTCTTACTCCTGCCTCTGATAAAAGGTAAAAGCCAGCTCCCATCTCATATATTTGGATGTGGAAAATGGCTGTTCTAAATATACTAACCTAAAAGCTCTGGTACTACCCAAAAACATATCGCATTCAAACTTGGGCTATGTATGGTCAGTGCATTAATTCTCAACACCATCTTTTTGGCTCATCAGATCGGAATTCGCTACCTTTAAACTCAAGTAGATTCTTAAGTACCAACGGATTTTGGCGAATATCGCGTTCCCGCCAAGAATCACATCACGGGCTACGTATGATAATCATTTGCCTACACAAAATCGCTTAACAGAGTAAATCATAAAGAAAATTAGGATATATATATGTTCACTGTTATAAAACATTGCAAATAAACAGCAACATATACATAATTAAGTTTCTAAAACGTTTTACTTCATTGTAATAGCTTAATATGAGTTAGAGTAGTGAATATTTAAGCAAAGAATATCGTAACAAGCATAGATAATAATATTATTTAAAATGCATGAATCGGAACTAATTATGCATATAGTAAAATGCACAAAGCTCTTCAAACAATGTTTTATAAATATTTTGAACACCAGAAACAAAGTGTAAGTTCTTTTAAAAATCTTCGATCCTGTCAAGTTTTACTCTTTTTAAAAATCAACGAAAATTATCTATTTAATGACTTTTCCCCTTCTATTGAGCTCTTTAACGTATTAGCTTTTATTACCTTATGAAGCGAAGAAAGGGATCTTTCCTCTTAATTCAAGCGTAAAGTTGTAAACGTTGCACGTTGCTTTTTTTTTTTTTTTTTAGTTTCTTTGTTGCAACAGTTCCGGATAATTAATACATATATAAATTGAAAAATAAAACAAAATACTGTTGAATAAGTTTATAGTATTTGTGAAGTTGTTTCTAAATATTGGTTATGAAATCATTACATGCGTTCGAAACAATTCGTTAAATCAACAAAAAATATCAAATACGTATAAGCATGTAACCTTATGTAGGAAATTTAGCTTTGTGTCTACGAGCATACAACTGACATACGTGTGTAAATTCGTTTTTAGTGACGAGCACAACAGTTCTCTCCCTATCAGATACTAGGTTCATATGAGAAGTCGCGCTCTGCTACTGAATTCAGGAAGTTTTCATTGGCAGGCCGCCACGAAGTTAGGGCGAGTAGAAGCTTATCAGAATATTCAGTTACCTTGTCAAAAGTGGCCTAAACACATTTGTTTTGCCAGAGGCCAGATTGTCTATGAGTTCATAGAGTGCCAGTGTTTTCTTTTTTTGATAGGTCATTTAATGGCTTATGCTTTATGCATGCATTATAGTTAGCCATATCTGTGAAATAACTTTTCTCCTTTTTCTATAGTAATGACATATTCATAGGCTAGGATTTAAAATTCAGTGCAGTGGAGGGGACCCTATCAAAATGTAACATCGGGTTTATTTGCTAATCTTAGGACTAATATGTGTGTGTCACCGTTAATTTTTTTTTTAAAAAAGCAATAATATGTTAGTTAACACTGTATTTTGCTATATAGGGAGTACAAAAATAAATAATTTCTTTCAGCAATTTTTTTAGTCATTATTGACAAGCGAAAGGCATACTTTTGAGCGTTTCAGAATTTCGTTTTTTTTTTCATTTTCTCGAAAACTACACATGAAAATTTACTCTTAATTACATCTTTTGTTCAGCTGGATGTGATCTATCGATTCATGTATAAATATGCCTTGCATTTGTATAATATTTTATGTAAGCAGAAATTAAAATTTAAATGATTACAGGAATATTCAAAATATTTTAACAATGACCCTGTATAATTATTAGAGCAGCACTAACAGGTTTCCAACTTTGATTTATGCTTAGTTGGTGTTTAACGTCTCCTTTCCAGCACCAAGGCTATATCAGACGGGACCTATTGTCCAAAGTGCGATTGAACCACTACTGAGATTTATATCCAAAGAAAGTATTACTCGAACCCGGGACCATGCGAATAGAAAGCACACCTTTTTAAATTCGATCAGAGATGAACTCTCTACCACTGAGCCACAGCGCCTGCCCCCCCTCCCCCGGCCCCCGTATCAAAGTATTTTGTTGGACATTATACCGTATTCATTAACAAGCACAACAGTACGATTTGAATAGTATCTAAAGCAAATAACGTAAGTATATCATTTACCCTTGTTTACGGACATCGGTCTTTCCAATTTCTGTAGAGTGAATTTTGCTGTTTTTCTTTCTTTTTATTGCTATTTCAAGTAATGTAACTGAAACTCCTTGAATGGAACTCGACTATGTGATGATTCACCGTCCTTGTGACTGTGGTATTAACTTCATCTGGTCAATGAGAAGCTGAGGTAAAAACTAGTTGCTCTAGATTGTGCTTCTTCACAGTTGAATACAAATCGGATTCAAATAACATAGTACGCATAATAGTGTTTAATGTTGCTCTATAACAGTTAAGAGAGAAAACATAGTGGCTGTCGTTAATGATTTTTGATGAGTCAAATCACTTGACGGTTTAGAGAGTAAAGGATTCTCCAATGACCATTCATTCTCCAGTAACATACGGTTATTATGTGGAACTGTTTTCGCCTCTTCCTCGTATGACTCATCCGTTGGATCTCCTCAAACTTGATGCTGAAATTTCAGTTACAAGCGCCCTACTTAAGCCCAACCCAACGTAGTTAAGATCGAGGTATTGCCATTCTCTCGAGAATAGGATGTTGTCAGAGAGACCACATCAATTTGAGTTCATTGTTATTTATTTATTTGTGTGCCGATGAAGTCAAATTATGGTTGTGTCGTTGGAAATTATTCTGATTTCAGAAAGACGTAAACATCTTGTGCAATCTACAACTGCGATAGAATTTTAAAAAAGGATTGATTGAACTATAGATCACGTTCAGATATTATTATTATTATTATTATTATTATTATTATTATTATTATTATTATTATTATTATTATTATTATTATTATTATTATTATTATTATTATTGATTTCAGCAGTAATTGTATTCAGCATTAGTATTACAACTTACGTGAAATACTCTCTCATCGTTCAATAATTAATAAAATTAATGAAAAAAATAAGCAGTTTACGTACAGGCCTCCGCTTCTTGAAAAATTCGTTGAATATGATTTGAATTCACCAAAGTAACAGAGCTTTTTCCATCCCAAAATACCCTTGTCCTTAAAGAAAGAAAAAAAAACTCCATTTCTTTTGTAAACTCCATGATGAATTCTTGCAATTGAATGGTATATATATTCTACATACATTAAAATACATCATATTCCAGGATTCATACGTCCACATCCAGCTATACAGAAAAGGTTTCCTTCTTATGAATCTACCATATTCAAGAACACGCCCTAATTCCAAAAACGAACTATTACGATCATGCCCATACTAGTTGCACACGCCGCTTAGGCTTTCTTTAATAACAAATAATTATTCTTGAATGAGTAAGTAGGCGACATATGTATATATTAGGGGCAAAAAAGCACCACAAAAATATATTCAAAATATCATGAAAGATGGACCGGAGATGCTTTCTTTGATGTAGCTCCGACTTTGGAGATAGATAAAAATGCTACAAAGAACTATATTTATAAACAAACAATATTTAAAATTGATTTCCGTGTACATTTTCATTTGGATAATGTTAAAGCATTTAACAACATTTTGTTTGGGTATAGGTCATCTTTGTTACACCACTTAACACGGGCGTCCCTGGCGGAGAGGACAAGAAGGAAGCGTCCCCCCAATATTTTGAAGTACAAAATATTCAGTATTTTATTCTAATTTAATTTATTTACTAACGAGAGAATAACATATAAATAATAATTATTATATTTATTTGGAATATAATATTCAGGCTGTGAAACAACTATAACAGAGTTCTTGATATACCTCAGGGAGTTCGTGAAGGTAAGCAGAAAGGTAACAAATGGAACCGAAGATAATAAACAGATTGGGCTAGGTAGTACCATTTAAATCACTTTCTTTGATGTCCCCTCCCGCCCAAATTTTACATGCTAGAGACGCCAGTGGCACTGAATGTTTCCCATTGTCAAGAAACAGTTTAAATTATGATATTATGATGTTACTATTGCTGCAAATCATCGATAGAAACTGTACAATTCTTAATTGATTTTTTTAATATTTTAAATAACGTTAATATTCATGCGAGGAAGACAAATACATTCTCTGAAAAATGAATACTCTTATCCCTTGATTCAATTGCAAACTAAAATTCTTCTAATGAAGAAAGAAAGAAATTTAAAAAGATCTTCAGACAATATAACGTAAAGTTACTTCAGTCTAATGATTTATATTGATGATGCTTATATTTAATGAATTATAAAAAGCAGTTCATAACATATAGAAGTGTTTACTTTCTTTTTTCTTTTTCTTTCTTTAATTTAGTTTAAACTGAGTATTTAAATTATATACAGCAAACGGAATGCGTGAAATTCTTGCTTGCACTTTTTCGTAAATTAAACAAATCATCTATTATTATTATTATTATTATTCAATCTATATCAAAAATACAATGAATAAAAATATGTTACACTAAGTGTAACAGAAAAATATCAATATTTGTCCTATGATCAATATTTGTACACAAGATGAGTAGAAGGCTTTATACAATGTTGAATGTTTGCTGACATATAATTTTTATCATGTTTGATTTTAACAATAGTTATATACTATTAGAAAAAGAAATCGAAAGAGAGAAAGTTGTTTCTTTTCTGACATGTTGATCATGAAGCTTAAAATATTAAGATTGTATTTAATACTAAGTCCATTGGACAAAACTCTTTGAGATGTGCGTTAATTCTAAAGCGTTCAAATACACCAGTGCTGAGAAAGAAGAAGAAGAAGAAAAAAAAGAGATATTTTCCGCGAAAATGAGAAGAAATATTCAAATATAATAAATATTGAATTGTTGCTCTTTACTTACAACATATTGCACAATTTAGTTAGAATCATCATAGGTATTTTTGCAGAGTTTGCTGCTTATATTCTTGGCTCGATTAATTTTCAAGGTTAGCTCTTTCAAGATATTTATTTGTTAAATTATAGTTCCTTATGGTGTGATTAATCTACATCCGTGTCATAGGTATTAATATTCACCTGTTAGTCGAATGCCTTAGCATGGAAGCTGTAGACATCTAGCGAGAAACTGGTGAATGATTTAAACATAATTTCGAAATACTCGTTTGGTGGCAGCACTAGTGTTTTAGTTACGTTTCCACAGATTGGTGATACGGAGATATGCGTACACTTTTATATTTTTATTTTTATTTGTTAGTTTCTTCTTCTTTTTGTATATGACTTAATTTTACACATACGTTTTTTAAAATACTCACGAACAATGTTAAAATTGAACAACATAAATTTCGAATTCAAATTAGTAAAGGGTCCCCGAAGGTAAATTTTTGATCATTTTTTAGTCTTCGAAAGAATATTTATTAAACATTTTCTAATATGAGCATCACCACTTTCATTACACTTTTAATCCTCGGTATTTAATGGTAAGTCAAAAATCCCGGCATCCGCCTGATGAAACCTAGGAAAATCATGGGAAAATTTCGTCAGAATGGCCGGTCGTGGATTTGAACCCTGCATCTCCCGATTGCTAAGTGAAAATGCTAATCATTCATCTACTCATATGTCAGCAATTTCTTGTTTAGTTCGTTCAACTTGAGTTCTTTTTATGGGTTGCATGATTCCTTTCAGTTAAAAGAAAGAAAAAAAGTAGAATTTGAAGTAATGGAGAAATCTATTCAATTTAAAAGATGAACTCAGATTTATTTCTATACTTTGTTCTAAAAGGGATTCTATTTGTACATCACGACAATATCCACTCATAAGGCATGAATATTAGCCAATTTAATAAATACCTCCTCCTATTTCCCTGTTCTATTTACTATTTCCCTGTTCTATTTACTATTTCCCTGTTCTATTTACTATTTCCCTGTTCTATTTTCACTTGACTCTCCAACATTACGAATTCTCTGAGTAAATATTCATCTGACCGAACCAAACTTTTATTAAAAGGTGTAGTGATCAACAGCGGTAAAATGGTTGAGCTCTATTATTGTTTGAAAGATATTGTTGAACTATTCGTAGCTTACAACATCGTAATTGATTTCTAAAAATTATAAAAGTGTGTTTGAAAATTACTTATTATGCTTAGTAATACATATTTTAAACACAATCTAACATCCGCTTAACAAGAAACATTCATTGCTCATCCAGTTATTAATGCTTTATATGTTTGCACAAGGCATTGATTTTTTTTTTTTTAAAATAGCACTAGTATTTTTCAGTTTTTGAATGTGTTAAAATTTGCACATAAGTTCGGTTCAGCTCTCATCAATTCTCTATTAATTATTTAATTTTTTATTATTTTTTCGAAACTATTCTAACAAATATTTCGCTTTAGCTGAATAGCTTTTCTATTACTAATGTAGCCCTATAAACTAATAGTCTAGTTAATGTAACAGTATAAATTGAACTGACAGTGAGGCACTGCTAATTATTTTTGAAATTGCCTAACAATGTGTTAATTTTAAGTTTATCCTATAACGTGCATACAGAAAATATTAATAATTCTGTACCTGAAAACGAGTGTGTTGGATGTGGTACATACCTAGTTATTTAAAGACTTACTATACAAGATAGCACTGTTTATCTCGGAAACAATCTTTTTAATGAAAAAAAATCCGTAGTAATTTTGAAATACTTTACAATACAATGCTACTAAATCCATCATTGTCTCAAATTTGCAAAAATTAAATTTTAATACTTTTCTTGGTCTCAGGTACAGAGTTCAATCCTCAGTATTGCAATTACTCAGAAACTATGAGACAAAGTGCAGGATTTGTCTCGTTTTACAATATGTTAAACAAATTTATTATTTGTTAATGAAAAACTAGTTAGTATCCTTAAGATCTTCTCGTCGTTCCATCACTATTTTTTCTACAATTTTTTTTAAAGCCCACGCTTTTGATATTTTGACAGTCATATCAAGGCTCTGTAATCTTTTCTCAACTAATTAATATAAGATACACTATATTAACTTCTATTTGTTGAATATCATGCATCAGGGAAAAGAAAAATTCACGTAATTAAAAACCCATTTCTGCTATAAAATAATCGCTAAAACATCAATTATGGAAACATGGATTGATATTACTGTCATTCTCATTGATTTCTAAAATAACCATATCTCATTTATCCGAGTTCAAAATAAGCTTTTCTATTTTAGTTTAAGTTAGTTCTTTCCAGTATAAATCTCAAACAATATGCTATAATCTTTTAATTCTTTTATTGCAGGAGTTTGAGCGACCATGCGCGTGCGCGATTCCCTTCACCTGTGCCTTCTATTGCTGATAGTGTTATCCTCTGCATTGCGTTGCGTCGCCCTGTCATCCGCAGCTGCGTCTGTTGATTCGTCTGGTCAGAGACCAAGCAACAGCAAAGACAACACCAACAGCATCAGGAAGGCCAAATCGAAGGAAGTGAAACGAGATCCTCAGCGAGAAATCTTTGTAAAGTCAGTTGAGTCTGGCCTTCTCCAGTTATTTGGATTCAAGAAAAGACCCAGAGTCAGCCGGCAGGATATAGTCATACCTGACGCCATGATGCAATTGTATAAAGAACAAACGGGAATGGACCTTAACACCATAGATCTCAAGTTACCAGGAAGGCACGCACGCTCTGCTAACACTGCCAGAAGCTTCACTCATATAGGTAAGAACTAGCTCGTCTTAGATTCATTGCCGTCATCATTATTATTTAAATAAAGAAATAAAGTCTGACCAAAGCAAACTAATCTGTGTTACAGTTTCGGCAATATATCATTCCTTCATCAGAATTATCTGACACATATCACATCACGTAATGTGTCTGCTAAGGACAAAGATATAGTAAGTTTTATTTTGGTCAGGTTTTATTTTTTACTTAAGTTATACGTATTTCCAAAGATATAATGAATAATAATCATACATGAGATTAATTACATCTTCATGAAATTCATTAGTTGTCATCTATTTCAGTTATTTTACAGCCATGTGAAGGGAAAACGTTTCCCTGGTTTCTAAACATTATAGATTGGGTGCTCTCCCAGCCGTTTGCAATAGCTATACAAGGAAAACAGTAACTGACACGATGAAGTCATCCCCATGAAACAAACAATTGTCATAAAGCGTTTCTCTACTTCTATTGATCGATTTTAAAGTTTATTTATTTTTAACCGATTCATTATCATTTGCTAACATTCAATGGATTCAAGTTTATTATTGTCATTAGAAATTATAAGGGATTCTTGTTATATAAAATTAGGTATCTTTATAAGTATTTTCTACTTGTCATCTTATTCCCGCATGAGTTTAAACTTATCAAAGAAGTGACATTCTTGGTATGTTCTCGAAATATATATGTTTTGTTCCGGGTAGTAATGGTGAACTCCATAAATGTTACGTGCAATCTGAATGCCCGGAAATTACAGTTGAGGTGTTCGAGTAGTAATATCAAACTACTTTCTTGGCTATATGTATAGTTTGTGGAAGTCGTTCTTCTTTTCCGTAGAAAATATAGTTTCAAAATAAGTAGACCAATATTTTGATCATTCAGAGTGCATTTTCAAGAAACAAGTCTTTGTTGAGTTCGCTCTTATTACTCGCAACGTCTCATATGTTCTGGAAATAGTTTTCGAGAACATACTAAGAAAGAATGGGACTTGTTTGTTATTGTTCAATGACAAATAACAACAGGATGTAATGTAGAAAATAGCAATAAAGATATTAGCCTAAATTAAATAGTTAATTATACAAAAGGATTCTAATATATTAACGAAAGGAGGAAACAACCGATTATTAACATACTAACTTCTCTGTAAGTACAAGGTCAATGTATACAAAGACTGAAAAAGTGCACGACTGGACCGAAACTCGAACCCGGGACTTTTGGCGCACCGTAATGATGCGTTAACCACCACGCTGCCCAGTCTGCTTCCAGAACACCCATACACTCTCTCACTAGTGGTCTGACCGAAAGAACATCGACTTCAGGAGTGGGACAGTGTATGGCTGTTTCGGAAGCAAACTGGGTACCGTAGTGGTTGATGCATCGGCACGGTACGCTGAAGATCCCGGTTTCGAATCTCGATCCAATCTTGTACTTTTTCACTCTTTGTGTATCATAGGATTCTAATAATTATATATATTTCGAGAATAACCAAGAAGAGAGTTTTAAGGTCCTACTTCACTGTTCAGGACACAGTGAGAATAGTACGTAATTTTCAAATAGTCGAAAGCTTCCTCGATGGATCATAAAAAGGAAAAAATACTTGAGAAAGATAAACTTGATTTTTTTTAAAAAATCGTTAGACTTTTCGAAAATACTGACAGTAAAACTTTCTACTGTGTTTATTAAGAAATTAAATATAAAATACTTATATTTGAATACTGAAAAGTGATACTTATTTCTGCCTGACTATCCTTAAGTGACTATCTTGTATGTTTTTCTATAATTTTAATTTGAAATATGTTTGATCTAACTACCTTGGAAATATAAAATTGTAAAGCACCCGGACAATTGATACTATCTTTCTGACATTCTTCGTAAAATAATGTTTTCTTAAAAATTATAATTGTAGCTGAAAATGTCCTATAAAATTTCACTCAAAGCAAATTAGTAATTAGACATCTTTTTACTGATCCAAACTGTAATAAAATTAATATTGTAAATATCTCCAATAACGTTTTCAAATAGCGTCCAAAACCCAAAGCTCTCTCATAAATAATTCATTTCGAAACATATATTCAAAAAAATGAATTTCAGTAATAATTTAAAACTCTTTAAAACTCTTAAAACCCTTTAATCTTTTTTAACTGGTTCAGTTCCCAAAAGCGACCTAAAAATTCTACAGTTCATGAGATATTTGAAGAGCCATTGCTACTGAAATTAAGAAATAATGAACTGTAGTTCAAGAAGGATAGAAATAATGGTACTGGTAGCTGATTTGGTGAGCAAGCTCAGTCAAACGTGTATCAAAGTCTTTCAGTTGCTTAAAAAAAAGTCACAGTTTATCGTTATTATTATTTTATTGAGAATATTAGTAGTAATAATTTAAACAAAATGGAGAGAGAATAAAAATTTTAACATAAGCTTAAATGAGTTACGTATTTATGCAAAAATAACTATCAAGCGAGGGAGTATATTTTGTTCATGCTTCTGATGAGGCTCAAACATGGGTTCAATTTTCGCATAATCTTTAAATATTGTTATACGTGTATGTTGAAGCAAAAATTTTCTTGATTACTTAAAAAATAGAAGAGTCAATATGCTGCATTGACAGTATGTATTGCCAATAAGTATTAACACCAGTAGAGAGTATCATTATAAGATTTATAAATATCAATCTAAAATTGGAATTTCAGTTTAAAATGAGCTTCCAGGCATGATGGGAGTCTTAATCCAATTGTTTCCTTGTCATGAGAAAAGTGAACGGAATGGAAATAAATATAAATATAATTCTAGTAAAGAAATAATATTAAAATAAATAAATAAATAAAAACGTTTAGATAGACAAACTAACTAGCAATAAATTACTTCAGATAGTTTAATATATTGGAGATTTTTCTTAATTCTATCCAGAATATATCATTGTCGGTGCCAAGGACAAGGATTCAACCCCAGTTAATTTATAATCATTTACACATGTTTTATTGAATAATTTTGACTCTGAATCAATTTGAGCTGATTGCACGATTTCTATACCGGCGACGCATCTTTCAAATGTCTGCCTTATCAACTGTCGATGATAGGTTCTGCGCCTATCATGGTTGTTACGGGCAACGGAGAATGTTTTATTGTTTTGTTTTGTTTTTCAGTTCTATTTGATTGCTTTTTCTGTGTTATATTTACTAGGTAAATTGTGTTTGGGGCGTTGAAGCTAACTGAAAATAAAGTATACTCTCACTAAGAAAATAAAATAGAACTAATAAAATATAACTTATTTTATATGCTTTTTCACACATATATGTACGTACAAATATTGTAATTCTGAGGACTAGTTTATTAAATGTGTATTTTTTCTTTCTTTCTAGAAACCAATGCAGATGCCAATTTTCCTACGAATCGACTTAGATTGTTATTTGATTTGAAAGAAATACCAAACAAGGAAAAGCTGACTGCAGCAGAACTTAGATTATCTCGTATTCCAGTGACTACAAATGATAAACGAAAAAAGAAGCTCTTACAGCAGATTCTAGTGCATGATGTTGTGCGACCAGGACTTCGTGGTTCAAGAGAACCAATTCTTCGTCTTATTGATACCAAAGTAGTGGATATTAGAGATAGTAACGATATTGTATTAGACGTCCTACCAGCTGCTGAAAGGTGGTTGGAATCTCCCCAAAATAACTACGGTCTTCTTGTTGAAGTGTTAAACATGGATGGTTCTATTGCCGAGAAAGAGCACGTTCGTTTGAGGCGTAGTGTTGATGCTAGTGCGAGAAATAATCACGCGAATTCTAATGAACGAGAAAAAGTGTGGCATAAAACTCAACCTCTTTTGTTCACTTATTCAGACGATGGTCAAACTAGGCGCAGATCAAAGCGGGTCCCTCCTAAAAAACATAGACGAAAGGATGGGAAGGAAACATGTCGTAGGCATAAGTTGTATGTGGATTTTGAAGAGGTAGGTTGGAATGATTGGATTGTAGCTCCCCCTGGGTACGATGCTTATTATTGTGACGGAGATTGTCCATTCCCATTAGCCGATCATTTGAACACTACTAACCATGCTATAGTACAGACACTTATGAATTCAGTAAATCCTAGTATAGCTCCAAAAGCATGTTGTGTACCAACAGACCTTTCAACAATATCCATGCTGTATGTGGACGAGGAAAATAGAATTACGCTTAAAACGTATCAGGATATGGTAGTTGAAGGGTGTGGATGTAGGTAGAATCAATCAATTCTACTAAGGTCTAAGGTTTTGGAAGAAGAGATCTTCTGGGTCTCCAAATGGAAGTGTGTCTGGGAGCTTTACGGAAGGTATTGAGAAATGAAGTTTGCTTGCTTCTTCAGTTCATGGGACCTACTTCTTATGGCACCTGACATCATGCAGCTGTGCTTGTGCCGTCACTGTGAAGCAGAAAAGGTATCGAAGTTAGAAGTCAGACACCTACATAATTTTATGACACGACTATAGCACTGTAGTCAAACGAACCGAAGTAAGACGTGTTCTAACTAATGACGTCATGGTAAATGAAAAATGGATAGTAATAACTGACTCAAATGTTGTAACATACATTGCAATATTTTATTCTTGCATGATGTGTACAATGGTAATTTACCACCAATATGTTGGTGCAATACCTTTAAGTACTTTTGTGCAATGTAAACAAATAAGGATAACTATTTTTTCTTAATTTTAGTACTAATAAAGATAGTAAGATGCTTTGTGCACTCTTAAATAATAATTAAGAATGCCGTAATGCAAAATGAGAAATAAATGTTGCAACAAATTAAGGGTTTTGTATAAACTATCTTAATTATTTTTACTAATATTTGTCAGCTTACAAGAAGTGACATGACAGTGCCGAAAAATTCAATCACTTTCATACAATAGCTTCGCATGTGAATGTTGTGCTTTGTAAGTGCTAAGTATTGTACTTATTTGGTGGTACATTGTATGAAACGTGAACCCATAGTGAATACCCAAATTATAGAACTAACGCATTTATCTTTTTAATATGATTATTCTGTCCGGGTTTAAATGAATTAATAGCAACTTTATTTCTATCGTGAAACTTTTCATTCTTTTTTTCAGTATCAATAAAAAGTTGAGCTAATGTAATCTCTTCCACCTCCTCTTAATGAATAATTAGACTGAATCATCGATAGGTATATATATTTAAAAGAATAAAAAATAACGATATTTGGTTTTCATACTCGATAGAGAATTCCTGATAGTAACATTTGGTCTGCTTTGTGTATAAAAATGTTATAGTACAAATTATGTTAGAATGATTAAATTTATTTTTTAAGAATCATTAAGTATACTGATTGGGAATAAGATATAAATGTTACCATTCATTGTTGAATAGGTTTGGCACCGTAAGACCTACGTAGGCCTAATGGAATCAAGAATGTTGTTCCCGCTTCTCAATAATATCATACTTCACAATAGATTGTATAAATTATTGTGCATCCCGAATTAATTCGAAAGAAAGTTGATAATTTGTGTTCGTAACTTCCCTTCAAAAACATAGACATATGTGTTTGTTATTGATATAACCTCACTGAGGAGGGGTGCAACAAAAAATCTGGTTTTTAAAAATGTTTATATACTACTAAATATCAATGCATCAAAACTATTTTTTAACTATTGACTATCTCTAAAAATTGATAAAAGTATACAATTTCACGCTATTGTGTAATTGTACGAAAAGCATTCCAACATTTCTATCAGTACCTCTGTAAAATTCCGCCTCTATGAATTATAAACTAAAATAAATTAACAAATTTAATCCATACTCTTAAATAATAAGCTATTTTGTGGTTAAAATTTTTAAAAATCAGCATTGGATGTTTTAAACGATTTAACCATCTTCGTCTAACCAAGTATAGTGGTAAACCTTGATCACTTCCTTAGTACCCGTGTGAAATAAGTGAAGTGTAATAATTGTCAGCAATTATCCTTTTTTGTATTAATTCTGTTTATTATGTATATACGAAAGTACATGCTTGTACATATATATATATATATGTGTGTGGATGAATGGATGAATGTATTTTGTATGTATGACATTGTAAGTATGTGTGTTTTTACGTGTATAATAATAATAATGATAATTGCAATACCATCATATTTCTGTTAAATCAATGTTCCAAGCTTTACCTTTGTATATAAAATCTTATATATATTATACCGGTATTACTTTTGTAAATATATTCTTTACTGTGTGAGGTTTCCGCTCCACAAACAATTAGCTTCATAAAATTGTATTTTCATAATATTCAGTACAGTAAAGAACATCAAGTGTGAAACATAAATAGTTAAAAAGTAAAATATATCATTGTTAGCGTCAGATACAAGTTCTATTTTTAATTTGAGGAAAGTTTATGTGTAAATTTTTCTTAGAATAGAGGCAATGTAATTTTAAAATATCAAAGAATGTAATCAAGGTGAAATATTTATTGCTACTATTTTTAGAACGTTGTTATCTGGAATTATACTTGACAGATTAGTAACTGCTGTTTATTGAAGAATTTACACTAATCATATATATATATATTTATATTTAAATATGAATTAATTGTGAAGACATGAAGTATTAAAATTTTGAAGACGAGGTATTAAAATATTACTGATTTTAAAGTGCCTTGAAACCGATCATTATTAATTAAATTTAACAGAATATGCGTGCAAACTGCAATTTTTACAATGACAAGTAAAATGTAATGTAATCAATGACATGTTTTCTTAAAAAGTTATGTTATTAAGGCTTTTCACTAAAAATAATATTATCTTCAAAATAAAATAAAAAGAAATATCATGCAAATGTTTCTTGATAAATTATAATAAGAATAGTGTTATAAATGATTCTATGCAGTGAATACTCTAAATTACATAGTTACTATTCACCTACGTTATTTACTATAAATATTTATCTTACTTCCACAAATGCTATTTTCTATGTTTTTATTTGTCTTACAAAATCAAAGTGTACAAAATCATATATGAAATTGCTCTTCTGCTCTTCGACAAGATAGTTTTGTATAAAGTCGTACATTGATTATTATACTTTTGAAGTAGAATTGGTGCTCTACTTCTATCCATGGGTATTGTACAACAAAATAGCCTTCAAGACTCAAATTTTTAAACAGTGCCATTTACTTGTATAGTGCCTTATATAAATATCAAAGCTATTTTTTTTAAATGAACTCTGTACCTGGAAAACAAAGATTTATTTATTTGTGCCTAGTTTGTACAGATCGACTTCTCTGTAAGTACGTTTAGGAAGAAGTCAAGGTGTGAATAGTGTATCATTGTATATTTTTTGAGTGTACAAATTGTAAATATTCGAAATATCTCGAAATAAAACGTATTATATACAATATTTGACGTTTTTATGTATTTTTGACAGAAATGAAACAAAATCCTGTAACAGTTTCTAATTTCCTAGCGCACTGTGTATAAAATGTACAATTAATATTTAGTTCCAATCATTAGAATTTTTTAAGTTAAGTTTACAAGAGCACTATTAACTTATAGATGACAGCAAGTTGTTCTTTCTTTTCAATGGATTTTGTATAGAGAGACAATATTCAAAACAATTCAAATAAATCCAAACTTTGACCAAAAAGAAATTGAATCATTAATCAGGAATCATCAGTGCAGTTTTTCTGATGTTTTGTATCTTTTTCATTGTCGAAAGAGTTTCCTTATTGGAAGTATCTTTCTGAACAGTAAAACTAAGTACTCTCTACAGTGAATAAAATAACAAAATTAAAAACTGCACGGATGGTTCCCTAATTAATGGTTCAATTTGTTTTTGAGCAAAGTTTGAATATTAATCTCTCGAATTTCTTTGAATATTGTCCCTCCACACGAAATACATTAGAAAAAATAGAAAAAAACGTGCTGCCATCTATTGACATTAGTCAAGACTTTACACACACCTTAAGTCAGTAGCTAGTACTGTAAATCTAGCCTAGTTTACATCTTCAGTAAACTTTTGTTTAAGGTATTAGGATAAAACTGAAAATGAGACGACAAAAATTAACGGAAAAAAAAAGAAAGAAAAGAAAAAGAAAATCTTTACGTTTTGAGGAATTCGGCTGCAAGTAATATTTGATCTGGAGATGTCTTCAATTTAAAGGCTATTAATCCAATAAGCACCAAGTACATACTTCTGCAATACAATTACATAAAAAATTGTTTTCTTACTGTCCCTTTTCCTTGATGGTAGTAATACTTTTAAAAGCAATATTTTGTGTAATGGAAGGAATATTTTTTAAGAAAATTGTGAAAATTCGTTGAAAATTTGAAGATAGTTTCTAAATGCATGAAATTATTTCAACGGCATCTTTGAGTAGGTTAGATAATATATTTGTATTTTAATCCTCAAATCCTTCTCAATCAACCTTCTAAGTTATCAATGACATAAATGAAATGGAAAGCTTTCACCTACGCAACTAATATAGTTTGAGTTAATCGACTCCAAATCGAAATTATTTCAAGGATATTTTCTCCCCCTTAGTCTCGATATTTTAGAAAAAAAAATAATCCTTTTAATACAGAAATACAAGTAGCTTTAGAAAAAGTGTTTAAAGCTTTTAACAATCATATTATTTATGTCCGCTTCTATCACCGTCAGAAAATGTGCAGGTTCACATCATTTGAAAGATGCCTACTCTATAACTCATAATAATATGACCCACTTGCACAATACTTTTAGAGTTGTCCATCTTTTGAGTTTGTTCAAATTCAGTACAATTATAATATATATATATATAAAGACAATAAATTAATACATTTCAAACATGATTTTAAAAAAAAATTTAAGAAAATGGTCTGTAAAATTATTTTCATTTGCTTTATCTAAGCACTTCTTAACACATCTTCAACTTACTTTGAAACAGTGAAATTATATGTACAAACTTTTTTTAAGTTTGCACAGAAAATGTATACTTTTCTGTTCTTTCAAAATTTTATTTTCGTAATATGGTGAAGAATTCAAATCTATGATAAATTTTCATACAGTATCAAAGTGTACCAAACACTATGAAATAATCCCAATAAAGATAAAAAATCCAAATGTAAAAAAGTATTAAAATAAATACACAATTATCATCAGCATAGTCTTCCTTAGCCTCGGAATATAACCGTAGGACATCTAACTCAAATAAACAAATAATAGAAACACACAATTACAAATCAATTGGTGACGTTATTTTACTTTAATTGCCAGTGTAGACAAGAAGCTTGTAGCGTTTCGCACCACTAAGAAATAAGGTCTCCATGTTAAATATGTAGAGTTCAAGAAGAATCATATCTTGTTACATGAGAGTGCATATCCATATGGTGAGGCAAACACCCGTAGGATTAACAATCAAGATAGAAATGTATGGATAAAAGCTTTGCTTGAGATTTCAACATTATCGGAAATAAGAGCTTAACACATTAAAAGATCTTGCAGCAGAACGTGAAGGGAAGGTGCACCGTGTAACAACAACAAACATGTTTCAACACTTATCTCCTACAGAATTTCAGTCTTTTCTATAAGACAAAGAGGACGACCAGTAACCCAACATCGATGTCCTGCTCCCAAGTTGCAGAAGATACGTTTGAAATCAATATCCAATGCATCTTAAACAGCCATCGTTTATTATCAACACAGGTTTAGATTTTACTCAAAGTAGCGTTAGATGTTTTCATATCAACACTGGCATTGAAGGAGAGTAGTAACGAATGGCCATAACTGGGTGTTTCTTTATTATACTGATTCGGGAACAACAGCTTGGTTTATTGAGTCACAGCAGCCATTTTAAAGGTCTTCGAAGAGAAGACATGTGCATGGAAGTATGGTGAACTATGAGGGCCCTGTTCACTAGGAATGCTTTTGATAAGATCCTGAAGTGAATCTGTTAAAGCAAGTACGTATATAATTCTTTTTGTTACTGTTACCCCAGAAATTTGAACAGAGACCAAACCTTGACACTTCATGTTCCGGTTTTGCGAGAAAAATTTAGGATTTGTATAGAAAGCCTACTACAGCCAGCATATAGAGCATATAGACAAACTCTATTGCCTGGGATTTGTTTGTTTATTTATCAAACTTTCAAATGCAACCAGCAAGAATAATTTATTGGAATAATTAACAATAAACAGAAATATTAACAATAATTTGAAACAAGTGAAAAGAATGCGGCCAGGGCCTATATGTAAAGGTATCATTTCCGTTTTCCTAGTGAACTAAGGAAAAACCCTGAATATACCTCAGTAAGGCCGGCTATCCACCGGATTTCAACCGGAATCTCCTTATTTCAGGGCAAGAATGTTAAATACTAGCTTAAGATTACAATGGTGGAGGAGCGTTGGACAGGTACCATAGAATCCAATAAACTGTACTTTATAGAATACGCCTGCAAATGTGTGTTCGAAGGATGAATATTTAGCTTCGAAGCTGCAAACTTATGACTTACTCTAACAATTATGATAGACGCATCTCTTCATGTTGGTTAAGTATTTTAGTGTGATTTATTTAGTGACTTTCCTAGATGATCTGAACTTACTTTTCTCGTAAGTTTTCTTTTAAAGTCGTTTCGATAGTATTGTAAATGAACTAACTCGGGCTGTTTTTGTTTTGCACAACTTCACTTAACACCTTTTTCTGTTTGAAGTTTAACTTCCACTACGTGTGAGGTGGACCCGGAATTGATCTCGAGCTTCCTCGCGGGTATATGTTTAGTATACGCATCGAAGACGCGGGAGGTTTGAGTTTGATTTCTGGTGAAAGTTCATGTAGTTCGGATCTCACGTTAAGCTGTAGATCCACATCTTATACATCTGTATATCCTTGACATTGGAACTGAATAGTTGTTTGAGTTCCTCATATTGTCACTAGAAAGCAGCATAATAGCATAGACCTGTCCTCTAGCATCGTTTTTTGGTACTGCTTGTGGATCTAGAAGCAATTCTTCGCATTGCTACCATTAAGGTATATGATCTGTGGCGTTACTTACCCTACCGAAAGTTAAAATAGAAAGACTGTGAAAAAGTGTAAACGCTTCTTGTCATCACTGAAAAAAATATATACTAAAACTAGTCAAAATATATACAGTGTAATGCTATACTTGCAATGTGCGGGAGGAAGGTATGCTGTAGCAGTTTCTGATAATTGCAGTGGAATCAAGAAATCTGTGAAATGGAATGAGAGTTCGGAGCTAGAGATAATTGTGACTGCATAATTTCTGATCTTCGGTGATCTAATTTTACTTCTCGAGCATGCGAAAATAAATAGGTTAAGAATGGTCGTCCAACTTCTCAATCTAATATTTCCACTAAAGTGAAAACATGTATTCGACATTTTAATAATACAACTATTCATGGTTATGTGATTGTTGTTCTACAAACAAGTTTTTTTTTTTCGAATGATAAGAATATTTGGAGCAATGGAGGATATAATTACATTAATAATGTACACAAAACTTTTGAAAATGCACTGTCTTTCTCAATGTCATTTGCAAACAGTAATTATGAAAAAAAAAAAAAACTTTTAGGAAATCCAGCCCTGATCATACGCTTGATGAACAAAAGAAAATAGCGATAAACACAGAGACATTATGAAACGTTTTATTGATGTTGATTTCTTGGTCAAACATGAACAGGCTTTCAGGGGTCAAAATAAGAGTACAGACTCTTCAAATAGAGAAAATTACGTATAACTGCTAACTCTTATTAAGAAATACGATTCAATATTAAGCAGCCAATTAGAAAATTCTAATGTGTTCAGTGGATTATATAATATAATTCAGAATGATGTACTAGCATATGTTTCTAATGTGTTGCTTTCATATATATATATAAAGAAATTTTTAAAACTAGTTTCATTCGATAATCCTCGATGAAGCTACAAATGTAAGTAAGTTTTCCCAGATTTTGTGAATTCATTGTGCAGGGTCCGATGGCACAGGTGAGAAAAGATCTATAGGTTTTGTTAACGTTACTGAAAATCGTCAGCTGAAGCTCTTCACAACATTGTCTAGGAAGTATTGATGGGTACAACTGTGCTTCAAATTAGTAGCACAAAGTTATGATGGTACGGCGGTTTTTTCGAGAAATTTGAATGAATTTCAGGCATCGTGACCTACTGCCATTTTCATCTATTGTTTCGCTCACAAATTAAACTTTGTATTGCCTCAGGCGACCTGTAACTTTAGAGATTGCAAATTGTTCTTCCTGACGTTAAAAGGATTATCAACATTTTTTCTTAAGTCCAGAAAATAATATAATTCTCGTTTAGTTAGAACTGTATTAGAATGTCGCAAGGATCTAATTTCATTTCCACTAAAGTGAAAACATGTATTCGACATTTTAATAATACAACTATTCATGGTTATGTGATTGTTGTTCTACAAACAAGTTTTTTTTTTTTTTTCGAATGATAAGAATATTTGGAGCAATGGAGGATATAATTACATTAATAATGTACACAAAACTTTTGAAAATGCACTGTCTTTCTCAATGTCATTTGCAAACAGTAATTATGAAAAAAAAAAACTTTTAGGAAATCCAGCCCTGATCATACGCTTGATGAACAAAAGAAAATAGCGATAAACACAGAGACATTATGAAACGTTTTATTGATGTTGATTTCTTGGTCAAACATGAACAGGCTTTCAGGGGTCAAAATAAGAGTACAGACTCTTCAAATAGAGAAAATTACGTATAACTGCTAACTCTTATTAAGAAATACGATTCAATATTAAGCAGCCAATTAGAAAATTCTAATGTGTTCAGTGGATTATATAATATAATTCAGAATGATGTACTAGCATATGTTTCTAATGTGTTGCTAAGAAATTTTTAAAACTAGTTTCATTCGATAATCCTCGATGAAGCTACAAATGTAAGTAAGTTTTCCCAGATTTTGTGAATTCATTGTGCAGGGTCCGATGGCACAGGTGAGAAAAGATCTATAGGTTTTGTTAACGTTACTGAAAATCGTCAGCTGAAGCTCTTCACAACATTGTCTAGGAAGTATTGATGGGTACAACTGTGCTTCAAATTAGTAGCACAAAGTTATGATGGTACGGCGGTTTTTTCGAGAAATTTGAATGAATTTCAGGCATCGTGACCTACTGCCATTTTCATCTATTGTTTCGCTCACAAATTAAACTTTGTATTGCCTCAGGCGACCTGTAACTTTAGAGATTGCAAATTGTTCTTCCTGACGTTAAAAGGATTATCAACATTTTTTCTTAAGTCCAGAAAATAATATAATTCTCGTTTAGTTAGAACTGTATTAGAATGTCGCAAGGATCTAATTTCATTTCCACTAAAGTGAAAACATGTATTCGACATTTTAATAATACAACTATTCATGGTTATGTGATTGTTGTTCTACAAACAAGTTTTTTTTTTTTCGAATGATAAGAATATTTGGAGCAATGGAGGATATAATTACATTAATAATGTACACAAAACTTTTGAAAATGCACTGTCTTTCTCAATGTCATTTGCAAACAGTAATTATGAAAAAAAAAAAAACTTTTAGGAAATCCAGCCCTGATCATACGCTTGATGAACAAAAGAAAATAGCGATAAACACAGAGACATTATGAAACGTTTTATTGATGTTGATTTCTTGGTCAAACATGAACAGGCTTTCAGGGGTCAAAATAAGAGTACAGACTCTTCAAATAGAGAAAATTACGTATAACTGCTAACTCTTATTAAGAAATACGATTCAATATTAAGCAGCCAATTAGAAAATTCTAATGTGTTCAGTGGATTATATAATATAATTCAGAATGATGTACTAGCATATGTTTCTAATGTGTTGCTTTCATATATATATATATATATATATATATATATATATATATATATATATATATATATATATATATATATATATATATATATATATATATAAAGAAATTTTTAAAACTAGTTTCATTCGATAATCCTCGATGAAGCTACAAATGTAAGTAAGTTTTCCCAGATTTTGTGAATTCATTGTGCAGGGTCCGATGGCACAGGTGAGAAAAGATCTATAGGTTTTGTTAACGTTACTGAAAATCGTCAGCTGAAGCTCTTCACAACATTGTCTAGGAAGTATTGATGGGTACAACTGTGCTTCAAATTAGTAGCACAAAGTTATGATGGTACGGCGGTTTTTTCGAGAAATTTGAATGAATTTCAGGCATCGTGACCTACTGCCATTTTCATCTATTGTTTCGCTCACAAATTAAACTTTGTATTGCCTCAGGCGACCTGTAACTTTAGAGATTGCAAATTGTTCTTCCTGACGTTAAAAGGATTATCAACATTTTTTCTTAAGTCCAGAAAATAATATAATTCTCGTTTAGTTAGAACTGTATTAGAATGTCGCAAGGATCTAATTTCATTATTTGAAAACTGACAGATCTAGGCGAAAAATAAGATCAATAAGCAGTAATGGCTGCTTGTGAGATTTTAGTTTCACTAAAACTTTGAATTCAATTGTATATTGAAGATATTTTCAAGCATTTTCCTTCTGACTGATGTGATGTTTTCCATCTTGCAAAAGAAATCCTGTTACACTAGTTATTATATTAGTAAAATAAAATAACTGAAATATGAACTGGAATAAAAACGTGAACAATTTGAAGAATAATGAGAGAAGACGGTATAGGAAGGAAAATATGTATGTGAGTCAGAGAGAAAGAGGTAAAGATTGCATGATGATTTTGATTTTAAGATGTCTCATAAACACCAATTCGCAAGGCCAAGACAGATTAAAAAATTACCACTAATCTCTATTGAAAGAGATCTACTTTCGGAGCTACGAATAGATGGAATACGAAGCTACGAAATACGACAGACTTCTATGACAGGTTATTAATGATTTTGGCAAAAAATCAGAGTGGTTGAAGCTTATTTCAAGTAGTTCTAGTTTCAGGCAACTTTAAAACTATTATTATTATTATTATTATTATTATTATTATTATTATTATTATTATTATTATTATTATTATTATTATTATTATTATTATTATTATTATTATTAATTTAATATCGGTTGTAGTAAATGTACTAGTAGTTAGAGTAATATTAGGAGTAGTATAACAGCAAAGGTCGGTGTCTTAGTTATTATTTATAGCAATTATTTTAAATCAAATGTTTAATGATTAGAGTTTTCAGAAAATAGACAACGAGCTTCATCGGCTCGCTTACCCAAAGTAAAATTTCACCACGCACCATTGTCTCTCAGGCATGCTATTCCATAGGCAGATATACTAATATTGCTCACACCAAGAACAAGCTGTTTGCATCATAGGATACAGAAATAGCCTACATGGTAATATCACCTGCTTGAAACTATAAAAGTCTCAGACTCAACTGAAGAGAAATTCGAGTAATTCTCTCTTCTCCCTACAAACTATTATATTTCAATAACAAATTGTAAAGGTAAAGGTAATTCTATGACAGTCTTGGGAAGTAACGTAACGCAAGTAACGCGTTACTTGTAACGCGTTACTTTTTAAGTAACGTTTCCTAGTAACGCGTTACAGTTTTTACAAAGTAACTGTAACGGTAACGCGTTACAAATTTTTAAGTAACGTACCTAGTTTGCGTTACTTTTTTCGCGTTACATTTCGGATGAGCAACTACAATATATGTATTTTTTTTTTTTTTCGGAAACAAATGTTTCTTTCCTGTAAGTGAATTTCTCAGAATGAAACAATCGAGTATGAACTACATATGTCAGTGACCGACAGTCACCGACACACAGAGAAACAGATAAGTTCGTAGTGCCACTTGCTGTTTTTGGAAGATGAGGATGGAGAGGTCGTAGATTTTGACAGCTCCAAATCAATACATTCAGTGAGTGAACTAGGAGTGCAATGATTCCGGTAGTCTATTTTACTTTGATTGGTGTTGTTTTAATAAAGATGGAGAACGAAAATATTTTGCCGTTCGAACATTTGAAAGAATACTTTTTTCTTAAGAGCTGAGGATCATGGTGGACAGTGTTTAAAAGTAAAGTGTCTGAAGTGCCCCGGCGGAAAATATCAACAGCTAGGGTGCCATAATTTAACGATATACAGTAAGGGGTTATTACGAATAAACTGTTATGATGAGCAGGTATACTTTATTACTAGAAAATAGTTTGCTGATGGTATGTAATATTGGAGTTCTTTCAGATCAGTTTGCTTATCCTAGAGTCCCGTTGATTATAGAGTTTGAAACTAGCTTTAAAAAGCATGTATCGATTTTAGAGTTACTTGCAAGTTTTGATTCACCCCCAGTTCATATGTTCTCATTTTATTAGTTGTAGTGTAAAATGAGAACATAGTTGTAGTGTGTTGTGTTTTATTAGTCATTTTATTAGGTGTAGTTTCTCTATATTCTGTATTTTTAATTTTACATAGCAACATTGTTATTATTAGTTTAGCAGAATAATAAAAAGCAACCATTTTTTTCTAACGCATAAGGATGAGCACGAGTCAAGATAAAACTCGACTCGACTCGAATTCAAGTCGAGTTTCGAGTCAAGACAAAGGCAATATTCTCGAGTCGAGTTCCGAGCCGAATCAGTTTTTCGCGTCCAGTCGAGTCCAGTCGAGTTTGATAAACGGCTCGTTCGTTTTAACTCGTCTTGAAACCATGGCCTGATTATACTGGAAAGCGAAAGCCATAAGAAATGTAAGCTAAGCAGTAATATGGAATACTTTTAGTGTTGCTCACGAAAGGGGACATTGTTCGCATCTCGTCTCGTCTCGATAGCGAGACCACATGAGATTTTTTTTTAATAACAAGCTCAGCTCCGCTCGACTCAACTGAGAAGATGACTCGAGCCTGCTTGCTTGGGGTGAACCATCGACTCTTGCTGGCTTGGGTGGGATGAGCCATCTGCTCGGTTCGGCTCAACTGAGCCGAGGGCTCTAGCCGACTTGGTTGGGTGAGCTGTTGACTCGGCTCACTTCTCGGTTCAAGTCGATAATGATTGAGCTGTGAGTCGAGCTGCTCGAGTCGCTGACAATTCTAAACCCGGGCCGAGCAGTTTTGAAGATATTTGGCCAGTGCCCTATAACTTTTAACAGTGTTTGGCTCGAGCTCGAATACTCAACCTAGACCCTCAACCCAAATTCAGAATCTCGTGAACAATGTTCTTGACTCCTAGACTTCACGACTACAGAGGTTGGCAATCAATTAGCTTTTAGTATTCAAATACAAACCGCCTATCTTTCATGTTTATATACAGTGTCGTTATAATTAATAATAATAATAATAATAATAATAATAATAATAATAATAATAATAATAATAATAATATAAGTTGTAGTAGTATTAGTGTCATTGATAATAATTATATTGTCTATGTAATATACTTGAAAAGAGTACTCGAAACTACACACCGGATTTGGCTCGACTCGAAACTCGACCCCAATTCGAGTCGAGTTGGAGCAAATTGAGCAGAGTTCTTGGGTCAAGCTCAAAAATGTATGTTTCTAGTTGAATCGAGTTTCAAGGAAAACTCGCTCAAACTCGCTTGTGTCCATCCCTACGAGTAACATAGTATGGCATTTTATCAATGTTACATTATATGAAAATGTTCATATAACAAGTAAAAATTTGTCCTTGCATTTACATAAAGCGATTCAGAAGTAAATAATAATAATAATAATAATAATAATAATAATAATAATAATAATAATAATAATAATAATAATAATAATAATAATAATAATAATAATAATAATAATAATAATAATAATAATAGCGGTAGTAGTAGTAGTAGTACGGAAAATTGAAGTTATAATTTTTTTCACATATTTAAAGTTTCGAGCCTAATAGTAACGCGTTACTAACGCGTTACATTCGAAGTAAAGTAACAGTTACTTTTGGGGGGCAAGTAACGCGTTACTAACGCGTTACATTTTAAGAGAAAGTAAAGTAACTTGTAACGCGTTATATTTTTACAAGTAACTTACCCAACACTGTTCTATGTCTATTAGTTTTTGTAGGAGGAGTTATTTCTAAAACCTTTCAGGGATAATTAATAATTCGCTCATGTAAATAACTGGTATCACATGGTCAAGAAATTTGTAAGTTGGATCTTATAGAAAAAAAAATGGCTTTTATATGAGTCTCTGATTTGCATTCATGTATAATATAAAATAGAAATTCAATAAATTAATTAATAAAAATGTCCCCGTTTTAATACTATCGAAAATGGAAAAACTTTGGATTGATTTCGTTTTGAAAAATCTCATAAATTTCTCATCTATAAGGAAAAATTTTGTCCAATCCTTGAAATTATGATTCACTTCAATGCTTGGTATAAAACAGAAATTTAACCATCAAAATAAATAAAGATGTCTTCTGTTTTTGGCTCTATGAGACTTAAATATAAGGCGTTCAACTGGAAATAGGGTTAAAAGTTGAAACAATAAATTTAAGGAGCGTTTTATGTCTACCTTTCCTCATGAAGTATCGGTAAATGTTATGGTAGCAAAGAACAATTCATAACCTTCTTTGTTGATTAGTGTTACATTCCCTCGCGCCTCCAGAAAAAAGCCAGTAAAGCTAGATCTTGTACCAAAAATCACAACTGAGAAAAAAATGGAAATTTGACGAAAATGTCGATCGCGGCTATCTCTAACGAAATGCCTTATATACTTAACTGCATGAAATTTAACTGTTAATATACTAGAATATTCTGCATAATGCAGTTATTTGGTTCGAAGACGTCACGTTGTTTTAGGTCTATTTACAAAAGGTTAAAATTTAATTTGTTCATCATAAATATTTAGGACAATAAACAAGTTTGAAATAATACTAATAATATTTGGTCCTCCCCTTTGGTCTAGTGGCTAGCCCGTGTGTCTTTTAGTGTTGCGTGTTTTCGGGTTCGATTTTCAGTAGGAGAGCACGAAAGTTTAACTTCCATTAATTATCCGTTTCCTTTAACCCAAAGGGCATAATCCTGAAACGTTAAACTAAAAAATAACTATTTCATTTCATCATTATTACTATAAATTAAATTAATACAGAAAATCTTTTTAATCATAAAAATTACCAAAATAAATAATAAATAAATAAAAATAAAATAAAGAAAAATTCGTACGTATTTCTACAATTGTAAATGAAAACGAAATCTTTCAATTTTACATCCCACGGTTACATCCTGTAGTCTCAAGGAGTCGGATTATTAGTGAAATGAATGGTTAAGAACAGTGTGCGAATTAGATAATCTATATTGGGGGGGATAAAATTAGGCCAAAGGACATAATCTGAAGGTTCAAATTTCAAAATGAGACAATAAATGCCTTACCTCCCATATATCCATATATATATATATATATATATATATATATATATATATATATATATATATATATATATATATATATATATATATATATATATATAACTAACTCTATGGCCTATGGAACCCGGAGGTTCAGTGCCGCGTTCACAAAAGCTCTCCACTGACTTCTATCCTTAGCTAATTGCATCCAGTTTTTACTTTGTATTCCTATCTCTGCGAGATCCATTTTAATATTATCCTCCCATCTGCGCCTAGGTCTTCCTAATGGTCGTTTTCCTATGGGTCTACCAGTCAAGACTTTGAAAGCGTTTCTACTTTCTTCCATTCTAGCTACATGACCTGCCCACCTAAGCCTCCTAGACTTGACGACCCTATCAATGTTGGGTAAACCGTATAAACTATGTAGTTCCTCGTTATGAAGCTTCCGCCATTCCCCATTCTCGTTCCTCTTGGGTCCGAATATTCTTCTCAGGATTCTGTTCTCAAATACTTTCAGTCTATGTTCTTCCCTCAGAGTAAGCGACCATGTTTCGCAACCATACAGAACAACAGGCACGATTATCGTTTTATATATTTTAAGCTTCAAATTCCTCGACAGAATTCGCGACGACAAGAGATTTTGAACCGAGTAGTAACACGAATTCCCTGCTTTTAGTCGACATTTAATTTCTTCGTGAATATGATTTTCGTCTGTTAATATTGATCCTAAATATTTGAAAGTATCCACTTTATCAAAAGCATTATTTAATATTTTAACGCCTCCACAATTTGCCGTATTACGGTCCCGACACACTTCCATGTACTTAGTTTTCTCTGCATTTACTTCTAAACCCATGTCCCTGCAAGCGTTTAATACGGTCCCTGCAAGCGTTTACGCTCGTAAGATCTCTGCATTTATTTCTACTGTTCTCCTATCCTCCCCTATTAAATTTACATCATCAGCATATGCCATAACCTGGTGAATGCCGTTCAACTCTAGGCCCTGGTTGCTATCTTTGATTTTCCTTATGGCGTATTCCAGCACAAAGTTAAATAATAATGGCGACAACGCATCTCCTTGTTTCAGGCCATTTTCAACGTGGAAGCTCGTGGACAAAAATTTTCCTACCCGGACTTTACTTTGGGATTCACTTAAACATATCTTAATTAATCTAATTAGCTTTCTCGGTATTCCAAGTTCTGTAAGAACGTTGTATAATGTTTCTCTCCTAACCGAATCGTAAGCCTTTCTAAAATCAATAAATAGTTGATGTACCGGGGTATTGTATTCCCACTTCTTTTCGAGTATTTGGCGAATGGTAAATATTTGGTCGACAGTTGATCGATTTCGTCTAAATCCGCACTAACTATATATATATATATATATATATATATATATATATATATATATATATATATATATATATATATATATATATATGTGTGTGTGTGACATCTGTAATAAATAAGATATTTATTAATTTAATAAATCTACCGACAATAACTATCCACATATATATTGTCTGACATACACACACCCCACTAAACCTTTCTGAACGTGTTTTAATGTTGTACTCACTCTTGTCCCTGTAGCTCTCTAAGGTTTATTTAGTTAATAATTCGGCCCGAGCGATAGCCATGATCACAAGCATATGTTAATTTTTCCACTCATATTGAAAGCTTCCACTTTGCATTAATACATACAATTGCGAAAAGAAACCTACTTCAGTCTTGTGAAAACCACTAAAATTATCAGTTAAACCGGACACTTTTTTTTTTTTTTTTTAAAAAAAAAGAAAATCTAGATATTAGCCTATCAAATAAGAAATGGATTGTTGCTGGTCCCGATTTCTCACATCAAGGTCAAATCGAAGGCCAAATATTTAAAATCTCTCAATTCAAATTTCGAGCTTGTGCTTCTACTTCCCGCTAAAGCTGTGCTCATCACGACTTTCTTTCTCCAAATATCGATTCCGTGATGGGCACGGAAAGTCAACACTTAAAAATTACTTTACTGTTAGGTTGAAGATGAGTTGATTCACTATGGGCTACGTTATTCAAATAAAGTAAAACATTACACTAAAGTTTTTCAGACAACATTAATTGCGTGGACAGCAAACTGTACAGCGAAAAGATGGAAAAATGAAGGGTTAACTTTAAAAAAAACCGCTCCAGTTAAAATGCTTATACAGACACGGACAATGACACGGAGAACCAGTCGTATTAACAAATGCTGAAACAAATCTTGAATTATTCGCTTATTCACCTAAAAATCACTTTCATTAACATGTCTGCTCACTAGGAGCGTATCCCCCAGCGTGTACGTTAACATATACTTACGAGAGAATACCTATATCTCAGATTTTGAGTACAGTTTCAAAAGTTCATTTCCGTAAACTGTAAAAGCAGTGATTACTATGCTAATTATCACAAATTAAATGCAACTTTTGAGTTGCATACACACAACCTACTAGGGAATGAAGACCATGTGCTAACAAAGAGTACACTGGAAAATGAAATAACATGTTATAACAAAAATTAAAATAAGATGATAATCGATACAAATATAGAGGATGAATATGACATATCCGAACTTCGCCAAGTATGGTAGAAGAAGCTATTTGTTTACTTCTTCTTGGCCAACCGCTAAGAACATTTATAAATCTATATGTGGCTTTGTTATACGCAATTAGTACATTCAAATTCACAAACGATGACGAACTGAAGAGTACGAAGGTACAGTTGCAAGTAACAACCGTAGTCATAATAATATAGTTCTACTAAACAACGTTGAAAATAGTGGGTAATTAGGTGGTAAGTAGAAATGACCAAAACTGAACAGTTTACATCGATCATTTCGAAATACAGCTAGAAGATTAAATTTACAAGAAATAACAAAAATCAGTGAAATTTGGAGTTATACTAAGCCTAGTTTGAGGGGGAAAGCGAGCATCCCCGATGGGGATACTTCAGCTGACTTCTTTGGGGGGGAACAAAATGTGATTGAGGGGGAAAATCCCCCTCATCCCCCCCGGTAATTCGCACCCTGGTTAAGAAAAGAAAAAAAAGAAAGAAAATGAAATGAAATCTTTCAGTCCAACATGCCATGATTATGCCTTTGAGACTAAGGCAGACTGATGATTAAGGCAAGTGAATGATGATGGAATAATCGATGGAATGAGAATGTGGGAGGAAATGGAAGTATCCGAAAAATTTCACGAATACGATGCTGTCCACCACAAAATTACTTGGCCGGGGATCGAACCAGGGACCCCGCTCACCACTGAACCACTGTGCGCCCAACGATTATGAAAATAATTGATGAAATGAGAATGTAGAAGGAAATGGAAGAACTCCGAGAAGACGTATGGATACAATGTTGCTTATCACAAATTAACATCACCTGGGATCGAACCAGAGACTCCGCACATCAGAGGTGAGCACTCTACCACCAAGCACCCGTGCCATTTCTTCAATTGAAGTGAATATGCCATATCACAAGTCAATAACCGACTTTATTCATACAGTATTTCCATCTAGATACCCATACGGATTATTCACTGCTTTTATTTGGTTATTTCTAAAAATTTGAATTGGTAAACCTAAATATGTGTAATAATAAATACCGCGTTAAAGCAAAACATCCGATGTTCAAAACAGCATTGTGCAAGGTATTCTTCGGTGGGGACACTCGATCGCAAAGGTGTAGAAGCCTTTTAAAATTAGCCATCCTGAGTAAGTTTTCCTGGGTCTATCTCATTCACACCAGAAACATTCCGGAATGGTACCTAACATAAAGGTTTCAGCCCGCTTCCATCCTTTTCCACTCCCCCGCGTAATGTGTTCGCGAAGGGACGTCATCCCTCATACGGACGGACTAAAATGGCCATATGTACCCAATGACCAGAAGTATAATTTCTAATCCTAATCCTAATGCAAGGTACTTTTTTTAAATAATTTTTCACGACCAATTTTCACCAATTCAATATGATCCAAATACACCGAGCAGATAATTAAGTTTTACGAATTATGAATTTAAATTATAAACTGAAATTTATGACGTTTTGAATTTTTATTGACATGCGTTGAAACTGGTCGGAGATATGCTCAAAACTGTATCTTTCAAATATTGCATGCCTGATCTTCGGTCTTAATGTTCCTTTGTATGGATTATTCGAAATATTTTAAGTTTAAACGGACAGTTAGTCAAACCTCTAGGAATGATATACAACTCCATTTAGGCAATAAATAAACTCATAAGCAAATAAATAAAATAAAGGGTCAGAATTAAGCAAAGTATAAACTGAAATATGAGTAAGTATAACTATAATATGTTGACAAAGATAAACAAATAGACATTTGAACGGTACAATCTCTTAATATCTTGTAAAAACTTCTATTTTGATTTTCTTACACCTAGGATAGGATTTCTCTGATGCAGCTCTACGTATATATATATACGTATATAATTATACGTAGAGCTGCATCAAAGAAATCCTATCCTAGGTGTAAGAAAATCAAAATAGAAGTTTTTACAAGATATTAAGAGATTGTACCGTTCAAATGTCTATTTGTTTATCTTTGTCAGCTTAAATTTCTGTAGTTGATCTGCAAAATCACAAAACACAAAGAAATATCCATAAACCACATCACAAAAGCACAGAAACGTCATTCTTCAAACACAGACAAAAACAATATAGTCAAACAAGAGGATAAGATTGTAGGTAGTTTTATTATATAATTCTAATTAAAATATGTTCAAACATTTATGAACAAAAATTTATAAATATCTTTACTTATAAATCATAAGATATTTTTATGCATATAAATGTCATTCAGGCCTTTTTTTTTTTTTTTTTTTTTATTTCCTAACCCAAAATTGTCTGACAAAAGTGTACGGAAGAATGCTAAAATGAATGTCTAGAACAAAGTTCAACTGATGTCTGAAAGTGAACTGATCAACATCTTGATTATTCAGATAAAAACTCAATTAAATTCTCCGTTATTCGTATCTATTAATTGACCAAGGTTCTAAACTGAATCCTAACGTAAGCACCCCAGTTACCGAAAATTAAGCTGACAAAAACAAACAAAAGGACATTTGAAAGATATGATACCTTGATACTACAAAAATGTGTCTCATGTATTGCACCATTATTTACTCAATGACAGTTTAAAAAACACAGAAACTTGAAGCATTAAATAGGGACACTTAGCTTTCAAGCCTCGAACGACTCATCAACAAAGTATAGAGGGAAGAGCAGAAAGGAAAAAGAATGTCAGAGAGACATGGGATGAGGTAGAACAAAAGTCCTGTGACAATCAAACCTAGTGAGAGGTTTTGTTGGCTTCCTTCGTCAGATCTTCCTGTATTATCCTCAGCCTACCCAAAGATTTTTTTTTTTTTTTTTTTTTTTTTTTTTTTACCACCAGCGTTCTAAATAATATTCTCACCTCTTGCGAATATCTCAGGAGAGTCATGTGTCTCGCCCATTTTAGACACTTCGATATAGTTACTTACGTCAAATATTCTCCTGAAGATGTCAACCGGTGAGCACTCTAACTATACTAATTCAAGTTAGCTATACCTTTCTCATCTATACGTTTGTCGATTTTCGTTTTTATATTATTCGAAATGTTCATAATGATTCACGGTTTGTACTCAAATACCCCATATGGAATTGTAATTTTGGACAGGTGAGACTGTACAATCCAGACATCCCTCAAAACTTCAGTAACATGGTAAATTTTTGAAAATGTAGCTCCCGTGAGGGAAACATACAGATATTATTATTTTCGAGTATATCAACTTTGTTGAATTAAAGTTCTTCAATGTAGACATTGATTGATTGATTTGATTTGTAATTACATAGGCTGTATAGGACAAGACCTAAGTTTAAAGTGGGATTTAAACCATCATACTGTGTTCAATGCTGTCGCATTGGGAATCGCATCCACGCTCTTATCTGCCAAAGGCACGCGCACTAACCACTAAACTAGAAAGGAGTGTAGTGTTGGTTTTGTGCGTGTGGTTGTGTAAGTCAATTTTGAAAATGACAAAGCGTAGATTTAACAGCTGAATGGTAGGTAATAGAAATTTATATTGCTCGAGAATTTTGTTAATTCTAAAAGAAGTATCCAACCCCAAAGTTAGCAGCTAAATCAAGAACTTAACATAGTTTGTCTTTTATAGCTTATTAATAGGTATAATAATAGTTTTTATCACATATCAAAGATTCTATCAAACATAAGAGACTAAACGTATGCCAAGTTATATGCAGCTCTGAGGCTGCTTGCAACATTTCATTAAACTGTTCTAAATCCATCCAATATGGCGTTAAAGAAAACCCCGATAGTATTGTAGAATGCATGTTCTTTCTTTACCCTATAAAAACTTATTCAATGTAATAAGAACTAAGTACAAACAAAAAAAAAAAAGGAAGAAAGAAATATTACTTTATTTATTATGCGAGAAGTCAATTTCTTTAGTAGTATACTCGTTGATATAAATAACAGAATAATTATTTTATAGAAGTGTACTTATAAACGGAAAACAAGAAAATGGAATACTCTTGACCCTTTTAAGTTCTGAAGATTCCTGACAAACGTGGCATAATAAATATGAACAGAAAAATAACTTTTCTCATTTAGATGTAGAACACCATTACATGATTTTATTGATTTGTTTGTTTGTCGATTCCTTTAACAAATTTATAGTGATCCAACTTGTTCCAAAATCTGTATGCATGCTCATTTCCGATTACTACCTTCTAGAATGGCTAGGATGTATCAATAATCGTTTTACGTCAGGGCTATGTGAACCGTCTACTGATCCAATTGTACAAAATTTGTAATTTAGCTTACCACCAATCATAATATAATATCTATCTATAGTATATATATCTTGCAGATGGACCGCACTGGGCATAATCATTCTGTTATATACTAAATTAAAAAAATATAAAATAAATACCAGATACTAACAGTTTTAGCATGCATATTTCATTTTAAAGTGTTCTGAGCGTTTTCTTTGCACCAACTATTACAGTATTTTGATGTGTATCACCAAATAAGATAAGAAGCGTCAATTTGTACCTTATATAATCAAGAAAAGAGAAAGCGTACACCCCACCATTTTTACCCTTTATCTAATTAAAATATAGTGAGAATGGAAAAAGATAATTTTAGTGTAAATTCAAATATTTTTTTTAATTGTTTGTTTCTTTATAATAGCGCTACAATGAAACCAATCATAACTTTTCCATTCGTAAGTTTGACCATGAAAAATTTCAAGATTTTGTAAAATATGTAAGATTTTGAATTACTTTTCGTTTCTTGGTTTTTCTGTTTTGCAGAGAGACAGTAATTTATAAACTAGTTGTATTTTTTTTTTCAGTAATTTAAGCAACTTTTAAATTTTAGAGAGATGTACAACAAACGTTGAGATTTATTTGTTTTCAGTGACATATTGAACTGAGTTTGTTGAATGATTCTAATAGCAACTCTTCATAAAGTTACTATAAGAATGTTATAATAATCTATTTAGCCGCTATAATATGTTGTCAGTAAACTTTACCAAAGTGAAAGTTATACTTTAAAATATTTTGTTTGCTATTTTCACTATTTGACTTATGTTTGTTATGAAATGGTCTTCGTAATGTTCGAACATGAATGTACCAATGTACCCTATTCCGGTACCAAGCTACTCCCCAGTAGAGGCACATTAGTACATAATCTAGATGTTAGAAAATAATTACAAGTGGTCCTCAGCTGGAATAATATTATGGTGTTTTCAATGGAGTATGTAAACTACAGTGTAAGAGAATGAGAAAAATATATTCAAAAATCAAATGCAAAAGCATGAATCTACGATTTAAAAAATAAAAAGTACTTATGCCCCCTTCTCCTCTGCCCTATATTTCATCCAAAAATTTCCAAATTTTTGCTGGCCCGTTCTGGATTAACATCTAATTTTCATTATTATCTTTGCATAATATTTAGATATTTGAACAACTACAGTAATTATTAACACTTAAGGCTATCTCATGTTAAATAATTATGTAAAATATTCAGGTTATATATCGACTGAATATTTTGATGTGATATCAAGTTGACTAGAAAAAATATACGATTGTATGATATGAATTCGCGCATTTGAATGTGTTTGTTGTGTAGCAGTGGGAAGTCAAATTCAAACATGGAAATATCGTGACAGTGATCATTTCTGCTTTAGTTCAAAGTTTCAGACTAGATCAGTAGAAGATGTATCACAATATTTTGATCAAATGATTAGTATATTATTTACTACTAGGTTTCGAAACGTCGTTGGAAAATCAACCAGATAGATATTCAACAAAATCATTTTCAAATTTGCTTCAGGCGTTCTGTTGGTTGCTCTAATGAACAATTCGTTTCGGTTAAAAGTGTGCATCTTTCTCAAACATTGGAATAAACGAGATTTTGCATCAATTGTGAGCAATATTCGGAACCAGTAAAAAATTTCACTACTTCAGAACTATCAACAATCATCAAGTGATTGCTTGTGCTGAATAACCAATGTGTTGCATAATTGGGGACAGAAGAAATTAACATGTTTTAACATGTTTTATAAGTAATTTATCTATAAAATATATATCTTTTGTCGCAGATTGCACAATTATCCTCTATTCTCATAAAGTACTTTTGTAATGGTCTGTAGTTAGAATAATTCGTCCTGTCTTTCTCTAATAAGATAAAACTATTATTCCGGATTTTTATTGTGCAAAAGAAATGAACCAACCTCCTCACATAAAAAATCCAAAACTGGCAAATAAATATGGCACCCATATGCATAGTAACGTTCGTTCCTGTGTATCACAATGAACATAGATATATTGAATATCATGGAATCCCTGCTTCAATCACATTTTTCAACAAATTTTTCTCCAAACTAATTATAATTTTTTACGTTATTTGAATCTTTTCTGTCGTATATCTTTTCTTCAGAAGACAGAATAGGCAGCGGGAAATTGTTTAACATTAGAGCTGGGACAAATTTTCAGCATGGGATTTAAAATGCTGCTTAACATCAGAGCTGAGACAAATTTTCAGCATGAGATTTGAAATTCGCTACAATCCTTGTACAGTATTAAGGGGAACAACTATCATTTGTAAATAAGGTTTTTATTAACACTGTGCAATATGAACATGTTAGGGATCTGCACATTTCAAATTTATCAACCTAATGAGAAATCTTACTTTTTTTTTTTTTTTTTTTTTTTTTTTTACTTAAATCACATTTTATTTAGGAGCTAGTCTTCCATCACTGTTTTCAGTATAGTAGACCTATCAATGTTAACAGCACACCGTAGTGCTATTAACTCTTTGTCCAGTATACCCGTACCCTTCATTTCTTTAGGTAGTTCTCTCCAAAACATGTACGTAGTTTAATGGCTACTTACAGTGTTTCTTCCAGACATACGTACCTATTGGGATACTTTACTTTGCCTTTCGAAGAAAGACAACAACTTCCCGGAGATAACATAAATTAAACTGCTAATACATGTCACTCTTGTGTAGGAAAGTCCTTCTCCAAATAATGTTTCAGTACAACCTCCCATATTTTGTCGCCCCCACCCCTCCCAGGAGAAAAATCTAGAATTAAGCGTACTCATTTACATTATGTTGTTAAGAGAAAAACTATTTTATTCACACTACTTTTTTTTTTAAAAAAATTTTAGAAACCTACCATATTTCCTTCAACTGTAATTCTCGTCATAAATAATTGGTTAAATTTACACTTCTGTACAACTCGCAAGGAAGTATGTATGAGACATGGATATATAGTTTACTATAGATCGGAACTCCATATTCCTTCATCAGGAACAGAATTCGGAACCACTTACATAAAAACAATCGGGTGAGCCATTTGGATACTTGGAAGTCTCAGAGAATTATGTTGATTTATCTTGTGTGTTGCCTTAAATAGACTGATTGGTTGCCTTTAAAATGAAAAGAAAACAACGTTTAATATTTAACAACAAACTGCATCCTTGACTCTCAATATGTTAACAATTATTATATTTCACTTTCGTACACGCAATTTTGGGTTCTATTCTTTCTTCATTAGCTTTAACAGAATAAATGTTGGGTACACAACTAAACAAAAATTGTATCTTCTATAATTCTAACACTGTATTTTTTTATTTATTTTTTTATTTTTTTGGTATTTATGTTATCTTCAAGTTCATCACAAACATATATTAGTGCATGTTGATCGTGAAACATAGCATGCAAGAATCCAACGTGCGAAAATATTTTCACTTCAGTTCGTTCATAACATTGTCATAATTAGAACAACATAATATCATCTTTTGTTGAACAGATACGCACCACAAAACACAATAGAATATTGAATAAATAACACTAAAAATCACAGATGAGCAAATGATTATCCAAAGAAATATGCACGTAGTAATCTAAAAATACCATATTTCTTTTGGTGTGCTACACAAAATTTAGATAAAAAGTTATCATCACTTTCTTCATTCATAAATATGTTATTTACCAAGTCAACTAAAAATGATCTTCTTCCTGCCTCACGAGATGATGGCTCTGGTAACACATAAGGAATAGCAACAGACGCAATTGTGCTGAAAATGGCTATAACAAAAAATATAAATTGTCCCAATAAGTTCTGTTCAGCAATGTCTGTGTGGGAATTATCATCTCTTGGAAACGTAAATGAAAACAGGGGAATGGTGAAAGCCACAGAAGTTTCGTATATGATATTGTTACGTATATAATTACTTAATTCACCAAATTCTAATCTATCCTCACTTCTGCTCGGTTTATCTGAGTCTCCTTCTTCACTGGGATCATCTTGTCGTTCGTAATGATAATTGTTGCTTTGTACACTGCATCCTGTCAGTAGCAACCATATAAACATAGAGGTGTATCTTCTACACAACATCGTGTTAACCTGTAATGAAAATAAATTATAAGTAATTATAACACAGATTCAGTAGTCGAATTGGAAAAAAGAAAAAAATATTACTACCAGTATATTCGCGTGTATAAACCTGTGTTCAACACAGTACAGCTGGAATGATTGTAGACATATTAATTTATTATCGGTATGCCATACCAATGTAAGGTTCTGAGAAGAAACATAAAAAATGCCAATATTTTGTAGAAATATATAGTCTGTGTATCATGAAGGAGAATTCGTGCGAAGAATGTAGAAATATTGTAGAATATATTAATATTTTTGAGTGTATTCACCATATTTGACTTCGTCCTTCTTTGCAATCCTAAAATTAAAGTTGGTTGGTGTTTGTGCAGAAGGCATGTTTATTACGTGTATTTGGACGTGTCGGGCATCAGGGAAATAAGTTTTTGTAGCTGATTTCCGTGCTGTATAGTTTCGACACCCTCTTTACAACCAGCTCATATCGTCCCAACTCGATCACTGATATAGATTGTATAATCTTAGGGTGGCGAGCACCAACCGAGAGTAAGTGAAACTAAAGTAGTAAGTTACTAAGAGAGAAGGAAATCGGCGACTTCCAGTCGAGAGTACTGAACTAAAGGAGTAAATTACTACAGGAGTAAATTTTTCGTTTACTACTGTAGTAAATTTATTTACTCCAAAACTGGTGGAGAGCACCATCAAAGAGTACGCTACTACATTAGTAACTTAAGGAGTAAATAAGGCCAAAATTTACTCCTAAGCAGTAGTAGGAGTAAAGTTAGAGAGTAAGATGAATTCTTTGGTTTCTACGTGTTAAATATCGAATTCTATGGATTACCTAGACTACGAAGAATATATGGAGATGGAGGAAGAAGTAGACATCCCAAGAATGAGAGTTTTAGTAGAGAAGAGACCTATTTGCAATGTATAGTGACGTTGATTTCAAAGAGCGTTTTGGGTTGCTTAAGGAATCTTTTGAGCGGCTGCTTGATATATTGGAGCCGTTACTGCAGCATAATTCTGACAGAAATCGTGCTTTGTCTCCTAGGTTGCAACTTCTTTGTAGATTGCGAATCCTTCGCACTGGTATTTATCAAATCTTAGCAGGGGATCTCATTAACATACATCGTAATACTGCTGGAAGAGCTTTTAACAGTGTGATAGACAGTTCAATTGCCTTAAAGCCACTGTGTGTGTGTCCACGCCACAGAACATACATATATATATATATATATATATATATATATATATATATATATATATATATATATATATATATATATATATATATATATATATATATACAGTGGCGGATCTAAAGGGGGAGCTATAGGGGCTATAGCCCCCCTTGACGCTCAGGTTTACATGGTATAAAATGGGCTTCAATCCTGCTTTACCCTGGATAAAACGACAAACTATGGTTTAGCCCCTCCGTGGATCATATCCTTTATCCGCCACTACATATATATATATATATATATATATATATATATATATATATATATATATATATATATATATAAAGGAAAAAAGTGAATTCTATCGATTTGGTTGATTCCCGAATGTCATAGGGGCAGGCACGTAGCCAGGATTTCGTAATAGGGGGGGTCCGTGACGAAATATTGCGGTTATCAAACCAGGAGCTCGGTCATTCTGAACTATTTTATTGTAAACATATATTGGTTTATTTAGCCAGGATTTCGTAATGCTGGGGGGGGGGGATAACATGAAATACTCTGGTAACACACCAGGGGCTCGATCAATCTAAACTATTTTAGTGGCAACAGGTATATTTGTTTGTTAGGACAATAAAATGAGTATATGCTAGTAAGTATATCAATAACGAACTATCTCTCGAGTAAAAGAATATAAAAAAAAAGTATTGAAAAAAATATAATATTACGAGTTTCTTAAGTTCTTCTTAGAGTCTATCTGATCGAACCGGTTTCTCGATCATCGTTTGTAGTCCATAGGATTAGCATGGAGCTAGATGGAATTTGGAATGCTCCGTTACAATAACATTCATTTTCAACTTGATCCCCCCCCCAAACACACAGTTTCCTCTACACAAAGCTCCTCATAAGAAAGAGTAACCATACGCTTGCTGCAGCTTCATATTTTTAACGCTGATTCTTCTTTTTCTAATTTCTTATTGTTTCATCCTTCCTAAATTTTTTAATTTCTTGTTCCGAAGGGACCCCCCGGACCCACCCCTTGGCTACGTGCCTGATAGGGGTCATGGATTGTGTACCTATACCCATACTTTGTACAGAAATTGCAAAAATTTCTTTTTTATCAATACACAAATCATTTCTGATGCCAATATGAAGATTTTGAACGTGGTAAACCATTGGTTGAGTTCCACGCATGATGCACGCATTTGAGACAATAGTAGAATTCCTCCAGAATTGGAAAACAAACAATATAATGGGTTGCTTGTTGGAGATAGTGGATAAGCTCTCTCCAAACATCTTATGACTCCTATGTTTCGACCTCAGACAGGAGCCGTGGGACGCTACAATAAAGCCCATGTTGTTACAAGATGTGTAATAGAACGTACATTTGGTGTTTAGAAGAACCGTTTCCAAATTCTCACTAAAACAATGAGATATAAATAAAACATGTGTGGGAATGTTATTGAGGATACTGCAGTTCTGCACAACTTTGGAACAGAAGTAGGTGTGATTCAACCTGATGCTGTGCAGTGTTTCTTTCAGAAAATATGTCCCTGAGGGAACACAGTATTCGAAGGGGATCATATTATTTTTACATGGTACTATTCTATTTATTATTATATTATAGAAGTATTATTTTCGTCTCCTCCCGGAGAAAACTCTCAGAGCTTCCGGGGGGCAATCCCCCCCCAAAAAAAAAAACATGTCTAGAAGAAACACTGATGTTGTGGATGTGAATGGCATGAACCAATATGCATTTCAGCCAGAAGCAGATGCTGCAGGACAAGCTGTCAGAAAAATTATACCTAATTTGCTAATAAAATAATAAATTAGTATAAATACTTTTCCTTCTTAAATGAATAAATAAGGCACTAGATCGTCACTACTGGAGTGAAATGTCACCCATTTTATTTATGTATAATTTTAGTTATGTTTCTCTCTTTTTCTTTATTTTCTTTCTTTTCTTTCTTTCTTCTTTATTTTGCAATTAGGGGATTAAGATTTTCATGTTATTTCTTTCTTCAGTACACAGAGTTATACAATAAAGATTTTTTGATTATTTCTAAGAAAAATAAGATGTCTACTTTTATAACTTCGCTGATACAAATAAATATTAGAATGTGGTAATTAGAAAAATTAAACACAAATATTATGTCATGTGAAGAACAAGAACATATTAACCATTGGAAAATATATCAAGCAAACAGAATATGTTTCATATATATAAAATATATTCACATTCATTTATAAAAACATAAATTTCTGGAGCACATTGCCTGAAGAACCGGAACCTGAAGTCTGTTCCATTTCGTTCTTGAATTCGTTCTTATTCATAACTTCCATTTTAAGGTTATGGTCTTCCACGATTTCTCTTTGTCTTTCAATTAACAACATTTTTGTATTATATTCCTCTCGTATTAAATGCATTTTTAACGAATGAAGCTCGTCTGCTTTTTCTAACAACTTGCTGTTCTTCCTACAACCGCATGTTCTCTGTCTTTTTTCATGGGCACTTCTCATAAGCTTCAGCTCCCAATAGGAAACGAAATGCACTTGCCAGCAGTGGGCAGAAATGGCTTACTTCTTTAGTAAAAAGGCGTTACTACTTTAGTTACAACTAAAGAAGTAAATAGAAATGGAGCTCTCCAACAGTTACTAAAATAGTATATTACTTCGGAAGTAATTTACTAAAGTAGTCCAGACTAAAGAAGTAAGAGTTACTACAAGAGTAATTTACACTAGTTTGGTGCTCGCCACCCTTAGTGAAATACAGGACTTTGTATGATGTCAAGAGATAGTTAACATTACAGTAATGAACGAGTCAAGTAATATCGTGCTAACGAAAGTGCAAGGTTCCACGAGTTGCATTTTCAGTTCCGAATAGTATGGCTGCTAGGTAGAGAAAGCAGAAGATCGGTATGTATTTATCACCTATAACATTTACTTTAAAACAATACGATTCCTTATAGTTGTTCTATCTATTCTTTCAAGTTTCCTATTTCAGAAATCTATATAAACAAAAATTACATTCTCTTTTCACTTTATGATGTTTAGTGGGCAAAGCAATGTAAGTTTCATGTTTTTTTGGAACAAACCGAAACATATGATACTGGAAGTCATAGTTGATCCATTCATACATAATGCAGTATGAAAACAAAACCGATAAATGTCAAATAAGTAGATCAAGTTCCTTGTAAAGCTCAAATTCCCTATGCTTAATCTGATTTTTGTAATTATTACTTGTATATTAATACAAAACTAATTATCAAAAAGTAAAATAAACAAAAGCAGTGAACTTGAAATGATATTTTCAGTAAACTGAAACAATAATAATAATAATAATAATAATAATAATAATAATAATAATAATAATAATAATAATAATAATAATAATAATAATAATAATAATAATAATAATAATAATAATAATAATAAAAGTTTGAGTGCTGCGAATAACTCATAGGCAAAACTACAACATTTGTAAAACCTCAATATATAACCTGGTACAATACACTATAAAGTAAACGTAAACTAAACTAAATTATACGAGGTTTATTCAACAAGTTTTGCCTCCAACATTATTATTTGTTGTACGTTCATAATTGTACCCTCAATTGAAAGCTTGAACCTTCTTATAAATATGTTTTATTTTTTCGGACAACGACACAGTCGCAGGATTAATGATGAACTACAAGAATCTAGTTAAAATACCATGTGGTCATCCAATTCCTGACTGAAGAAGGTGTGACCAATCAACATCTATTATCGCATGAGTACCATTTATGGGAGACTATGTGTAGGCATTAGCGCAGTGACAAGGTGAGTTCGGACTGTGCGCACACAGAAGCCAACCACATTGTGTCTGTATAACAAGGACTCCAGTGGACAGTCAAAGAATGCATCCACTCCAAAGAAAGTGGAACAGATTGATGGACTGGTTAGAGGTGATTGGTGCATTAAGCAGAGAGTAATTGCTGACATTACTGGCATATCACTCGGAATAATGAATCACAGAATATGTGATAAGTTTGGGTTCAAGAAAGTGTGTGTAGGATGTGTTTCACGTTAGCTTACAGTGGCAATGAAAGAAGCCTGTAGAAAAGTATGAGCAATATTTGGCTCGTTTCAATACCGAAAGAGATGCTTTTTTTTAAAGGCCTTTCGTAACTGGGAATGAGTCCTGGGCTCACTACTTCGAGCCCGAATCTAAGCGTCAGTCTATGGAGAACAGACATCCATCCTCTGCCTGTCCTAAAAATTTCAAGATGCAACTATCAGCAGGGAAAGTCATGGTCACTACCTTTTGGGATAGTGAAGGTATGGTGATGATTGATTATTTGGAAGATGGCGCCAGTATCAACCCCGAGTTCTACGTGCAGATACTAACTAAGTTAGGTGGACGTCTCGGTAGAGTTCATCCTAAAGAAATACTATCCTTCAACATGACAACACAAGGTTACATACAAGCCGAGAGGGCACCTCTGCGTTGCAAATGCTCTAATTCTGGGATGTTTTCCCGCACCCACCTTAGAGGCCTGGCCCCTTGTGAGTTTTGGCTGTTCCCAAAGCTTAAGGAACGCCTGAAAGGACAAAGTTTCGCTTCCGACATGGTCATCAAGGCAGTGCGTTCTTGTTGTCGTCAGCAACCGTCCCTATTCTTCACCAACGGCATGCAACGACTGTTGCGTAAGTGCGTTGAAGCCGATGGGGATTGTGTTGAAAAGTGAAAATCTCCTCGAAAAGCGAATGGTTTAAGCTTCCGTTTGAGGATAAAATTATTCATGCACAATATTTAAAAAAGATAAAAATAAAATTGGGGTCAAAGCCTCTGAAACCACTCTTGTAAGACAATTGTCAGTTTAGCAAATTAGGTCTCTTGTCAGAATGTTAGGATTTGCAAATTTCTTAACTTCAAATAGTCTAAAAATCAAGATTCGAACAAAAATAGTCAACATCTAAAATACTGTTTTTAAAAAGTAATAAGTTTCATTTTAAAGAAATTAGTTGGTTCTCTTACATTTTCGTGTCCATCAGGGCAAATTATATCAATATATTGTCATAATACATACTGAAGATACAAAGATATTAGGGATTGTCAGATAATTTCTTATAAGTTTAATACATTCGTTAGTTTATATGAAGTTTATTTTATCATATGCTAAGTTTAAATTATAAGATTTTGTATCTTTTTTTCAGTATTTCAGATTTCGAATTTAATGAGACTAACGTTGATTGATTTCTTATCTATAATGTATTTTTATGTCTACGGTTATACTTACATTTTCTAAACAATATTTGTTACAGTACTTAGACCTATACTCTGAAATCATTTGAATAAATGATTTATCAATGAATTGTTATCTTTCAAACATAATTTGGAGTCGTTAATAGCAACAAATATTCACAACTATAAAACAATAATAATAATAATAATAATAATAATAATAATAATAATAATAATAATAATAATAATAATAATAATAATAATAATAATAATAATAATAATAGGCCTATTTAATTTAATTTTAAGCAGTTTAGCGGCCAAGGTGGTTCAGTGGTAGAGCGTTCATCTCTGTGTGTGAGGTCCTGATTCGATTCCCACTCATGCCAAGTGAACTTTGTGTTGAACGAAGACCGTGTGTGTGGGTTTTCTCGAGATTCTTCGCTTCCTCCCACTTTCTTCATTCCACTATTTCATTCATTTCTCATCATCAGCGTCTCCTACACGGCTTAATAGTGGGACGTAAAACTGAAAGATTTTTAACAGTTTATTGGCAACAACAGCTTGACAGCCACAAGTGCACCAAGAATAATACAGAGTACAGTAAAATACATCATAATCATAAAATAAACAGTTTATACATAAAATAATAGTAATAAAAGGAACATTCTAAATACATTAGTAATAAATAAATATAAAAATAAAAAAACAAATATGTAGTATCTGTAATCATTTAAAAATACATTCATAATGATAAAATTACATGCATAAACATAAGAAATCAACTCTCTCTCTCTCTCTCTATATATATATATATATATATATATATATATATATATATATATATATATATATATATATATATAGAGAGAGAGAGAGAGAGAGAGAGGGGGGGGGGGTCAAAAAATATTGAACCGTCATAGAAACTGTATTTCCCGTGCTACAAGGTTCAATTTCTGGGAGAAAGTAATGTTATCTTTCTTCAACAGGTGGAAGCAGAATTGTTGCTCTAGCTACTCAATCCAGTTAGTGGCAAGGAAGTAACTGCAAGATGGCGGACGTACGTTTGAGCTTTGAAGAGCGGAAGCACGTAATTCAGTGGTACTGGAAATCCCGCTGGATTTCTTCTTATCGGTCACAGTAAAAGATGAGGTGTACAAACGTAAACCATGTAACCTAGACACACTTTGGAATGAGATTCAAGCAGTGTGCGCAGAAATCACATTGAACATGTTGGTACGATGTACGGAATCAGTGGTGACTCGCACTCGGAAATGTATTGATGCTGAAGACCACCATTTTGAACAGTAATCACATTTGCGTGAGAAAGTGCATTTATGTTTCAAATTGGACTTCAAACTTTCCATTTCCAGCAATTGAACCTTGTAGAACGGAACATAAATTTCCTATAACGGTTCAAAGTGTGTATACATTTTTGACGAACCCTATATATATATATATATATATATATATATATATATATATATATAGAAAGAGAGAGAGAGATAAAGACAGACACTAACACAAATAAAATAAAATAATAATAATTATGGGACACTGTTGATTTTTGCTTAGAAACGGGACATGTCCCGTTTGAGAATCAGAAGAAACGGGACGTCTGAATACCTTGTTCTTAGATTCGACTGTCGCTCAAAAAGTCGTACTTATTGATCGTGCTGCTAATGTAAGAAGTTGTTTCACATTGCTTGAGGTTTTTGTTGTGATCCTAGAACTGTGAGGAACTGGCTGAATCGTAATGCAGATTAGAGAGACCAGATAATAGACTAGGTCAAAACCCAGGAGTGGAAGTCCGCAGGCAACATCACCGGTTCAAGCTCTAGTTGGAGAAGAACGAAACCATATTTTGCATTGTCAATTTATCCTCAAAGACAAAGCATTTGAATTAGCATATTTAAACAAATGAATTAAGGCTACAGTTTATTGCAGCTGGACTCCATCACTTTCATCAAGTCACGAGACGTCCTTGTGCAGTCGAACTCACGTCCAGTCCGAATATACTACGAAAATCTAATTATTTTAAAGAATGTTATTCTAAGATACATTTTCTAAATCGCAGGGAGAAAGTTAAATTCACTCCCTCATCCTGGACTGATTCTACGCCCAAGCGTTAGAGGTGATTGAAAATCTTGAGGTACATTTATATCTGATATTCCACAAAAATCGAATACTTGTTTACGAAAGTTATCGTGGGAGATGTTTCTTGATCGGTAAAATAAGTCCACCAATTATTCTTTATTGACTTTAACTGCATATAGGGGAAATCACTGAAAAACCTCAAAGAGCACATGCGCTATATTGCTAAGAATGAAATATATATTTGACGAAAAGTATCCTGGAACACATTTATTTTTTGATTGGGATTCAGTCTTAAACTCTTGATAGATTTTAACCCCATGCAGGGGGCGATTGGGAAGCCTTAAAGAAAGAATATGTCATATTGTATCAAAATCAAATCACCTCTGTGAATGTTATCAAAGAAAATTATTTTCTTATCATACTATTTCAATAATGAGACTTTGAAATTCGAAGGAATTTTGCCTTTTTACCAACTTATCCTTGACCAGTTTGAACCGCAACCACTGGAGATGATTGGGATACACCAAAGAAAGTATGCATATGTTTTATCGAATGCCAAATAAGTTTTACATAGTTCTTAGCAGAAAATGTTTTTCTATGTGTGAAAATTTGCAACATTAGAAAGATTTTATTTCCTTTTACTCTTTTATTCGTAATAGATCCTTGCAACACCAAACAATAAGATTCTTTGGAAAGATTGAAGGAAAGAACATACAAAGCCTCATTAAAATGGGATGTTTTACTAGAATTTACGAGTTTTACGAACAGATAGGCGGACAGAGACGCAAAAGTGGTGAAGTCAAATGGTAGAAACCGTTTCAATAAAACATTGGGATACATTAAACGAACAATACACTATCTTCCGTAAAAATCGAATATCTGTTACGTTGTTTATACTATAAATAGTTTTGTACTGTAGGTGCAACATGGGGCGGATTTCACCACTTTTCACTCTTTAACATTTTCTGAATTACAACGTCAAGAATCAGACGTAGACTATTTCAAAAGCCTGGAGGAAACCATATACCGCACTTCATTATCACCGAATCATTTTCACGAACTCCCTGCTCTAGCACGTGACTCTTTAGTGTATGTGGTCCTGGGTTCAATTTTCAGTGGAATAGCACATAAATTTAATTTTGCAATCATACACTTTCATTAATCACCCGTCCACTAATCGTGGGACTTTAAACTAAACAAATTCATTTCATTTCTTCGGAAAATTCTCATGAGAGTTTTGAACAACACTCAAAAAGGTAACAGACAGATGAATACTCGGATGATTGAACATAGAAATAAGGATTTAATCGAACGCTAGATGCTCGGTAACCTAATAACAACCATCTTCTATTATTCGTAACAAACAATTGAAAGTAAAAGTATGCAACGCAAATGACATTTTGGATAAGTGGGTTGTATAGTTTATGCAAGTTTACAGATCACATTTTTACCGCCTGATAAGAATATGACATCACATTTATAGCTCCTGTTAAAAATATGACGGGTTGCAAATATCTCACAAACTCTTGTAACATTCCTACCTCTACATGTTTATCCTGTAATATACATCGAAGGAACAGCAAAACCTACTAAATATAATCATAGACAAAATATTACCCTTTGCATACCTTTTCTTTACAACAGATAGTAGGTTAAAGATATTTCCTAAACTTCTGTAATATTCTTGCCTCCCGTACTAAAGGTCAGAACACTAAAAGCTACTAAATATTAATATATAACGAAATATTTCTTTTATATAGCAACTGATCATCCTTTTCTAATAGACAGTATCAAATATATCTCTGAAACATTTGCAATACTCTAACTCCCCACCCGTTTCTAATTCAATTAAGGTCAGATGGACTCGATAAACTACTAAATATTATTACATATGATAAAATATTTCCTTTTTCACAGCAATTTGTCACTATTTTAATAGATAGCAGGTTAAAGATATTTCCTAAATTCCTATAATATTCTTGGCGTGGAAGACCCGGGTTCGATTCCCGGCGGGAGCTCATGTGGTTCGGATTCCACGTTAATCAGAGGTCCTGTCTCATATAGCCTCGCTGCTGAAAGGAACGCTAAACTAAAATCAACTCAACTCCTATAATATTCTTACCACCAACACTTTTCTGCGATACTTTGCATCAGATGGGACACTAATAACCATTAAATATTAGTATATGACCAAATATTTCCTTTTTCGAACAAAACGCTCATCTCTTTGCAACAGATGGCGGGTGAGAGATATTTCAAAAACTCCTATTGTATTCTTACCACCCACACGTTTCTAGCATACTACAAATCAGAAAAATATTTCATGTAAAAAATATTTTTTTCATGTATTAAAATTTACTGGTTTTTAGTGTTCTTCTGACATATAGGATAGAAGAAACGTGTGGGGTAAGAATATGATAGAAGTTTTAGAAATATTTCTAACCTAACCATCTGTTGCAAAGAGATGATATTTTTGTATAGAAAAGAAAAGATTTTGTCATACACTAAAATTTAGTGGCTTTTAGTGTTCTGACGTATAATGTCAGAGAAACGTGTGGAGATAAGAATAGGACAAGTGTATTTTAAATATCTCTATCTTCCATCTGATGCAAAAAGATGAGTGTTTTGTATGGAAAAGATTTTGTCATGTACAAAAATGTAGCGGCTACTAGCGTTCCTCTAGCGTATGGTATGGGGGAAACGTTTGGAAGGTAAGAATATGATAGGAGCTTTTGAAATCCTATCGTTCCCGTCATCTGGTCTAACCCGTCGTCTGTTGCAAAGAAATGACAGTTTTGCATCAAAATGAAAAAAAAAAAAAAAATGTCATGTAATAATATTTTGTAGCTTTAGTGTCTCTCGGGTGAATAGTGTGGGAGAAGCGCGTGGGGGGGAAGGATATGATGGCAATTTTTAAAATATCTCTAACTCGTCATTAATTGCAAAGAAATAACAGTTTTGTATGTATTGAACTTCAGTGCCTTTTAGTGTTCTTGCATATAGTGAAAACGAAACGCGTGGAGGTAAGAATATGTTAGGATTTCTTAGACTATCTCTTATCCGCCATCTATTATCAAGAGATGTCCGTTCTGTATGAAAAAGGAAAGACTTTGCCATGCACTAATACTTAGTGGTTTTCAGTGTTTGTCGGGGGTATAATATGGGAGGACGTATGAGGGATAAGGATATGATAGAAGGTCTTGAAATGTTTAATGAAAAATATGATAGACCCTTTTACCCTACCCTCTTCTGAGATGGTTGGCCATTGTTTTAAGTTAATACGTATATAAATATTATGACAATTCACTATATAAATAAATGTATTTTGGTTTCATGGATAGTGGACAAAAATGTGATTTTGCATTCACTTCACCCCTGTTGAAAATGAAATGAAATCTTTGAGTTTTAAGTCCCACGGTTATGCCGGGTAGGCTAAAGAAGACGGTGATGATGAGTAATGAATGAAATGGTGTAATGAATAATGTGGGAGGAAACGGGAGAACCACGAGGAAACCCACGCACACGGTGTTTGCCTACCACAAAGTTCACTTGGCGGGGGCTGGGGTCGAACCCGGAACCCCAAGCACCAGAGGTGAACGCTCTACCACTGAGCCACCGCATCTCCTTCACCCCTGTTGAGATCGCAAGTCATAATTGGTAATAAGATATGTAGGTAATGTGGGTCTTAAGATTCAACCTAGATTTTAACATTCTCTTTGTAACATAACATTGGAATATCACTTTTTTTTTTTTTATCAGGGAATAAGACTGTACTGGCGTTATTTTACCGTAGCAGTGGGAATATACTGCCATATTTTTATTATTTTTTTTTTTAACCTAGGATTAAAAATGTGCTGTCATATGCTTACCTCCCAGTGAAAAATGCGCTACAATGTTTTTAGCTCCCAGTAAAAATATGTATTGTAATGTCGCACCGGTATGAAAATTAATGTAATAAAGAAGTGCTGGTATGGCGTACCAGCATATACTAGCTCATTTCGAACACTGAGCATGATCAATGTTTATCTAGAAAAGTGATGGTCTTAAATGTGTTTGACCTACCACAGAATACTTCGGGAAGGCAATGATCTCCACTTCCGCTCACAGTGGACGCCTTCATGCCTAACTAAACAATAACATTTTTTAAAAATTATATGTTGTGTAGTGTCAGGCAGGCTTCGACTAGAAGAATGTATAAATGAGGTTTAGCTTTCCGTATTTTATATAACATAAGGTTCTTCGATTTCCTACCCCATTGTAATTCTAATTCTTTCACGATCGTTTACTTTGATTAATCATAAATTTCCTTTAGCCTAGAGGGCATAATCATGTTACGTAAAACTGAAAACTGACATAAAACTCTCATTTCATTCAGAACCCGTAACACTAAATTATTTTTTGCATCCTCTAAACCAGAGAGATCTAGAGAATTTTTAAATTGATGTGCGTTTCTTGCGGTTTTATTTGCAAGTTAAATTCAATGTAACACATTGACTTATTTTTGCATAAAATGATATGCTTCATGCTAGATTCACTAAATATCTTTCCTAACACGTTTTTTTAAAAAATATTTTTACCATTTTATATTAATAGTATTTGAATCTTAGTCTTGGATTTGTATACCGTAATATTTTTGTCAGTTCAATTGGTATATTCTATGTAAAAGCAGCCACAGCTATGTTAATATTCTACAATATAATTAATTTATTTATTAATAACAAGTTTCGTGAAGTCTCTTGATGTTATATCAATGCCTTCTTAGTATTCATTTCTGCCCTTCCTAAGAAATTGGACTGGCTACAGATCTGATATCATTTTAATTTATTTTTTCTGTTGTTATAATTATTGATTTATATTGTAAATAAACATTAACATCTATGCAAGTAACAAGCGTAACGGACTTACTTTTCATGTGGCGTTTTCATTGCACAAAAGAGAATCAAGTCCATTTTGTTGATTTTGAACATATTTCATCTTTAAGATCTCTATCTGAAGCTTAAAAGACTCATGTCCAGATATTATAAACAGGTCTTATAATGTTTTTTTTTTTTTTTTTTTAAGTGTTCATTTTACCATACACTTAAGCATACCATATAAACTTTAAGCAGTGGCGGATCTAGAAGGTAAAAACTGGGGGCAGGCCGGTAGCCAGCCCAAAAATGTAAGGGGGCCCGGCTGAAGTTAGAGGGGGCCCGAACCAACCATATTATAGTTCATCACCATATTATAGTTCATCACCATATTATAGTTCATTTGCAAGCCTACCGTGAAAATTTTAGAGGGGACCCACAAAAATTTAGGGGGGCCCGGCCCCCCTAGACCCCTCCTGGATACAGGCCTGACTGGGGGCCGCCAGAGCCTGAGTATTATAGGTATATCATGAGTTTACTATAAACTTTCAAAAATATATAAATAATGGCTTAAGCTATTTTTTACGCTTAAAAAACTGGGGCTAGGCCCCCCGACCCCGGGCTAAATCCGCCTCTGACTTTATGTCTGCTCCTCTCACAACTTCGGCATTTGGACTTGATTTCCTTGTGCTATGAAAGATCTATAATGTAATTCGATTTGTGAAGAAAAACAATTGTCAAAATAGAAAATGTATGAACACATGATTTAACCTTTGATTATTTATAAACCAGAAATTTTCTTTTGCCAATCACATTAGTATTACTTGTACAGTCACCAGGAAAACAAAAAAGAAAGTATAGAGATCCTTCGTATGTTCAATAATTTCAAAATTAATTGATCACTCTTACTTCCGTTATCTTTGACGTAGAAGAAAAGTAAATCTTTGAACAGGGAGGTATGGTAGCTCAGTGGTAGAGCGCTCGCCGCTTATATAAGGATCCCTGTTTTTTCCCAGGCTATATGAGTTTGTACTGGACAATATCGTGTATATGGGTTCTTCAGTTTCCTCTCACACTCTCATTCCATCAATTCTTTCATAATCGTTCACTTTCTTTAGTCACTCATCTCTTTTAGCATAAAGAGCATCACTGTGGAATGTTAAATTAAAAATATAATTTCATTTTTCATTGCGAATCTGCATAATAATTGGTCAATTCCGTCGGAAGTTTTGACCCTTCCCTCACATGTAGGGTTTAAATATCAATTTCTGTTAGGCATACAGTATAATACTTTCACATACTATTCTGTGTGCATAGGGGGGACCCGAAGAAAATTTTCTAGGAAGGGGCCCATCTCCATGGTTACTATATTACGTCTGGTATTTCCGTTGTTTAATATACGTGGTTTGTTATGTTACGTATATATTTTTGTGAACAAGGGGGTGGCCGGGCCTCCTGGCACCCCTCTTCGGGCGCCCATGGTGTGTATGATCCCACTTACATTAGTTTAAAAAATACCATCTTGCTGAGCTTCAAATTTATTTTACCTCTGCATTAAACATTTTTCACTACTGATCTGCAGAATGTACGCTGAACAAGTAACTATAATCCGTAATATTCAACCTTATTTTTTTTTAAAGGAAATAATCTTGCATTACGCTGTTAAATATATCGGATATTATTTAAAACTAAAAGTAATATTCATAGCTTCATAATTTCATACTTTACCTTTAACTATGAACCCATAAGGACATAACTTTCATAATGAATTGTCATACAATCGTTGAAAACAAATGGTTCTTTTTGTTCTACTCATTGCACAAATAAATAAACACAAAATCCAGACTATCATTGATATATCATGCACCAAATACGCATCTTACGACACAATTACAAGAAGCAATGACACATCTTCCGGAAGAGAAGGTCTTTAACGGACCACTGTGGAGTGGATCGGCTGAACTGTTTTCATATGGTAATTCCTAATGACGCAAAATACTCAGAAGAGACAAGCACTTATGAAGAGTTTACTTCTTCAAATTCTAAGCGGCTTCAGCTTCGAGACGCCACGTGAATGAACCTTTAAAAAAACAAGTCCTGTCTAAGGAACAGAAACAAATATAGGAAGATGATATGGATTTCCAAGGTAAAAGTACATAAAACGGACGAACAGATTAGCTTCTTATTGCTCACTTTCAAACGATAGAATTTAATATATATTCGTTCGAATATATTTTAAGTATATACACCCGATCTTCGCACTGGAGGGGTAAGGTTTTGAAAATATTTGGAAGATGTATACAAATCGGCTCTCGTTTCATACGTATTGATGCAAATTTGATGCCATTGTAGTTATGTATGTGTTCATACATCCCGTTTTTCCATAGAGGTCCATTTTGTAAAGCACAACCTTATTATCCTAGGAGACATGAGAAATAGGACAAAATTTTAATATTCTACAACTAATAGTTTCGGGGAGCTGGAGAACTGGAAAACGATCCCTCTTTTCCATCCCTAGGGATCGCAATTCATAAAATATCATCTTATATATAATTTAAGGCAGGACCGTATTTACACATGGGCCACGGCCTGGGACGGCAAGTTTTGGTGGACAGCAAATGTCTTCAGGCCAGTTTTTTTCATACTCCAGTCTGAAAATTAGACGAACATTAATAATAAGGAGATACCATTTTCTATTCGCCCGAAGCGGCAAAAATGTTAAATATGGCCCTGGTATAGGGTATAAGAAAAGTATTTCTTATAAAATTTCAGGGCTGGACGCCTAATAGTTTCTTAAATCTGATTAACATATAAGCGCCGATTTTGAAGGCTCAGAGAGTCTTCGCCCCCAAGATCTGAGTACATTTGATTGGATATTTGCTTGAATGTCTTTGACAACTAGACATACATACCTGAATACCCTTCCGTGCCCCAGAATAAATAGAATTGCACCCCACTGGATGAAAGTGAAAAGAAAATAAACAAGTTCCCATTTCCCTCCTTAGAGAACCCATTTTGTAATAATAATAATAATAATGTTAATAATAATGATCCGTTGTAACTACAGGTTAAGGTACATGGAGAATATTTATGCAAAATTTCAAGCTTTTATGCCTGATAATTTCAGTGATTTAGAGATGAGTGAATCATTGAGTTTGAGTGAAGGGATTATAATTACACTTCCAAACTATGCTATGCATAAGTTTCGGAAGTTTTATTGAACAACTTTGTTCTTCCATATGTCTACAGGTAGCCGAGCAAACACGGTAAGAGATATTGAGAACTTTTTTTTTTCAATCGATTAAGCATCCCAAGAATAGGTTCCATTTCCTCCATTATCTCTCTATTCAAACCGGAAGTAGTTCAAATTAGCCAGTTCCGGTTTCAATGTTTATCTTCATAAACAAAAACAATAACAAGTATCGAAAAGCTGTTTTTTTGCAATCAATTCAGCGCCTCAATGCAACATACCATAACTATCCACAACATTCTACCAGAACCGGAAGTGATTGATACACCATTATCTTCCGTTTCAATATTGATTTACATGGAGAAAAAATGGTAAGTTATGTTGAGATAGATTTTTGGCAAGCGATACGGCCCAAGAATCGGTTTCATCTCCTCCGTTAATTTGTTATTCAAACCGGAAGTGGTTCAAATTAGCCACTTTTGATTTCAACATTTATTGCCATAGAACAGAAATGGTAATAGGTAGTGACATATTGCAACCGATACACAAGGACGCCGATTTCTCTGTAACTTTGGGGGGTACCATTCATAAAAAATACATAAAACAATAAAAAATACATATAATATATATATATATATATATATATATATATATATATATATATATATATATATATATATATATATATATATATTCATATACTTGGGGGCCTACATGAGCTTTGGGGGGCCAGGGCCCCCTCGGCCCTCCAGGATCGGCGCACTTGCCGATACAATATTTCAAAAGTAGGCCTACATATAATAGCAACCTGCAACGCACTAAGTGAAACCGGAAGTGGTTGAAATTTACTACTGGTTTCAAATCTCATTTCCATAGAGCAAAACCTGTAAGAGATGACGATATGCCATTTCCTGAAATCGATTCAATGTTCAAAGAATAGGTTATATTTCCCCCCTTAACCTTCTATTCAAACGGAAAGTGGTTCAAATTAACGATTTCCGGTTTCAGCATTTATCGTTAGAGAACAAAAACAGTAGTGAATGTCGAGTAGGCCTAATCTTTTCTATGGATTCAGCGCCCGAGGAATAGGTTATCTTTGATCTTATCTTTGATCTTTTTATCTTTGATCGTTTTATCTTTGATCTTATCACTCTATCGCAATCAGTAGTTATAGATGTACTACTTTAAGTTTGAGTATTGAATTCACATAGTTTGGAAATCTACTGAAGTTTCATAGTGTGAAACGAAACTCACTTGTTATTAATAGTAATATGGGATAGTAAAGGGATAGTGTACATTAATTACCATAAACTGAAAGGATCAAACATTGCAGACTTAATTTGTGATGTGACTCGACCGATGAAACATACAGGATGTCCGAGAAGTCCTTCCCTGATTACAGAAATTGATAACTCAGGCTAGAAATAAGATAGAAATATGAAACTGGTGTTGAATTGTTTACAAATTATAAAAGTTTTGGTCACATCAGTACACTTCCACATGAGCACCCTTGGTAGCACGTAGCACATCTAGGCGATATTCAATTTCCATCCACACATTAGCCAACATCACTGGAGGGATCGATGCAACGACTGTGGTTATTCGTTGCTGCAGGGTTTCAAGATCTGGTACACGTGTTCGGTAGACCTCATCCTTGACATAACCCCATAAAAAGAAGTCTAATGGGGTTATGTCAGGAGAGCGTGGAGGTCAAGCTGTTGGTCCATCACGACCAATCCATCGCCCAGGAAATGTCCTATCGAGATAGGCACGGACGTCCAAACCCCAATGAGGTGGTGCACCGTCTTACTGAAAAACGACATCGGGGCGATACTGAAGCAGCTGAGGAACAGCATACAGCTGCAACATATCCAGGTACACTGGAGATGTGATGGTATCCTCAGCGAAGAAGAATGGCCCGATAATTCGATCGTGCAATAACGCGCACCAAACATTCACCTTTGGACTGCCTGTGGTGAACTCCCTGACCTCCCTGGGGGGTTCTGAACCCCAAATGCGTACATTATGGCGGTTCACTACTCCACTGACAAAGAATGTCGCTTCGTCGGAAAAGGCAATTCGTCTGAGATAACCATTATCGTCCTCAATACGTGATAGCATTTCAACCGCAAAGTCATATCGACGTGTACCGTCGTCGGGCAACAAGGCCTGAACGAGTTGCACTTTGTAAGCACGAAACAATAAACGTTTGTGTAAAATGTCATGGATAGAGCTTTTTGGCATCTGTAATTCACGTGAGGCCCTGCGCACCGATTTCTTAGGACTTCTCAGAAAAGACTGCCCCACAGCCTCCACCGTGTCTGCTGAGGTTCTTGGTCGACCAGACCTCGGAAGGTCAGCAACCGACCCTGTGTTCTTGAACTTCTCATACCAGGCTTTAATGCTCTTGACATCAGGTGGAGTCCTCCCAAATGTTGTCTGGAACTGTCTCTGCACCGTGGTTGGTGATCGTGTCTCGTGGTACCACAGGACACACTGTGCCTTCTCCTGGTTGGTTGGCATGGCTTCTTGGGCTTCTTACTTACGTACTACAAACCTAAAACAAAAAAATTGAGACTTGGTAAAACAGAACAAACCTAACACAGACAAAAACTTTTATAGTTTGTAAACAATTCAACACCAGTTTCATATTTCTATCTTATTTCTAGCCTGAGTTATCAATTTCTGTAATCAGGGAAGGACTTCTCGGACACCGTGTACATATAATCAAGAATGAGAATTGTTCAGTGATCGTGTGACAATATCAAGCATAATTCAAGAATTAATTGGTAATCCACTAAGACTTATGATTTTTTAATCGTAATACATCAACATCTACCAGTTTTTTCATATAGTACAACCTAGACTTTCAATAGTTCATTATTCTCTGTTCTACAGGGTTCCTAAGTTATAAAACGAAATGTCACACACATGTAGATTTATTTGATTCTGAAGCTTCATATAGCTCTGCAATGTCATTTTAGGGAATAAATTCTAGTCAGCTATTGTCAACTTTTCTTGTTTCTTTTACTCATACAAGGGTGCAAGTAGGAATATGTAAATTTATAGAAATATATATCTACGTCCTACAGAACATTCAACTTTTACCTTTTGACAATTTCCAAATTTAAGAGGTGGTCCTATATACCCTTCCCAAATTGAATATGAAAGCATCAAGGTACTAATGGCATATGAAAGAGAACGAACCCCTCTACTCAATTATATAACCATATAAAGTAATAAAGCCTCATCAAAGAAGATAAATTAGATCAATAACCGACCATGTACGTAGAACAATGTATTGCTTATGTTTATGTTTTTGGCATTTTTTGACTCCTGTACTAGTTATATAACATGTGGTAGTAAAGTTCCATCAAAGAGGATATAATAAGTCCAAAACCTCCGAAATTTGATTTTTTTGGAAATATTTTACCCATGAAAGCGAATGAGAGAATGACCCAAACCAGAGATGGAGTGGGTCAGTGGGTCGGTGGGTCAAGTGGGTCAAGTTTTCTGGGTTGGTCAGTGGGTCATGGCTCAACAGCATGTGACCCACTGTGACCCACCACCCACCGTGACCCACTGCGACCCACCACCCACCATGACCCACTGCGACCCACCGACTCAGTATGATGTACCGACCCTCTCTGCTCACTGCATTGTAGACAGTATCTTCTGAGGACTGGTAAATTTATCTCCGTTTTACTTTCAAGACCTTCATTTCCCTTTCTTTTCCACTTGTTTCTGCTTACTTAGCTGAGGTGAGTATATCTAACCAAGTGAAAAAAGAACTTCAGGCACTTTTGGATATTGATATTTTTAATAGTAATAATAGCAATAGGACTTACACTACTACTTGGCTTTCGAGACCTGTGAGTTTTTAGAGCTAACTACTGGAAAAAATACATTTTTGAATCACTGTAATATATAGGCCTAAATTCTTATATAAAAAAAATGAATGTAACTATGTGTGCCTGATCATCACGGTCAAATTGCAAAGTCAAATGAAATTACTTTTGGTATATAGTTAGGCCTTAATCCAAATTGGGATGTTATATTGCTTTTATTATAATGCATAATATCCTAAGGAGGTAGTGAGGATCCGAATTTTTGCGAAAAAAAAAATGAGTATCTCGCAAGCCGTTAAACTTACGAAGATAAAATTCAGTGTATTAACTCTTTATTGAAAATAAACAGTGTGTGTCCCAGCATTGTTTAAAATTCTCCTTTATGTGGGGGGGGGGGGGCACTTTCTATATATGGAAAATTGGTAGTGAGTTGGTTTGTAAAATGATCGAAAACGATTGATGTTATTTAAGAAAAAAAATTAGAAACAAAAAATACAGTGCTTGACTTCATATATCCATTGCTTTCTGCTATAATAATTGCTGAAGTTTATGTTTATTATTTGGAGCGCTTACAGCACAGGGCAATCAACCCATAAGGTTGTGAGAAAAATAGGCATAAAATTTGTACTGTAAGCTTAATTACACGGAAATTTGAAGTTTGGATTGTACGCATAATTGTATGGAAAATTTTACACTTTTTCTCCCTTTACGTTGGTCTACTTGCTTTGATTTGGAACTTTGAAATTTCATCCTTTTTTCCACTGAAAAGTATTGATAATTCAACAAGGAAATAATTATACTATGCTAATTTAATTGAAATTCATCGTAACTTGGCACATGGCAAACAACAGTGTGGTAATTGAAGTTGAAGAAGGAGGGAAATTCCCATTCAACTCTGAACACTTTCCAGGAACCTCGTTCCCTTTCGCTTTCTAGACGGGGAGGGAACTTGGTAATGGTATCAAACCTTCATGTGTAATTACAAAAATTAAATTTATAAACAAATAAGAAATCATCAGTTTATCAGGCTTTAATTGATAATTTATTCACAACATTCCCTATCGAAGGCGTGGTAGATGAAGTTTCTGTTCTACATGGGTCGACATTACGAACTGACATGGTCGATATGGAAAAGATGTATGGTAATAGAGAGATGATACTTCTTGCTGAGTATTTCAAACCTAACCAAGAAAAATCGTTATTAGACTTAAGTCTAACAAGTAGATTGTCGATGAGAAGTTGGTAGATAGTTGCAGAAATCGGGTAGAAATATCAATTTCCACGAAGAGTGCGTACGGGAATTTCTCCTTATTAATTTACAGATAACTAATATTAGAAATACACTAAGTGCTCAAACATTGTCTAACTTGTTGCTCATCAATGTTAATGGCCCACCGCTAGACAAGCTCAAACTAGACGAGCTAGTTATTTCTTGGCTGAAGGATGGACATCATTCCACTGCGGATGATTTACCGCCAACAAGAAATAAATTCGATTTCAGATCTGTTTTAAGGTGGAAAATTACGTGTTACGGAAAATGTATACTTGTATTACTAATGGCTTATTTGTGTTATTCAACTTTGTACCTAATTTTTAGTAAGTCTCTTCTTTGCTTTAGGTAAACTACTTTGAATAAATATTCATAATAATTGCAATTATGCGTATTTGTAACTTAAATTTAACATGGTGTTTTAGTGATTACACAAATTACAATTATGAGCATACTTTATGGAGATGCTCTCACAGACAGTAACCGAGCACCTTTATACCCGTGAGAAAAATACTGTGAACTGAGAAACCATAACCTTTTCCATATTGTACAGGGGTATTTTCCTGCGAATAGAAGTTTCTTGTGAAATGCGTTCAGAAATTAACACTTGAAAGAATACTCTCTTAGTACAAGTATATTTTAGGAACACACTAATTTCCCCCCACCTCGAACTGCTTCAATTTCCTCACTGACAAACACTTTACCATTTTATATCGTAAAGGTCAGATCCACTGTTATTGTAACAGAGTGGTGTTTGAGCGATTGACTAGAAATTCAAATTCCGATTAGTAGACCTAACAATTTCACAGTCCTGTTTTATTACAAGTGTAAACTCTTTAGTCAGTTTAGAAGAGGCTGTGGATCGTGTTCAGAGTTGATGACGATGGATTTTGGTGAGTCAGAGTAGGTCAAAGTGGATGAGAGTGGTTCATGGTGGGTGGTGGGTCACAGTGGGTCATGGTGGGTGGTGGGTCACAGTGGGTCACGGTGGGTTGTGGGTCATGGTGGGTCGTGGGTCAGAGTGGGTCATGGTGGGTGGTGGGTCAGTGGATTGTGGGTCAAGTTTTCATTGACCCACGCCAGCTCTGACCCAAACTTACAGAGGTATATATCCAGGGGTGTAGCCAGCAGGTTTGTGTAGGAGGGGCCCGTCGGTTTTGAGGGGGGGCAGCTACAATGTACAATGCCAAAAGAAAATGTGTTGCTGCTAGTGTTTTTGAGGCCTGAAAGAAAGGAAAATTTTAGTTTCCTTCTGGAAAACTAAAAACACTATTTTAGCTTATTATTATTATTATTATTATTATTATTATTATTATTATTATTATTATTATTATTATTATTATTATTATTATTATTATTATTATTATCCATAAATTATATTCAAGATAGTTTTTATTATGTTTAATCAAGAACTACTGTCCGGGACCAAATGCTATACTTTTGTGCATAACCATAAAGGTAATCAAGAAAGTTCAGTCCCTTTTCGTGGAGGTCTGTGTTCGATTGGACCTCACACCGTGAGTTGAATGTGAGTGGAGATAAGGCGAAGGTCAGTTGTTGGTGTGGGTATATCCAACATACTACCTGGTTGTGGTAATTCAGATACACCGTGAACTTGCGTAAAGACACAGGGAACATGGGACATTCACAGAGCGTCATAAGAGCATGTATGCTGAACGAGTTCAAATGGAGGTCAAACGCCTCTGTAGCGGGATAAAAGATATGCCAGGCCTTTGGTGAGAATGTCGTGACGACGCGGACAGTGCAGCGATGGTTTAACAAGTTTAAGGAAACACGGCGACGAAACACCCGAAAACACCACGTGCCAGAAGAACAACACATGTACAAAGAGGAACTGGGACTACAATTCAGTGTGTGGAGAAACCATTCGGCAGCACATCTATCAACTTGGGAAGCACTATAAATAGGGTCAATGGGTCTCACATATTTTGACTCCGGGCCAGAAGGCAACGCGGCAGTCGCCTGTGTTTATTTACTGTTTCGGAGCCATTTCTGGACAGGGCGTTGACATGTGATAAAAAGTGGGTCCTATAGAAAGCTCCATGGCGCCGTCATCATTGGTTAGCATCCCATGAACCGATTTCAAAACAGCCGAAACGAGCACTGTACCAGAAGAATGTCCTTCTGTGTTTTTGGTGCATTGTGCATCAGGAACTACTACCAGCTGGTCAGAGTATCAATGCAACTGTGTAGTGTCAGCAGTTGAGCTGTGCTCAAAAAATCTCAAAACTCTGGAGCCATCACTTCTGAATTGCAAATGGATCCTCGTTTACAGGACAACACTAAGTCCCACGTGGCTAGGATGACTCAGGACACCATTTTCCGCCTTGGATGGGAAACAATATTGCAACCACTATATTTCCCGAGTATTGCGCCGTCCGATTATCACCTGTTCCATTCTTTGGACAATCACCTTAGAGGACGCCAGTTCAAATCCCTAGTAAAAGTCCAAAATGCACCTGATACCTTCTTCGTTTCATGGCCCACCAAGTTCTACCGCGATGAATTCCATGGCCTTCCAGATCGTTTTCAGAAGGTCGTCGATGCTGATGTTGACTATTTTTGATCTACCAGGTTAGGTGACATATCGATGTTCGAAGGTCGTGGGTGAAAAAGCAACAAAACTTTTCTTGGTTACCTTTATATTTAAATTTAAGACCTTGTATACAGAACCTATCTACACAAGATTGATTTTCTTTGAAATTTCACTTAATTTCTTTATGGTTTCCTGACAAAAATATTTATTTATTTTAAAATAAATACATAAATAATGATTATTGCAGAAAAAAATAATTTTATTGCAATGAGTAGAAATAAAAGAGAGAGCGAATGAAATCCAAATTGAATAAAAACATTGTTTCTCACCAAATTTTCCATCCTCTATGTCTTTTAAAACACTCGTTAAAACATATAAAAATATACTGTACTTACAAATCAGTTTAGTACTTTTGTTTTATAGCTGTATTTGTAGAACCTTGTTAAAACGTTTGTCTCCAAACTGTCAAATATTAATCGCAGTAAATTGTGTAATATGCTGTCACAAAAAAGTATCCTATTTCTCGATCGGTATAAGGAAGAGATACTTCCTTATTTTTCGATCGGTATGGAAAAACAACATTTCTCCATAATATTTTACCGTAAATTATTAATTGTCAGTAAACTTTTGTTACTTTTAAATGAATGAAGCGAGATAATTTTACTATGATATTTTAAAAGCTGGTCATTTGGGGGGCCAGGAAACCATTTGGGGGGGGCCTGGCTCCGATGGGCCCCCCTTGGCTTCACCCCTGTATATATCCAATCTTATACTACTATATCAAATTTTTAGTTTTGGCAATTTCCAAAAATTTAAGGGGTGATCCTATGCACCCCTCACATAATTTAGGGCTTAGCCAAGGGATCACCACCAAAATGAAGGGAGTAGGGGACGGGGAAATGCTGTTTCTACATGATTGGCGCTGTGTACAGAGGCAAAGTTATGTCCTATTGTTCAAGGCCGCAATTACACCATTTTGAGCAGGAATGTAAGCAGGCGTGGACTGGCTATGTAAAAAGGGCGCGGTCACATACTCTGGGAGGGCGCCGTCCATCTGAGGCTTTCGCTTGTATGGAATACCCCCTCCTAATAAAAGAAAGTGCCGGGGGCTTCCCTTGGAAAATTAGTACACAAAAAACAACAAAAGATTAAATAGCTATTGCTGTTAATCACGATAGAATTATACAAATTCAATATTTTCATAAACAAACAAAGAGACTTTGAGTACTAAATACGAGGAGTGTTTTTTTAAGTAAGGTCCGTTTTGTTGAAGACACTAGTAGTTCGCGCGCATACCGCAACTAGCGTGTGCGTCGTGTATCGGCATGCCTCGGAAACAACTGTGCTCAGTTTCAACTCTGTAGCTGACCTGTACGGTTGTGTTCTGTGCTTTCACAATGTTTAAGACTATCAAGTCGCCCGCCGCGTGTGAGGTTCGCTCAGTGATACGGTTTTTGTCAGCAAGTAACCTGTCTTCTGCAGAAATTCACCAGATTTGCGAAGTGTACGGTGATACTGTTATGAGTGCAAGCACAGTGCGTAAGTGGGTACGAGAATTTAAAAATGGCCGTGACAACGTCCATGATGAGGACCGCTCCGGTCGCCCTTCTTCGATTACAGACGATTTGGTGGCTTCAGTTGAAGCGAGGGTTCGTGAGAACAGGCGCTTCACAATAACAGGTCTCTCAAACGAATTTCCTGACGTGTCGAGATCAGTTCTTTACAAAATTTTTTCTAAACACCTAAAGTTTAGGAAACTGTGCTCCCGTTGGGTCCCGAAACTCCTAAAGAGGACCAAAAAAACCAAAGATTTGAGTGTGCCATGAAGTTCTTGACTCGTTATCGCGAAGAAGGTGGTGACGGCTTCTTGAGTCAGATCGTAACTGGAGACGAAACATGGGTTTCGCATATCACGCCCGAATCGAAGCAACAGAGCATGGAATTGAGACACACACACTCGCCTGTAAAGGCGAAGGCCAAACAGACTTTGTCCCAGCGCAAAATCATGGCGTCGGTGTTTTGGAATAATCATGGTGTTTTGTGGGTCAATTTCATGCAACGAGGAACCACTATCAATGCAGAACCATACTGCCAAACCCTGTGAAAGCTACGCAGAGCGATTCAAAACAAACGACGCGGCATGTTGACAAAGGGCATTGTTCTTCTCCATGACAATGCAAGACCTCACAATGCATTTGTTGGACAGTTTTGGCTGGGACGTTTCAGACCACCCACCCTACAGACCTGATCTTGCGCCGAGCGATTACCATCTGTTCCTCCACCTCAAACAACACCTCAGTGGCAACCGTTACAATAATGACGACGATGTGAAAACGGCAGTGAACTCTTGGTTATCGGAGCAGGCGGCAAGATTTTATGAAGAGGGTATTTTGAAATTGGTTGAGAGGTATGATAAGTGTTTGAACAAACTTGGCAACTATGCCGAAAAATAGAGTAAAGTATATACTTTCTGAAAATACATTTACTTTTTTGAAATAACCTTTCGTTGTGTACTTATGTTCAAACGGCCTTACTTAAAAGACACGCTTCGTATATTAGACTTATATAAATCTGCACACTTTAACTGAGACTACAAAAATCACACCAGTTGTTTAAATTCTTCGGCTACATTTGTTAACAGCCTAATTATAACTGAAGATTTGAGTTAAGTTTGGGGCTTATGCTATTTTTCATACTTCTGTCCTTTTAAATCTATGTTCATCATAACATTAACTTATTTTTCATCTATTTTTAAAACCGTTAATAAAAAGTATACATGAAACATTTACTACAAATTAACAAAAGTAAATTTAGAATTATATACCTACCTAGCGAAAAAAGAAATTCAAAAACAAAACTGGAAAATGAAAGTAAAGTCACTGCTTCATGCTTGAAGAACCCTTCGCATCTCCTTGCTTTTTTCACACATTTTGTCAATAATAAGATTGTTGTCTATTTTGGTCAGAATGTCTCTTTCTGAGTTCATCAAGAACAATGATTCCAGATGTTCATCTGTAAGTCTTGAACGGAAAATGAAATGAAATGAAATTTTTGAGTTTTACGTCCCACGGTTATGCCGGTTAGGCTAAAGGAGACGTTGATGATGAGTAATGAACGAAATGGTGGAATGAAGAAAGTGGGAGGAAACGGGAGAACCCTGAGAAAACCCACGCACACGGTGTTTGTCCACCACAAAGTTCACTTGGCGGGAGCAGGGTTTGAACCCGAGACCCCTAGCACCAGAGGTGAACGCTCTACCACTGAGCCACCGCGGCCCCAAGTCTTGAACGGAGTCTTGTTTTTATGTAACGCCACTAGCTCCTCTAAGGGCGGGAGTGGGAGGGAGAGACATGTAAAAATGATCCAAAATGACCGAGATTAGAGTCAAATCAGTATATTTCAAAGTCGCTGAGACCATTAATGGTATTACCTGACCAGCGAAGGAGTGCGGGCGGCCAATTTTGGAACTAAAATGCAAGCAGCAGTGTTTCTAACCGGATTACTTGTAATCAGTCTATCACAGTTCTTTCTGTCCTGTTCATAATAAACAACTTCACGCATATGCTCAAGTCAGGGGCAGATCCAGGGGGCGGGGTGATTGGGACGATTGCCCCCCCCCCAGGATAGGGTATTTTTTTATTTTAAAAATAAAACCTAAGAATTTTCACCTTTGTATTATAAATGTAAAATAAAACCTAAAATAGGTAGGCCTTACTTTTTTTTTGTTTTACGTTGCAGAAGTCAAATGCATTAAATTGCAAGAAATTACTTACATTGGCGTTCTTGCTTTAAAAAAAAAAAAAAAAGTCCACCTTCGAAATCGCAGATGGCCATTTCTGTTCTAGAAATTGCAGACAATAGCTACTTCTCCTTTTCTAAAGTTGTTTTACTTTTATTTGCAATAAACTCTTACCTTGATTTGACTTCGAACGACCCCCCCCTTCCAAACATTCAGTCTGGATCCGCCTCTGGCTCAAGTTAAGACAATCAGTTTCAAAAGTTATTGAAGTTACTTGCAGAACATCTTAAATAACAAGCAAAATACTACTACAACAAGAATACACCCTCCATATTAACTTGCGAACAAGCTAGAGAGCAGCGTTTTACAGGCTCCTGTTTTACACCCTCCATTCCAAAAGAAACCGAACGTTTTAAAAAACAAAAAAGCAATGTACATTTTGGAACAAATTATTTTTATTAATCAATGTATTCCCCTTCTGCATCGATACACATATTTGCACGCTCCAACAAGTTGTCAAACGACTTCTCCATGTCCTTTATTGGAATGGTCTTTAGGACGGCGGTCGTCGCCTTCTCAATGGCATCAATTGATGCGTGCCACTTTCCTTTCATCGCCAAATGAAGTTTCGGGAACAGATAGAAATCACACGGAGCGAGATCTGGTGAATAGGGCGGATGATGCAACCGAATAATGTGATTTTTGACCAAAAATTCAGTTACAAGTCGCGAACGATGTGATGGTGCATTATCGTCCAAAAGAGTCCAACTGCCGATTTCGCGATATTCGGGCCGAATACGACGAATTCTTGCCAGCAAACGCTTTATGACGCCCAAGTAAAACTCTCCAGTGACTGTCTGGCCGGGCTGAACAAATTCTTTGTGGATAATTCCTTTTGAATCGTAAAAACAAATCAGCATCACCTTAACTTTTGACTTCACCAAGCGACTTTTTTTGGGTGTTCCTTCATTCGGCGCTCTCCATTCAGCACTTTGCCGCTTTGTTTCGGGCTCATATTCAAAACACCACGTCCCGTCACCAGTTACAATCGATTTCAAGAAGTTTCGATCCTGCCGAGCACTTTTAACGATGTCTTTGCAATGCGCAATTCGATCAACTTTTTGGTCTTCGGTGAGTTTGTGTGGTACAAACCGCGAATTAACCTTCTTAAGGCCCAAAACTTCGGTCAAAATGCGGTTGTGTGAGGAATGCCTAATTCCATTTCAATAACTTTCACCGACGATTTTTTGTTATGTTTGATGAATTCACGCACTTTTTCGATGGTTTCTTCCGATAATCCGGTTCTGGGACGGCCTGATCTTTCGTCATCATCCAGCGTCTCTCTACCCGATTTGAATCGCCTGAACCACTCGTAAACTTGCGTACGGGATAGACACTCATCACCATATGCATTTTGTAGCATTTGGTGCGTTTCACTAAAAGTTTTACCCAGTTTAACACAAAACTCAATTGCAGCTCGTTGTTTGAAACTCATTTTCCGACCGATGTACACAACACACTGACAGTTGAAACGCAATAACTTTGTTGCCGTGCATCCAAATGTCATGACATTTATACCAGTTGTCAATGAGGGACTACGCCATCTACCGGTAAAATATTACAACAGATGGCACTAGTGGTACTATTTGTTTTCGAAAGTTCGGTTTCTTTTGGAATGGAGGGTGTATAATGGCATCGAATAAAACGTAATCAATTTTTATACAATCAGCTTAATACACGGTAGAAGCTCAATGAATTGTCAATTGTGCTATGTTGTTCTTAAATTGGTAATTTCCATTCATATATCACTATTCACAATACATCTGCATTACTGCAAGAATGGTTTACTACAACCACATAACTTACGGCGTTCTTTATAAAGCGGAAAGAGATTAAGCTATGCATAACATCCAAACTGCAACTTTTAAAAGCCGTTGGATACACTGCAGAGTGAAACTCTCCGCTCCCCTGTCCCACCGCGCTTGCCAAGAAACTGATGTAAACACAACAGCAGCGCCATCCTTCCAAAACCGCACTGCTATCCTGGTCAGGATATACCACTAAAGCCTAAAACAAAAAGGGCAAGGCCGTAGGACGAGTAAAGACGGGATCTGAGGGCGGAGCAGTGGCGGTGGGAGGGTTGATATATAAAAATCATCCAAAATGGCCGATATTAGAGTCAAATCTATAAATTTCAGGATCCCTAAGATCATTATAATGACATTCCCAAAGCCAAAAACAGAAAGAGCGAGGCCGCAGGCCGAGCAAATACTGGGATTTGGGGCGGAGCGTGGGGTTGGTAAGGGTGATATGTAAAATTCGTCCAAAATGACCGATATTAGAGTCAAATCTATATATTTAGAGGTAATCTAATATCATTAATAGCATTCCCACGCCGAAAACAGAAAGAGCGAGGCCGCAGGCCGAGCAAATACCGGGGTCTGGAGTGGAGCCCTAGCTGGCCAAAGGCTAGCAAATTTATAAAATAATTATGTAGCTTTGTTTTTTTTTAAATTGTGTTCAGAGAGGAAACTGTGCGCCTTCCCGAGGCTAAGACGGATCTTAGCCCCTCCCGAGGAGGGCGCAAAGGCACTGATGTGAGGAGGGCGCAGCGGCCATCGGGCCGGTACTTGATTATTGCCAGTCCATCCCTGAATGTAAACATCACTGTACATTTAGTGTGAATGTGTATTGTTTTGAAGTTTTTTGCGAAATATTTTTCGACGTGTCACTTGTCTACTATTTGACTTACTGCCTGATTACATGTAGAAATAAATTTGATAAGAACACTAATATATTCGTTAGATTTAAGTCATTGTTTGTTTGCATGTTTCACTTATTGGATTATCTAATCTATGAGCATAGAGAAGCCATGTTTTTCCATGTATGTCACATTCTGCCAAAACGAGGACATAGAAGGTACTATAAATGGGGGACGTTCCCATTTTAGACGGTATGTAACATCATTATAATTTACTTATAGTTCGAGTATTACAGTGCGCTCGAGGCCGAGAGCGCAGCACATTATCGGCCAGTGCTAATGCGATGTCGGAGGAAGCAACTCGGTTAAAATTAACAACATACAACAGTAGAACATATGTAAATCTAATCTATGTCTTTCTTAATTAAAATTAGTGTATTTCTTAATTAAAATTAATGTTAATGAGGTAATAAGCATTTATGTTGTTTAATTTTCCCTACATATTCCCAATTAATAGTACCATCCTGACCAGATAGTAACCACTTATCAAGTGGGAAAACTCTTCAATGCAGCTTTTGTAAAAGCAGCTTCAGTGCAAACGACAGTAAATTGCTTTAGGAAAACTGGAATATACCTATTAAACAGAGATGTATTTGCTGATCACTTATTCGCTCCATCTGAGACGACTGAAAGACCATGCGGATCGACAACTGCTGAGCTTTCTCAGCTTTCAACCTCTGTACCCACCTGTATCCCGCCACCAGCTGCTGAGCCATCTCAACACTCAACATCTGTAGTTACCACTTCTCCGACGTCTGCTGCTGAGGTTTCTCAACCTTCATCTGTGCAAACTTGTGTCCTGTCATTAGCTGCTGAACCATCTCAACATTCCACATCTGCGGCTGCAACTTCTCCGACATCAAATGTTAAGCCTTCTCAACCTTCAACATCTGGGATTAATTATAATCCGGCAAAAAGTTTTTCAGGTTTCCACATTTTGCCAAAATTGCTCATGCCTTCACCTAAAAAGTTGAGCAGGATTGAGAAAAGTAAAAATGATAAAAGAAGAGGTAATTAAGGCTGTTCTCACTTCCTCACCATACAAAGCTGAATTAAAAGCAGAAGAAAAACGAAAGGAAGAAAATAAAAGAAAATCTATAAAAAGGTTGTTTATAAGGCTACTTCCGGAGAGACAAATATTAAAGGATCTAGGATCTACTAGTAAAGAACGAAAAGTGAGCAAACGTATTGAAATGAAGGAAGAGATCTTGTCTGATAAGCCTTGTACTCTTAGAGATCCAAAGTCAAAGATAATTAAACTCAAGACGGAAATAATACTATCTCCATCATCGGAAGAGGAAGAGAATTCTGATGTTGCTTTTATTTTTTGCAACGAACTCTATAGTCATTCAAAAGCAAAAGAAGGATGGATTAGGTGTTCTGGCTGCAATGGGTGGGCATACGATGCCTGCTCTAACGCGGATGAAAAAGATGATTACATTTGTTTGTGACTTTTGTAGCACGTAAAGTTTAAAATGTTAGTTACTAGACAAACGTATTTCATTTCTAATTAGTTTTGGTTATTCAGTACGAAAAACTCATTTTTACTTCCTTTCTGAATTATTATAAACAAGATATGTGTATAAGATATAAACAAGTTGTAAACAAGATTTGAAAAGTTTTAAGCAAGATGTTCGTAAGTTTGGTAAGTTTTTAAAGGAAACCCCGTTTTACCCGACTAGTAGTATAAAACGGAGACTTTTGCTCTTTTTCAGTATCCCTTATTTTTTTGTTAAAATAAACTTTCTTGTGATAAAAAAGAGGCCTGTTTTATGGCAAGCAACATTCCACTGAAGGTTTTGATTTACATCTAGCGATTTTATCAATGATAGTTTTGGTTTTATGTGAAAAATATATACGGATCCCCATTTCGAACAACTTTTTTCTATTGACTCCTATGACGTTATGAAATGTGATCAGGTACCATGACATCTCTCAGCCAATCAGAGAAGATTTTGGCAAAATCATCCAAAATGCAGCGCATAGTATGATATATAACTTTCGATTGCAATAGGCGGATGAATTCAGAGATGAAAGCTGCTTTCCGGACACCGAATTCAACTCGAAAACAGTTCCTCGTCATCTCTTATATATATATATATAGGAATCAACATTGAAGCCGAAATTGTACTAGTCTTCACTAATTCCAGTTTCAGCAGAAGAATAAATGCTAAGATATTTATTTTTTAAACGCTAATTCATATCAAACAAAAAGTACAGGACACAGAGCTAAACTTTCCAATTTCTTAAACTAAATGTTGATGTGCTCCAGTCATTAGTGAAACATTTTCTTGCGAAAGACAAACAAATTATAAGGCGTTTTCGTAAAATTTCGTTGAAAGAAAACTCACCATCAAAAGTAAACTACATCTTGTAGATTTATTCATAAGGCAATGACTGATCCAATATGTTACGGTTATTCATGTAATATTTTTTATATAAAATAAAATCGTAGAGGTGTATTTTTTTTTTTTTTACAAAACTCAGAAAAACTCACCCAAGATGTAGATATTCGTATGAAAGTTATTTATACAACATTATAGGAATATTAATGAAATATTTATTTATTAGTAGTAAATATGAACAAAATAGCCTGAGCTGTTTGCGAGAAAGTAGTCTGAAAAGAAACTTATCCCAAGAGTAAATTACCCTTTGTAAATGTTTCGAAAAAAGTATTTTATACACCATTATAGAGCTATTAATGCAATATTTAATTATGAAATACGAATAAAATCGTCTTAGTCGATTTTGAGAAAATCGTCCAAAAATCCTTAGTAGTAGGCCCCCCGTTATGGCTCACTTTGGACTTTGACCCCGACCTTTGTGACGTCATAGGTCAAAGGTCAATGACCTGGCCCGGGGTCAATGACATATGGGGTACTTAGGACCACCCCCTCTAAATTTTGGCAGGGGTACATAGGACCACCCCCCTTAAATTTTGGAAATTGCCAAATCTAAAAATTGGGTATGGTAGCCTAGGACCATAATATGTATCTCTATCAGTATTGGGTGTCTATGTCGTTCCCTTTCATGGGTAAAAAATTGCCAAAAATTCAAATTTCGGGGGTTTTTGACCTAATTTATCCCCTTTGATGAGGTGTTATTACCTTATATAGTTATATGGGCGTATACAGGGGTCTATTAGCTTTCATAACATATGGGTATATTAATGCACCTTTTGAAAATTTTGGAAGGGGTACCTTGGCCCACCCCTTAAATTTTGGAAATTGACCAATTTAAACATTGGGTATTATAGTACAAGACCCTAATATGTATTATGATAAATTTGGGTGGTCCACCTCGTTCCCTTCTAGGGGTACAAAATTGCCAAAATATAAACGTAAGCAATACGTTATACCACGTGTTTGGTTTTTGGTCGATTTTGTTCCCTTTGATGAGGTGTTATTATCCTATATAGTTATATGGTCATGTATAGGGGTTCATTCCCTTTCATAAGATATGGGTATATTTGTGCACCCCTTTAAAAATTTGGGATGGGTACCTTGGCCCACTCCTTAAATTTTAGAAATTGCCCAATTTAAACATTTGGTATTATAGTATAGGACACTAATATAGATCACTATAAATTTGGATGGTTCACCTCGTTCCCTTTTAGGGGTACAAAATTGCCAAAATATAAACGTAAGCAATACGTTGTACCACGTGTTTGGTTTTTGACCTAAGTTATCCCCTTGGATGAGATCCTATTACCTTATATGATTACAGGGGCCCATTTCCTATCATATTGATGCACCCTTCTTAAAATTTGGCAAGGGGGTCCACTGAAATTGTCCAATTTAACCATAGTACAGGACCTCAATATGTTTCGGTGGTCCTATTGCCAATTTTTTTTTAGTACAACCACGTGTTCGGTTATTGACTCATTTTATTTGATAAGGTTATAAGGTATGGACGGGTATCCCCTTTCAATTTGGTAGGACCCTTCGGGTGTAGTACGGTCACGTGATCGATGATTTGGTTTGATGCGCGATGAGGCCCCTGGTCAATGTTCTCTAGGAATTAGGTGGAAACTTTGCACATGGTTTTCGTCTTATATCGCACAGTTCTTTAGGAGAATCTGATAACGCTGTATGTATATATTGATGGAATGAACAATAAAAACACATAGATAAGCATAAATTGTATTTTATTTATTTTTCTGGTTTCTTCTTTTTCTTTCTTATTGACAATGTTTGTATATTGATCTGGATTTCTTCATTAGACCACCTCCTCTTCTTGATTGTGATGATTTGTTTCCATGTTTTGCAGCATAGCACCCGTTTGCAAAGCTTCGTATTGTGAATTCTGTTAAAAAAAAAAAAAACGAGGAAAAAGATGATTAGTATAGAAATAGATGATGATTAAACAATACACTTTCAATGATAAATATGATAAAATTACCTGGAAGGAATATTGCAGCAGTCTACGATCATTAACCGTGGGTACTGTTCTGAACAGGTATTGAATTTCACGCAGAAATTTTCCTTGGGCTTTACAGCACAAATAAAAATAAGCATAATAGCCACATACGGATGAACCAAGACTTTGCATTTGGCTATTATTATATTTATAGTACATACAATGAAGTTTTAAGAATGCAACATGTTGTGGTACATAAGGAGGAAGGCCATAGCTGTCAAAATATTCTCCAACACCGCGATTATCAATATAAATTGCAATCCAATGGCTTCCTAGTTTTGTAGATGGATCTATATTTACAATGATTGCCAGAGGAAGAGAAATCCGTGAGGGCAACTCATCGCTTGCAAATACCCCGGTAAAATGATTTCTGAACAATGGACTACCGTTTAAAGCACTAGCTAATTGTAATGTATTCAACATCGTGAATGGAAATGATACATAACGTATACGTACCTTGTAATTTAAAAGTCCAGGATAATGTTGCGCTGGTGGTCGATCTCTAGGAGTGAGGAAAACTCGCCATACACAATACAGTTTGCAGGTGCTGCTAATTTCTCTTGGAAATGAACTTCCAATCGGATGGCTCCATGTCGTTGTAAATTCCAATAGTGACAATCTCCAGCAGAAGAATCGGGAGTTAGGTCAAATACAAACAGTGTATATCCATTCTTGTAGTCGGCTCTTGAAATTGTATTTCCAGTATTGGTAAAATGTATGCCAGAGCCTGAGAACAATGTGTGGTACGATGAAATGTAGAGATTTTCTTCAAAGTTGGGTTGCAATGGTTTTGAAGGTACAGCTTTTCCATCCACGTACAATGTAAAGAAATTAATGTTTAGATGTTGAAATTCAAATGGATTGCTGGTAATAGTTCCACTGGATGCTTCATTCGATGTAAATCCTACAATAATACGATTTGGCAATGTTCCCATAAACAGGTTATCAATAGTTTTGGATTGTATATCCTTCGGGATGGTAAATGATTTCATTTGAACCCTTGTCAGAGGATACTTTGCCGGTGTAGATTGTATAATTTTATTGTGTGCCAATTTGACACTAGGGCTGATGCTGACTTTTTTCACCTGCAACGATGCATCTAGAATATTGATTTTTGCATTGACACCACTTTCACCGGCCATGAGACAAAAGTTTGGCTTTGCGGGAATAAGTTTCACACGTAATTCCACTCCATGAATTAAAAATTTATCTTGATTAAAAATATCACAATGAAGATATCCAATCATATCGAATTTCATACTTTGTTTTGTCAGTTCATAGCGTTGTTGAAATCCTTTGTTCTCACTTGTGGTTGCGTTCATATGACCAGCCGTATCTTGAAACCACATTGCTGTTTGTAAATGTGTATTTTTAGCTCCATCACTATAATTGAGCAGTTTTTCCATGTACGAACGATATGGATGATTATGTGACGGAAATGAAATCAGTTTATTGTTCAAGTAGATTTGTACTTCACTAAACATAGCATTTAGAAAATCATTGACAGGTGCAATTGCTTTATCCGTATTGGTGAAGGAGGAACCATCTGGTTTCACAATTTGTGCTTGGATGTACAATAAGGTTTGTGGCAAATCAATATATTCATCACTGCTACCACTCACTACAAATTCTATTGATGAATTTTCAGCTATTGAACTAATTGGTTTGTAGCCTATAATACGATTGTCCAGAACACTGGTTTGCGTGGGTAACGTTGAAAAAATGTCCAATTCACTTTTTACACATTCACAGGATTGATGATGTAAGAAAGCCATCGTTGAATTAATCAAAAATATCTGGTGACGATGCCAGTGATCTCTTCTTCTTCTTATGTGATAATTTACGTCTCTTTGTAGGATTGATGGTGTTGTTGATCGTTGGAAGGTCAACCTCAAACTGAGAGCAGTCATCCCATTTTCGTTTATGATATCCACTTTCCAGCATAGTTTTCAACTTATTTTTAGCTTTTTCTTGTAAATTTGTTTTTGCCTCTTGCATCCGTTGATGAAACGATTCTTCCAGCGGTTGATTCGAGATCACAACATCATTAATCATATTGGCACCTGATTTTAATAATTCTTTTCCCACAGTTTTAGCTCCTTGCTTCACAAGTGGTAACACTGAACGAAATAAGCCACCAAGGAAACTTCCAATGCCATGTCCTGCTTGATAGGGACTTCCCACATAGACGTTGCCGATACCGGGAAACGCTTGTTTTTGGTAGTATTGCAAATACGGATCAGTCATGACGACGACGACGGAAATGTAGTTTTGTACACACCGTTCCAAAGGTGAATGGCATCCGATGACCTGTGCTATCCCTGATATCGATTTGTATTTGCTCAAAATTCATTTTTTCCACCGGAACATAATGTGCAGGATTAAAGATTTGTACGGCATGACTTCCAAAAGTATGATTCACAGGATCCATGTTGACAATTCGTAGCAAGGGTACCATTGTATCTCCAACAATGACAGATTCAATAATGTCACAGTAGACGTACATTTTTGATGGTAAACCTAATCGTACATCCGGTGTATATTGTCCCTTTTGCATATCTTTTAAATCACTTTTCGGTTCAAATCCAAGCATTAAACTAACACTTGGTGAGAATTGTACAGAAGTATGGATTTCCTTATTGGGATGTCTTATGAGGCATATATTATTAGTTGCATCATGGGATATAAATAAATTGGTTTCTTTATGATGTATATTAATTGCATGAATAAGATCCCGTATATTGTTATAATAGCGTACAGGGATCGTTACAACCTTCCACTGTTCCTGATCATTACTACTTGATGATTTGTAATATATTTTATTGTTTTCACTGTTAATGTTCAGTAAAGAATGTGGATAATGAATCTCTACAATTGCCACATCCCATTTCTGGCGAAACTCTACACGTCGTTGTAATTTCGTAATATATGAAGTCAATGTATTTTCTGGAAAATAATCCATGGAACTATTACTGGGAAGTGTAACGTAAAAATCTTGATCAGGTTCCATTCTTTTCTTCTTCTTCAATGAAGTTGCAGGGATCCACGAATTGAATGAGGAAGGATATCCTTTCCACTGGACGAGATACTCCTTTCTGCGACCTTTTGTTCTTGTACGAAATATTTTATCGATGAGGAACGTCGAAGGGAGCGGCAATGGTTGTAATTCTTCTCTGTAGAAAACACCATCGATGAGTTGATGATTTAAATCCTCTAGTCGATACCCAGGGCCGGCGAGAGGGGAGGGCAGGAGGGGCCAGAGCCCTGGGGCCCAGGGCCCCAAAGGGGCCCGGCGGCCGAGGATAAAGAATTACTAAATGTTGTATATTTTTACTCAGTTCGCTTCCAATCAGTGCGCTCTTTGTGTAACAATTTTTTTGTACTGTGGTCTTGCAAAGAAATGACAGGTGATCAGATCCAAGAACAAGCAGCTGCACTAGTCCAGCGATACACAAAAGATTTAGGAGATGATCTTTCTGATGAACTGCATAGCCTGAAATTGATATATTCGTCCAATTTTGGTGAGAAAACGCTTTCACCATGGGATTTACTAAATAACATCAAAACTTTGAATCTAGAAACTTTATTTCCAGATCTGACAGTGGCCCTTCGTATATTCGCCACAATTCTTGCTACCGTTGCTAGTGCAGAGCGCTCTTTCTCTCTGTTAAATAGAGCAAAAAATGTTTTACTCTCTACAATGTGTCAAGACAGATTATCAAGCTTAGGCTTGTTGGCAGTGGAGACAGAACTTATGAAGTGTACCAAACTGGATGCTATCATTGATGAATTCGCCCTGAAAAAAAGCCAGAAAGGGAATTTTGTTGTAACTATACGTAGAAAAGGATACATTGTAACTGTAACTTAGGCCTAATGCCTCATGTCTCTAGTTAAGGAAGACTAACTGTATACCTAGCTTACTTCTATATAATTATTTACAGCAACAATTTGTGCAAAGATATTCATAGTACAGGGCAGGTTGGATGGTTGAGAACATTTACTTTCTCAACTTTCATTAACTATTTAATACTTTCTTTTTGTATTTCCTTCACAAATTAGTTTGTTTTGAGCATTTGATTGAGCATTAGGGGAGAACTTTTGCTATTACAAATAGATAAGTTACTTTTTATTCTATATTTTTATACCATTGTATTTAAATATATAATTTTTTATTCATTTTAGTTTTGAAGCCTTCAAAAATCTTAGAACCAACAAGTATAGGGTCTAAACAAAATCTAAATAATGAATTCATGAAGTTTTTTTTTCAGTGAATAGTGAACATAGGTTAGGTTCAGAGTTCTTATTATTCACTTATTTGGAGATATAGCAATACTATTTAACATGTAAATTAAACGCGTTAATGGTCTAATAAAGAGTTCAAAATAAGTCTTAATGTTCATTTTAGTTTATTTCCGTCCAAAGTTGTAAGTAAGTAAAAGGTCATAAGGAAACATGTAAGGGGCCTGGGATTGCTCAGCTCCGGGGCCCGCGACCGCTCTCGCCGGCCCTGTCGATACCTGGTGGGTTTCTTGGTACAATGGCTTTTACTCTAAATATTTCCCAAGTCCAGTTCTTGAGGTAACCCTTGTCAAAGATACGTTTTGTTTTACTTATACGAACAGTATCACCAACAGATAAATCTGTATCTTGTTTTGAACGTTGTAGCTTTTTGTCGTATAAGTTATGCCACACCTCCAGTAAATTGTCCTGAGAAACGTTTGCAGGTGCCATTTTAATACTGGAATGCCGACTTTCATTGTATGCTTTTACAAGTAAAGGCAATACTTTGATGTAATTGTATGTTTGATATTTGGTAAAGTATTTCCACATACGATGTTTCAATGTCTGATTAAATCTTTCTGCGATGCTGGCTTTAATATCTGGATCCTTTGTTGTAACATGTTGCACGTTGTGTTTTCTGAGAAACTTTTGTACTGTCTTGTTGGTAAATTCAGTTCCTTGATCACTACGTAGCACAATTGGTTTCCTGTCCTGGAAAATCATTTCAAATGCATTCACTATATCCTCGGCACTTTTTGATTTTAGTGGTACAGCCCATCCGTACCGACTAAACACATCAATCACTGTAAGAATATAGCGGTAATTGTTATTATAGTTTTGAAGTGATTGTAAATCATTTAAATCACATTCCCATTGATCATCAATATTGTTGACAAGATAAAAATCTCTACGGAAACGACGACGTACAGGACGATGTAACGTGTAGGTAGGTTGTTTGTTTAACCAAAGTTTTATTTTGGCTAGAGGTATAGATTTTCCTGTGGCTTGCCATAATTTCTTTGCAGTAGAAAACAATGCAGGATGTGCTGGATTGTAATAAATGGATTTCAACTTTTTGTTCATGGTTTGTACGTTGACCATTGTGGAATGATACATTTTCTTTTTGGTCGGACTTCTAAAACATCATCATCTTCTTCTTCTTCTTCTTCTCCGGAAGAAAATAATTCAGGTGCCGGTTTTGGTGGTGCAGATCCTTCAGATGCTGTTGTACTATTATGCTTGACAATATAGTTTAATCTCCGTGGATTACCAATCAATTCTTGAGGTGTGTTTGACGATGCAAGGTAGTTGCAAAACAATTCCCAGCCTTGAGGATTAGAATGTTTCCTCGGTCGAGTCACATCGCACATTAAATCTACAATATTGGATCCATGTAGTTATTATCGTTGATGTACACTGTTCCTTTATGATCCCACGTAATTGCGTCATCTTGTTTTAAACGATGGAATAGTAGTTCGGCTTTCTTACGATACATTTGTGGTATTGCGGCTAAAAGTTCTTGTTTCGTGCTATCGTCAACATTCGGGACGTCACCATCAGGTTTCATTGATGTAATTGTAAGTGGTATTGGTTCTTCTTGTTTACGTATCACATAAAGATATTTCTGTAATATTCTATTGTACTGATTCCATTTTTCTTCATCACTTGGATACGATGTATTCAATATAGATTGCATTTCACGATCGAGATTAGATTGTCGATTTTCACTCACACGGGATGATGATGCATGCATTCGTTGAAACATTTCTGGTGGCACTAAAACCATCTTCTTGCTATGTTCCATGATGTTTATTGTTTAAACAAAATACTGGATAACACACTTCCTACAATAGGTGCAAGTAATGCAGGTAAGAATCCTCCTTGTTGTACGGCTAAATGTTTCTTCTTTTTATCCAATGATTTTGTATTGTCTACGAGATAGCGGAGCGTGTTCTTGTAACGGTTTAATCTTGACTTCTGCGCACTTGTCAGTGGAACATTTGTTTTTTAAGACATTATAACAACATTCACAAATACTATGAATTAATGAAGCGTCTGCATTGGCAATAATAGCTTTACGCAATCTTGGTTTAGCTTTGTGCAGAGCACGTAGCAGATCAGCGTGTTTCACTGTAGGAGACATCGTGACAGACTAAGTCATTCTTTCCACATGCACAATAATTTAAACATGTTTTGTTGGTACGTAAACATAATGATGCAAATCGTCGGGAAAAATATTTGTACGAAATTGCATTTCATCGGGTGTATCTTGTTTAAGATCCATCAGTAAATAACCATGTGGATTTCTTGTTGTGTCTGCATAACTTTCTTGTAGAAACAGTGGATGCTCAGGCATGATTTGATAACTCATATGCTTGATTTGTGACTTGTCACGTGGATTTTTAAACAACACCAAATACGAACAATTTAAACTCATATTTCTATTTGCTTTACTTTGATGAAATACATTTTGTGTTATAAAAATCACACTAATATTTCGATGATGTTATCCTTTTGTGAACATAGCAACAATATCACTATTCACTTCTCGCATATGGTCATCAATAATAATCAAATGTGGTCCATCTTGAGGCTGAAAATCTTTCATTCGTGGAAGTCCTTCGTGAAATTCTACTGGAACCGGCATTGTTGCATACACGTCTTGCCATTCTGCATAATACCAGTACATCTTACGAAATTTTGCATTGATCATGGTTGGGAGATGTGACAGTAATCGCTTCACAAAATACGTTTTTCCACACCCACTAGGCCCTGCGAGAATACAGGTAAATGGAGTTTCCACTGTGTATCCATGATGAACACTAACACCTTGTTTCAAAAATGATGCGTATTTAAAGCGAGTACAATTTTTTTTGTTTTAGTTTGTAAATTCTTGCACTCACTGGTGTGAAAAGGAAAAAACCGTTCATCTGTTTATCGAATAGTTGAAAACCGTTTATTTGTTAATCGAATAGTTGAAAACCGTTTATTTGTTAATCAAATAGTTAAAAACCGGATAAAGTTTAATGGTTAACCGTGAAAGCTGATCACTGTTTGATTTAAATTCTATTTGAAAAATTTTTCGTTTCAAATTTGTTTTGAAATTTTTGTTTCAAAAATTTTGTTTGAAAAATTTTTTTCAAATTTTTTTTCAAATTTTTTGTTTGCAAATTTATTGTTTCAAAATATTTTGTTTTGAAAAATTCTTTAGTTTGAAAATTTTTCGTTTCAAAATTTTTGTTTGAAATTTTTTCGTTTCAAAATTTTTCGTTTCAAACTTTTGTTTTGAAAATTTTTTAGTTTCAAGATTTTTGTTTAAAAGTTTTCGTTTCAATTTTAGTTTTGATTTTTTTTAGTTTGAAAGTTGAAAAAAAGTTTTAAATGCCATGAATCTTCTTCAAAGTTTCCACCTAATTCCTAGAGAACATTGAGCAGGGGCCTCGTCGCGCATCAAAACCAAATCATCGATCACATGACCGTACTACACCCGAAGGGTCCTACCAAATTGAAAGGGGATACCCGTCCATACCTTATAACCTTATCAAATAAAATGAGTCAATAACCGAACACGTGGTTGTACTAAAAAAAAAATTTGGCAATAGGAACACCGAAACATATTGAGGTCCTGTACTATGGTTAAATTGGACAATTTCAGTGAACTCCTTGCCAAATTTTAAGAAGGGTGCAAGAATATACCCATGTCTTATGATAGGAAATGGACCCCTTGTAATCATAGGATCTCATCAAAGGGGATAAAATGGATCAAAACCAAACACGTGGTACAATGTATTGCTTAAGTTTATATTTTGACAATTTTTGTACTCCTAAAAGGGAACGAGATGGTTCACCCAAATTTATAATGATATATATTAGGGTCCAATACTATGATACCAAATGTTTAAATTTGGTAATTTCTACAATTTAAGGGGTGGGCCAAGGTGTCCTTCCCGGGGGTGCATCAATATACCCATGTCTTACGAAAGGGAATGGACACCTATACATGACCATATAACCATATAAGGTAATAGAACCTCATCAAAGGGGGATAAATTGGGCCAAAAACCAAGCACGTGGTTGTACTAAAATTTGACAATTTTGTACCCCTAAAAGGGAACGAGGTGAACCACCCACATTTATAGTGATCTATATTAGTGTCCTATACTATAATACCCAATGTTTAAATTGGGCAATTTCCAAAATTAAAGGGGTGGGCCAAGGTACCCCTCCCAGGGGTGCACAAATGTACTCCCATGCGCAAAAAATATTGCGCGTATACTGTAACTCACAATTTTTCGCAATTATTCCATTTTCCATATGTTTATTGGTAAACTTCAGTTATTAGTACGTGGAGATAATAGAAAGCAATCCATCTAAGGAGATATTTCCAAAAAATATAATAAAATAATAAAAATATAAGCAAAAAACAAAATTATGTTCGGTTTTGTGTATACTGGCAATAATGTTTTCGAGGGAATTTTTGGAGTAGCACAGCACGATTGCAGAGGGAATAACAAGATTAGTAGGAGAACAGCTGAATCAAGGAACTAAAAATTGGAGCAAAATATTGCATTTATTGGCTTAAATCTAGGGTGTAAATTGTCTGCCAAATATAAATTAGCTTCTGTAAGCAAGATGTTATACGGAAAATATAAACAAAGAGAAAAACTGTTGTCTTAAGTTTGGAAGTGACATGCTCTATAGCCATGAGCATTTATTTCTTAAGAAAAAGATAGGCAACAAAAGAAAATCTGTGTGGTCAAGTGGGTAGAGTGACGGACTAGTAATTCTTATACTGTTTTGACACCAGATCGAATCCCATCCGGTCCTGTTCATTTTTTTCTTTACAAAACATTGTAGAAAGTGTATAATTTTTATGTTAATAAGAAACGAAATAATATAATAATGAAATAACTTTTTGTTTTTCTGATGACGTATTTATTCAGAATTAGCTTACTATTTATTACTAATAGCGATTGTTTTTAGTTTATGGTATGGTATGCTTAACCGTTCCCTCTCCGTTTTTACACAGCTTCAACTCACTGCGAGTGTCTGTGAGTCAGGAACAGGAAAAAACAAAACAAGAGCAACCTGCAGCTTTACACACAGCGTGAGGAACACAGTCACAGCGATAGCTCGTTGTCATGAAGAAAAAAACTGTTCTAGTGTTTCTGTGTGTGTGTTTCTTTTTAAAGTATTGACTCTCTCTCTCTCTCTCCTTTTGTTTCATATCCACAAGTGCAACAAATGCAAGTCTGTGTGAAAAAAAATCAAGAGTGCTTTCTTTAAACAAAACTAAATTTTACAGCTCTCTTTGTGAGGAACGCGAATGCTTCCAAAAGATGCCATGAATATTAACTATAATCGTACCGAATTATACAGTAGCGTGAAAAACTGATAATAAAATGATGTAACATGCATAAGCTTTTTTTTTTATAGAGTAACCACAGATTAAACATAACAAATTAAATTTTTGGGATTACAAATTATCACATTACGTGTCGGTGTAGGCCTATTCGTTTTCACATTCGAGCGACGAAAAAAGAAAGTGTGGTGATAGTTATAAAAACCGAATACCAGATTTCAATAAATTCAAATTACATGGCTCCTACATAGCGAAAAAAATGATTTTTCGATGTCTGTCCATCTATTTGTCTCTCGGTTCGTCACGCTTTTACACGCACTCAAATAGAGGCCATACTGTTCAACGTATCTGCACCGAATTCTAGACATAACGTTTTAGTAACATAATATCTTTCGAATTTTATGTCCTTCGACACCTAAAAGCAAGGGTAATTTACTGAAGGATTAAAATTTAAAATAATTCAATTTTCTCAAATAAAAAAAAAGCTGTGACGATTTTATTTACTTTTGATAAATATATATTTTATTAACAAATCTCCACCACATATGAATAATTTTAATGAAAAAATATATATGGTGTAATTTACTGTATGGTATGCGTTCTTTTTGCACAATTTTCTCAACCACATTTCATAAATAAACGTATCATTAATTACCTAACAATATGTCAACTCGTTGGAAGGAGTAGCTTAATCTTAGGGTGAGCTTTCCCCCGATGGTTTTCCCATTAACGCCTCAGGCAATTTTGTTCATATTTCGTAAAGAAATATTTCATTAATAAACTAACATAGAGCATAAATAGTTTATTCCGATAACATACAGAAGAAGTGGTTTTCTCAAGGGTTGATTTTTTTTTTTGGACAATTGTCTCAGTTATTACTGAAATTTGTTCTAATTTCAGTAAAAATATTTTCTGTAATAATCTTACAATATGGTATAACTCGCTTGTTCCGAAAAGAAAAATCCAAAAGAGATAGTTTACTTTGACAGTGAAATTTTTCCCGACGATTTGCTTAAAAATTACTCGATATACTGTCAAAATTACAGATAGAAGAGTTTACCTTTGGGGGTAAGCTTTTCCCGATGACCTTCCTAAAAACAACTCAGGAGATGTTTGTTGTTCATATTTTATAAATACGTGTTACATAAATAACCTAGCTATATGGTATAATTCCCTCATCCGGAAAATCTAAAAATGGTATACCAACATTAAGTTACATTAACAACCACAGGGTAAACATTTGACAGTAAGTTTTACCCTGCGATTTTCTCAAGAACGACTCAGGCAATTGTGTTCGTATTTCATAAATAATTGTTTTATGAAAACACTAACAATATAGCATAGCTCGTTTATACTGAAAAGATCCACAAGGGATAATTTATTCTTGGGGGTGACTTTTTGCATAATTTTCTCAGAAATTACTCAGACGCTTTTGCTTATAGTTCACATACAATTATATCCTTTATAATTCTAATATATGGATCAAGTTATTTCTAACGGAAATATGACCAATGGGTACTTTACTTTTGGGCCTGAAGTTTCTTCTAGCAAAGTTTTCCAAAACATTATTTTATTCGCAATTTCCCAAATAAATGTTTCAATAATAGTTACAGCCTAACATAAGTCAGTGTAAAAAATTCGAGCGAGAAAGTACAGTGCGTTTACTCCGTACCCTTTCTTAAATATATTTTTAAATGTTACACCTAATCACAATTTTCCGAACAAAATCGAAACTTCTTTTTAAATGTGCCTTGTTGTGGTCAAATGGTTCAAGTGCATTGGTTCTGGATTAGATTTCCAGTGAGAGCTAGTGTATCTTCATCCAAGAGATGTGACACGTAGGTGTAAAGAAGAAAGTGTTTAAATAAGCCTAACCAAGCTAATCAACAAAAGAAATAATACAATGTTACGAAATTATCGTAGAAACGTTGTTAATATTAGGTAGGTTCGACTGGAATGTCCAAACAATTGTCAATTCCAAAGGTCTTTGTTTTCGTCCGGCGGGAGCTCATGTGGTTCGGATTTCACGTTAATCAGTAGGTCCACGTCTCATATAGCCTCGCTGCTGAAAGGGACGATAAACTCAAAATCACATCACACATCTTTGTTTTCGCCTTTGTTTTAGCTCATAAATGTCTCTGTTCATAAGCTTCTTAGTGGTTAGCGTACGCGCCTTTGGCGTGGAAGACCCGGCTTCGATTCCCGACGAGAGCTCACGTGGTTCGGAGTCCACGTTAATCAGTAGGCCGACGTCTCATATAGCTTCGTTGCTGAACGAGACGTTAAACTCAAACTCAATGTCTTTATTCATAAATGTCTTTGTGTATGGTTTTTCATATACGTGGCATGGACATTAAATTTTGATTTCTACGCCATATGTATCTAATTACATACACACCTATAGAACGAACACAACAAACTTGGAATATCTACATTGTTTGCGTATGGAAAATAATCACGCTCTACTGTACAGGACAGCCGTGTGTATGGAATTCCATACACATGGCAATCAACGTATTAAGAAATGTATAATAAGAATTATTATTATTATTATTATTATTATTATTATTAATAATAATAATAATAATAATAATAATAATAATAATAATAATAATAATAAACAGAAAACGATACGATCACTTACATAATTTATAAATATAAGTTAACATTTAATAAGCATATAACTGCAATGGAATTAAGTTGTTTTTCTCTCTCCCTGAACGCTACAGCCCTTATTGTTCTAAGGCGTAGAAGAGAACTTGTGGCACCCACGATTTGGGGCGGTGTGTGGTCACAACTTGGTATCCCTTTGTTGTTAGTCTTAGCTTTCTAGACGGATGCAGTTATTACCGGTAGAATATACAAGCAAATAGACTTTTGTATTACTATTAAAGTAAATAATTACACTCATTCCTTCAATGTGATACTTGTGGTTGCTTAACCGTATACAGACAGCTGATCCATGGAAAAATCGTTAATAATAATAATAATAATAATAATAATAATAATAATAATAATAATAATAATAATAATAATAATAATAATAATAATAATAAAAAATAACAGGAACTCGACAAATATTCTTGCAAATAATAGGAAAAAGTTTGCGTCACACTGTTCACTTTGCTGGACACACCAGTGTGGCGCGTTATACCGATTGTGGCACACTGGAATATAGGGTATGTTTTTTTTTAATTTTTTTTTTCAACTATTCCAACTGCTTCAATTGAAATGGATCTATAATAATAAGAGAATGAATTTAGTCTTCTTACCCTTCAATTTAGAAATAAGGTTCGCGAGAATTTCATAAAAGAATAATATACTCAAAATTGTATATAGTAGTTTGTTTTATTCGAAATTACATACTTCCTGCAACTGTTTTTTGATTGAAATGATTTGAAATGAAATTTTTAAGTTTTACGTCCCACGATTATGCCGGATAGGCTAAAGGAGACAGTGATGATAAGAAATGAATGAAATGGTGGAATGAAAAAAGTGGGATAAAACGGGAGAACCTCGAGAAAACCCATACACACAGTGTTTGTCCAGCACAAGGTTCACTTGGCGCGAGCATAGATCGAACCAAGGATTCCATGCACCAAAGGTGAACGCTCTACCACTGAAACACCGTGGTCTCTGAAATTACTTATGGAACTACCGAGAACTATGCTGTAATATTTGAATGTGCTTCAAGTTTACAATAATTAGTTTAGTTAAATTCATTATTAACAATTAAATAATTGCATTCATTATTAACACGTAAATGCTGCTGATGCAAAGACTTAAATCTAGCGATACCGCGAGCGTAAGTATTAAACAGAGGGATTTTAAAGGGCCCCCTGAGCTGGGGGCCCTGGGCTCCATTGGCTCCGCCCTTAATCCGCTAATGCCTATAGATTATAAATTAAAGGGGACGGGCCGGGTCCGTTCTAAAAATTCCGGCCCGTGCAGACCTCTAGCTCCTGTGTATATGCTATCTGAAAATACAGTAGAGTTTCGCTTATCCGACATAAAACAGGCAGGCAGAACGCCGGATAATATGGATGTGTTAAGGAAAGACCTATAAAAAGTCAAACTATGATATAATTTTACACATTACGCATCTAATTATCATCTTTGCAAGAAACAAATATAATGCATTGACTCAGTGACGTATCCAGCGTGAGGTCCTGGAAGCTGTCCCTTACCAAACCTCAAGCACTTTTTAATAAACTTACTTTTTCCCTTTTGAGTTTTTTTTTTTTATGTCAGATTACTTTGTCAGTGTCCAAACTGTGGACAATGCGTTGTTGTTATAATTCTAACAAGTAACACTTCCCAAGTGTAACACTCCGATTTTGATAAAATTTAGCAGGTAGATACTATACATAAAATAAACAAATAAGTGCTTTTTTATTTTTTTTTTTTTGCTGAAAAACGGTTTTAGGGGGCAAAAGCCCTCACCCAAAATTTGAAAGTTGACGCTCGAAAGGCAAAAACAAGTGGACCAAAGTGAACGAAATTGTGAACAGATATTGCGGACATAAAATTAGAGAATACGTGTTTTGTATTTTCCTGGAAAAAACGGTTAGGTGGGGCACAGATCCCTCCAAACCTTTGATCATGAAATATCAAAAGTGCTAATAACAGTATGTCAGAAGTGCCTAAATTTACATGAAGAATTGGAACAAAACTTTCTGTTAGGACAATAAGCAAAAAATAAACAAATTCGGCTTTTTTATTTCCTGCGAAAAAACGGTTTTAGAGGACAAAAGGTCCCCCGCATGAATTTTGAAATTTGACGCAAGAAAGGCAAGAAAAAATGTACCGAACTGAGTGAAATTGTTCACAAATGTTGTAGAGGTAAGATGAGGAAATACGTGCTTCGTATTTTCCTGAAAAGAGAAAAAAACCTTTTGAGTGGACCGAGGCGTTGAGTGTCGGAAGGATTGGACCGAAGCGAATGAAATTGTCTGTAGATATTGGATATGAAAAATAAAGCCTCTCGTGTTTCACAAGTGTCTCCATCAGATTTCTTCAAATTTGGCAGATCAACAACAAGCACAAACAGTATAGCGTATTTTGTAGTATTTCACGAGGCAACTTTAACCCTTACAATGTTTTTCCGCATAAACAAAAACACGTGCCGATTAATTTCCTGTTTGCTGTTGATGTGCCAAAATTGATAGGGACATCTTTAAAACACGAAAGTCCTTATTTTACATACAGTCTATACAATATCTACACACAATTTCATTTGCTTCGGTCCACTCCTTCCTGCACTTTTACGGTAATATTAACATTTTTTTGGAGGGGCTCTAGGCCCCAACACTGTTTTTTCATACAAATTAAAATGCATTTCATTTATTGTTTTGCAAATTGTCCCTATACGAAGTTTCGTTGCAATTCTCCATACTCTTTAGGAACTTCTGACGTATACATACTTATTTGCACTTTTGATATTTCCTAATCAACAGCTTAGAAGGTCCGTGCCCCACTCAATCGCTTTTTTTCAAGAAAATACGAAACACAATTACCTCAATTTACGTCTAGAATATCTGTGCACGATTTCAAAATTTTGGGTGGGGAATTCTGCCCCCTAAAACCAATTTTTCGCAGAAAATAAACCTTTTTTTTTTTTTTTTTGCGTATTGTCCCTACACAATGTGTCGTTCCAATTCTTCATGTCCTTTAAGCACTTCTGACATACTTTTATTAGCACTTTTGATATTTCACGATCAAAGTTTTGGGGGGGTCTGTGTCCCACCGAAACGTTTTTTTTTTTTTTCAGGAAAATACGGAACCCATATTCCCTCATTTTTCGTCTACAATATCTGTGCACAATTTCATTCATTTCGGTTCACTTCTTCTTGCCTTTCGGGCGTCAACTTCCATCATTTTGGATGGGGGATTTTGTCTCCTAAAACAGGCATTCGTTTAGTTTTTGCGTATTGTCCATACACAAAGTGTCATCGGAATTCTTCGTCCTTTACACACATCAGACATATTGTTACTAGCACTTTTGATATTTCATGATCAAAGGTTTGGAGGGGTCTGCGTCCCACCTAACCGTTTTTTCCAGGAAAATACAAAACACGTATTCCTTCATTTTACGTCTGCCATATCTGTGCACAATTTCGTAAACTTTGGTCCACTTGTTTTTGTCTTTCGGGCGTCAACTTTCAAAATTTTGGGTGAGTGCTTTTGCCCCCGTAAAACAGTTTTTCCGCAGAAAATAAAAAACATGTATTCGTTTATTTTATGTGTAGTATCTGCCTGTCAAATTTTATCAAAATCGGAGTGTTACACTTGGGAAGTGTTACTTGTAAGAATATACCGTAATGCCATTGATACCAGGTGGAATTAAAGAACACTCTTAAATGGGATTACAATTTCGTTTCCGGCCTGTTTATAACATTACTGTATTAGAACGATACACTCATTGCCATTTGCTATTTTTGTTATGTGATATACGTAGCAGACAGTTTTCCTTACATGTCTCTAGAAAATATTTTTTGATTTCGTGTGAGTTAGAATTAAGTTTGACCGGTTCATAAATGACAAGTAAGAAACGTTTAAGAGAAATACAGAACTGTTGCATTATTATTATTATTATTATTATTGTTATTATTATTATTATTATTATTATTATTATTATTATTATTATTATTATTATTATTATTATTGATATTTTTGAAACATTAGAATTACGTGCTTACGAGGATTCGTGTCGGGTCCCCTCCGAAAAGAAAAGCTGGATATGTGCCTGCACTGAATGATAGACGTATGAGTCAAGGTATAGACGAGCGTGCTAGGCGATCGAGTCCGGAGCATCAGAAACAGACTAAGACCACAACTTGCAGTTCTTCTTGCCGATTGATGCTGCTTTTTACCTGCTATGATATGTCGGATAATAATGTGAAATAAACGAAGGTCAAGACCATGGCGTATTGGTGTTTCATGCACCTAAACCTTTAAAATATTTGTGCCGAAAACATCTTTCACTCACTAGCTAAATTTGAGGGTATGATCGCTCATCTTGCCTTATAAAGTATAGTCTTATAAAGAACATATATAGCATAATAAAAACCTTAAGACCAAATTCAATGATTTTCTATAGTTTTATTTTTTAATAACGGGAAACTTGTTTATTTCATCACGATAAATCATGTTTGATACTAAGATGTCTGTTTCTGACTATATATATTTTTCATACTTTATTGGAGACAATTTTTTTTTCAAAAAAAGAGGATGATAAAGGAAGCTATACAACACCATAAACTGAAAGCAATCGGTATTACTAATAGTACACTAATTCTAAATAAATACGTCATCAGAGGAAACAAAAAGTTATTTCCTAATTGTATTGTTTCAGTTTTATTAACATAAAAATTATACACTTTCTACAATGTTTTGAAAAGAAAAAAATTTGAACAGGACCGGATGGGATTCGATCTGGTGTCAAAACAGTATAAGAATTACTAGTCCGTCACTCTACCCACTTGACCACACAGATTTTCTTTTGTTGCCTGTCTTTTTCTTAAGAAATAAATGCTCATGGCTATAGAGCATGTCACTTCCAAACTTAAGACAACAGTTTTTCTCTTTGTTTATATTTTCCGTATAACATCTTGCTTACAGAAGCTAATTTATATTTGGCAGACAATTTACACCCTAGATTTAAGCCAATAAATGCAATATTTTGCTCCAATTTTTAGTTCCTTGATTCAGCTGTTCCCCTACTAATCTTGTTATTCCCTCTGCAATCATGCTGTGCTACTCCAAAAATTCCCTCGAAAACATTATTGCCAGTATACACAAAACCGAACATAATTTTGTTTTTTGCTTATATTTTTATTATTTTATTATGTTTTTTGGAAATATCTCCTTAGATGGATTGCTTTCTATTATCTCCACGTACTAATAACTGAATTTTACCAATAAACATATGGAAAATGGAATAATTGCGAAAAATTGTGAGTTACAGTATACGCGCAATATTTTTTGCGCATGGGAGTACCTATGTCTTATGATTAGGCTTCGGATTTTTAGGTCCCAAAAAATTCAAATTAGGATTTTAAAAAGTGCATTTTAGGATTTTATAGGTTTTTAAAAACACCGTTTAGGATTTTTAGCGTTATATTACTGAAAACGGAATATCACTACACTTTAAACACTTTGTTAGCTATTTCATACTTAAATGGTAACCATAATTTAGTAAGCTTTATGCTAACCAGTCTTCTGTGTAATAAAAATAATAAAACTCTTCTTACCTTGGACTTTTTTTTGATAGCTGAAATATAGTTTAACATATGTATGGCCTGTCGTAGTAGTAGTAGTAGTTTTTTTTTTTGTCAGTTTTCTTATATTTGAAATTTTATACACCACCACAAATATCACTTCACATTTCTAACGATACACTGAGGAAATACGAATGTTCAAACATTGTTTTTCCGGCACTTTTCATGTTTTCTATAGCGCAAAAAGTGGTCACTTCACTCTCTGTAATGGCACTGAACAACAAAATATTTGGCAAGATTTTCTGTTGTGAACTTTTTCCTGTCGTCTGACAAAATTCTCTTGAATGCAGAAAAACTGCGTTCCACATCACACGATGTAAGAGGCGCATATTTCATACTGGCTAATTCCTCGGGATTCCATAGCAAATTTTCTTGGACATTGTCTCCACGAAGAATTTGGCCCACTAGTTGTATCTGTGTGAAATCAGGACTGCGTTTCAAAACCGTCTCCAACTTGTTCGCAATTTTTGTTCCAACTTCCCCAGGTACTGTTTTCTCTTTCACTTCTTGAAGAATTTGAAGAGCTTCTGTTAGTGGAAGAGACTTCTTCTCCAATTCAGTGATGGCTTGAGGCAGACGAGAAAAGTTGTGTTAAGTCTAATTATTGCGAAGCTTACCTATTTTACTGCAATTTCACAAATTATACTCTAATAGTTGCTACCAATAACCTAACTATATTTTCCACCAGTCTCCAAAACATGTGCAGACAATAACTGCATCGAATCTCGAACATTCATAACAAAAAACTATAATTCCCACGTTGAATAAATCATGCATTTATTCTCAACATTCAACTACTTGGTACAATATCTATTATACATCTTCTTAATATAGCCAAACTCATTCCAGTAATCTCTAGGCAAGACAAACATTATTTTCCTAGAAAACTGAAGTTCCATGAAACAAAAAAGTCCCGCTTCCACTATACTGTAATAACTTTCTTCTTCTTCTTCTTCTTTACTGTTCTACACTCGTTCTTCTCAGAACGCTACATCCTCCCACCTTTTGATTGCGAATAGCAATCAAAACAAATACCGTAATGGAACATTTACAACACGTCCACTTCTAGTGACTACTTTTCGTTCATCACCACTTGGCTCTGCCATCGATTCTTCACCTGTTCCAGAGTTTTCGATCTTCTCAACAGTCTTAGACGAAACCTGTTTACTTTGATCGGTCGGAAACACTATCTCTAAAGGATATAATTTCTGTATAGGTCGAGTTAAAACTCCACTTGATGTTTTCACCTTTACCACTCGAACATGACTATCTACACCAGGACACAATTCTATAACTCTCCCTAGTGGCCAGTTAATTCTTTTCTTATCTTCCGTTGCTACCAAAACAACATCTCCCAGATGCACTTCTCTACCATGTCCTTTATCCCATTGCTTTTGCACCAACAGACTTAAGTACTCATTTCTGAACCGGTCTCGTAATTGTTGTCTAATAGCACTCAACCTCTTGTATCTCTTGATCAATAATGTGTCTTCCACTCGGTCCAAGTCAGGCACTCCAACTTCTTGAACATCCTGTATGAACATAGCGGGTGTTAAAGCAACAAAATCCTCAGTGTCCTCAGATATATACGCCAAAGGACGACAGTTAATTACGGATTCGCAGTCACATAAAACAGTAGACAACTCCTCAAAATTCAAGGAAGCTTTTCCTAGTGTTCTTCGCAACAGATTTTTCAAGGTACGTATAATTCTCTCCCACCATCCACCCCACCATGGAGCTCCTGGGGGAATAAATTTCCATTGAATTTTATATACAGAGCAACTCAGTTCTATTTCTTTCCAATCAATACACTTAAACAAATTAACAGTGCCAACAAAATTCGTTCCATTGTCACTGTACACTACCTTTGGTCTACCTCGTCGTGCAATAAACCTTCTCATTGCCAGCATGAATTCACAGGAAGACAAGGAAGACACTAATTCTAAATGCACAGCTCTATACACCGCACAAGTAAATATTACTATCCAAACTTTATTTCCATCATTCAATATAAGCGGTCCTGTCAAATCAATTCCTGTTATCTCAAATGCTAAGGCATCGCGCACTCTATCATCAGGTAAGGGACTTGTAACTGTAGTCATTCTTCCAGCGTCTTGTTTCCTACATGTGACACATTTTCGAATTACACTCTGTACAGTCTTTCTTCCGCGCAATATCCAGTAATTTTCTCTTAGCTTACATAATAAAATTTGGGTTCCTGCATGGTTCATCCTAACATGTTCCTCCATAACCATTCTGTGAACTAACTCATGATCTGACGGAAGTACAAATGGACTCCTGAAGTTCTCTTTATCATCTCTTCTAACAATCTTCGTTTTGACTCGGATCAAGTTTTCTTCGTCCTTGAAAGTCATCAACGTCTTTAATTTCTCATTGTTATCATTAAAACTCTCCTTTTGCATGAGATATATTAACCGCCTTTCTGCAGCGTTGAGCTCCTGTACAGTCAACTCTCCGACATTTCTGTTAACTGGTACAGTCCGACAATTTATAATAAATCTGCGCATCCACGCTATCATACGCAACACGTTTTGATACTTGGAGAAACGTCTCAGATAACACACATCTTCGCACTGTACAGTCATCGCAACTACTGTCTTCTTTCTTTCCTTATTTATTTCAACTTTGTCGCAAGCGCTTTCTTCTGTGGGCCAATCAGGTTTTCTTAACTTCAACCAATCCGGTCCCTCCCACCAACGGGATTTCACAAAAGTTGCGGCATTACAACCTCTGCTGGGAAGGTCCGCAGGATTAGAATTACCAGGTACGTGTCTCCAACACGCTATGTCACTCAACGAACGAATTTCCTTGACTCTATTGAACACGAACACACTCCATGGTTCGTTCTTTCGAATCCAATATAACGCAGTTGTAGAATCAGTCCAATAATTTACGGGAATATTTAATTTCAAACTACTAATAATATTATTCGCAAGACGTGCACCAATGCAACATGCTAACAACTCAAGACGAGGGATACTTATGTCCTTCATAGGAGCAACACGTGCCTTACTAGCTACCAACTGGACTACAACTTTACCATTATGTTCACTTTTCAAGTATACAACACAAGCATATGCATACTGACAAGCATCACAAAATATATGCAGAGACCATGACTTCCTTGATTCATCTACCGACAAACATCTCGGTATTGCTATTTGTTTTAACTGATATAAATCTTTTACCCATCGATCAAGCTTTCGTTTTACTTCAGGAGATACTTCCTCGTCCCATCCTGCTTTCTTACGGAAACTGTCTTGTAACAAAAGTTTAGGTACTAAAGTCACAGGTGACAGGAATCCTAATGGATCAAATATGCTATGAGCTACCGCCAACATTTTCCTTCTGGTCACAGGTTCTTCAACACCTTTTAAACTATTCAGATCACACATAATAACATCCCTTTGTTTGTTCCAATACATGCCTAGAACATTGGTACTGTCATGATTTTCACTGTTATCATCTACACTATTATATTCCCATCCACGTGAATCAAATTGTGCTTCAGCTAATAACTTCTTAGCTTGTTCAATAAATGAGGTGAGTTCTTCTTCATTACGCACTGATGTAACACAATTGTCAACATAAAATGATTCTTTCAACTTTTTAGCTGTACCCTTGTACTCTGAAGAAACATGTTCTAAGTGAAACTGTATAACAGCACTTAACATAAATGGACTACAATTGACACCAAAAACTACTCTACGATGCCGGTACACTTTTAAGTTTCTTTCAGCAAAATTCCTCCACCACAAAAATCTCAAAAAATCACAATCCCTTTTATTAACAGCTATCTGTAGAAATGCCTTTTTAATATCAGATATTACCCCTATTTTATGCTCTCGAAATCTCAACAAAATGTCAGTAATCAACTCCACAAGGTTGGGACCTTTCTCTAAACAATCATTCAACGAAGGTGAATTTCGTACTTTACACGAAGCGTCGAAAACTGGTCTAATTTTTGTCGTTGATCTTTCTTTGAAAACAGCTCTATGCGGGAGATAATATCCTGAATCTGTAACCTCATCTGGTGGGACTTCTTCGATTATTCCATCTCGCAACCATTCATTGAACACGGACTCATATTCTTCATACTTTCCATTTACAATTAATTTTTCTGTAACCAAAACACATCTTTTTTCTGCTTGTATTCGGTTGTCAGGTAGTTCTGGGTGACAAACTTTCCATGGAAGACTGACTTCGTACCGTCCCTCCTCATTAACTCGTACAGTTTCTTTAAAATGATTTAAAGCCGCTTCATCCGATTCTTTTCTGGATTTTGTTTCTGTTGGGTCCAAAATTCCTAATGTGTCTAACTTCCACAAATCTGATATCTTTGCATTCTGTGTCAGTAGTGAAATAACATTTAATGTTGAAACTTCATGACAGCTTTCTTGTTTGTTTATCGGGACCTTTCCCATCATAACCCAGCCTAACAAAGTTCGAACAGCAACTAATCCACATTTTAACTTATGTACTTTATTTGTCATAAGTTGACCAGCCACATCTGCACCGATCAATAATTCTATTTCTGTGTCATGACCTTCGAAATCTGACAGCCAAATTTGGTTTCTTTTCATTTCTGCAACCCATGGTCCTGGCTTCAAACTTGGTATTTGAACACAAATAACAGATCTTTCCAACACTTCTAACTCACATGAAAACTTTTCTTGCATGTCGCAGACAGTGATCGTATAACAATTGTGCTGTTCCTTATTTGTTTCAACTCCGCCAAACAACATATGTTTCACGGTTTCTTTTCTTTGGGTTTTAAGATTCAATTCTCTTGCGACCCGTTTCAGAATGTAAGAGCGCTGAGAGCCATTATCTATTAAAGCTCTTACTTCACGCATTTGTCCGTTCACATTCAGTTTTACTTTCACAGTTTGTAACAAATATTGATCACAGTGATTTTGGTTTGTAAGCGTACACGTTTTCGATTCTTTACAATCACCGGTACTTTTACCTTTTCTTTCCACACTCACTGGACACATCACAGAAAAATGATTTCGTTTACACTTAAAACAGTTGACCTTCACTTTACAAGACTTTGTTTGATGATACGGCTGAAAACACAAAAAACAACATTTATTGTGCAAAAGAACTTTCTTTTTCTCGTCCAGTGACATGTCACGGGCCTTGGAACAGTTCTGTTCACGATGTGATTCTTCACAAAATAAGCACTTCTTACCTGCTTCTGTATCCAATTTATGACTTGACAACAAATTACTAGCTGTGGGGATTTTGTTTTCAATTCTCATTTCCTTCTTTGCGTAACTTGTTTTACTACTTGATACCTTGAAGCCTGTTTGTGCTAGAACGATTCTTTCCTCTCCTTCCACTTCATTTTTCAAAAATTTCAACAACTGATTCATTTTATCACTGTACGTTACAACTGATTCATTTTCAGTGCTCCTTGTATCAGTTCCTGAGTACCTTAACCATACTCGTAAGAATTCTTCGGGAAGACATGATTCAACTAAGGGAAACAGTACTGCTGCGAACTTATCACTATCCATACCAATCGATTCTAATGCTCTCAACTGTGATTCTAATTTATCGTACAAACGAGGAAGCGATAGCTTGTTGGATTGGTTTGAAACATTCTGTATCAAAATCCCTAACAATTCTCTGACATAGTATTCAATTAACAATTCCTCACGACCGAACCTGTTTTGCAAACTCTGAATGACCTTGTCGTAATTTTGTGCTGTAGGAGGATAACTGTTTACTACTTCCCAGACTCTGGTACCTTGTACAACGGATTGCAGTAGGTATTGAAATTTGTCCTCTTTGTCAATGTCCTTGTCTTCGTGTATTCTCTTAAACTGTCCCCAGAAACCTAGCCATTCGCTAATCTGTCCTCCAAATTTCTTAAGCTCTAATTTGGGTAGTTTCAGTTTTTTGCATGAATTAACACAACCAGTTGAACTATTACTGCTGCCTTGTTCACTTTTTTTCTCGTACTGTGACTTAATGAGCTGCTCATATAACACTTGCACTTCGTCCCACATTGACTTATATTCTTCTATGCTGTTATATTCACTTTCATATACACTTACGTCAATTGCTTCTACTTCTTCTGCCAACTGCTCTAGAATCTTTGTGTCGTAATCAGCAAGTTCTGTACTCAGCCTATTTAACTTCGTAATATACACTCTTACTTTTTCTTCATTCGGATCACTCTGCTTCAATTCTTCTTTTGCACTAATGATAGTCCTTGTATACAATGTACGAATGGGTTTCCGTAATGCAATTAACTTATCCATCGTGGTTTCACTAGTTACACTATCACTTCGCAATATATAAAATGCGAAACTCTATGCCCCACGCTGATGCGCCAAAAATGTTAAGTCTAATTATTGCGAAGCTTACCTATTTTACTGCAATTTCACAAATTATACTCTAATAGTTGCTACCAATAACCTAACTATATTTTCCACCAGTCTCCAAAACATGTGCAGACAATAACTGCATCGAATCTCGAACATTCATAACAAAAAACTATAATTCCCACGTTGAATAAATCATGCATTTATTCTCAACATTCAACTACTTGGTACAATATCTATTATACATCTTCTTAATATAGCCAAACTCATTCCAGTAATCTCTAGGCAAGACAAACATTATTTTCCTAGAAAACTGAAGTTCCATGAAACAAAAAAGTCCCGCTTCCACTATACTGTAATAACTTTCTTCTTCTTCTTCTTCTTTACTGTTCTACACTCGTTCTTCTCAGAACGCTACAAGTTGGCTTTAATGTAACTTAGTTGTTGTGCAGCAAACTGTGACTTCAGTGCTTTTTTTTTTACAGACGTGATTGAAGCGGCTTCAATCTCGTGGAGCGAATCGATGACCTGAACAATGCTTTCAAAATTATCTGCATAGTACAGTGCTGCTGAGAGCCACGTTCCCCAACGGGACACAACGGGCTGTGGTGGCAGTGGTGTGTTTGGAAGCATATCCTTGAAGGTAGCCACTCTGTTAGGAGCTTTCAAGAAAACCTTCTTTACAGATGAAATTATGTCGTTGACGATTGACTACGTGTTTGAAAGTATTTTTCAAGTTAAAAATAACTATAAAGAATCATTTAGGACGTTATAGGTTCTAAAAACTAATTTAGGATTTTTTAGGTCCTAACCCCCCAATTAGGACATTTTAGGTCCTATAAAACTAATATAGTTCTACTTATAGCAACTTGAAATGTAAAGAAAACACTAATTTTTTGCATTCACTGTACAGGAAGAAAATAGGTTCGAACCTAAGAATCCGGAGCCTACTTATGATAGGTAATAGACCCCTATACATGACCATATAACTATATAAGGTAATAGGACCTCATCCAAGGAGATAAATTAGGTCGAAAACCAAACACGTGGTACAACGTATTTAGGGATGGCCACATTTTCCGGAAAAACGGAAAACGGAAAATATTTTTTCCGGAAACCGGAAAATTGAAAACGGAAAACGTAAAATTTTCCGGAAAATCGGAAGACGGAAAATTTTCCGGAAAATCGGAAGGCGGAAAATTTTCCGGAAAAACGGAAAACGGAAAATATTTTTTCCGGAAACCGGAAAATTGAAAACGGAAAACGTAAAATTTTCCGGAAAATCGGAAGACGGAAAATTTTCCGGAAAATCGGAAGGCGGAAAATTTTTCGGAAAAACGGAAGGCGAAAAATTTTCTGGAAAATGAAAATGTTTACTTGGAATAGTGACATTGGTCGTCTTACATTAAGAAATATAACGAAAAATACTACGCGAAAACAAGTAAATGAGGCAATGCTCTTCACCATCTAGTGCTATAGAAACGCAATTCAAACTTAACAGTGGACAGGAGAGGAAAGGTCGAGTAAATCAGCGACGAAACATTCCTTCCTGCTACATCTCTTTGTTCACTTGCTTAATCATGTACTTTTTTTGTTTGCGTGAGGGCTTGCAGATCATTCGTTTGCATCAGGAAATTCCGATCATGCGTGTGTTTCGGGGAATCCCTGAATATGCTTGTACTTGATGGCAGAACAATGGCAGTAAAGAGAGCTGGCAGTATGTTATTAATACAACTGGTATGTTTATATTCCAACCATTTCTTCATTGCTTATCGTGATCACGGTGATCTGTCAAGGTCACAGATCCTGGGGGGGCGGGGGCAGCCCCCTCAAATTTCATGTGGACTCCGCATTGTATTTATAAATATACAATATTTTGCACAATTTAAATTCAGTTTGTCTTAAAACCCTCATATATACCTTCTGCATCTGAATGGATCCCCAAAGTTACAGAGAAATCGGCGCCCTAAGGTTCTAAGGAATCCACACGCAGTAGTATTGGCGGGAGTACACTACGGATTCCAACTGAGCTCAGGCGTTGGTACATCGGATTAACATTCAGAAGACGATGTTCGATTCGAGCGCCCTACCCGTCCCGACTGTTTTTTTTTTCTGTAAGTTTATTACTCAGTTACATCCGACCTGAGTTGGCGTGGGTCAATAGAAACGACCCACGACCCACTGACCCACCACCAACCGTGACCCACGACCTACTGTGACCCACCACCCTCCGTGACCCACTCTCATCCATTGTGACCTACTCTGACTCACCAAAATCCATCGTCATCAACTCTGAACACGATCCACGGCCTCTTCTGTACTGACTAAAGAGTTTACACTTGTAATAAAACAAGACTGTGAAATTGTCACTAATCGGAGTTTGAATTTCTAGTCAATCGCTCAATAATGGTGAATCTGACCTTTACGATATTAAATGGTAAAGTGTTTATCAGTGAGGAAATTGAAGCACTTCGAGGCGGGGAAAATTAGTGTGTGCCTAAAATATACTTGTACTAAGAGAGTATTCTTGCAAGTGTTAATTTCTGAACGCTTTCCAAAAGAAATTTCTATTCACAGGAAAATGGAAAAGGTCATGGTTTCTCAGTTCACAGTATTTTTCTCACAAAAGACTTGAAAAAGGGTATTTCATAGTGTATAAAGGTGCTCGAGTACTCTTTGAGAGAGCATCTCCATAAAGTATGCTCATAATTGTAATTTGTGTAATCACTAAAACGCCACGTTAAATTTAAGTTACCACCTTAAAACCAATCTGAAATCGGGTTTATTTCCTGTTGGTCTCCAGAACTTTTTCGTGGTAAATCATCCGCAGCGGAATGATGTGCATCCTTCAGCCAAGAAATAACTACAGTAGCTCATCTACTTTGAGCTTGTCTAGCGGTGAGCCATTAACATTGATGAACAACAAGTTAGACAATGTTCGAGCACTTAGTCTATTTCTAATATCAGTCATCTGTAAATTCATAAAATCCCAGTTCGCACTCTGTCGTGTAAATTGATAATACTTCTACCCGATTCTGCAACTCCTCATCGACAATCTGCTTGTTAGACTTAAGTCTGATAAGGATTTTTCTTGATCAGTTTTGAAATACTCAGCAAGAAGTATCATCTCTCTATTACCATACAACATATTTTCCATATCGACCATGTCAGTTGGCAATGTCGACTCATGGAGAACAGAAACTTCATCTACCACACCTTCGATAGGGAATCTTGTGCATAAATTATCAATTAAAGCCTGATAAACTGATGATTTCTTATTTGTTTATATGTTTAATTTTTGTAATTACACATGAAAGTTTGATGCCATTACCAAGTTTTCCCCCACCCTCTAGAAAGCGAAAGGGAACGAGGTTCCTTGAAAGTGTTCAGAGGTGAATGGGAATTTCCCTTTTTCTTCCCTTTCAATTACCACACTGCTGTTATGGACTAATTACGATGAATTTCAATTGAATCATCATAGCATAATTATTTCCTTGATGAGTTATCGATACTTTTCAGTGGAAAAAAGGATGAAATTTGAAAGTCCCAAACCAAGGTAAGTAGACCAACGTAAAGGGATAAAAAAGAGTAAAATCTTCCATATAATTATGTGTACAATCCAAACTTAAACTTTCCATGTAATTAAACTTACAGTACAAATTTTATGCCTATTTTTTTCTTGCAACTTTGTGGGTTGACTGCCCTGTGCTGTAAGCGCTCCATATAATAAACATAAGCTTCAACAATTATTATAGTAGAAAGCAATGGATATATCAAAGCACTGTATTTTTTGTTGCTGTTTTTTTCTTAACTAATATCGATCGTTTTCGATCATTTTTACAAACCAACTCACTATCAATTTTCCATATATAGAAAGTGCCCCCCTCCACAAAGGAGAATTTAAAAAAAATTCTAGGACACATTCTGTTTATTTTCAATAAAGAGCTAATACACTGAATTTCAGCTCCGTAAGTTTAACGGCTTGCAAGATACTCATTTTCTTTTCGCACAAGTTCGGATCCTCACTACCTTCTTAGGATATTATGTATTATAATGAAAGCAATATAACATTTAAGTTTGGATTAAGGCCTAACTATATACCAAATGTCATTTCATTTGACTTTGCAATTTGACCGTGATAATCAGGCACACATAGTTATTTTTCTACATTCAATTTTTATGTAATCATTTATATATTACAGTGATTCAAAAATGTATTTTTTTCCAGTAGTTAGCTCCTCTAAAAACTCACAGGTCTCGAAAGCCAAGTAGTAATATAAACCCTATTGCTATTATTACAATTACAAATATCAATATCCAAAAGTGCCTGAAGTTCCTTTTTCACTTATTTAGATAAACTCACCTCAGGCAAGTAGACAGAAACAAATGGAAAAGGAAGGGAAATGAAGTCTTGAAAGTAAAACGGAGACAAATTTACCAGTCTTCAGAAGATACTGTCTACAATGCAGTGATCAGATAGGGTCGGTAGATCAGACTGAGTCGGTGTGTCGCAGTGGGTCATGGTGGGTGGTGGGTCGCAGTAGGTCACGGTGGGTGATGGGTTGCAGTGGGTCATGGTGGGTGGTGAGTCGCAGTGGGTCACGGTGGGTGGTGGGTTACAGTAGGTCACATGCTGTTGACCCACTCAGAAAACTTGACCCACTTGACCCACCGACCCACTGACCCACTCCATCTCTGCATCCGACCTGTGCCATAGACTTTTTAACCCTAAGATAAATTCAATTCTGCTGATTTAATTCAATTTTACACTTTACTCTAGTGTTACCCCCATCTTGCAACTATAAGCGTCACGAATTCCAAGTACCGGTACTATTGACTACAAATACCATAGTATGTAGCACTACTTGAAACTAGCGCCAGCTATGCATATAATGATCTATTCCACATAATTCTCTTCGTAACTTTTTCCACTAATTTCTCTTAAACTGAAGGACGATTCCACCTAGTCATCGATACATCAATTCAGTTCTCAATGCTGACTTATTGTCTATGTTTCTGTATGCATTTGAAAGTTTTACTTATTATTAGAGCAACCCAAAAGCATACAAAGCATAAAAAGCATAATAGCTATTTACACATATGGTTGGTACCTTGAACACGGTTGTTTCTGTCTAAGGGTCCAGAAGAAACTAATTTTAAAAGCATAATTTTAGAAAATAAAGCATAAAGCATAATTTAAAAGATATAGCACAATTCTTTAAAAAATCTCTTTAACTTCAAGTTTAATACTATACTGTATTAATATTTTTAAGAAACAATATTTACAATGCAAAATCATTGAGAACATAACAATGCAACAATGAAAAGCTTATTTTTATTTCTGTAAACTTTTTGGTCTAATCTTTTGACGTGGAGAAAAGAATAAAGGACAAGAAAAAGAAAACTTCCACCAACAATGAATAGTACACAAGAACTCCACACTATATTGTTATGTGTACCTCTTGCAGTTGAGCACTTTCTGTACTTTTTGGTGGCATCTTTTACTTTCTTTTTCTGTATATATGCACTTCTAAGGCGCACACAAATGATTAAAAAAAAAAAAAAAGACTCGAGTAAAGCCTCTCTTTATAGTGCATTAGGTAGAAAGTTCATTAAATATGAAAGAAGCTGGTTGCATAAAATAATAAATAGATCAAGATATTTAGAATATTTAATGTATAGTAAATATTATACGTTATACACGATTAATGTAAAACAATGATTGAAATTAATAATAAAGCATAGTTTGAAAAAAAATAAAGCATAATGTGGGTTGCTCTATTTATTATTCTACATTCATGTTTTGTTACTAAATTGTGAACTCCTAATTATTATTATTATTATTATTATTATTATTATTATTATTATTATTATTATTATTATTATTATTATTATTATTATTATTATTATTATTATTATTATTATTATTATTTCATAAACGTAGATGATAATCCAGGTGCTGCTACCTCTATATCTCAGATTATCGCTTCACCTGGTGCACGCTCAAATGCATCTAAATTAACACAAAGATCCCAGAAAAATTGTTTTACAAATAAGGGAACATAGTAGTATCTAAGAAACAGAAAAGAATCCCTAAACCTTGTTCTTCCGCAAGAGCAGAGGTGCTTGATAGTAAAATAAGTAATATGGTACCAAAGGATCTTCTTCCTTTGCCTTTCGTTGAAGCAATTCGGTTTCTTGAATTTATGAATGAAGTAGAACCAAGTTACCACTCACCATCCAGGCAAACTGTGACTCGCCGTATTGAGGCCTTGTTTTCTAAAGAGAAGTGTGGCTGCGGAATTGATTGATTTGACAACAGATAGCTGGGCTTCGCAGGCTACGGAAAGTTATATTACAATCACAGCCCACTATATGCTTCCATATAAGTTCAATAAGTTCAGTCCTTCAAATAATTGAAATAGAAGTGAGGCACACAAGGGTAAACCTAACTCAGCACTTAGCCCATGTTGCAGAGTAGTGGAATATTTTAGATAAAATACATGCAATTGTCTATGACAATGCTAGTAATATCACAAGTGCGGTACGAGAACTTCCGTATGCAAGCATATGTTGTTTTGCTCAGACCCTATAAGTCTGTATAAATAAGGGTCTTGCAATAGAATAAATCGAGAAAATGTTAAGTGTTGTTAGTCAGATTGTTTCCCACTTTAAACATAGTACGTTGGCAACGTCAGAACTGGAGAAACAGTAAAGGTTATTAGAATTGGAAGTACATTTCCTTATACAGCAAGTTACAACTCGGTGGAACAGCATACATGGAATGCTTGAGATATTGATAGAACAAAGAAGAGCTCTTAACAATGAATTATCAGATAGAAATGTAACAAAGGCGTCAGATTGCAAGAAGTTTAACCCTTTAAGGATATCCGCTTTCTGACGTAAATTTTAGACTTTCACTCAAACAGCTACTGCTTCCTTACTATTTATTGTAGGATCATGGTTCATACCTCGTTTTTCTCACGATAGAGCATACTTACCAACGGTACCACGTGTCCGTATCATAAACCTTAACCGGAAAAACCGAAAAGAAACGGAATTTTTCTGAAAAAAAAATCACCCCTTCGTAACACTTGCGCCCCTCGGGCCCGGCCCCGGTTTCACGTAGGGATTTTAAAAATCTGATAAATACCCAAAGGTACACACAATTCTTATGCAAGTTTCAATCTGATATCTTGAAAACTAAAGGCGTCAAAAAGTTTTGAAATTTGCCTTAAGAATAAAAGTCACGTCCCTTCGCACCACTTGGCGCCGCCAAGTTGACCATCCGGTTCCAAAACGCATCTGCGGTGTTCTTTGGTCCATCCTGACTTGAAAAATAAAAAAATCCCGGCTTAAATACCTGTTATAGAACCTAAATAAGCGGTCAAAGACGATAGTACGCCATGGTATATAAATATACCAGAACTCTTAAAAAGGTTAAACTTCCTACAAACTACGGATGACCACATTTTCAGGGAAAACGGAAAACGGAATATAATTCTTCCGGAAACTGGAAAATTAGAAAGGAAAGACGGAAAATTTTCCGGAAAAACGGAAACGGAAAATTTTCCGGAAAATCGGAAGACGGAAAATTTTCCGGAAAACGGAAGACGGAAAATTTTCCGGAGAAACGGAAACGGAAAATTTTCCGGAAAATCGGAAAATGGAAAATTTTCCGGAAAAACGGAAACGGAAAACGGAAAATGTGATTTCCGGAAACCGGAAAACTCTTTTTCCGGAAATGGCCATCCCTAAACGTATTGCTTACGTTTATATTTTTGGCAATTTTGTACCCCTAAAAGGGAATGAGGTGGACCACCCAAATTTATCATAATACATATTAGGGTCCTGTACTATAATACCCAATGTTTAGATTGGTCAATTTCCAAAATTTAAGGGATGGGCCAAGGTACCCCTCCCAAAAATTTAAAGGGGTGCACAAATGTACCTATGTCTTATGATAGGTAATAGACCCCTGTATACGCCCATATAACTATATAAGGTAATAACACATCATCAAAGGGGATAAATTAGGTCAAAAAACCCCCGAAATTTGAATATTTGGCAATTTTTTACCCATAAAAGGGAACGACATAGACACCCAATACTCATAGAGGTACATACTATGGTCCTAGGCTACCATACCCAATTTTTAGATTTGGCAGTTTCTAAAATTTAAGGGGGGTGGCCTTATGTACCCCTGCCAAAATTTAGGGGATGGTCCAAGGTACCCCTGCCAAAATTTAGAGGGGGTGGTCCTAGGTACCCCTAGGTCATTGACTTCGGGCCAAGGTCATTGACCTTTGACCTATGACGTCACAAAGGTCGGGGTCGAAGTCCAAAGTGAGCCATAACGGGGGGCCTACTACTTCCTTAACCCCGAAGAGTAAACTACCATTCGTAGATTTTCCCAGAGATATGGCTTACGCCACAGTATAGGGTTGATATTGAAAATTTGATTTATGAAATATGAACAAAATCGTTAGAGGCATTTTTGAGAAAATCGTAAATCTTGATTCTCGATCTTCAGTAAACTACACTTAATTTTAGGGGTAGGAAGAAAATTCGAAAGGAAGAAAAATTGCAGAAGCAGATACAATTGTGAAGTTTAAAATTTGATTTCGATACATTGAACGGTATGACTTCTAGGCGAATGCACATCAGGATGAACGAACAAACAAATGATCGGTCGAACAGTTGGACAGAAGTCGAAAAATTAATCTGTTGGTATGTATGGATATAAATCCGTTGAAATCTCGAATGCGATTTTTAAAATCGATTCATCGTCTAAAGAATAGATTTAATCTTCACTCTTATCTCTATACTAAAACTATAAGTAGTATAAATTTACTACTAGTTCTGTCTTCTAGATTGATTTGCATACAGCAAAAACGGTCCAGTGGTGGATTTAGCCTGGCGCCTGCAGGCTTAGAACCCCAGTTTTTTGAGTGACAAAAATAATTTAAGCTATTAGTTATATATTTTTGGAAGTTTATAATGAACTCATGATATGCTATCATAGTCTGGATTCTGGCTGCCTCCCCCCAGTTTTTACTTTCTAGATCCGCCTCTGGGTCACATGTAGCGATTAATGCCTTTTTTCTTTCGAGCGGCGAAAGGAGAGAAGAAAGTATAGTGATCGTTAACTCTTAAAAATGTTATCGTATAATTTCATACGATAGGACAGTATATTCATTATTCGATTTTTTAAAAATTACTAATAAAGCTTTTTACTTCGTTTTTTTTTCCAAGCTTGGAGGCATTGTTCAACAAGTTACGTAAGCTCATTGGTAAATATTTTCCCGCCCTTCTATTCGACAGAAGTTTGAAATTTCGTACAACTCTTAGTATTTTTCAGTTAATTTAGAGATCTGTGCGTTAACACAGGGGAATCCAGAGCGGCCCAAACTTAAAAAAAAAAAAAAAAAAAGATTTTCACCAAAAATCCCTATTTCCCTGAAAATTTCCCGCCCCAAAGCTAAAATTTAAAAGGGTTAAAAATCACAGTTCACGCTTTCTACTATCACTTCTGCTCTATAACACTTTTCAAGTAGCGTAGTTTGCAAGTTCGGGAACCAACAAAAGGGCTCTAGAGAAAATCAAAATTATCTTTTTTTAAAAAATCTGGGCGTTATTTGCGGAGGGAAGGAGACAATTCCCTTTTAATCAGTTGAATGATAATATATGAATAAAAAGCGTAAAACTCTTGTGTTGGTAGGAGATCTCCCCACTAATCTAATGGTCAGCGAATGTCTTTGGCGCTCATGGTCTCGGTTTCGATTCTCCGTGGGAGAGTAAAAAAATTAATTTCACAATCATTCATTTGCATTAATCTCCTTTAATCTAAGCGGTATAATCGTGGGAAGTTAAACTTAAAAAGATTTCAATTTAATTCTTACGTCGTTGGAGTATCTTGCCCCTCCCTCCCTTCAGGCAAAATCTAAAATGACACTGTTGCTAAAAATAAATCATTATCATTTACATTTGAATCATTATCATACATATATTTTCTTGGGTTATCATTAACAAACCAAGAAAATATATGTATGTCAATAAATGATATAAATAAATAAGAAAAAATAATTATGTAAGTTCGTCACACATATTAGAAATTTCAGTAGATGTTTGGTGCTGTTTCTTTTGAGTCTGGCAACGCTGATAGCCATCCTGATTCCATTTCCACCATCTTTGCAAGATCGAAGGAGCAGGGCAGACGACTAAAAAATGTTTCCTGTTCAGAATACACTAATTCGTACAGCACCTGCTGTATGCCGGAATGTTATGCAGAGAAGAACAATCGTGGCCTCTGGTTTACCACGAAACAGGATATCTTTTCCAGTAAGTCCTTTAATTTGTCATAAAGTAGTTTTATGTGGAACTGTGCATATGCAACTTAATATTGCAGTCGGCTTCATGCTCCCAAACTTCTGCAAACGAAAGAAATAGCTATTAAATATTTCAGTGCAGTTTTACAATACGTAGGGATCAATACATAAAGTCATTGCATAGATATTTTTCACTAAATCGGTTGTTTGTACCCTAAACAATTACTTCTAGTATATGGACTCCTCGGTGCAGATCTACTTTAGGAAGATTTAATCGTATCTATGCTATAAAAACTATTTTGCAAAGGATACGGGTACATTTCCGCACAAGTTGCAGGTTAACTGCTGTATTGCCGGACCATTTTTAGAAAAGTTATCAAATGAATTATAGAATTTATTTTGGTTTGTGAAAAAGTATGACTGAAAGTAATTCGGCAAGGTTCTAGAACACAGGTCCCCCTTCCCATTCAGCTGTAATAAAAACAGAAAACAATATCCTCTGCGGGGCTCTAACCCGCCTTCACTCGCTAACACGCGCTCGGCAATACTGTACGAGGATTGAGTATAGCCCGTTCTCCCCAGTGATTTTTAACGAATGATAGTGATTCTAACGATTCATACTAGTTCATAATGAATCGGAATCGCATGTTATAAGGATTTAAGGTGTAAATCTTGTGGTAAGGAAGCTTTGGCAAATTTTTACTTTGACTCCAACTGTGACTTCAACCGATTCATGTGATCCGGTTCCCGGGATCCGGTTAGTATAAGTAGTAGTAGTAGCGGTAGTAGTAGTAGTAGGAACGGGTTAGAAGCCCCCCAGGGATTCGTTGAGTTCTGTTCTCGATATATGTAGTAGCAGTAGCACTAGTAGTAGTAGTGACTTCCAGTTCCGGTGACAAAGAACTGGAGGAAGCGGGCTATACACAAGCCCTGTGCGAATTAAATAACCTTTGGTACAGAAAGGAACCAACCTTGCTACTAACCTATATGTGGGACCTGTGTTCTGGAACCTTCCCGAGAATTCTTAAAATTAAGAAAATATTTGTTGTTAGTTGTTTTTGAAGTTATAAGCGGCACTATATTGTATATGGAGGCGGAAGAGACTATTTGGTGAGGGTTACACTTGATATTATTTATGGGATAGGCAGTGTGGAAATGCTGCGTACATGAAAAGATTGTGTCATATCGTGTTTGAATTTTATCGAGCTATACAAAAATAAGCGATGTCGATTGATGAAATTGTGTGAAAGGCAAGACATAATAAATAGGCTAACAGGTTATATAATAAGTATGTCAATAATTTGAAACTACACAAGAGGAACTTCTTACGAAACCTAATCGAATCGAACCTAATTTAGTACCTTTTTTGGAGGCATTATCTCTCCCAAGGCTGTGCAACACATAAGCTATGCATTTTATGACATATAAAGTGTTTTCCCACTAGCCTCGTTTATGCGTATCCCCTCGCTGCCGCTCGCGTTCCTCCCTACTCGACTAAATGGCATTCGTGCTGCTTAGTGGCCACCTAGCACCAGTTGGTTCGTGTTTTAATTTTAGTTTTTATGCCATATACTCACGCTGTGTTTCGTGCACTAATCACTACAAAGTGGTCCAGGATCACAACGTTGTATTTTCGGAGAGAAACTTTTTCTCGAATTTCATGTGGTCCGGCGATACAGCTGTAATGCCCCAGTTGCTTATAACCAAATAGTATACCTATTTAATGCTAACCTTTGGCTTCCCCGGATAAGACCCAGAAGAATTTGTTTTCAACATTGTATTACTAGCTATTCATTTGTTGCTATTTTAATATATCTCATGTAGGGTTACTCTTTCATTTCCGTCTTACTCTTGAATTTAATTACTCTTAATTGTTAATCACAATTACTTCGTACTTTCATGCTTTCTTTGCTCTTGATTAGGTACGTATTCATCTATACTGTATTACTGCGCAATATTAGTATCTTCCAACTGTTAAGTATTGCAAACTATGCACGATTTAGAAGTACCGAAAACAACGAATCCTCTACTACAATATTAAATAAACTTTTAGAGGAGAGCTTGGAGCGGAGCCCGCTATCAAATATGTGTCTGTGGGACATTAAAAATTACAAAACTCATACGAAAATACTTCTTCCTACACTGGGGATACTTATATTCATGAAATATGGACTTTCCTTCTCAGGAACTGCACTCTTACTGCCTTTGTAAGTGCTTCTTGTTGAAGTAGATGTATTAGTGTGTGCAGATTGACTTTAGGATTGCTGAATATTACTACATTTGTGCATAGAGCGCGAATTAACTTAAAGTATAAGTCAGCTGTGCTAGGAGACCACTAAAAAGCACGAATTCTATCTATCCGAGTCGGGCTGTAGCACAGCAGGAGAACCCGAGCGGTAATAAGGCGATGTGTCCATAGAGAGCAGACGTGTAAGTGACGGTGGTATACTCATAAACGACGATAGTGAAACGCACATGCTACGATCAATTTGTACAATCCGCGGCAAAAAACCTGCAACATGAGGATATAAGTTCATTGTGAAACTACGCCTAACAGCACAGGGAATGAACATAACGTCTTAGTAGAACGAATCACTCCAGGATAAACCTCCGCTTCCTCCCATGCACACTTATTTTGGAGCAAAAGACTTCGTCATTTCAGAATAAACTTATGTGCTCATGTTGCAGGTTTTTTGCCGCGGATTGTACATTGCCTTCACATAACACTCCACTTTTTCATGCCTGTCTTAAGGAGTACTATGTAGTAAAGGGCGTAGTTTCCATTTCGTGTTTTTACCTTAGGATCCCGATATATTTTCATTATTTGTGTGATTCTATTGTGAAATCAAGTAACAGTTCTTCCGTGGATTTTATAAAATTGTGCCCCCATAAAATGGGATAACATTCAAATGTTTGCCCCATTTCACTACGCCTGGTTCAGGTGCAGCTTTTTTCTAAATCATTTCCGCTCTATATCTCTGCATTTCTCTTACTGAATCACTTTTATGACTCCTACTAATGACCTTTATTATTATTATTATTTACATGGTGACATTTTGTCTGATCTCTTTCATTTCTCATTAGAATTTGTGTATCGCGGCCGATAAGAGGCAGCATGACTCAGTACAGCTGGTTTTAATTAAGAGCTTCGATTAAACATAGAACATAAATAGCTTTTACTACATATCTCGTTTCTGTGATTTTTTTTCTTTCTTTCTTTTCAAAACAATGGCATAGTAGTTCAATATGAACAACAAATGCTTTAATGCAGGTGTATTAATTGAAACTTCATGCCCGAGTTGTGAAAAACCCAGCCCACTGGGTTTTATTTGGGTAATATTGGGTTTTACTAAATTTTGTACGAATAACTTATCCAGACTTAAGAGTGGACTGTTGGTTGTATGGGAACAGCGATGCCAAGTTGAGCATTAAAAACAAATGCAGAGCAGATCGCGCTTCTATTATACTGCCGACTGATGTTGCCAACTCACGTAGTAAAAAAAAAAAAAAAAAAAAAAAAAAAAAAAAAAAAAAAAAAAAGAAAGAAAGAAATCCACACCATAATGATTAATAAATAATAATAATAATAAACAACTTACCATATTGAATCAATCGCACTCCAAAGAATCAATTCCTTCCATATCATCATCCGAACCCAACTTATACTTTTACCCGGGTTTTTCTGCTTTAAATAATTAAACACATTCATAACAATAGCCCTTTCTTTGCTGTTCAACCCTAAACCACTCTTACGCTTAAAAGAGGTGCTGGCTGTCATTTCTTCCATTTTGATATATTAACACACACTCACGCACCTATGCACACATACACGGCGCGATTTTGTTCCCAGAACAGCACAGTAAATAAATGAACACAATCAAGAAAATGCCAAATGTTCAGAGACTGCACTCCGCCACACACTGCACACTAGCAAAGACACAACAGCGAAGAATTTCATCTGAAATCTGACATGAGTCATCTAGCGCGACAATAGACGATACAATAGGTAAGCTATTGGCCCCACCCACCGCACCAAACTGTCTCCCTATTTCCTGGTGTAGTTTCTGAAACCAATGCTATTATGAAACCCAACACAAATCAGTCAGTTATGAACTGCCAAAGAAATTTCAATGCACGAAACATAAAAGAAATACGAAATGCGTCCTGTAGCAATTCTCGCTGAAATTTCCTTCCCGGCGAGGACTAGATAGGCCTATATATAATTAATAATCGAACTCAGATGTTCCGAGAAACACTTCATGAATCAGTGTTTGGCCTAAGAAGTTTTACACTTAGTGTTTATGTTTAATACAAATAAGTTAATAGTTATGGAAAGATATGAATTATGGCTGTAGCTTGGTTAAATAATAATAATAGACCTGATAAAACTGAAGTACTTGAAGCAACAGACCATCCCCTGAAATTATTACTGCCTTTTTATTCAGTGTGCCTCCGTGGATGAGTCGTTACGCTCGCCACCTTGTAACCAAAGGGTCCTGGGTTCGATTCCCGGTGGAGACACAAGTTGTTCGAATCTCGCGTTAAGCTGCAACAACATTTCCGGTCTTTCTTTTTTGATTAAAATATTTTTCTTTGGTTGAGATAGAAAAGAAAAATAAAAAAAAGATGGAAGTAAAATTTTAGTTTTTCTTAAAATCAGAAGGATTTTATTCAATTCTTTCTGGTCGTACTATTATTCCTTTATAGCTACCTTTTTTCGTACTTGAAATCAGTGAAAGTGACAATACTAATGAGCGCACGAATGTAGGTTGACACTACGGTGAAATTTATCGTCAGTTGGCAACGGCATCTTTGAGCAGACAGTTTTAGTCACTTGAAAATGCACCGGTAACGTTCTAACAGCCGTTAAGCTTATCGTGTCTTCCTCCTTCGAGTTTAAAAATCAAAAACTAGCCATTGAAAGCTAATTAAATACTTTATTAAAAAAAAAAAAAAAAAAAAAAAAAAAAAGAGAAGTTACGAAAATTATTTTTGTATCGTCGGTAAATGTTTAACATTCTTTAAGATAAACTACAGTAGTGAAATCTGTTCTGTTTAAGGGGGTAAGTACGCAGAAGTAAAAGCCCATAAGCAACCACAGTACAGACTTACTAGACGAGCTATAGCCATATTCCTACTTAATCCTTAATGGTTCACTACCTTTTCTGTCTGCTTCCGGCGCCGCTTGCAAAACAACATATCCACAGACTACTTCCCGCGTAAAATTCACCAGAGTTGTTACCAGGGGACAATAACTGCTCTACCATCGCGGAGAGGATGTACATAAATGACCACAAGGAACAATACCTGAAAATAATACTCTTCAAACACAATAGGCAAGATAAAAAATGTGTAGGTAAATGGTATCGAAAACTCGTTAAAGGTTAAAATACCATTTAGGCCAACATGTTCTACTGTCACATAAAACTATGGAACTCTCTTGTGGGACAGCGATAGTGACGTCTGGCGCGGGTTCCTAGTTTGATTTCAGCTTCCGCTAAGTGCGTTTTGCGGTGGGCGAACATCGTGTGTATGAGTTTTCTCGGGATTCTTCCGTTCCCTACCACTTTCGTCATAACATCATTATTGTCCATATCATCAGAGTTTCCCTTAGCCCTGGTGCATAATCATGAGACATTGAACAAAATTTAGAAATGACAAAAATGGAAAAAAAAAAAATTCACAGGAATCCGTGAAGTCCGATACGCGTTCCGTGAGACACACTTTGCACCATTGACACTCGCCTATATTTCGATTCTAGAAAGAAGAAAGTACACAATTTTCTAGAGTAACAAAGTGGGGGATAATTTTATGTAATGCAGAATAAGAATAAAATCCCCTCAACACATATGACTCATATCCCTGACCTAACCATCCTGGATTTCACTCAAAACACGCCAGGCAAATGTTGGGATAGTACCTCTAGTTCAGGAGCCAGAGATAAAAGAAAATGGCTTTATTGAATAGATGTTGTTTTTTAAGAAATAAAAAGTCTTCTTTTAAGAACAAATGTTGGAAATGATTTTTTTCTAATTTTCAGTTGCAAATTTGGCTTCTTACAATAGATCTTTACTACCGTATTAAAGGTATTTTGTGACATACAATAATTGTACTGTGCTTCACATACTCCATGAGATACGCAAGAAGAATTAGAGATTTCCACGATCTGATTGCCGTTGGGTTGAGAAGATAAAGGTGTATATTTAGTAATTTCCTTTTTCAAGCGCTCTCGTTTTTGTAATTAACTGACACATGAAGAAAGACATTTTATCTCTTTGTATTAATATGCAAGTATATAACAAAAACATGGTAATGTAGCTGTATTACTATTGATTCCATACAAGCTGAAGTGCCCGTTCTTTACATGGGGAGAATTAGGTCTAAGAAAAATGTTTGAGCCTCCTTTTCCTCTTAGAATACGCATATCAGTGAAAATGTAGTAAGGTATTCTGTTTCTGACATGAATATTTAACCCTCTTCTCACTTCGGATACACCCTTTAAGGAAGGTTACATGCTAATATTCCAGCTTGAGGCAGGTACTAACTCTATTTTAAAACTCATTTCAAATTGTTCAGTCATTTCCCGTAACGCGATCACAAACAACAGACGTCGTCGATTTAAGTGTGAAAAAAGGAATTATAGAAAACACCTTTATTCTTCCCTTAAAATTAAATTTTCAAAAACAGGAAGTGACGTGTCCTCTAATTTTTGGTGAAGTGTTTATATACCAAATTTCATTTTCCTAACTTGACGTTCTCAGCAGATACTGTAGTTTTGGCCGAAATTTTGAAGCCCCTTTATTCCATTTAGTCAAAGTAACACAATAAATAAATAATAATGAACTATGTTCAAAGATTCATTTCGGTAAGAGTGCACTTTGAGCAGAACAAGTGATTTTGTCACAAGATGTGGCATTGTTCACATAAGGTAAGATGGATATAAGTAGGGTGGGGTTGGGTTAGCTTAGAGTTAGGGAAGTTTGGGCACATTTTGTTAGAAATAGTGTTAATTCCTCGTATTGCTACTTAGTGTGAATTTGTTCCTGAATGTTCTGGTTAGTATGAATGTTCTGGTCAAAGTGTACTTTTGCGTACATTTCAGACTATTGAACCGTTTCCTCGTGTGATACGATCAGAAATAACAGACAACATCGCTTTCAAATAATAGAAAATGCTCCCCTTCCTACTTATAATGAAAACTCTCAAAAGCACTGGGATACGGGTCCACTTACTTTTAATGGGAAGTTTACATAAAAAATGTCATCTTCCTAACTTGACAGAATCGTGAGATATTAAGATTTTCGCATAGGTGTTGACCCTCCGCTTCCCCCATAGAACACGCATTTTAATCAGAGTAACTCGATTAAAAATCTACTTCGAGGTAGCGTGATAACTGCATCCCGTGTTGCGCGCAGAGACAATTTCATTTTCAGTTTTTATGTAGTTGATTATAGTTGAACAGTGTTACAGCGAATTTGATCGAGCGCAAATAAATTCATTATGGATGTCTCTCAAACCTTTTTTGTTTTCAATAGTATTCTGTTCTGGTGGTAAATACATATTTTAAGTCTATTCTGAAACTAGGCACACACTAAGAAGTACGATTAAAGAAAGAAATTATAATCATATTCATTATTATTTCAATCCAAGTTTTCAAGTATATATATATTTCGAGTTGGGCTTTTTTATGTGGGTTTTACCCATAGAAACCCACTAGGGAATTTTGGGCTGGGGAAAATTCCAACAACCTGCTTCATATTAACTTGTAATTTATTATATTAATAATCGAAACTTCAGAAGGAAACCAATGTAAAACAAGGAAACGCCAAATCATTTTAATAAGCTTAGAATGGAGATAAAACCGGCTGGGAGTCCGGACTCCTCCCTCCGAAATCTCGATTTTTCTGTAAATTTAATCTAATGTAAGGGTGATTTTTATAAGTGATATAATTTTTCCTGATATTGAATTTGGATTCCTCTCGAAATATATTCCTGCGTACGTATCTGCTCCAAATGCTAAAGTGCTGGTTACTGACCCTATATGACTCTTATCCTAACATATAACAGTAGCCTACCGCATTCTCCTCACCATTTTATTATAGCTATGTCTAGGGACCCAGTTTTGAAACCTGATACCGTAATAATAAAAATAAATACCTAAGAACATCTACGAAGCAACAACAACTGAAAGGACTCGCTGATTTCTCTTGAAAATGATGTAACAAAGAAATTCATAAAGATGAATCGGTGTGAGATTTACTTAAAATGATTGACTAGACGTTCCTTTCATTTAAGGTTAAGTTCAGGGATAGGATCGAAGATGGAACCTGTTCTTTAGACGCTGAATCCATATGAAAGCATTCTTTCTATATATGTTAAAAGATTTTAATCCAGGAGGTTCAGAATTGAAACTGGAGGTTTTATAGATTTCTACAACTTCTAGTTTTTCTATAAGGATAAAACAGAGGAAATAGAATATCAATTCGTACGAATCCATATAAATACACTTCTTCTATCTATCTATTATTGTGTTCCTTCATGGCGATGAGTGTAGAAACAATAACAAAAAGTATTTCCCCTTAAGTTGCAATAGAAGGATAAAAGTGAGGACAGCTTCTATTCTTTGGACTCTAGATTCATTTCAAGAAGCAGCTTTTCACTATCTATTACAGTTTGTTCTATACTGAGCAACGTTGAAGCAGAAATAGAAGCTTAAGTGAGAAGGTGAATCTGTTCTTGAGACACTGAGCCCATATTTAAAAAACAAAAAGTTTCTTGATGTGCTTTACAGATTTTGCTATGATACCTGTCGATATACAAGACGGAAGAGTTGACGGATATATCCGTTCTCTAAGTTTCCGTTCTCAGACATGCGTAGTTCGGAAGCTTAAAAATGCGGATTGAGTTACTCCTGTAAGAAACGCATTTTGTTTTAGTTCTAATAAATTTGATATCATAAGAAGTAGCGAATGCTGTTTAACATACATCAAGTATTGAATTGTATTATTGAGTGAATGTTATTAATTATTACTGTCCCTTGTTTTGAACAGCCTTCTGAACAGGTATGACCAAGGAACAGCGGATGAAAACCGAGCAGTATTCGAATATCTTTACAAAAAGGAAATTGCCCCGAAGAATCCACTGTGATATCACTCATTGAGGAACCTTGCAACTTGTAGTGCTTCTGTAAGAAATTGAGTTACAGATTTCCAGAAGTGTCAAACACTCATTGATGATGCACTTCGCTCCAGTGTACCTCCAGCAGTGCTGATCCAGAAAATATTCATATTATCAATAATATGGTATTGCAAAATCGAAGACCTTTGGTGTGTTATAGAAATTACTGGCATTTCGTATAAAATGTTGCAATACCCTCCAACAAAGTGCTGAACACACAGGTCTGTGGCAGAGCTTGATGAATGTATCGGTTAGAAAGGTTCCCAGTTACCTGAATGCTGAACGCAGTCGCCTGCAAGTACAACGTTCTTTCCAGGTATACTCCCCCCCCCCCCACACACACACACACTCGGAGTTGAGCTAAGATACATTAAATAGATTACATTGGAAAAAGATAGAAAAGGTTCATGGCTTCTCAATTTCTTACCTGTGGTAAGGTTAGAAAGGTTTAGTTACTTCCAAGGAATACGTATAATGTAAAACTGGACGGCAAAAGTAGCAGAAAAATTAGAAGAAAAAAAAATAAATTGCCCATTGGGATTCGAACCAAGTTCAAGAGTATTGAATCTTCACAGCAAAGAATTTAACAAGCATGGCTATCGAAACAATTAGAGCCTTCCTCCAGCTATATTAATATATAGCGTACTCCCAAACAACTCTCTTTTGAAAAGTGTGTTTTTGTAACTACAACAGAATTTTTTGCATTTTCCAAGGTAGTATTTTGTTCTAAAGATACCATTACATTAAGCATCAAAAGAGGAGCTAAGTATTTCAAAACAGCAAACTGTGAACTGTGCTAGTGAGTCTCGTTATTTTTTCCTGTTACTTCGAATGCATTGTTAAACTGACAGCTTTCAGGGACTCAGAAAAATTCACTCACGCAGTTAAGTTCGCGAGAATGTGCAAAAAATAAAATCTGTTAAGAAAAGAATCCAATCTCACCTGATAGTAACAATTAAAATTGCAGTTCTTGGTCCCAAAATGTATTCAGAATTGACGCCTACACACTTGAGTGCGTACAGGTTTACAGTGTGTAAGCAAACATAAAATGACAGTAAATGAAAAAAAAAAAAAAAAAATCGTAACCTACCTGAAAGTGGAGGCGGTAGAGAGCAGGAATAGGCGAGTAGCAGAGCAGTAGGTTGCCGAAGTGAGCAGAGGCGAGCGTTAGTCCAAAATCTCTATATAGGTAAAAATCGATACACGAATATAAACCTGGGACCGTGGTTGCTTGGTGGTAGAGCACATCTCTGCTGCATGTAGTCCCTGGTTCGATCTCAGTTCACACCAAGTAAACTTCGCGGTGACAAAATGCCATGTGCGTGGGTACTCAACAGTCTCCCTAGCTAAAAGTTTTTTATGTCATTTTATGAATAGGAACCACTTTATCACTGGTCTAGTGACTAGTGCGTGCGCCTTTCTTACGAGGGTTGCAGGGTTCGAATCCCAGTTGAAGATGTATAGTGCTTTATGATTGCTTGGATTGCACCTTAAACTGTGGGATACGTCTCGTGTAGCTTGAGGGCTTCAGCAAAAGAATAAGAACCCATAGGGCACATGCCCGTACAGAATGTAGTAGGTAGCCTCCCCTCTGATCGAGTGATTAGCACTCGCTCTTTTGGTACACGGAGGTTCTGTGTTGATTCCCGGTGAGAAAGACTTGAATTTTGCTGTTGCATTCTCAGCTTCTCCATCAAGATAGCGACAAACCTGGAAAACAGTGAAGTTAGGGAATTCTGCTAAGATTCAGGGAACTTTGATTTGCTAAGAATGAGCTTTTAAGCATATTTGAAATGAATATTTTAAGAGGACTTCAGATGTGGTTGATCACTTGTGTTTTAATTTGCAGCTTCATTAGAAATTATCTGTATTTTCCACAAACAAGGTGTAACAAACTTACGTTCTACAGTTGGGCACATTATCTTGTGCTTTCGCTTGTGCAGTGAAATATCATATTACTAAATCATCCACAAACTACAGTTGGATCGATGATTCAATGATAAATTCATTTTCAACGCACGCATAGTTCCAACTCTTTTTTTTTTTTTTTTTTTTTTCACTAGTTTTGATTTTATCGGAGTTTTTTGGCCTGTATTAAGCAAGGTTAGCTTATCAAACAAGTGAGAGGATTTTGGAGTATGATTTCTCGTATTTGAGTAACGTTACTTTTATTTTAATGTATTTTAATTCGCACATAGGTTTATTTTGGAAGTGCCTATGTATTTACGAAAATTGCTGAGAAAGTTTCATATCAACGTATTCATTGGAACAATACTCAGTAAACAGCCGGACTAATTGCATCATACTCTTGAGCTTTAAAAATGGGATACACATTATAGATTCCAAAGTGTATTTTCTGCTTTTTTGCTTACAATACAATATACTAATTGTTATGCATTTATGGGCACATATTTAATCATTTTCCATCAATAGTTACATATACATTTGTAATGATTTGTTTCTCTCTCTCTCTCTCTCTCTCTTTTTTTTTTTTTTTTTTTTTATTGTTTTCATTTTAAAAATATTCTGACATTGAAAATTGCAGCAATTTTGCGAACAATATTTATGGTACAAGAGTTCAAATAGGATCATTCTCTCAATTCTTTCAACCAAAGTTGTTTTATCAATGCAGTTATAAAACAAGATTCTTTCAGACAAGACGTGTAAACATATTTTGTAACAGTAATGCAGCTTTTAAGAAGGAACAAAACTGTTCTGAGGATTGGAGGGTGTGCTGCCACACCTCTGTTAGCGCCTGTCTCCAAAATGTGTAACAGACTGGGTTTCCTTACCAATTCGCAATGAAATGAAAGAAAAGAAAAGGGACCGGTAAAATTTTCGATTCAAATTATTGTAAAATAATAATAATGTATATTCATAGGGTGTCTCGGTCACGAAAGTCATGAAAAAGACATGAAATCAGAGAACGGTCATGAAAGTCAAGAAGAAGTCACGAAATTTAGATTTTGGGTCACGTTTTTTTTATTTTTATTTATTTATTTTTTTTATCTGTGCGAATATAAGTACAGACTGGAAAATTTTGTTCTATAAAGCGTCAAAATTCACTACCAAAAACGTCTATGTTCGGCTTCAGACGCTACCAAATCGCAAGCAAAGTACGCTTATGTCGCATGCATAAAAATTCGGCCTAATTCTCTCTTAAGAACGTTACTAAATTTTACGGTTTGGGAAACAAATAGTCACGAAATTTCATTTTGAAATTTTAGTAGACACCCTGATTCAATGCTTTCCATAGATGGCCATGTTGTATTGGGCTCGCCCGCGCTCACTAATCTCAATTGAACTCTCGCTCGCTTCTCTCAAGTGGACTCGCGCTTGGTCTCATTTCTTTCAGTTGGTCACTTTTCTCAATTGGGTTCGCGCTCATTTCTCTCAGTTAAGCTCGGGCGAGCGAGATATGTTCAGTTGGGCCCATGGTCATTTCACTTGACCATGGTTAATGGTCACTTGAGCTCACTTAAGTTTATTTTCCTCGATATATATAATTAGTTGGTTTGGATGAAATGATCATGTAAAAAATTTTAAATATTAGAAAAGATTTTTAAAAAATAGTTAAATCTTATCATTTACAGATCCCCCCCTTCCGAAATTTTATTTGTATGGATATAGACTCATTGTGTCATGCTTTTTCTGTTTAGAGGCTGAGGCTGTCTTGACTCACAGCATGTTCTGACTGCAAACACATTCCATTCAGAAAGAGAACTTGCCGGCCTTTGACGTTTGTTTGTCTCGGACTCAGTTGGGCTTGCGCTCATTTTAGGCTCAGTTGGACTCGCACTTATTTCGGGCTCAGCTAGAAGTTGTAGTTTTCTCGAGTTCTTGTTCCACGTCCCTGTCATTATGCTCACAAAGTGTGTAATTAAGTAATTGACTTATGAGCGTCCTGGCAAGGACTTGGTCACGAAAATGCAGTGAAATTTCAGCTGACGGAACATGCCCCGGTCACGTGTTCCTCAATCCTAGTATAAACTTTCTGACCGCGAAATTGAAACAGTTTGGACCATGAAAACTGAAAGAGCCGTGAATTCGATTATTTAGTTTGAGTGGGAACCTTAGTAAAAACATTGTGAAAGCAAAATTACTGCAGTATATTCAAAGTGTAATGACATACATCAATCCTCAGTGCTGCTAAAGAAGCAAAAGCTTTCAAACTTCTGTTGGTCAAATAGCATACACTTTCGTCAGAAAAATGCAGCCTCAGCGTGACAAATAGCATACACTTTCGTTTGTGGATTATTATCTCTGTAGAAATGAACTAATTCAGTTGTTGGAGACAAATGTGCAATTCTGCAGTATCGTGAATGGACAAGTGTGCGCGCGTTATTTGACACCGGCATTTTTAGGGAATTCTAGAGTTTCTGATCTCTTAATCGCTTTTAAAGAAATGCATTCGTCGTTGAACTTGGAAAAGATGATTCAAATTTCAATGGCTAGCCTCAATGTAAACTTTACATGTCTGCATATCTTCAATTCAAATATCAATACGTTCAGAAATGACCCTATAATTGATAATATGAAGCTGCGAGTTACTTTGCATGAAGCATTTGAGACTGCAATTGAGGTAACGAACTGGGGATTCGTTGAATTTATAAGAGCTCTGCATATTTAAGGATGTTCGAGTACGCTGTGGCGAGTATACTCCTATAATGGCGTAAAAAAAAATTCCAGCATTTATATTATAAATTGACTTTTCTGCAGGATCTGATGTTGGAGTGAAACGAATGAAGTCCATTTTAACTAAACAAGATGAAAATAATTGGTTAGATGGCGTAGGGCAAAAAGAATTAAGAGGGCGTTCGAAAATTTTGTTTAGAATCCAAAATGTAAATCAAATCCTGTAAAATAATTCATTTTTACAGGATCGAAATTGTAAAATAATTCTTTTTTTTTTTTTTTTCTTTCTAGATCTGGGTAGATCATTAACAAAATCAAGTATGCAGATGACAGGTTATTATAGCTAGAGCCAAAGGATTACGGGAGATGATGGGCAAAATAATTGACACTGGGAAACAATATGGAATGGAAATGAATGCCGAAAAGTCATAAGAATATCCGGTAGAAACATACCTTATTGGTCAGAGTAGGGCAAAGAAAACTTGAAAAGGTCGAAAATTTGAAATAGCTGAGAAGTATTTCGCCAAGAGACGCTTACATCGCCAAAGAGATCAAGTGGAGAATTGCCATTGCCAAAGAGGCATTCAACAAGAAAAGATAAGTCTCAACCAGTAGGCTTAATATTAGACTCCAAGAAGCTGGTCATGCGCTATATATTGAGTATTAGACTGATTCAGAGATTTGGACATTACGAAAGTTAGAGAACAATTATTTAGAAAGCTTCGAAGTGGTTGGAGGAAGATGAAGTTGATAAAATGGACAGAGTAACAAACTAAGACGTTTTAAAACGGGTAGGAAAGATGACACTTTTAGTCAGCATCCTTCGTTCAGTTGGATTGGACATAGCTTGCGAAGAAATTATCTTCTTAATACCGCCAAAGAAGGAAAGATGGAAGAAAAGCGAGGAGTAGGAAGAACAATACAACTGATCAATGATTTGAAAAATAGAAGAAAATATTGGGAGTTAACAGAGAAAGCTAAAGATCGAGAAACGTAGAAGAAACATTTCCAGGCCTGAATCTGAGGAGGAGAAAGAAAAAGTCCCAGTACCTGCCAACCAGGGTTGGAAAAAACCCGGCTTTTTTTGAAAAAAACCCAACCCACCTGGGCTCATATGGGTTTTTCGGGTTTAATTGGTTTTTTCGTTTTTTTTTTCGAAATATTTCAATGTCTTTGGGGTAAAAATGTTAAAATGTGATTTATATTTCAAGATTGTCATTGTCACAACTTGCAACAATTTTCTACTTACTGCTGTTTTGAAAAAAATGGCCGCTATTTTGAAATTTTACATTCGATCGCCGAGAAAATCTATACAGCGAATTTAGCAGATCTCGTCAACTTAAAAGACTGAAAATTGCGCTTCGTAGCGTGGATACTCGCGGTTTTGAAAAAAATTTCCGCCATTTTGAAATTTTACGTTGGTATGCCGCCAAAATCTATACAGGAAATTTAGAGTGTCTCGTGCTTGTATTCTGAAAATTTTAACTTAATAGGCCAAAAGTTGTACTCAGTAGTGTGTGTGGTAGAGGCAGACAAACGAGTTGAGTTGATTTTGTGTTTAACGTCCCTTTCAGCAGCGAGGCTATATGAGACGGGACCTACTGATTAACGTGGAATCCAAACCATATGAGCTCCCTCCGGGAAGCAAACCCGGGTCCCACACTAAAGACGCGTACACTAACCGCATAGCCATGAAGGAGCTCGGCAGACAAACAAACAAATGTAGATAAAGTCATCCAGAAGCCTGACTGGCGTTCGCCAAATATGAATACCAAAACGGGTCTATTAATTTAAAACAAAGATACAATTCATGTTGTATGAAATAAATAAATGTTTTAAAATGTCTTATATGAAATTAACATCTTCCAGCGTAAATAAACCTGCCATATTTTCTCCATGAGAATACGGGACACCTGAGATCCTCCCCCTTCCTCAACCTTCCAACACAATGCAATGAACTGTAGTCTGGTTATGAACAAAAGTATAATAGGCCGCGGTGGCTCAGTGGTAGAGCGTTCACCTCTAGTGCATGGGGTTCCTAGTTCGATCCTAGCTCGCGCCAAGTGAGCTTTATGGTGGACAAACACCTTTGCGTGGGTTTTCTCGAAATTCTAACGTTTCCTCCCACTTTCTTCATCTGTCATTTCACTCATTTCTCATCATCACCATCACCTTGGACATAGCAGTTATAACCGTGAGACTAAAAGTAAAAGATTTCATTTTATTTTATTATTATTATTATTATTTATTTATTATTTTTTTTTCAAGAATATAATTGGCGAAAGTTCACTAAGCAGCAGCTGCTTTTCTCTTTTCGTACCCTGCAATTAATTGTATAGACTAAAGATGCCTAAAGACTTAAGCTGTGCTATAAAAATGCTTTACAGGAAAACAATATTCAAATTATTTAAATCAGTGGTACAATCTACTCTTAATATTTTTCGTTTGTTTAGCAATATTTATTTACATGGCTGTATCTGCCAAAATTACGTTCGTCAGTTTAATCTGGTGAAAGGCTGATTTTTCTCCTTGTGTCGTGTGTAATTGTCAGGACCAGATTTACATTTTTTAAAGATTGGACCAAAGCACAATTCTGTGCCCCTAGCTTCTGAGAAAGATTACGATTCTTGTTAACTTATCTAATGTGTTGCTTAAGAAAAGGTTAGTCATCTTCCCTATGTTTGTAAATGTAGAAACACTCAAAGCCATTTTTTTAATGTTCCGGAGAGTATCCGAGTTCCCATCAAGTGCAATGGAAAAAGTAGCATTGCAAATTTAGCTCGCTATCAAGTCGAACAGGTGGTGTTATAACTTCCTCGAAACTGTTACATGCAACAGCGTACTGTTCATACACTAATTACAGGATTCCCAGCCAATGTCAGAATTTTTTGTTTTTCACTTTTCGAATAAGCTGATATTGATAGCAGAAATGAAACGGAGTTAAAATATGGGACATTTCCCTGTCCCGACTAAATTTACGGGGACGCGGGACACTCGGGCCCATAAACGGGACACCCGTTTTTTACGGGACGTATGGCAGGCTTAAGCGTAAAATAAATAGTTTTATTGTTGAAGTATTCATTTCCGATCCTTCTGCGTTTAATTCGGGAATTTCCCGAGCACTTCTTTCACAGCGTGCACATCAAAACTTCCACTAGTACGGAAATTTGAACTCAGCACTTGAAATAGTAAGCGTTACGTAGCCTTCGAAACCCCGAGCATTAAGATTCTTAAATTTGACAAGAATTTTTACGCTATTGCTGGTGTTGATTCTACAGAATGCTTACTTGAAGAGTAGCAACAAATGACTGAACTAAACTGTTATTGTTGGAAAACCAAATTTAAGTTGAAGAACCTTGTGTTTTACATCAAAGATAAGAAATAATACTAATAGTTTTACTAATGTATTTATATATGTACTATTAGTACCGGCATCTATGACCTTAAACCCGTCAAACGTATGAGTGATAATGTCCCTCGGTGTTGCCAAGTCGACGAGCATACTATTCACGGAAAATATTTTCTAAAGTACAGAATTGCTTATTTTACTTCAAATAGGCTATAAGCATAATCCACACATTAATTTATTCTATAACTATCTCAAGCTGTTTTTAAATTCATTTAGTGCATTCAGAACTTTATAAAGGTCTCATGTTGAATGTTGTATACCTTAACGTGAAAGCCTCTAATTCGCCCAAGGAAAGTTTGAAATCTGATAAGAATCACTTACAATGTGATCACCTTAGTTGTATCAATAATATACTAACAAATAGGTCAAAAACACAGGTGGATTTTTTCAGGTGGATCCAACCCGAAAAAACCCACCGGGTTTTTTCGGGCTGGGCCCACTTGGGCAAACCCTGCTGCCAACAGACAAAATACATGTTAAAATTATTTGTTGTCAACGATAATGAGTTCTATATTCTTCATCACAGAAAACACTTTAAAATATTAAGGAAAAAGAACAAAAAAACTACCATGTTTCTGTGACTAGAACGGGTTAATTGTATTTGCAGTAATTTCAGTGTGGAAAAATAAATTCAGTGTACGAAAGTTTTAATTCACGAATGACGTTACGGGGCGGATTAAGTTCGTAATTTCAGAACTTAATCCGCCGCGTAACGTTATTCCGGGTCCGGTGTTCTGCACAAAATAATAGCTGAGCTTACTATCATTATAAACCAAGTCATAACTTTATAAACCAATGGTTCCTAACTGGTGTCGCGCGATCTCATAGGGTGTGTTGCGAAATTTTAAATTTATACATACATATTTCTGGGCGTTACCTATGACCTTAAGCTCGTCATGTATGAGAGGTGGCACCCCTCGGCGAGCACGCTATCTGGGGAAAGAAAGAAGCAACCTCGGACCGGTGTGTTAGGTACAGTCCTGGCATTTGCTTGGTGTGAATGAGAAAAACTTAAGAAAAACCTCACTCAGAATGACTGAAGCCTGGAACAGCTGTTACATCTTTTCGACCGAATGTTTCCACTGGCTGTCAAACCCGGAGACAAATTTTAGAATTGAATGAACCAGTTAGTAGTTAGAATCAGTTTTGAGTCAGACTGTACTAGTCAACACCTCCGACAGCAGCAACAATGCCTAGTACTTCATAGTCACTACTCTGTAGAAAAGTATAGTCGTCTTACACTGTTATCAATGGTGTATGCTAGAGGATTCATGGGGTTTTAACCCGGACTTTGATTAAGATATGGAAATATATACATTTACTACATTAAGATGTATATACAGTTTTTACCTCGATAACTGGAATTGATAACTCTAATTTTTTTCACAATTATTTTCAACTCTCCATAATACTTAATTTAAAAATAACCTCTTTTACTCGAATGTTTTAAAATTACAACCTCCGTAACTCGAACTTTCGTATCTTCAAACCTCTACAAGTCGAATTTCGCTTGATGTGACTTCCATAACTCGAAGCTATAGCTCTATGCTTTTACCTAATTATTGTTGCTAATGTATACTGTAATTGTGTTTTAGTCATTTTATTTTTACTAATTTAATGTAAGGAACTTTCACAACTTCGAGTTATGGTGCCTTCCATTTCAACTCAGGCAATAAATAAATAAATTTGTACCATCACCATCTCAGATATTGTTGAAACTTTTTTTATAGCAACTAGACATGTTTTTAAAAGACCCAGTTTTTTGTCGAAAAAAAAAAAATCCCGCGAAGTAATGGGTCATCAAAGACGGAAAGTACAATTTATGAATTATAGAAGACATGGAAAATGATCAACTTCGGAGCCCCACCATTCTGCTATGAAGACAGTCATAATTCTTGTTGTGGTATGTACATAGGGATATAAATAAACTATATTTTATTATAGTTTGGTTTGCGCATGCGTATCTTTTTCTACATAAATTAATAAATGAACGTCAGTTTATCTGAAAAGTCGAAGTTTGCATTTTTTTTTTCGAGCACTTCCGGTTCGAATTTTAAAATTGTTTTCACAGTTGGTAAGACCTAGTTACCCGCTTTCCGAAAAAAAAATTGTATCGCTTCTGTATGCAACCGTTTTGTCGCAAAAAATTCCAGAAATTGTAAAATTTTCAAAAATCGCCATTTTGGGCGCCATTTTCTCGAAAACACCATCTTTTAAAATTCTGAAATTTTGTCAGATGGTTCAACTTTATATGAATAATAAACACACCAAATACCATTCTCGACCAATGTTCATGAATTAACTATAGTTCAATGTTCATGAAGGTAGCGAAGTTTCGTTAATTTTGATATCAGTTAGCGACATTGAAAACAGTAAAAGTGCAATGATTTTTTGATGTTTGTAGTTCACATTCATTAAATGAAGAATAAAAGGTTTTCTTGACTGTTTCTTTTATTATTATTTTGATCAAAAAGGCTCTCTAAAATAGTAAAATGAGCCTCCTTCTTCGTCTTTTATTCCGAAGTAATCTGAGATGGAAATTATGATTATGAAACACACACATTTCAAGTTCATTTACTTAAAATGGTCTTCGGAAACAAACTTTCACTGATTTTTTTTTTTCCACATGCACCAATCATTTGCTTGCTTGGTGTCTTCTTCGCTAATAGCATGTAACCGTGCAGATGCTCCAATAGGTGTTGTTGCACTCACAACTCGTCCAGGGGTGGATCCAGGGGGACGATCGCCCCCACAGAAAAAGACACTTTCCTTTTTTATATATAAATAAAACCCATCCCCGAGTTTTTAGCTCTTAAAAGTAGCTCTTAAGTGGCATTATTACAACCCTCCCCCCCACCCAGAAGTCCGTCCTGGATTCGCCCCTGCGTAGTAGCACATTGTCGACAGCCACAAAACACTTATTTTCACTTCTCTTATGCTCTTCTGGAAACCGGTACCCTGCTGAAGGTCCATGAGGAAGCATAAACAGCACTTCAACTTCACGTGATTCATGATTTATTCATATTTCCGCTACACACTACTGGTTATCATACGTATATGTATGTAACAAAAGTTCCTTTTTGCAGACTTCTTAAATCTACACTGAATTGCAGAAGCTCGATTTTCGGGGAAGCATGAAGTTAGTTCATGGTGACCCGTTACTGCCATAAAAATTTCGCCATTTTCCGAAAGCCAAAGGTGACTTCGTTGAATACCAGTTACCGCTCGCACACTTTCCCATTTTTGCTTTTTTCGCTTTTTTTTTCTTTTTTTTTTTTTTTTTTCGGAAGTTGTTGGATTTAGTTCCAGGCAACAAATACCCGGAGTTTGAACTTGCGCTATACTCACGAATTCTTCTGCGGTTTAATACTGTGTATCTGTTTTTGCTTAAGGTTATGCCGCATTGTCACATTCTTTACACCCCTCATTTCCCCGCAATAGCGTCGCAAAGAGCCTTGCATGGCCGGTTTCACTGTAAGAATACTGCTTTATCGGACCTGTTTGCATCTCGAATATCTTAAAGCGATTTTTAAAGTGGGATGCAGCACCATCAGAAAACACTGACACGGTTTGGGAAATTGTAGACTTATTTTCACGTTGTTGAGTTGATTTTAGTTTAGCGTCCCGTTCAGCAGCGAGGCTATATGAAACGTGGACCTACTGATTAACGTGAAGTCTAAACCACATGAACTCCCGCGGGGAAGCGAACTCGGCGTGGTTAAAAACCAGTAAGACCGTAGAGGAAGTTGAAACCGTCAAGATTTTTTTTTCCCTCATGGAATTAAACTACTTGGAATTAAATGAAATTTCTGGTTTTACGTCCCATGATCATTCCCTTTAGGCCAAAGGAGATGGATGAATAATGAAAGTGAATTATTATAAAAAGGAATGCAAATGAGGGAGAGAACAGGAGAAAACCAATGGACACGATGTTGTCCACTAGAAACTCACAAGGCCTGGGATCGAACCAGACTCGTCTCCCTTTCAGCAATCGTGCCCCCATACTCAATATTTTGTTGAATAATAGTTTCAACAGAACTAAATATACCATTGGTTTCCATTGTTTCAGTTTTCCAAGAAGTTACGATAAATTCCTAGAATAATGAAGTCGGCTACGTGCGTCATATTAATTGTGATATGTAAGAGATATCTTGAATACGTATGTTTCTGCTCTAGCGTTTTTGTTTTTTCTTTCAACATTAAAAATATTAGAACGCCGTTCATTCTAGCTTTGCAACTGTGTTGCTTTAATTAAAATTAAAATCTGACCAAATCAGATATGCGTGTGTGATGAAGGCAATGATACATTTGCGAAACGGTAAACTATTAAAAATGGTTTGCCTTGGTCAGAATTTATTTTTAATTAAGATAAAAGTATTAGCTTTATATTAGTTGATTCTTTACTATTGCAGTTCACTTCAAAGCTTCTGACTCTTCACCTAGTTTGTAGATAAAGGGGAAACAACAGAAACACAATTGAATTGTGTAGTATTGAGTGCCCGAAGACAGAAATGAGCATTGCAGAATTTGTAAACCTGACTGCACCAAAAAGATTGTTATTATTATTATTATTATTATTATTATTATTATTATTATTATTATTATTATTATTATTATTTTCAAATGGTGGTTGCATGCTTATTGATATGTTGATTCGACGTTCACAAGAGTAAGAAATTAAAGACCGGTGTAAGAAGGGTACAGCTCCAAATTTACATTTGCTTCAGTATTGAAACAAAATATCATTAGAAATCTGTTTACTTTAGCCTCCAAACTTTCTGTAAAGAAATGTGATATTATAGGAGTGAAACATTTCTTTTCAAAAAGTTTGGAGGCTGAAGTAGAGTAAACAGATTTCTAACAATATTTTCTAACAGATTTCTAAATCCTTAACCACATGTAAAATTGGAGCTGTCACCATTCTTGCACCTACGTCTTCAGTTGTTATTGATGATTTATGATTAGTCATATTTGAAACTATTGATATTTCATCTCGTATTTTGAGAACTGTGTAGAATGTATAGTTCCTCTTTACTTCTTGTAACACTTATTATACTTTTATCTAAGATTAGACTGATATTTTTTAAAATACTGTTACAGCAAAACACTTCAATGTGGTATATATAATTTATTTATTTCTAACTATTCCTGTTTTACTGAATTATAGTCTTTCATTTACATACGTTTTCATTTTCTTTCTACAGGAGAAGCTAGCACATGGTGGTATTATACTTGCTGGAGTTCTTGCTATCCCTGCTTATGTCATGATGAACATACAAAGATACAAGGCACGAGAGTGAAAGACTATATTAATATGTAGTGAAATACATTTATTGTTAATTAGTTCTCGAAAAAAGAAAACTTGAAATCACTGAGTGAAAGCAAATTTTGTAATTAATAGTGATAGCCATTGTGAAATGTCAGTAATTGTACATACGTTTCATTTCTTCGGTGCACATAAATAAATGTGAAAAATCTGATCGTGTATTAATTTATTTTATACATATATTAGAATTTCAAGTCATTTCCGAGATTGGTAGAAAACTTTATTCCATGTTCATTTGTTGCTAACGTTGATATTTTACAGGTTTTCCTTGAAATTACTAAGTATTTGTTTATTTTAGGGAGGGAGAATACATCTTAGATCCGTAGCAAAAATTTTTCCTCAAATAAAAAGAATCTAGTCATATATTGGTTACGTTATTCAGTGTAAGGCTAAAATAAGAGGGAGACTAGGAAATCTTAGAATCATCATCTTTATTTGATTTGAGTTTAACGTTCCTTGCAGCAGCAAGACTACATGAGACGGGAGTGTATAGCTTAACGTGGGAACAGAACCACATGGATTCCCTCCGAGAATCTAACCTGAATCTCCCACGCCGAATGCTCGTACGCTGTCAACATGGTCACGGCGGAGCTCCAGAATCATAATCATACAAGATTGACTATTAATCCTGGATTTAGGTTTCACTATTATTTTTTTTCTGTATAAATTATTTAGAGTTTATCAACAAAAGAAATGTATAACTAATAATTTAAAATATGTGCAAAAATAAACTTCGTGAGTGAAGAACCGGAATCAATAGTAAGAATACAATCAAACAAAGTGGGCGTAGGCAGCATTACATATTTCTCTCGGTGTTGTTATACGCTTAACTTTTGCAATCGTAACGTGCATAGGTAATTCAACATATTTGCAAGTAAATAAGGCTTGCAGGTAGAACAGTCATGAAATAATTGAATTGCAAAGGTGTTGCTTATCAATTGCTGGATATTCATTTATCGACTGCACTTAACATTATCCTGATACCATAAATGGTGGTACACGTCCCGTCTAATATAATTTCTGTGACTAATATATGTTTTATTTCATCAAGGAAATAAAACTCATATAATCTGAAAACAACGGAGCATAATTCTGTATTCAGAAACTATTTATTACTGCTATAATTTTCATGCAAGATGATCTGGAAAGTCAAAATTATATCTAAAAGAGAGGAGAAAAGGGTAGATTATAAAGCCATTATAAACACAAATGTATTTATTGTCTTATCTGGAATTAAATTCCTCAGTGTCACCAAATGTAATAAACTTGTATTTCCTTACGTACTACAAATTAGAAATGCAGAGTTCAGTTGCGATCATTTTGTTTTTTTAATGATTGAGTAATGAAAAAGCGGCTCTTACAGTAGTTATGTGCGTTCCATTATTGTCTGCATCATACTGTATATCTAGTGTGAAAATCGCTATCGACGAATTCTTTTCTGATAATTGCTCTTGTCACGGGTGTTATGTATTGTCCTTTCACAATTTATTTCATTCAAGGATACAAAACCTTAGGAGGATCGGGGAAATTCTCTCCAGTTATTACTCTTAAAAAGAATCTTTCACTAATAACTTAGGAAGGGATGAATCAAGTTACGTTTGTCAGACGTTCAAAAACTACAGTATGCCATATGTAATTAACATACGTTTCATACGTAATTGATGAGAGAATGGTTAGTGATATCCCTGCTCTTACATAGTTACTGAAATTCAAATATAAACTCAGTTTAAACACTCTAGTGCGAAGTTTTTTTTTTTCTTACTGACTCCACCCCCTCAATCACACACATCGACTGGTATGATTTTCACTCTACTTACAGCTATTCATTTCTCATTCTCTTCTTTAGCCTAAAGGTAGAATCGGACGTAAAAGTCAGTCTTAAGAGCCTGAGTTACTAAAAATAATATAAAATTTACCATTTTTCTTTTGCTTGCTTATTCATAAGTGAAAGGAGATAATGAAATGCAACTTACCACAATCATAGATCTTATTCTACAACAGAAAATATGAACCTGAAGAATTTTCAGTGTTGCCATCCATAGAAATTAGTGTTGCCAGAATAACAACGCCCCTTAAGGCATCGACTAGAGGAACGTTCTCAACTGCATTTGGTTACATATCTTGTTTTGCTTTCCTGGGAACTACTTTTTAAATAACGTTATTATTTAGTTTTAATAACTGTTAAAACTGTTTATTAGAAACTAATACAACTATTATTTAAAAAGTAGTTCACAGGAAACCAAAACAATATGATACGTAACCAAATGCAGTTGAGATCGTTCCCCTAGTCGCTGCCTTAACTTAGATTTTAGGGGCGTTGTTATTCTGGCACACTGTAATTGCTATGGATGGCAACACTGAACATTCTTCAGGTTCATATTTTCTGTTGTAGAATAACATCTGTGATTGTGGTAAGTTGCATTTCATTATCTCCTTCCACTTATGAAAAACAAGCAAAAGAAAAATGGTAAATTCTGCCTTACTTTTAGTAAGGCAGGCTCTTAATGACATGCCATGGTCGTCGCTACGAGTCTATGTAGGAGGAACGTGTTTAGACTCGAAACTTTTAGTCTGAGAGAGTAAAGAACCTTCACAGTTGCAGAAACTGCATTTTTTACGTCACGTCGTAAGCATACGAGAGCTTATGCTTACGAGTATATATATATATATATATATATATATATATATATATATATATATATATATATATATATATATTGTGTGTGTGTGTGCATGCATGTACCTAGATAGTACGTTATTTCTCGGATACTGGCTGAATCTAAACCAAATCTAACGGACAAGTAATCCATCGTTTAAGAAATAATGATCGCTATATTTGGTGACTGGGTTCGGGTTGAATGTAGAGTATGTAGTACTTTAACTACTGACCGGATTTGTATGAAATTTTGTGAAGTAGCCCATCATCTAAGGAATAAAGATCGCCATAATTGGTGACCGAGGTCGGCCACATACGTGGTCGGCTCGACTTGTATGTGTACTTTAATTCAGATCCGCCTGGTGGCTACAGAGAAATAATGTTGGTGGGCAAAAGTAGCCTATCATGTAAGTAATAAAGATCGCTCTACTTGATGGCCTAGGTTGGTCAGGAGAGGCTCTACTTGGCCCAGCTCGACTACAGTTTTGAACGCTGGGATCTTCCGAGTTCGGTTCACTGCATGTCAACCACTTTTTAATAAGTCTTTAAAAAAAACATATGTGGGCCTTGGAATATGGTACGTGATATTAAATAATTTGATCACGCTGAGTTCAACAATAGCATCCATTCCTCTCAACCACAAAGATTTCTTTCGTCTTTATTACTATTATTATTATTTCAGTATATCCGAAAATTGAATTCCCCTAAAACAGCAATAAACACATGGATAATACTGAAGTTGTACTTAGTTGCAAGAATCGCAGGATGTGCCATTAAGACAGTCACAATGATTACCATATATATTCTCCTTCAAAGGTGTTTCTTATAAGTACATTGCAAACATTTTGAGTTAAACCAAAAAGTTACGGGAAAAACATAATGTTGAAATATTGCTTTGAAAATAACAACCGAAAGGACCATTGAAAGCAGAGGGTACTACATTACAAAGTACACATATTACACAATACGACGTTATTACTGACACTGCAAAATACTGGATGGCCAAAAGTTGGTTTCCCCTAAGAGAAATTGCATGTGCAATTTTAAGAATGAAAATGACTTCCTCCAATTGAACTGTGCTAAGGCTTACATCACTTCGGGTTCGGGCCGTATATTTTTAAATACACAATCTTATTTCTTGGGCCTAACTTTGTAAATATACTGTACAACGATATTTATCGGACCGTCCTTTCTGGAGAACTTTTAAAGCACATCTCAAATTTGTAACTTGAGACATCTACACAATAAATCTGATTATCATTGTGAAATTGAGAGTAAAGCTAACTGTGTAATGGAGAGAGAAACTAAAAGTAACTGAAATTAATATGCTTAGCTTTCTGATAGTAAAAGTTTAAGCAGCAGTGTGTGGACTCCATTCTTTTTCTTCACAGCAATCGACACTGACTGCTGTGAGAACTATCTGAGTAACTCCAGTACACATACATCTGCATAAGAATTTACACACATTGACATTTTGTTTTAAAGATTTGAAGTACTCATGTTTCAATTTCATGAGAGTTTATATAAATGAAATGATTAACGTTCAGTGATTATGCACTGAGGCTAAGGAAGACGAAATTTATATAAATGGCCCTTTTCTTTTAGAGAATTTATATAGTTATCAAGTGTAAACGATAACCTTTATTTTATTATTCTCTCTGAATCATGTAAGCTTTTAAAACTCATAAACTTCTTAAATAAAAACACAATTTTGCGTTAATTATTAAGTTTCTGTAATTCGGGCTCATTTGAATATCACGAGCTCGGGCCTAAAGGTTAAAATGTATTTCGGACCCGGGTCGGGCCAGGCCAAAAATTCCAGCCCGTGCGGACCTCTAGAAGGAGGGGTAAAAATGAATCTAAAAAGGTAAGGGACGGATGATGTCACGCCGTCCCCTGTGCCTATCTTTTATTTTTATTTATTTATTTATTTATTTTTTTTTTTTTTTAGGAAGTGGAGGGATGCCATAGATATTTTTTTGCCCTCACTTTTACTCCTGATGATAAGCATTATTATAATCTGTGAAACGACTGCTGAATTGCGAGCATCTATTGGTAATAGTCGAGACTAACAAGCAAGTAAGAAGAGCACTTACGTGCGTACGTACTGCCTAGTCGGCCTTTCTCTTGGGTGTGACATGGCGCATAAGAGAGAATCCACATGCATGCTATGTGGAGATTTCATAAAAGCACGGCTGATGTTCACAGAAAATTCCATACTGAGTTAGTGAAAGTGCTGTTAACAATACAGGTTGAATCTCAAATTTCTTGAGCAGCTCGGTGAGGAAGACCATATTCTTTACTGACAGAAGAGAACATGGAACTTGCTGCAGAGCCTGTTACTGAGCACACAAATCAACACGAAAAGCACCCGCTGAGCTGCGAAAACGGAAGACAAATTTACAGAGTATTATGCGAACGTTACACTAAATACCGTTAGCGTTTACTACGTGAGGATGATTTGGTGTAATTTTATGAATTCCTTAAATTCGTTGTGATGCTGATCCAATTGAATAGTCACGTGAACAATCACTGTTTTATGTAGACAAAAACCTTAGGCGATTATTGAGAAAAAACTTAAATACGCCAGTGCTCCATGTTTGGGGTGGAGTCAGTACGAATTGTTTTGATCGGACCGTACTTTTTCTCAGGAACTGTAACAGGAGTCACCTTGAGGTATTCGAGGATAGTGTTATCCAAGAGCTTGAAAACAGTCCCGGAACATTCTACTGGCTTCCTCGCTCATCCGATCTTACACTTCGTGATTTGGGATAATGGGGTAGAATTAAGTCACAAAACAAGAACATTTGAATGATTTGCGACAAGTCATTGAAAATACTTTCGAAGAAAACACAAATAAAGGCTTTTCATCAAAGATATGGGAATCTCTGTATTCGTTGCTTACAGTGTATTGTAAAATATGGGAAACATCGAGCATTTATGATAGATTATAGTTCTTTTACCTTTCTTCAGCAGTAAATACACATTTCCTTACTACAAATATTTTGCTGTAGACCGGTGGTTCCCAAACTGGGATCCGTGAGTAGCAAGCAAGAGCAGTGTAAGCTGCGAACAGAAATGAACTACATTCATAATTAAAAATATTACAAACGTTGTAACAAAGAGGCGTTAAACACTGTACAAATACAAAGTAACTTAATAAGAACTGTGGCATCATTACAAACATAGCTGGTAGAAAATAATACTGCACTGCAGGAGGCTGGAAATAAAAAAAAAGTTTGTGAGAATATGGTTATTATTATTATTATTATTATTATTATTGAACATTTAAATTCTGTTTTGCATGTGATGCAAGAAAAAGTTCAGACAAAAAGCATGTATGACCAAGGAGTAGTTAAGACGATCTGGCAGTGCCGTAAGATATCAATAATTATATATATATATATATATATATATATATATATATATATATATATATATATATATATATATATATATATATATATATATATATATATATATATATATATATATATACAGCCTTCTTGTGATTACATAAAATCGAAAGTTATCAGTGATATATAATTTCTAAAAATTGTCTAGTCAGAGAAAAAGTAGCTAAAACTCTTCGGGACTTTCTCAAGTATACCAAGATAAAGAGTGCTTGAATTTTCCTATAAACTTGATATTCAGAATTATAACAGACTATGTAGGCCAAGGGGGTAACTCCCTACCCCTAGGGAACTTTTGCCACTATATTAGAAATGTTCCTTAGGGTCCTTATACAACGGTACATTGTATATTTGTATTATAAATCTTTATTACTTTGTAATTTTGGACCATAAGATATTCTAAATATGTACTAGGCTGCCTGATTTTACTATCAGAAGAAGAGAAAGAAAAAGAAATAGTGTATAGATATAATGTTAATATATGAAAAAAGATATTCAAATGTTTTAAATAATAAGATTGTCGATAAGAGGTTGTCAGAACAACAAGATATAAATAAATGGATTTTTATTCAACGGGGTTGAACATTTTAATTTTAATGGCTCAATAATTTAAATGAACCGTTCTAAATTGGTGCCGAAACCCGGGAAGGAAGGAAAAGTCGAACCGTTCTAAAATTGGTGCCGAAACCTCAGGAAAGAAAAAGTGAAAGTGTATCGTTCGAAGTACAGTAAAACGAGCACCACTGAGCCTCACATTGATTTCACTATTTTAAGAAGTGGAAATGTAATACACAAAAAAACATGAGTACTACGAATAGTGAAGCGACGGATATCCAAATGGTTCAGGCCGAAAGGAATGCTCCAGAAAACTTAATGGATGTTCTAAGAGGGATATCACAACAGATTAAGGACCAAGCACAGCATTTTATGAAAAGCTTGAGCAATTGCAGGAACGCAACGACGGCAAATGGAACCAGATACAGGAACAATTGAATCAAGTGAATCAACAAATTGCTGCCAAATTCGGACGTTACGATGAAAATATGGAAAAGATAGTACAAAGATGCACTGAAGTACAGAACTCTGTTGATATTATAGGAACTACGGTAAATGAACACGCAAATCAAATTCGACAGTTACGGGATGAAGTGAACTTCCTTAAAGAAGAGTGTATTTATGAAGGCACAGTGCAAGATGGTGGGCACATGAATGATGTACATCCCACATCTGTCGGTTGGGAATCTACATGTAATCCAAGAACAATTCTTGAAGATAATCAATTATCGAGCTGTAATGAAGACAGTACCGAAGGAGAAAGAAGAATGAGGCGATCATCCCATCAGAAGCGTAAACACTACAGATATCTAAAGGTTAATACAGCTAAATCATTACGGTTTAGTGAAGTGAAATCACTTACAAAATTTAGCGGTGTACCGGAAGATATAACAGCGAGGGGATTTCTTGAAAAATTCGAGGACGAGTGCGAACTAATGGGCGTAGACGAATCTCAATATTTAAAGTTACTACCACATATATTATTGCCACCTTGTCTAACATAATTTAAGGCAATTAGGAATAGCCTTCGTACATATTCTGACTTTAAGAACGCTCTGCTGTCTAATTATGAAAACGATTTTATGATAGCAAATAGAGACGCATTGCTAAGAACGAAACCCTTCAATCCCAAATTACATAGAAGTATTACAGGAGTTGTGGTTTCTACATTCAACGAGTTGAGAGCGTTAAATCCGGGTCATCCAGAGTCATGAATCATTGCTTCTATCCGGATTTTATTACCTTTTAGATTACAACAGCTACTAATATCAGTGCAATGTATCAATTTTAACCATCTGATAATGCTCGTCCAAAATTATGAAGGTCAATCTGTAATACAAAACGGTAATAGAGGACAAGACAGAGGTCAAGGCAATTCTGGTCGTAATCACATACAATATGCTCCAGTGCGTAACTTAAGTATACAACCAGGAAATACTTTCAATTCTTATTATTTCAATAGCAGAATAAACGATCGTAATGTTACCGGTAATCAGACGCAACCGAATCGTAGAAACATAAACTGGAATTTTAGAAATAATAACCGGAATTTCAGCAGGAACAAAAATTATTGCTTATCTATACAAAATCGATTTAGAGATGGCAGTAATCACACACATAGAAATCCGAGTGCTGTAACCTGCATAATCGCCAAGAAAGTACCCAAGAATGTGGAATACAGTGTAATTTAACCGAAGTTATGAATCAAAGGAATTTAAACTAGACTGTGCTGGTGTGGAAGGAGTTGAACCCATGTCAGCGTTAGATACTTCCAATCAACTTTCTGATTATGATACTGATTTAAAAACCTTAGATACAAATGCCGTATCATCCCAGCAGTTCAGTTGTTGAAAATATTCATCAAATGCCTTAATGTTATGTGTGTTACTTAATATTTGTGTTTCATACTATTTATGTGTTTTTCTATGATTGCCAAAATGCAATATCAATCACATTCATGTTATAATGTTAATAAGACGTTAATTATTATGTTATGTTCTGATCATTATCATATTTCAATCTTAATCTATATCTTGTTTAATTATATTCTATATCCGACCATCTTATGTTCAAAGAACAACTATATGAACATCACACACCTTTTTCAAAACCTTCTTCATGATACCTAAATAAATAATTATTAATTTGTAACAAGCATTTAATGGACCCGAAAAAGGACTTAAAAATCAAACAACTTGCAAATCAAAATTCGAATGTGCCTTATCGTCGTTGAAATGTATAAATAAATGAAGATGATGATAAAGTTTAAAATAAATATGATTATAACTATGATAATAATATTGTTATAGAATTAAATATGAGATATATGTATAATTATATGAATTGTATAATTATATGAATTGTATAATTATATGAATTTCAAGTATACGAGGTGCATTCGAAAACTCGAATGATTGATATGTAAAAGTAAACGGCCCAGAATTCTTTTTCTTTTTATTAAATAAAATGAATAAAAAGAAAAGTCCGTCGGACGCCATAATATACAACGGTACATTGTATATTTGTATTATAAATCTTTATTACTTTGTAATTTTGGACCATAAGATATTCTAAATATGTACTAGGCTGGCTGATTTTACTATCAGAAGAAGAGAAAGAAAAAGAAATAGTGTATAGATATAATGTTAATATAAAAAAGATATTCAAATGTTTTAAATAATAAGATTGTCGATAAGAGATTGTCAGGACAATATATGAATAAATGGATTTTTATTCAACGGAGTTGGCATTTTAATGGCTCAATAAATTAAATGAACCGTTCTACTTAAAATGAGAAAATAGTTGTTCAATATATAAGTGCAACACCTGGGTTCTGGGGCCCGTAACACTAGGAGGATCATAATTTTGTTTATACTAGAAGCATCAAAAGGGTAATTTTGACCCCTACTTAAAAATATATACATTAAACATTACTTCTCTCTACTTTTTTATACTTTTGGTTTTATTGTTGGGGTTTTATAATTATAAACTTAAATTTCATTATTTTTCCTTTATATTACATTTGTTATTGTTCTTAACGAATTATTATAATAAGTTTCGTAATCTGCAAAGTTATTTAAAATGAAGTTATATAATATGGCAAATATAATTAACACTACTTATTGTTACTGTAAAATTTCTTTGTTTCCCTTTAAACATCATACACAATAGAAATTAAATTAAAATATAACAAATGAATTAGAACATGAACTTTTTTTTTGCAAGTAGGCATGTTTTATAACGTTCACATGTACAGCGGGGGACACTTCTAAATGGTACATCTTAGCTGTAATTCTCCATATGGCTGTACCATTTAGAAGTGTCCCCCGCTGTACATGATCACTTATCACATTTTGAACAAACAACGTACTTTTTTGTGATCTTTGTGCAGGATCTACAGACGTGTCTCTTACAATGGAAACATTGATCTTGTGTCTTTTAAACTCAGCAACTTGATCTCTCTTCCGCCTGGTTGTTTGAAGCAACACAGGTACACAATGCTTGGTACGATTACCGTCCTCCTTTGGCATCTTCACTTCCGAACACAGTTCCTCTCCTAATGTCAAAAGGAATTGATGACGAGAAATCTTTTCCCCCGTTACCAGCTTGTAGAGGACGAAAGCATTTGTAGCTGCCAAATCAAGGATGTTATAGAAAATCTATACTGACCATCTTCTACTCGCAACTTTTACGGAGTACTTTTGTGCCATCTGGTCGATGCATCAACTTCAACCTTTTGCTTATTGTAAAGTAAAATTGTTTCAGGTTTTTTTTTTTCTTATGTCTGATGTCGATATCAACATGAGAGTGAAAGCTGATCAAAATAAGGACATTTTTGTTCTTACATTGATACGCTGAAATGCTGATATCACCAATGTGTTCATCGTCACTTCTATTATTACAGTCCCCACCAGAGTCGATTTCATCAATAGCCTGTAGTTCTTGGAGTATTTCTTCCGACGAAAGTTTTCTCAGCACTCATCATGCACCACACTACATGAACAACTTAGAACACATATATAGTGAATTATATCAGTCGCAAAATATTTATGTTAAAATGTGAGCATCATAATGTATGAAATTGTCAAAAATCCACATTATAAGCATCAGGGTCAAAATTACCCCTGTGAGGCTTCTAGGTAAAATGTAAAAAAAAAGCGTTATACATAAATATCCTCACGTGTCAAAATATGATTAAGTTAGAGATTTGGTAGAGAGATAAAAAGTCGTGACATTTAATTGCCACATTTTCATAACTTTAGAAATTATAACAAATTAATCGTTCAGATGGGTCAAAATGACCCCTAGTGTTAATCCTTAAGCACCCGAGTATATTTACAGGCATCGATGGGATCTCTTTAAATGACCGTAGACCAGACCGTTAGTGCAACACTGGAATAAGTTATACCTCGATCGATTTATAAGACTGTAGGCTTTCAGTTTACGTTATGAACGGGACATTTCTGTGTACAAAGGAAAATCAATTGAGGGATATTTAAGAAAATTTCCCCTAAAAAGTCCCTTCTCGCGTTACTTTTAGTTATCATGTGGCAACACTGCAAACTACGTGAGTAATAAAATGTATTTATGTGTCACATTTCATGTTCAACTTACAATGAAAATTTCATCTTGATCCATCAAATAGCAGCAAAGGAAATTTGTTTTTTTATAATTTTCACAGAGTTCATAATAATACATTTTCATTAAAGTACGAGTATGACTTTATGTCAATGTTCCGATCGTCAGTGCAACACTGGAACAAGTTATACCTCGATCGATTTGGAAGAGTGAAGGCCTTCAGTTTATGTAACGAACGAGACATTTCTGCGCACAAAGGAAAAATAATTGAGGGATATTTAAAAAAATCCCTAAAAAGTCCCTTCTCGCGATCCTTTTAGTTATTACGTGGCAACACTGCTAACTAGGTGAATAATAAAATGTATTTAGGTGTTCTGTTTTATGTTCAACTTAAACTGAAAATTTCGTCTTGATCCATTAAATAGCAGCAGAGGAGATATGTATTTTATAGTCTTCACACAGCTCGTAATAATAGATTTTCATGGAAGTACGAGTATGACTTTGTGTCAATGTACAGTTATTACGTGGCAACACTGCTAACTAGGTGAATAATAAAATGTATTTATGTGTCCTATTTTATGTTCAACTTAAACTGAAACTTTTGTCTCGATCCATCAAATAGCAGCAGATGAAATATGTATTTTATAGTCTTCACAATTTTCATAATAATTGATTTTCATCGAAGTATGAGTATGACTTTGTGTCAGTGTTCCGTTTTATTTTTCTATAGAAAACAAGTGATACAAATTATTTTAGTTGATTTTCTCATTCGTTATATTATGACAGATTCCCAGTACCGAGAAATTCCCCAGGAAGGTTTTATTTGTTCGTCCATGGTATAATAGAAGTAATTTCAAAGCAATAATTTTACTGTTGTGCGGTTATATTGTGTTTCTTTGAAAATACTTGTTGTTCTGTTATTCTACAACGAATACACTTCCAAATATGTCTCTTGGTATGTGAAGTTATCAAACAACTCTCAAAGTTATTGCGAACGGCACGTGTTCTTATTACTTGTGCACACAGATAATCGCACTTAATATAGTATGTAATATGTAGTTTTTTTAATTGCCGTAATATTAAATAATTTATTATCTTCTTTGTGTTCTTGTATATCTGTAAGTTGATAATAGTAGCACATTCGCCCTGAAATCCACGTGTTCTCAGCAATTCTGGAAAAGAATGACAAAGAAAAAGAAGCCAGTCAGACAGACGACAATTGCAACAAGAAAAAGGATTACTGTTGTGAAAATTCTGTGTAATAAACTACGCATAAAACGAAACTGAAACGACGACAAATTTCATTTAAAAAATAACAAATAAAAAAACTCCCATAAGAACTTTCAGGTCAAAGTATTGCGGCAAGAGACTGACACTGCAAAACTGCACCGCTTAACATCAAATTGCATCCAAATTCCTACAGAATACGACACAAACAAACACGGTTTATCCCTGAGACTACAAAAGTTTCATAAAATTACCACGATTGCTAAGTCAGTCTGCTGAATTATGTGTGGCGGATAATTGTACACTCTTAGTGGATAATTCACCATATTTGGAGCGTACTGTTATACGGCAGTATGTAGCAGACATCCTGTTTAACGAGGAGCAGTGCGTATTTGGCAAGAAATAAAGCTAAAATTGGGATCACGAAAAAAGGGGAAGGGTGTTTTATGGGGAACTCTAGGTACATAGTTTCAGATACTCTAACAGCACCAAGTGAACTTACTGGTGGACGAACACCGTGTGCGTGGGTTTTCTCAGGGTTCTCCCGTTTCCTCCCACTTTCTTCATTCCACCAGTTCATTCATCTCTCATCATCACCGTCTCCTTTAGCCTAACCGGCATAACCATGGGACGTAAAACTCAAAGATTTCACTTCATTTCATTTACTCTAACAGCACAAGATGTGCTAAGCATGCTACATTTAGGTCCTCTAAATTCATCTCCCACATTTGATGCATTTGTTGCTTCTTTTTCTAAGCGATTGTGTACTAGAAGCAATAAACGTATCAACTTTATTAGATGGCAACTGTCGCCGATCATTTGAAAGTGAATATGGAAGAACCATGAAATAAAGTAAATAGATACTCGTCATTTTGTTATAAAATTACATGGCGAGTAGATTTTATTTGATCCCAAACGGTTATCGTCGAATATACTACGTTAAAGGAGCACTCAGATTAGTCATATTCAAAAGACCTCAACAATTTATCCCTCTACAAGCGACATTGTCTTCATCGCCTCTGTGGCCAACTTAGTGCAGACAATAAATGTGGGAGCTTGAATTTGCTCCAACGCATCTGGTTTGTTAATACTTATATGCTTTCTAAAGTGTGGTATGCAGCTCAAATCTTTCCTCTGCCTGAATGTTATGCGCGGAAAATCGACTCTCTCGTAGGCTGGTTTCTGTGGACTGGATTTTATTTTCGACTTCCACGAAATGTTACCTATTACAGTGGTGCCCACCCCCATCATGTCCATGACGCACCCCCCCCCTCAATTGTCTATCCGTAGGCGTTCTTCCATGAAAAAAATTCTTTTCGATTAATTTTTACACCCCCTCAAACATATTTATATAGATTTTTAACCCCCCCAAATATTTCAATGACGCAGTTTGCGTCATAGCCCCCTCCTTGTGGGCACCCCTGCCTATTGCTCGTATTTTAAAGGCGGATTACAAGTTACTAACGTGAGACAAAAATGCAAAGCTCTTTATATGAGTAATGGATTGAAGTTATTTTTTGATTCTGCCTCACACACATCGCAATGGATATCGTGCTGGACTGCTTCATTAACTGAAAATAATCCGCCTACATTCGCTCTTTTCCTCATTGCCCTGCACATGTACGGGAACTCATTTCCGCATGGGCATATGTCCCACCGTTATCCGAGGCTTGCACCATGTCCACCATGTCAACAGTGTTGTGTGTCCTTCTGTACTCCGAATTTGTAATGTTTACCACCTATGACTGGCATGCGATGTGGTGAATTGTGCACAACAAAATTTTATCTTCGAACATTCGTAGTGTTTGGTTGAGCTTTATTCATGTCTTACACCCTACCAATGAACTACTTCATAGTATTCGTCGCTCTAAATCTCCTAATTGTGTGCACTGCGGACGACTGGATACTCTTTTACATCGCGTGTCTGAGTGCACTGATACGACTTACATCTGGACCTCATTATGTGGAATACTTGCAGTGATCTGCCGTAAACCAGCTAACTGTTTTGACCGCCGTATACTTGTCTTTCCGGACTATGTGTGGTTTCCCTCTTCAAAACTCAATGCCGTTAATTGGCTTATCGAGCATACCATCTATTATACTGTCCTCTACGCCGAAGTGTACAGTGGAGGAATATTATTTGTACTTAAAATATGCTCGTCATCAGACTTTTCATATGACCAGTGGCGAAGGGTGGTAAGAGGCCCTGAGGCCCGGCCTACCCATTTACTTTCAGAAATTATAATTTATAATTAATTCATTTTCTTTGCACAGAATGCATGATATGTTTTAAGTAGAAAAAAAAATGTTCGATAAAGAAATCGTGGTTGGCACCACTGCTGGGAGGCTCACCGAGCAGTGTCTCAGGCGGCAGTAGAACTACCGCCAAGCTACTCAGAAAATCCCGCGAGAGAACGTGTTGGAAATGACGTTTTCTTCACCAGCGTATAACCTGCGAAAGAGACCGGCCTCAGCGCTTATCGACTTTCGTTTCTACCTACTAGTTTCTCTCGAGACCTTCGATTTCGATTCGATATATCAAACAAATAAAGAGCAAGAAAACGTGGGCTCCATTCCGTTCCAACTATGCTTAATTTTGCGGACTCTAACGCAACGCAAAAACTGGAACGAGAAATTCTAAAAGCGCTACGCCTATTAACGCAAACTAATGCCCCTTTTATTCCCTTGCGTTGGCGCAAACCTGTGCGAAATCAGACTCGTTGAGTCATTAGAAAGAGTGTATATTTTTGAGATATTGTGAGTGATTTTTTTCTTACATTTGCGAAAGTGAATAAGAGAAAGTCAGTAAGTGGAGAATATGAATATACGTAATATAATTCCTATTTTAGAACCTTTTATGTCAGTGGTCTTTTGAAAATTAATGTGTTATTAAGGAACGAAGATTAACGCCTGTGTTGAAAATAGAACAAACAGACGCCAAGAGAGTTCTGCATGCATTGGTACAAATATATATATTTGTAGTTGTTGAAATAATGAGCAGCGTATAAAAATATTTAAGTTTGATTCTGTTTTTAAAGGGGAATTAAGTGACACACAAAATATCTCGATTGAATGCTTGTTATGTGTTTTGAAAAATATAATTAAAGACAAAATTTTACAAGCAGAATTTGTTTCAGTACATGTAGACTAAACAACATATGTTTCTTGTGAGGCGCAGATAATGTGGTAGTCCATCTTCCCCACCCGACCACGCCAATTAAAACAATTAAATTGGATTATGGCGAATTAAGATCATCTATGAGTCAGATACGTCAATTCCATTATGAAAATTGAGATCCGGATCGAATAAGTGCTGTCGACGACCTACAATTGCATTACATTTATGCGAATTCGACTTCTTGTATTTCTGTAGTAAACTATTTATGTCTAATCTGTTTTATTATATTATTATTATTATTATTATTATTATTATTATTATTATTATTATTATTATTATTATTATTATTATTATTATTATTATTATTATCGTTATTATTTTTATTATTAGTAGTAGAACATTGGGCCTACCCTCTTGAAACTATCACCCTTCGCCACTGCATATGACCAATCTGAATGAAACATCTGTGTTTGCTAATTTTCTCAGTGATCCTGTAAGCTTCCATAGAATACTTGTCTCATGTAACATTAGTTTTTGACATGTACTAGTTATTACAGTTCAATAAATGTATTTTAAAAAAGTCGGTAGAGCACACGGCTAGTAATCCAAAAGTTGATGGTTCGCGCCCACCATTTTTTTTATTTGTTTAAAGTGTTTTTTCAGACTCACCTTAATGTAAACACATTACGCATATAGGCGATTTAACATATTTTGGGGGAGCAATTTTGTGGTTCATTGACGCTTACGGCATGGGGAACATACCTAGAACATACTAGGCACGTTCCCCAGGTACATGTCAGGCATATGGCTAGAGGCGGACATAGACTGTGACTCCTCTCAGAGGTACATAAGGCACATACTGGACACATTTCCATGTACCTGAGGGAACATGATACGCATATGCCTGCTATGTAATTGTGCTGTTAGGGATCTCATCCTCTTGGACAACTTGGCACCAGGGCCGGCCTTGGGTGATGCGGGGCCCGATTGGGAATGTTTTGCGTGGCCCAAGGTTTACAACTAACTTGCACAAGGTCTGTATATATATATTGCTCTCTCCCTGCTGGCCTAGTGGTTATGCCCCAGTTTCCCTTTATAACGTTTTTCCATCTGCAAAATATTCTGGTGAAAACTCTCACCCTGTGTATTGCTTATACCAGCTAATTTTTCAAAGAAATAAGTCAAATGGAAATGCAGACAGTGAATGAATTTTAAAATTCATATTTCACATTTGTGCCTCGAATTTTTCGAGAAGTTTCTGTACTGGTATTTCGTAGTTTTCTTCTCTTACAAGTAAAGCTGTCGATGTCGAAATCTAATTACTTGACTAACTTGGCAGAGAAGTGTGGAATATCAAGAAACAAGCGTAAGCAAAATTTAAACTGCTTCTGTCCATAAAGACGACCGCAGTGGCCAAAAACCTGATTGATCAGAATAAGCCATAACAACGTGTTTCAAGTTTGAAAATTTTATTTTATTTGTAAAGCGGATAAAGGGATGAAAAACAAAAACACATTAACTGACACCGGGAGGAAGTAGATATTTATTTGTGGGTATACTTATCATGGCCGTCATCTTTATGTTGGCCATCTTGTATCTTGCTCTACTTTTTCTTTAAATAGGAAGGGAGTCATGTAATATATCAAATTGAGCTAGAATTTTACGAGGAATACAATGGTGAAGTGTATGTTTTCATAAGTTTATATTTATAAGATATAATGTAATGCACATTGATATGAATTCGTTGGTTCAAAGATTTCTTAACAGCTATATCTTTCTGAAAATAATTCGTCAGGAAAACCTAATGTGCGCTATGAAAACATCGTAAATAACTACTTATGAAAGTTATAATCGACTGCAGACAAAATGAAATGGTGAAGAGACGATCACAAACATTAAGGGCCTGATGGAAGATGGATAACACATTTTCCATTGGATTCTTCGAGTTAGAAGATAAACCTTCATAAGCAGCCACCTATTCAGTACGCATTAGTATACATTCGGTTTTCCTGACTTGATTTTAAAAAATCATCCACGGGATTTTTCGCAGGAGAGAGCAAAGATTGTCCTTTGGTTTGTTATTTTTAATATAGCTGTAATAGGAGAAAGGATATGCAGAGAAGTCGCACTGAGGCTGATTTATTTGATACCACCTCGGTATCACACGACATAATCAGTAGGAACGCCAGGAACTTTTATTTAGTGGGGTGTTCAAAATGAAAGAGAGTGTGCACTCAGAATAATGATATAGAGGAAGGGAGCATAAATTGGCCAGGGCGGATAAAGTGGTACCGGCACTTTTCTCGCTTGTATATACCTGACACCTATGACAAGTAGGCCCAATCAGTTCCGCTAGTTGCCATTGTAATTCTAAACGACAAGAGACCATACGCAATTGTTGTTCTGCTTGTATGAAGAAAAAGGTGTTTTCATCTATTGTTGATCTAAGGGTAAGTATTAATTTAACAATGATTTTCTCCCAACTATATACAGTGCGTCCCACTAGCTTTCGAACCCGAAAAGAAAAAGTTATAATTTCCGAACAAATATACATAGGAAAATGAAATTCACAATACACATACCTTGTTTCATGCTGAATACATGACCGTCACAGCAGGTGCTGAAAGTGTCCTCCCTGGACGTCAAGACATGTTTGTACACGGTGTTCCATATTGTGAAAAGTCCGATGTAGAGTCTCCGGTGTGATCTCATGAATCGCATTCTCAATGTTGTTTCGCAACTCTTGTAGTGACCGTGGGTTGTTTCTGTAGACACAACCTTTAAGAAAATCCCATAAGAAGAAATCAGGTGGGGTCAAATTCTGGAATCTTGGCGGCCACAATCCTTTGGAGATTATCCTGTCACCAAAAAATGACTCAATTTCTGCCATGGCCACATTGGAAGTATGGCATGTTGCTCCGTCTTGAAAATAACCGCGACGCAGTTCTTAATCGTCCAGCTGATTCACAAATTCACTGAAGATGTGTAAGTAAACTTGTGTGTTTACTGTATCTTCAAAGAAGATGGTTCAATGATACGCTGTCGGGAAATTGCACACCAAACTCCCACCTTCAAGGGATGAAGTGGAATCTCGTGGTACACATGCGGATTTTCGGCGGCCCACACCCGAGTATTCTGCGAGTTCACATAACCGGAGAGATAGAACCAAGTTTCATCTGTGAACCAAGTATAGTCTAGGATTCCTTAATTGTCATGCAACAAAGCTTGCAACCAACGACAATACATCACGCGCTCTTCCCAATCTGTAGTCTTCAACTCCTGGACGACTGTAACGCGATATGGAAACAGCTTGGCTGTTTTGGCGGCTCTTTGCACAGTTGACTTTGACATCCCTACCTCTTGTGATAATCGACGCAGGCTCTTCTTAGGGGACTGAAAAAGACGTTGCCGCACATTCTGTACCATCTCCTCAGACATCCGTGGACGCGCGCCTCCATGTCCCGTAAGCAACGTTCCTGTTGTTTCGAACTTGTTCACCAAATGATGTATTGATGATTTCGATGGTCCTTTACGGCATCCAAATTCACGGCAAAATTCACGTTGAACGGTCTGATACGATCCCGGTATCCAATATTTTTAACAATGAACACGCGTTCCTGTACGGTGTACAGAACCATCCTCGCGATGTAGCGACTCGAGTCACACTAACGCACGCGCACCACGCCAAGCAGCACTTTCCCTAGCGCCACTTATCGTCTTTCTTTTGACGTGTGCGCTTCTGTTCAACCCTTTCTCGTATTTAGCATGAAACAAGGTACGTGTATTGTGAATTTCATTTTCTTATGTACATTTGTTCGGAAATTATAACGTTTTTTTCGGGTTCGAAAGCTAGTGGGACGCACTGTAGAACTTTATCACTATATAACATTTTTATTTTCAAGTGTAATTATTCTTAACATTTTTTCTATTATTTAGTAGTGTTTAAGTTTCGTTGTTCAGAGCGGAAAAAAGACATGTACAGTGTGGGTGCAATCGGGCAAAGTGGTCAGAAGCAGAGGCGGGTAAAGCGACCATCTTACTGTGCGTATGGCCACTTTCCTCGACGCTTCCAATTGATTCAAATATTGCTAAATTATTTAATAAATTGAGTTTAATACCCAACGAACTTTAAAAGTTCGTTACTGAATTCTCTGTCTGTGTGTCTGTCTGTGTGTCTGTCTGTATGCCTGTTATTATTTTTAAATTTTGAGCCCTCCATTCGATAGAGCATAAAAAACTATCTGAGAAAGTGATGGAATTTTTCGCGTCACTCTTACTGTTCCCGAGATATTGGCCCAAAATGGCCGATTTTCGGAGATTTAAGGAGCCATATCTTGGGAACTGTAAGTTATAGAGAAATTATATTGGTGTTGATCAATACCTAAGGGGATGTTAAACATTTTGATGCTAAATAGTAACCGACAGCCAGTATCCAATTGGCCATTAGTTTGGCTAACAGTGGCCAGTTGGCCACTGGTCACCAGTTAATATCGGTACTAAAATGTTTTACATGCTCTCAGGTATTGATTAACACTACCATCTCTCTATGACTTACCATTCCCGATATATTGGCCAAAAAATAATTGGGGGGGGGGGGATTTAAGTTGCCGTATCTCGGAAACCGTAAATCATAGAGAGATCATATTTTGTGAACTTTGCAAGAAAGCGAAGAAAGTGTGGATAAAAAGATTTACTTTTACATGTAGGAACAATCACAGGTATCATACCCGCCCCACCTCTCCATTCTTTATAAGTTCGTTATGGCAATGCTCTTGGAGCATTCTCAACTGGTTTAATATTGAAACAGCGGTCCATCAATTATATACTTGAAATGCTAGGTACGCTCATATAGGCTTAGGTCTATACCCTAACAGCACAATTACATAGCAGGCATATGCCAATCATGTTCCCTCAGGTACATGGGAATGTGTCCAGTATGTGCCTTATATACTTCCGAGGAAGAAATCACATGGATGGCAAGTGATAGTGACAGTCTGTCCGCCCCTAGCCACATGACTGATATGTACCTGGGGAACGTGCCTAGTATGTTCCAGGTATGTTCCCCATGCCGTAAGCGTCAATTAACCACAAAATTACTCCCCCAAAATATGTTAAATCGCCTATATGCGTATTGTGTTTACATTAAGGTGAGTCTAAACAACACTTTAAACAAGTAACAAATATAGGACTAGTCCAGGGTGGGCGCGAACCACCAATCTTTGGATTACTAGTCGCGTTTTCTTCCGACTTGGCCAGAGAGGCGATGAAGAGAACGTCACTTGTAGAGGGATAAATTATTGAGGTCTTTTGCATTCGGCTAATCAGAGTGCTCCATTAACCCATATATTCGACTATAACCGTTTGGGATCAGATAAAATCTTCTTGGCATGTAATTTTATAACAAATTGACGAGTGTCTATTTACTTTATTTCATGTTTCTTCCATACTCACTTTCAAATGATCAGTGACAGTTGCCATCTAATAAAGTTGATGCGTTTATTGCTTCTAGTACACAATCGCTTAGAAAAAGAAGCAACAAATGCATCAAATGTGAGAGATGAATTTAGAACACCTAAATGGTGAATGCCTAGCACATCTTGTGCTGTTAGGGTATCTGAAACAATATTACCTAAAGGACGTACCTAGAACATGACAGATATATGTCCCAAGTGACGACATAAAAACAAATGACTGTTAGAGTGCGAAACTGAGCCAGGTATATAAATACTATATTTGTGGTACATAGTTGCAAATATCAACAGGTTGCAGTTGCAGTTTAGGTGTAACAAGTACCTAAAACTGTAGGTAGCTGAAGTACATACTTAGCTCATGAATATAATATGTGTCAAGTGTCGGGTACCTAAAAAGTAGCTGGGATACCTAAATGGCACATACCAAGCACAACTTGTGCTGTTAGGGTATTCTTGATTGAATAGATGTTCCTGGTTGCCATCGATGGGCTCACGAAGCATGTGGTGGTTGTGATGGGTATGATGATGATTTTGTTTGTGAAAACTGTAAAGAGAATGGACAGTGTGATTAGTTCAATTGAAGACTGAATGTGATTATTTGAATGGGTGAAATGTAAAAAAAAAAAAAAAAAAAAAAAAAAAATCCACTGGAATCAAATTTTGAAGGATTAAATTGAAAACTATTACCTACATAAACTATGGGCTTTCTGCTCTACAATGATTTTGCTTCTTGTAGACTATTAAAGGAAATTATTATGCCTAATTATTCTAAAAGAAGCAAACCAATTAGGCCTATAGAGTGTAGCGAAAAGCATTTGATCTAGACTCTTTAGAGGGAAACCCAAGTGGATTTTTTTCTTTTGCATCACACTCCTGCATTTGATTGCGATGAACGTCCCAAACGTTGAAGGTTAGGGTAGGCTTGATGTTAAAATAACTAGCTTAATAGGACGATACAAAGTAGTTCTTATTGTAGGCTTGTGGCTGTCCTTTTTTTATTATTTAAGACTATATTTTTCATATTTCTTATTCGATTTTTTGTGAATGTGGCCTAAAAGAGCACTTCAATATAGATCTAATTGTACACTTGTGGTAGGCCAATTTGATCATATTATTTTAATTTTTCTTGTATAATCTTTTTTCGTAAATTTTCTTCCTATTTTCTACTTATAAAACTGTATGTTATAGGACTATGAGTTCTTCCTTTATTGGCTTCCGAAAGCCAGATATTGTGGAGAAGCGTGTCCATTTTGCCCGACTAGGTCGGGCAAAGTGGACATTTTGTATGACTTGAAATTATCAATAATTACTTCGTAAAGCTCCTTCAAAACAGATTCATTTAAAAATATCTTAAAACTTAAGGACAGAAGTACATTATAAAACTTTTACCTACTAGTTAGCATGTTTCTATAGGACTGATAAAAATAAAATTCCTTAGGCTGGCAGTTTTACCCACCTTTTCCCTACATTTTTACACAAACTCAAAGAAAACAATATTTTTACGCCTAGGATGTGTGTAAGGAAATTTGGGAGAGTGTTAGGGGTCGTGGAGATGTGAAGAATACTCCTGGGACGTAATATCTATTTTTACAACAGAAATTGTAAACGTAAAAAAATCAATAAATAAACTACTGCAGCATTAAATTCAGAAAATATTTGCTTATGCCCGGAAACTTAGTACAAACTATTCATTTACTTATTAGGGAGAAGCCATATCCTCCCTTGTGAAATGCCTGGTTGTACCTGTACTGCATTATGCTGTAGTATGTACTTGACAACCGAGTGTAGCAGAGCCATCTTAATGGTACATAGTCACTTGGTTGGGGGCCCCGCGAGCAGAATTGCATGTATTATTGTACTAGGAGCAAAATTTAGTCATAAGGACCACAATACACTAGTTTCCTCCTTGACTAATATACTGTTAAAATGGCACTGGAGAGTAGAGTAGATGGCATTAGCGCGGGGCCCCCTTAAGTGTGGGGCTCGATTGGGAGCAATCGGTCCAATCGGCTTAAGGTTGGCGCTGCTTGGCACTCTATTTCTGAAAGCTTGGCGTCAGCCCGGGGTCATCTCATTAAACTGCTGGCCGACTTAGGAAACCGGTGGTCAAAGTATGCTTCCCTTCGAACTTGGCAATCTGCTTCTGCAAGCTTGACTTCAGCCCAGGTTCGCCTCAGAAACTGCTGGCCTGCTTAGGAAGCTGACGGTCAAAGTTCCGTTATTCCATATTTGGTGTGAGTTCAAATAGACTCTAGGTTGGATTAATCCTATGAATAGTGCCTAGCTAGATCGTAACTCACCGGTAGACCAAATATACACAGCTAACAAGAAATATCTGCAAATATCTTTAACCCACAAACGCTCCTTGTGCCACCAGTGACCCACTTTATTTTTCACTACGTTACATGGGCTATATCATTCATTTAGCCAAACCCCCGTTGTTCCACTTCAGGCACACTACCCGTTCTCTTGTCGTACGAATTTCGTTCAGTTTTCTTCTCAGGTTTTCGATGTAACACGGTATTGTTCAGGCAGTTGCTAACGAATAAAACTGGTCTTGGGCGTTTGTGGGTTAAAGCCGAAAAACAAAATACATATCTTATATATAAAAGAGAACGTACAAATCCTTTGTTCCCTCATCACGCTAATACGGCTGAACCAATTTCTTTCATTTTTGGGGGGTTATTAGGATTTGGACCCTAGATGGTTTTTATCATATCACTTTAATTTTCAATTACCAGTGTCTTGAGATAATTGACCATTCAAGTGTCCATAACGTACAAATCCTTTGTTAGTTCATCATAGGTAAAAATAAACGTATTTATATGCAACCCGCATGACCGTGTCACTCGGCGGGTTAACATAAATGACAGGCGATATAATGTTAACATTAGTGCAATCTACTATGGTTTTTATCATATCACTTGAAAGCGAAAAAGTAAAAATTATCTAAGTAACAAAGTTTATTGCGTTCCGGGGTGACCGCAGCGAAGCGGGGCGGGTTAACATAAATGACAGGCGATATAATGTTAACATTTACTGCAATCTTCTATGGTTTTTATCATATCACTTGAAAGCGAAAAAGTAAAAATTATCTAAGTAACAAAGTTTATTGCGTTCCGGGGTGACCGCAGCGAAGCGGGGTGAACGCTGCTAGTATAAAATACGACCAATTACCATTTATGGATATCCGGTTTTCCAGAAATAAAATATTGATACAGCTAAAACAAAGATCCTGGCTAATCGCTGCCCTTGATGATTATTAAATTGTGACGGGAAGGAGGTAACTCACGACTGGACTGCACCCTACAGGAAGAAATCCGAAGATTAAATCGAAATTGTGCAGAAAATGGCAAGAAAATGGCATTGATATGATATGGACCAGGATCATATCAATTCACATGGACAGCTTAGACAAGGAAGAATAACTATTTAACAGAATTCCTGCAAAATTAAGCAGAGGGCAAAGCACTAGATGTAGAGATTTAGAATTATGGGCGCAGGAGGAGTGAAAGTTTGTAGTCCTTTGATATAACATACCCTTTGACATCTAAGGCTCAGGTCGGGAAGAGGAAAAGCAAAGACATTGACAGGAGTTCCCAAGGGACTGGGTTCCAATGGTGAAATGTCAGTTTTAGTTTTACGTCCCACATTATGCCCTGTAGGCTAAGGAAGATGAATGAGTAATGACAAGGAACGGTTGTGAAAGAAGTAGTTGAATGAGAACGTGGGAGGAGACAGAAGAACTTCTAAAACCCAACGGACAAGATGATCCCACAAACTCACATTGCTGGTACCCTTCGCTTCAGAGGTAAGCACTCTATGCCTGAGCTGCCGTGCCTCTAATGATTTATAGGTGTCTCATATTCACTGCAAAGTTTCAAATAAAAAGACATTCTTTTGTGATCTGTTGATCGTTTAGTATCATATAGCATGTATTTTTATAACACAAGTTGCAAACGTGAAAAACATTGCGGGTGCCTGAAAACTGAGTTCAGTTTACTCTGTTCAGTTTCAGGTAGAATTCACGCCCCCTCTCCATGTGGACATCTATGAACAGACATGGAGAAAACGAAAAAGTTTAACACATACTGATGACACGGGTGAAGTTGGTCCCCACTTACAAATTTCAATGCGAAGCCCACCCTGAAGACACCACAACATCACTGTTTAGTATACATTTTTGTAATGTCTGTAACTCATTCTCAAAATCTAATTTAATTTTATATACTTTGGAGATAGCTCTAATATGACTACTAATAAATTTCTAAGTGAAACTTTCACCTAATTATGAATCAAATTCATTAGCTAGATAGGAGCATCTGCTTTTCTTTGGTTGAAGATAATTTGTAAATGTCATAATCTAGTAGTTTTAAAGATACTTACAGATATTTCTTGATTGATATAATATTTTTTGTCGGTTGTCAAAAAACAAAATTCTAACAAGTAAACCTTACGTTTGGGTGAATCGAGTTGCTGACTGAGACACATATGAGAAAGTAGTACTAAATGTGGTCAGTATTTCAGTGAAGTTGTAGGTGCGAAGCTCCAGGGGTTTAGGAGATACAGCTACCAGAACATCACATGGAAGTACAGAATAGTCTTCATACAGTTGGAGGTAAAAGCCCTGTAAGACCTCTTGTAACGACAAAAGGTGAATAAGAAATATATGGGTACATATTATGACTAGGGGGAAGTCATATAGTAAGGGTATACCTGACGGCGGCCATCTTGAAATCCGCCATTTTGAATTAAGGTAAAGTTTTTAAAATAGGAATAGGGTCATGTGATACATGATTTAAGGCGCAAATTTAATCAGAAGAACAATGGTGACGTTAATTTTGATTTACGCGCAATGGGTAAAAAGTTACAGGAAAATTAAATATTGTTGCAGCATATGTATCAGTCCTTTACCCCACCTTGTAAATTTTGTGTTAATGATAATAATTAAATAAAATGCAGGTGGATAAATATTAGGTCTGTGGTAAGAGTTGCCTTGATGGCGGCCATGTTCAAATCCGCCATTTTGAATCAGACAAAAGTTTTAAACAAAACGCATAACAGTGACACCTTATTAATAGCAAATTTTACCATAAATCCAACGGTATAACCATTTTTGCTTTATCATTAACCAGCACAAAATTAAATGGGAATAGAGTAATGCAATAGATGACTTTGGGCTAGAAGTTAATCAGAAATACAATGGTGGCGTTACAATGTTAGTTGTTTGATGCTGTACTTGCACGCCATTTCGTTGTTTTTCTTGTATCCTGTTCACATCTACTTCTCGCTCGCTATTTAAAACTTCTGTCTGATTCAAAATGGCGGATTTGAACATGGCCGCCACCAAGGCAACTCTTACCATAGACCTGATATTTATCCACCTGCATTTTATTTAATTATTATCATTAACACAAAATTTACAAGGTGGAGTAAAGGACTAATACATATGCTGCAAGAGTATTTAATTTCCCTGTAACTTTTTACCAATTGCGCGTAAATCAAAATTAACGTCACCATTGTTCTTCTGATTAAATTTGCGCCTTAAATCATGTATCACATGACCCTATTCTTATTTTAAAAACTTAACCTTAATTCAAAATGGCGGATTTCAAGATGGCCGCCGTCAGGTATACCCTTACTATATGACTTCCCCCTAGTCCTAATATGTACCCATATATTGTTATTCACCTTTTGTCGTTACAAGAGGTCCTACAGAGCTTATACCTCCAACTGTATGAAGACTATTCTGTACTTCCATGTGATGTTCTGGTAGCTGTATCTCCTAAACCCCTGGAGCTTCGCACCTACAACTTCACTGAAATACTGACAACATTTAGTACTACTTTCTCATATATGTCTCAGTCAGCAACTCGATTCACCCAAACGTAAGGTTTACTTGTAAGTAAAAGGAAGTTTTCCAAGGCTCTAAACATTTCTGCCGAATTTCTCCAGTATTTGCCAGAAATGTCATGTTATCCTACGCAAGGTGAAAGAAATTGTACCTGTAGGCAGATATAAAAAAAGTTAACACGTTAGCCGCCAAACCATATTCCGGAGTATTTTGCACCCCACTATTTGTGCATCAGAATTATGCACTTAATCAAGGATAAACATTTCAATCTACAATAGTGGATGTAGAAAGCAGGCATCGATGCATTTCTCAGATACAATTATACATTATCTGGAGAAAACATCATCATTCAGAAAACAGGAAAAAGATTGAAACAATGCTGAACAACTTCCAAAAATTGAGATACAACATAGTCGGTACAATTTCTTGTACTCATATTTGTACACCTTTCAAAATGGCAATTGATTTTATAAGTGAAGAGTACTCTGCAAGATCTCACCAGGCTGCGAAACAACGGTATCAAGGCCATTGATGTGTGAACACGTTAGAAGGTTACTATAGCTCTATAAGAGAAACTGGAGATATAGATGGAAATCAACAGGACGTACTTTCAGAAAGGAAAAGGAGGCTCATTATTGCTGACTTAAAAAATGAATAGCGTTCCTAACATTACATCTTAGTACCAAACCGTTAGTGGCTTATGCGAGGTGCTCAAAAGACATTTCCGCTAGGACAGTGGTTTCCAATCTTGTTTCCCTGTTACCTTTCAAAAACCTTACACATTTCACATCCCTCCCTTTCTACTATAGTAGTAGTCAGTTTAGTCCCTGTGAACGGCAAGCCATCTATAACATTCATGGTTCAATCCCTATGAAGGTTAACCCTTTGGCACAACACCTGTGCCATGGCGTCGACCTTCGGAATTTGCTTTATAAGTCTCTAGTAAAGCTTTTTAGACCGGATTTTTTTGCATTCATTCAAATATGGAAGCATCATAAAACATAGATTATGGGCATTTTGCAGCCTCGCGCGCTCTGTCTGGGGGCTGTGTCGTCACAAACATGGACGATGGGTTTAAAAAAGGGTATATTTGGAAGTTTTTTCAAAAAAATTCCTGACACATTACTATTTACCCTAGAATCATGGTTTGTACCTCGTTAGTTTCGTTGTGAGACAGGCTTTCGAAATGTACCACTCAAATTTCCATATCGTGTACCAGAAGCGGGAAAATCTCGTCCAAAATGGAAAAAGGGGATTTTTAAAGAAAAATTTCCCTTTACCCCATTTTTCTCTTCACAGGTACACGATAGCGAAATTTGAGTGGTACCATTTGAAAGGCTGCCTTACGCAGAAGAAAATGAGGTATGACTTATATTGCTAGTCAACAGACGTGTGTCAAAAAATATCAATTTCTTTATTTTTTTCATTTTTTACACATTTTTAGTCAATTGCTTTAGTAAAGTATCTACAGTATTGTCACTACTTATTTTCCCTATTCACTATTTATTTTAAAGTCATGATACGTACCTCGTTTTCTTTGGCATGAACCAGTCTTTCAAACGGAACCACTCGCATGTCTCTAGCATGTACCATAGTGGAGGGGCCCAAAATCGGGGGAAAGAGATTTTTTTTGACGAAAAATTCCCGTTTTCGCGAATTTTCTTCACTATGGTACATGCTAAAGACATGCGAGTGGTACCATTTGAAATACTGGTCTCGGCTAAACAAAACGGTGTATCAGCCATGTCTCTACGATAATTAGAGATGAGTCAGGAAATTTTTATATAAAATTGTGTTATCCATTGCTCACATAGGGGAAAGCTGATACTGTTTGCACATGGGGCAATATTTTTCCTCTCTTATTTTTCCAGATATAACATTGAAACTTCGTACAGTTATTGCACATAGTATGTAATATGTTTGAGATTTTTTGGGGCTCTGTGGGTTGATACAGCGACCGGCCAAAGGGGCCCAAAATCAGGGAAAAAGGGATTTTTTGTCAAAAATTTCCATTTTTCGCGAATTTTCTCCACTATGGTACATACTAGAGACATGCGAGTGGTACCGTTTGAAAGACTGGTTCATGGCAAAGAAAACGAGGTACAACTCATGTTCCCACAATGAACAGTCTTGATGATGAAGATAGTATAGAAATTCACTAACAAGGTATTATCAAGGGAAAATATGTAAATCGGCTGTAGCATCAAAATTATTCATCCCAGGGCCACTCTTTGTATTTCATTCTCTTTACCATAAAGCAAAGTTTTTTTTAGTAGCATTCTCATGATAGTATCAGTAATAAGGGCCTGACCTGAGGATACTTTGGACTTTGACCCCGACTTTATGACGTTATAGGTCAAAGGTCAATGGCCTTGGCCCGTGTTCAATGACCTAGGGGTACATAGGACCACCCCTCTAAATTTTGGCAGGGGTACCATGGCCCACCCCCCAAATTTTGGTAGGGATACATAGGACCACCTCCCTTAAATTTTGGAAATTGCCAAATCTAAAAATTTGGTGTGGTAGCCTAGGACCATAGTATGTACCTCTATCAGTATTGGGGGTCTATGTCGTTCCCTTTCATTGGTAAAAAATTGCCAAAAATTCAAATTTCGGAGGTTTTTGACCTAATTTCTCCCCTTTTATGAGGTGTTATTTTCCCATATGGTTATATGGGCGTATACAGGGGTTCATTACCTTTCATAAGATATGGGTATATTTGTGCACCCCTTGAAAAATTTGGGAGGGGTACGTTCGCCCACCCCTTAAATTTTGGAAATTGCCCAATTTAAACATTTGGTATTATAGTACTGGACCCTAACATGTATTATGATAAATTTGGGTGGTCCACCTCGTTCCCTTTTAGGGGTACAAAATTGCCAAAATATAAACGTAAGCAATACGTTGTACCACGTGTTTGGTCTTTTGGTCCAATTTATCCTCTTGGATGAGGTCCTATTACCTTATATGGTTATGTATAGGGGTCTTTCCCTATCATAAGACATAGGTACATTTGTGCACCCCTTTGAAAATTTGGGAGGGGTATCTTGGCCCACCCCTTAAATTTTAGAAATTGCCCATTTTACACATTTGGTATAATAGTATAGGACCCTAATATATATTACTATAAATTTGAGTGGTCCACCTTGTTCCCTTTCGTGGGTACGAAATTGGCAAATTTTAGTACAACCACGTGTTTCGTTTTTGACCTAATTTATTCCCTTGGATGAGGTCTTATTACCTTATATGATTATATGGTCATGTATAGGTGTCCATTTCCTATCATAAGACATATTTACATTTGTGCACCCCTTTAAAGTTTTGGGAAGGGTACCTTGGCCCACCTCTTTAATTTTGGAAATTGCTCAATTTAAACATTTGTTATTACAGTATAGGACCCTAATATGGATCACTATAAATTTGGGTTGTCCACCTTTTAGTGGTACAAAATTGCCAAAATATAAACGTAAGCAATACGTTGTACCACGTGTTTGGTTTTCGACCTAATTTATCTCCTTGCATGAGGTCCTATTACCTTATATGGTTATATGCTCATGTGTAGGTGTTCATTCCCTATCATAAGACATAGGTACATTGGTGCACCCCTTTCAATTTTTGGGACGGTACGTACCTTGACCCACTTCTTAAATTTTTGGAAATTTTTCGATTTAAGCATTCGGTATCATAGTACAGGACCTCAATATGTATCATGATAAATTTGGATGATCCACCTCGTTCCTTTTCATGGGTACAAATTGCCAAATTTTAGTACACCCACGTGTTTAGTTTTTGGTCCATTTTATTCCCTTAGATGAGGTCCTATTACCTTATATGGTTATATGGTCATGCATAGGTGTTCATTTCCTATCATAAGACATGGGTATTTTGGTGCACCCCGTTAGGGGTACCTTGGCCCACCCCTTAAATTTTGGAAAAAATTTCGATTTAAGCATTCGTTATTATAGTACAGGACCTCAATATGTATCATGATAAATTTGGATGGTCCACATCGTTCACTTTCATGGGTAAAAAAATTGCCAAAATATAAACATAAGCTATATGTTGTACCTCGTGTTTGGTTTGAACCTAAGTTATCCCCTTTGATGAGATCCTATTATCTTATATGATTATATGGTCATGTATATAGGTTCATTTCCTATCATAAGACATGGGTATATTAATGCACACTTTAAAATTTGGGAGGGGCCCACCCCTTAATTTTTGGAAATTGTTTAATATAAGCATTTGGTATTTTCGTACAGGTCTTCAATATGTACCACTATAAATTTGGATGGTCCACATCATTCCCTTTCATGGGTCAAGAACTACCAAAAAATCAAATTTCGGAGGTTATTCACCCCTTTGATAAGGATTTAACACGTTATATGGGTATGTACAGAGGTTTATTACCTTTGTATGTTTATGTTCCCTTTTAAATTTGGGAATTATCAAATAACAAAATTCGGTAAATGTTTTTCTAGGACCCATTGTAAATGTTGGTGTTCCTCTTATCGCCAAATACTCAAATTTTGAAGTTTATTGACCTATTTTTTGATACGGCTATATAATTGAATAAGTACAGGATTTATTACTTTTTTCATAAGACAGGTGTATTTGAGTACCAATCTTAAATTTTGGGATGGTACATTTCTTATTGTCATATCAATAATTGGTAATTGTTCTTAGAATTGGGTGGTATCTCTTTCTTTGGGTAAATCATTGTTAAATGTTCGTATGATCACGTGATCAGTTATTGACCTATGATGGGATTAGGTGTTCAGGACATTGGTACATTTAAACTTTGTAGGATAATTTGAGAATTGTCAAATGAAATTACGTCATTGGTTTTGATTATTCCAGCCTATGGACCAAATATAAACGTAAGGAACACGATGTACCATGTGATTGACCTTGATGAGGTAGTGTAAAGGGATTCATTTCCTTTTTAAAATTCGTGGAAGTTATCAAATAACACGTTTCTAGACAATAGTTGGTTCTGCTAAGGTAAACAATTGACCGAATTGAGGCCTAACTACAACATGTAATTATATGATTAATTCTAAGACTTAGGTATATCGAGAGAAGTATTCTTTAAATTTGGGAATTGTGATAAACAGAATTTTAACATAAGGCGCGAAATTTGAAACAATACATTGAACTTTAGTTAAGCTCATAGTCTAAGATCATTGGTGGTGGTTGATTTGACCTTGAGCTTTAGAAATCTGATATCTACCTTATTGAATCTTACGACTTATAGACGAAAGGCAATACATGCTACAACACTGGCAAAGTTATTGTTGATGCAGTTTCATTGGTTGATCACTATCTTTCGTGCAATCTGATTGGTTGATGATTTTCAAATCTTTGCTGCATTGAGTTTAGTTTTGTTTAACATATAAAAAGTTTTTGAAATTTTTTGTTTGAAACTTTGGTTTGATATTTTTAGTTTGAAAATTTTTGTTTCGAAATTTTTGTTTGAAATTTTTTGAAATTTTTGTTTCAAAATTTTTTGTTTGAAACTTTGGTTTGAAATTTTTTCGTTTGAAATGTTTAGTTTGAAAATTTTTGAATTTTTTTTGAAAAACGTTTGTTTGAAACTATTTGTTTGTAATATTTTTTGTTTCAAAATTTTGTTTGAAATTTTTAAATTTTTTTCGTTTGAAAACGAAATTTTTTTGTTTGAAATTTTAGTTTAGAAAAATTGTTCGATTTGTTCTTTTCTGTTAAAAAATTTCTTGTTTGAACATTTTTATTTCAAAATTTTTGTTTGGAAAATTTTGGTTTCAAATTTGTAAGTTTGTGCACTCATTAGTGAAGAACCGGAACTGCTTAGAAGAAAATTTGGTTTGAAATTTTTTCGTTTGAATTTTTTTCTGAAAATTTTTGTTTCAAAAATTTTTTGTATCAAAGTTCGGTTTGACATTTTTAAAAGTTTGTGCACTCATTAGTAAAGAACCGGAACTGTTTAGAACAAAAACCTGTGGCAACATTTATCATGGTGCAATAGTACACGCCAGAACATGGGGTTGTACTTGAAATGAAAAAACACAAATCATTGAAATGGTTCATTTTATTACACTGCACTGGTTAATCACATACATCCATATCAGATAAAGGATCTGGATACTGTCGATACAATATATTTTGAACTTCTTGCACTAGTTTGTCTTTAGCGTATAATTTTAATTCCAATTGAAGTCTTTTGAGATCTATTGTAATATCAATAGGTGGAAACTCAATGTCCATTTGATCACAAATAAACTATTTATCAATACAGGTATGCACCCACGAACGATGTTGACAACCATCACAACATCTAGATACATGTTGTACAATATGCATGACACATTTCTCAAAATAGTACGTTTTCAGGAATATACTTGTTTTGTTGCACACTTCCACTGCATGTTTAACACACAGGAATACGTTGATGAATTTGTTCCATTCCGTTTGCGTTAGATACACCATGTTGCGAGGGACATGCAATGTACTATTTTTACGTAACAGCACCATCTTCTCTTCGAGGACTGTACGCAGCACCACTTCATGATTTGAGCCTAATGATTTGACTATGGTCACATTTAGCTCATCATGAAAATAATCATTCATTTGGTCGATTCGTGAACATAATATTTGCCATTCTTCAAAGTTCAGTTGTACACCAAATTGTTCTGCTTTGCCCAATCGAATCACAGGTTCAAATGTTCTAGCACTGATACCAATCATCACATGTTTTGTTTGAAATATATTGATTGGATAATAGCTTGCGAAGATGAATTCTTTATCGTTAGAAGTACACATCTTTCCTACTGAAACGCACTTGCTCAAATGATTTCATGAAATGACACTGTATTTGATGATTTCATAGAGTTATTGCTGACGTGATTGGAAAGGAATGTGCTGACGTTTGAGTTCATGATTTCATCACATTTGCTGACGTCATGCTGACCAACCAAATTTATAGATCGCATTCAGCATACAGCTACGTCTGACGTCATTGAAAAGGAATGTGCTAACGTTTGAATTCATGATTTCATCACAATTGTTGACGAAACCAAATTCACTGACCGGCTGTGTACTAAATTCAAATTGATGACTTCGACCCAAGAATCCTTTGTAGCATAAAGATACAGATCCAGTATTTAAAAAACGCAATAGTTCTTCTGGTTTTGATGCTTCCATGGGTAAATATCTTGCTGGTAAAATTATATTCTTATCATTTTCAAGCTTCACTACGATTTTTAATCCAAACTTTGTAGGGAATTTTTTGCTAGCTAAGATTCTATAAGGTACATTCTGTTGTAAATCAGTAATCTTGGTAAATGATTTCATCACATCACGTGTGTTTAGAAACTGCAGACAAGTAGTGATGACGTTATCTCGAACGATGATGCAAAACTGGTGACGTTACATTATCACGTTCTGACGTGTACTATTGCATCATGATCAACAAGGATGACAGAGGTTTTTGTTCTAAACAGTTCCGGTTCTTTAATAATGAGTGCACAAACTTTAAAAAATGTCAAACCAAATTTTGAAACAAAAATTTCAAACAAATTTTGAAACAAAAATTTTCAAACAAAAAATTTCAAACGAAAAATTTTCCAACCAAATTTTCTTCCAAACAGTTCCGGTTCTTTACTAATGAGTGCATAAACTTAAAAATTTGAAACCAAAATTTTCCAAACAAAAATTTCGAAACAAAAATATTCAAACAAAAATTTTTAAACAGAAAAAATTAGAACATTTTATAAACTAAAATTTCAAACAAAAAAATTCAGTTTTGAAACGAAAACATTTTAAACAAAATTTCAAACGAAAAAATTTCAAAATTTTGAAAAAATATTTTCCAAAAAAAATTTCAAAAAAAATTTGAAAAAAAATTGAAAAAATTCAAACAGTTTTTAAACAAAAATTTCGAAACAAAAATTTTCAAACAAAAAAATTCAAACGAAAAAATTTCATACAAAATTATGAAACAAAAATTTCAAAACAAAAAAATATTACAAACAAATAGTTTCAAACAAACGTTTTTCAAACAAAAATTTTCAAACAAAAAATTTTGAAACAAAAAATTTTCAAAAAAAAATTTGAAAAAAAATTTCAAAAAAATTCAAACAAAAGTTTCGAAACAAAAATTTTCAAACTAAAAATATCAAACGAAAAAATATCAAACCAGTTTCAAACAAAAAATTTCAAAAACTTTAAATGTTAAACAAAACAAAACTGAATGCAGCCAAGATTTGAAAATCATCAACCAATCAGATTCCACGAAAGATAGTGATCAGCCAATCAGATTGCACGAAAGATAGTAATCAACCAATCAAATTGCATCAACAATAACTTTGCCAGTGTTGTAGCATGTATTTCCTTAAGACTATGAGTCATAACATTCAATAAGGTTAGCTATCAAATTTCTAAAGCTCAAGGTCAAATCAATCACCACAAATGATCTTAGACTATGAGCTGTAACTAAAGTTCAAAGTATTGTTTCAAATTTCGCGCCTCATGATAAAATTCTGTTTATCACAATTCCCAAATTTAAAGAATACTTCTCTCGATATACCTAAGTCTTAGAATTAATAATTATCATTATATTTTCAATAAGGTCAATAATGTCCGTCAATTGTTTACCTGAGTAGAACCAACTGTTTTCTACAAGTGTGTACTCAAACTTAAGAAGTACCACAATAAAGGAAATGAATCCCTGTACACTACCTCATCAAGGTCAATCACATGGTACATCGTGTTGCTTACGTTTATATTTGGTCCATAGGCTGGAATAATCAAAACCAATGACGTAATTTCATTTGACAATTCTCAAATTATCCTACAAAGTTTAAATGTACCAATGTCCTGAACACCTAATCCCATCATAGGTCAATAACTGATCACGTGATCATACGAACATTTAACAATGATTTACCCAAAGAAAGAGATACCACCCAATTCTAAGAACAATTACCAATTATTGATATGACAATAAGAAATGTACCATCCCAAAATTTAAGATTGGTACACAAATACACCGTGTCTTATGAAAAAAAGTAATAAATCCTGTACTTATTCAATAATAAAGCCTTATCAAAAAAATAGGTCAATAACCTTTAAATTTTGAATATTTGGCCATAAGAGGAACACCAACATCTACAATGGGTCCTAGAAAAACGTTTACCGAATATTGTTATTTGATAATTCCCAAATTTAAAAAGGAACATAAACATATAAAGGTAATAAACCTCTATACATACCCATATAACGTGTTAAATCCTTATCAAACGGGGTCAATAACCTCCGAAATTTGATTTTTTGGTAGTTCTTTACCCACGAAAGGGAACGATGTGGACCATCCAAATTTATAGTGATACATATTAAAATCCTGTACTATGATACCAAATGCATATATTAAACAATTTCTAAAACAGAGTGGATGAGCCAAGATACCCCTCCCAAATTTTAAAGCGTGCATCAATGTACCCATGTCTTATGATAGGAAATGAACGCATATACATGACCATATAACCATATAAGGTAATAGAAGCGGAGAAATCGGGCCAAAAACCAAACTCGTGGTACAGTCAGCGACAGTAATAAGTGGAGGTTGGATACATAAGAAATGATAGCTTTTTCCAGTAGCAGAATAATTTCACTCGATGTCTGATAGTTGGACAACCAACATGACAGCAAATACGTGCCCGTAAACATAACATGCCAGGATATTCCTCTACTTGGAGGAAAAATATTACTATCTGAGAGCATCACTTAGAGAAACAATCACGAGATAAATCTACAGAAATTCCATTCACATTAAGTTCAAAGATATAGGAATTAATGCAAAGAAAACGAAAAGTATAATACGTTTCATGCAGAAACCAACGGAAAGCTAAACAAAATGAGAAAAGAAGGAAAGAGGGAAAGGAAAGAGCAAAAGACATGGGAATAAATTAAATATTAACACTTAAGGATAAACAGTGTCCGTCTTTCCCCTTGCCCCCATCTTGGGTTTTCTCCCTTCATAGAATAAATCTCTTTCAGTATCAAACGCGAACATCATTTATAGTGTTGAATTCCTTGAAAAAAATTTAACTCAGTCTATTCCGAGACTCGAACCCCAGACCCTTAGAATGACAGTCTCACGCGGTATCCACTTACTTACACAGGCTCTATCTACTCTGTTTATAAATAAGCTATTACCCGCGCTGTTATCAAACGTGTTAAATCAGCCATTGTCGGTGAGCCACCCCAGTTCCATTTGAAGTTTAAATTTTATTTACCTCACTTAGCCATCTATGCGTAGCAGTCCCCTTGCTTTCATAAAAAGCATTTGTTCTGTAGATTAAAATCAAGAATGAATTAATCTGTACTCTTGGGAGCATACTGGTGCACCAACATATATATGTCGGATTGATTGAGGATTAAAAGAGCGACTTCGTAAATTTACGGAACGCGTGTTCACACAACATTAAGGACATCTCGTAGCGTTGTTACGTAACACACAGTGTAAATAAAGTTTCAAAACCAGAAGTCGGAAGATATGCCGTGGGTAAGTCGGTAAAACGTCTGCTTGCTGAGTGGAGAAACCCGGGTTCAAATCTGGGCTGATACGTTTCTTTTGTTCCGTTGAAAATACATTTCTAAATTTTTACGTTTGAAATTGCTTTTTTTTCATTTTTTGTAGATTATCTTAATTTAGTGAAGGCCAAGTAAGGTCAGGTTACATATATATGTCTGCTTTATCTCTGTGTACAGTCCAGAGATGGAGTGGGTCAAATGGGTCAAGATTTGTGAGTAGGCCAGTGGATCGTGGGTCAACAGGACGTGACTCGCTGTGACACACCACCCACCGTGACCTCTCTGACTCACACTGACCCTTAGTTTTAAATTTTAAGGTCTTCCTCTTTATTCGGCCTCCCTCCTTCAAAGTCCCCCTTCTTATTATTAAATTCAATGTATATTTAATTATTGAGTTGAGTTGATTCTGAGTTTAGCGTCCTTTTTTAGCAGCGAGGCTATATGAGACGGGACCTACTGATTAACATAGAAACCGAAACACATAAGCTCCCGTTGGGAATCAAACCAGGGTCTCCCACGCCACAGGTATATAATTGTGTCTTCTATAGCAGTTAATATTCTTGCTATAAAGTATCAAATAACTAAATATTTGATGTAAATAAATGAGAAACCTAAAATATTGCAGATTACTGCAATTGCGATTTAATTCAATTTTAAGCATTATACATCCATATGGATTGTTGAATTTGCTTTATAAAGATGCAGATTATGAATTATAGTAATTTTTTTCAATGAAATGAAATTAAATTATGTTTGACGTCCCATGCTTATATCGGCTAGGTAAAGGAGACGGTGATGATGAGAAATGAATGAAAATTGTGCAACGATGTAGGTAGGAGGAAACATGAGAATTCTGAAGAAACGAACGCACACGGTGTTTCTTCTCCACAAATCTGACTTTGTGCAAGCTGGGATCGAATCAAGGACCCCATGCACCAGAGGTGAACGCTCTACCACTAAGCCACTTCAACTCTATGAAAAATACAACCATATTTATTCTCTCTCTCTCTCTCTCTCTCCATATATATAGGTATCAGAAGCATGAATAATTTTCATTTTGGGGGGCGTGGTGGCTCAGTGGTAGAGCGTTCACCTCCTGTGCTTCGGGTCCCTAATTCGATCCCAGCTCGCGCCGTTTGGACTTTGTGGTGGACAAACGCCGTACTCGTGGGTTCTCCCGTTTCCTCCCACTTTCTTCACTCCACCATTTCACTCATTTCTCATTATCACCGTCTCCTTTAGCCTAACCGGCATAACGATGGGACCTTAAACTTAAAGATTTCATTTTATTTCAATTTTTATTTTGAACGTATGGTTTCAAGTTGGTATTAGACTCAGAACTCTGATCTTAATGAGTTGAGTTGATTGGAGTTTAACGTCTCTTTCAACAGGAAGACCATATATGACGTGGACATATTGATTAACTAAAACCCGAATCCCGCCGTGTGGTGGTGATTGTGATTTTGAGTTTAACTGCCCGGTCAGCAGCGTGGCTATAGGAGACGTGGACCTACTAATTAACATGGAATACGAAACACATGAGCTTCCACCGGGAATTGAACCCGGGTCTCCCACGATAAAGGCGCGCGTACGCTAAATCCCACCGGGAATTGAAATCTGTTCTCATTGTAAGAATATTAACGTTCATTATTTTACCGTTTTTGTATAACTTCATGAACAAAATTTCACAGAAGTAAATCCCCACGGTGAGCAGGTTTGCATATCCAGACTCCTAAGTATGAAAACATTTACGCTCACTCCAACCTCAAACATTTCAAGAATTCAACCTGATTTACGTATGTTATTAAGACGTAAAATTGAATGTGATTTATTCTACAAACACTTTTATATATTGCAAGAGCTGTGACGTCCAAATATTCACTGAAAACTCAGTCGTATCGCAATAAACAAAAGCGAGTATGGAACAGTAAACTTCTTTCACAAAAGTTAAAAGAAAGCCTGCAAAAGCCTGCAAAATGGTCGAGTGGTTTAGGCCGATACTCTATCAATCATATGTTTGTGTGTTAAAACCCGATAATAAGTTTTTCTAAGTGTCTTTCTATTTTCATTTGGAGGCGGAAAACATTTCTTTGAGTAACTCATTTGAAACTTCTTTTGTTTCAAATTCGGTTAAGACGGAACAATATATCAATTGCAAAACTAAAATCCATAGCTGAAAACAAAATATAAAGTATGTTTACTACCCCATTATTATCCTCTGATTTGTAACGAAAAACTAATTATAAACAGTGGTGATTTCAGAAAATTATCCTCGGAGGAATTTTTAATAGGGGTGGTGGGTATATTCACTGGTAATCCACATTAAGCATGATCGAAGATAGGTCCCGAGGGCGAAATTTCTTAGCTTGAGAAGGGTCTCAAATTCTCCCTCAGATTACTCCCTGAAATTATCACTGATTAAAAGGTTTTCGTAACAAATATAATATTACCTTCTTTCTCGTTCTGCATTTTGAAATAGTAGTATCATAACTTATACAGAGTTATAATAGAAACATAAAAAATTATAAGACTAATCATGTAAAAGGTATCCTGTAATTTACAATTTTGTGTGGGATTAAAACTTTTTTTTTCGCATTGCACTTGAAAGTAACTCATCTCTATATAATCCTAACCTGTAAGCCATGCTCAACTCCAATTAATTCACCAATATTTATAAGAATATTTTTTACTTTACTATTTTCACTATTCCATATTATATACACTTCCAAAATAAAACTCTCGAAAATGTATATTAGACTAGTGGAGACTCGTAAATAAATTACCATTTATCATAAATATTGGTCTCTACTCCAAATTCTATATAATCGAATCCGACAGGAATACAGACAGAAACATCGAGACCTCGTAAAAAGAGAGAGAAAAAATGCGTTAAACTCTCCAGGGACTCGAGCTAATCTCGCAGGGTGTTTTACAAAAAGGATCGCCTTAGACCACTTGGCCATGGTAGCAACTAGTGATTGCAGCAAAGGCTTCGAGTAGCAGTTCTTCTTACAGAATAGCATGTATTTTCTATTGGCTAAAATTTAAGCCTAATTTACTTGGATGTAATATGTCTATTAATTTGTTTTATGAACACGTTATTGATTACTTTGACGAATGATGTATGTTGTTGATATAGATTATATTACACGTTCTTTCATAAATACTATAGAAAGTATCAAGGCTATTTATTATCTTTCATGAAAATTGACTGGTGCATGCGCAGTACACAGAGAAGGCGAAGAAGGAAATGCTAACAGACTGTTAGAATGTTTCGCTCGCAAGCCGTAGTTCTCAACCGGGAGGCGCGCTTCCTCCTTCTGAGGAGGCGTGAAGGACTTACGAAGTCCCTTCGTTTTCTTATATCTCTTGAATGATTATATACAATATCCAGCCACATCTTCTACACATTTGGAAGTGATAAATCGTAGTATAAATTAACCGTCCTCCACACACGGTGCTTGTTGATTTTCCAAGATTAACAACTGATATATAATATTTTTATTTCAATAGAATATACAAGTTTCAATGGGAGGAGTTACAACCCCTCAACCTCATGACTCTTCGATACGTCACTGCCTGAACTGTAACTTTCAAGTTAGAATAGAATAATATAGACATGTGACCTACAAAATATTTTTTGGATCATTATACGTTTTCAGAAATATCCACTATTACAATGTCAGTAAATGTTAAGTAATTTATTGTAAATCTTTGTACTTTCATTTTTCCTCTTTTTTCTCAACTAAGCCTGAAAGGTGTAACAAGAGGAGGTTAATAATTCGAAATATTAATATATTTTAGTAATGTATTGCCTCACTTTACTTTAGGCCTATGTTTTGTATGGAAGGATAGGTCTTCTTAGGAAACTTCTGGTTGCTTTATTTTTTAACCAATACAAAACATTGGTTTCATTGCTGTTAAGTATAAGGAACAGCTTAAATGTATTTTACTGTTGTTATTGCGTAAAGAATTATCAGTTTAAAGTTTGTCCAAGTTCTCGCTAATCAACTGGACTCATGAAAAATAATACTTAATATTGGCAGTACTATACTATACGAAGAATAAAGAATGTAAATTACACTACATTGTTCTTGAATTCGAACTCAGCTATTAAAGAAGTGACAATAAACAAAATGAGCTTTATTCATTGGAATTAAGATAATACTTGTATCTAGAAATTAAACAACCAAAAGGGAAAACATCATTAAAAAGACAAGAATACTTTTATCCAAGATGTGAAATAAAGTAATTAATGAACTGAAATGAAAGTAATATTGGGCACGATATACGAGTAAGAAAAAGACATAAATGTGTGCTTAGAAACGTTCAAAGTAAATTTACAAATACTTATTGAAGATATACTAATCTTCCTTTACGTTTTAACGAACTAATAAGTAAACAAACAAAAGAAATGAATGAAGAACGAATGTCTTGCTCTCGAAAAAAATACAACAAATAAATGAAAAATAAATGTTTACTCAAAAATAACACACTAGTACTTCATGCAGTCACCTCCAGAGTCAATAACTTCTTGAAGTCTGGAGGGAATACTAGATACAAGTCTCGAGCAATATGACGGTGTGTCAGGTAAATGTTGCCACAGTTCCGTAACTTGATTTTGAAGGAACGTTTTGCCTCTGTCGTCACTTCTCTCTTTCCATTCTTGCACTATCTAGGCCTACAAATGTTCAATTGGGTTGAAGTCTGGGGATAGAGGGATCCACTCTATACAAATTAACTCCGGATGTTCACTTAGCCACTCTCGTGTTTGCCGGGAAGTGCAAACAACACTGTTGTCATGCATAAATATATATTCTTCCTGTTCGCGGAAGTTTCTTTCTAAGGACGGTAACAATGTATTTTCGAAGATATTAACGTAAACAGTGCTGTTCATTCTCTCGGGCACTGCAATCAAATCTACAGGACCAGCAGCCATCATGTATCCACGAAAGTGTGCTAATATTCATTCTGAACAAGAAGTACTGATATTTTGTTCAGCATCCCTGGTTCCGCGTGGTCTATACAATATAACTCTGCCTTGCTGATTAGACTTGAAAACTTTCTCGTCGGTCCAGATGACTAAGTCTCAATATGACAGAGGTTGGGTTGTGTTCTCCTGTGCCCATTCCATTCGTCTGGTCTTTTGCGTTTCAGTCAGAAGAGTCTACCTAGCGGGTCTTGAACAGTGGATATCAGTCCCCAATAATCTTCTTATTGTTTCGTGAGAACAATTATATTCCATGGCTTTGTCCAAAAGGATCGACGCGTGGTGTAGAGGCTTGTTGATTGCTTCTGTAACTAACGTTTGCTCTTGAGCTGCAGTTGTCGCTTTAGGCCTTTCACTTCTTGACCGAGACCTGAACCATTCACCACCTTCTTTATGTCTCTGAATCCATTTCTTGGCTGTTTTCTGGTCACAGCCCATATTCCTAGTGATGTGAGGCAGAGTTTGTCCCACTGTTGCTCGGTCTATGATTTCTCCTCGCAGAGCAACAGATAGTTCTCCACAGCCCTTAAAGCGAGGCATTTTGACAACCTGTTAGAAATTTGAATTCTGACTTGTATGAATAATGTCGGCAAAGTGTATCTTTCTGTTTCTACTGCACATGCACCAGTGAATTTTTATGAAAGCTCATAAATAATCCTGATAATTGCTTAATATTTATGAACTAATACGTAATAGAGCCTATATAAACAATACATATCATTCGTCAAAGTAAAGAATACAGTTAACACAAAATAATTTCAATAGACATATTGCACCAGTCCAAAATACGCTTAAACTTCAGGTAATACAAAGTAAATTTCATACTGTAATGAAAGGTGTAATATGAAACAAGCTTACTACAATCGTAACTGCTTACAATAGTCGAGTGGATGCCCTCCCCGCTGATCTAGTGGCTTGCACTTGCCACTTTGGTGTACGGGCTCCCGGGTTCGATTCCCAGTGGGAGAGCCTTTGAAATTTTAACTTTCCTCGATGTTTATGTGCTTATGTCCCTGTCGTTTTAGGTTACTGGTAAAGCAAATTAAACAAGTAAAAAGTGAATAAAATTAAGTAGTAACTAGTAATAAGTAGATAAAAAGAAGTGGATTAAGACATTCGACTGTAGATTTTCGAGGCACCACTCAAGGGTAGTTCGAATCTCACCAGACTACAATTTTCGTTTTACCTCTTCTTGACGTTTCTATTTATATTCCTGTCGGAATCGATTAAATATAATTTTGTAATACGCTAAAATATACATAATATTTCGAATTCTTAACCTCTTATTATTACATTTTTTAACCTTAGTTGGGAAGGAGGAGGAAAAATGAAAGTACAAAGATTTACAATAAATTACTTAACATTTACTAACATTGTAATAGTGGATATTTCTGAAAACATATAGTGAACCAAAAATATATATAGTAGGTCACATGTCTATATTATTCTATTCTAACTTGAAAGTTACAGTTCAGGCAGTGACGTATCGAAGAGTCATAAGGTTGAGGGGTTGTAACTCCTCCCATTGAAACTTGTATATTCTATTGAAATAAAAATATTATATATCAGTTGTTAATCTTGGAAAATCAACAAGCACCGTGTGTGGAGGACGGTTAATTTATACTACGATTTATCACTTCCAAATGTGTAGAAGATGTAGCTGGATATTGTATATAATCATTCAAGAGATATAAGAAAACGAAGGGACTTCGTAAGTCCTTCACGCCTCCTCAGAAGGAGGAAGCGCGCCTCTAAGTTGAGAACTACTGCTTGCGAGCGAAACATTCTAACAATCTGTTAGCATTTCCTTCTTCGCCTTCTCTGTGTACTGCGCATGCACCAGTCAACTTTCATGAAAGATAATAAATAGCCTTGATACTTTCTATAGTATTTATGAAAGAACGTGCAATAGAATCTATATCAACAACATACATCCTTCGTCAAAGTAATCAATAACGTGTTCATAAAACAAATTAATGGACATATTACATCAAAGTAAATTAGGCTTAAATTTTAACCAATAGAAAATACATGCTATTCTGTAAGAAGAACTGCTACTCGAAGCCTTTTCTGCAACCACTAGTTGCTACCATGGCCAAGTGGTCTAAGGCGATCCTTTTTGTAAAACACCCTGCGAGATTAGCTCGAGTCCCTGGAGAGTTTAACGCATTTTTTCTCTCTCTTTTTACGAGGTCTCGATGTTTCTGTCTGTATTCCTGTCGGATTCGATTAAATAGAATTTCGAATAGAGACCAATATGTATGATAAATTATAATTTATTTGTGAGTCTCTACTCGTCTAATATACGCTTTCGAGAGTTTTATTTTGGAAGTGTATATAATATGGAATAATGAAAATAGTAAAGTAAAAAAATATTCTTATAAATATTGGTTAACTAATTGGAGTTGAGCATGGCTTTCAGGTTAGGATTATATAGAGATGAGTTACTTTCAAGTGCAATGCGAAAAAAAATTGAGTTTTAATCAAACACAAAATCGTAACTTACAGGATAACTTTTACGTGATTAGTATTATATTTTTTATGTTTTTATTATAATTCTGTATAAGTTATGATGCTACTCTTTCAAAATGTAGAACGAGAAAGAAGTGTCATATTATATTTTTTTACGAAAAGCTTTTAAGCAGTGATAATTTCAGGGAGTAATCTGAGGGAGAATTTGAGACCCTTCTCAAGCTAAGAAATTTCTGCCTTCGGGACCATACCTTGGATCATGCTTAATGTGGATTACCAGTGAGTAAACCCACTACCCCTATTAAAAATTCCCCCGAGGATAATTTTCTCAAATCACCACTGTTTATAATTAGTTTTTCGTTACAAATCAGAGGATAATAATGGAATAATAATGGGAAAACATACTTTATATTTTGTTTTCAGCTATGGATTTTAGTTTTGCAATTGATATATTGTTCCGTCTTAGCCGAATTTGAAACAAAAGAATTTTCCAATGAGTTACTCAAAGAAATGTTTTCCGCCTCCAAATGAAAATAGAAAGACACTTAGAAAAACTTATTATCGGGTTTTAACACACAAACATATGATTGATAGAGTATCGACCTAAACCACTCGACCATTTTGCAGGCTTTTGCAGGCTTTCTTTTAACATTTGTGAAAGCAGTTTACTGTTTCATACTCGCTTTTGTTTATTGCGATACGACTATGAGTTCTCAGTGAATATTTGGACGTCACAGCTCTTGCAATGTATAAAAGTGTTTGTAGAATAAATCACATTCAATTTTACGTCCTAATAACATGCGTAAATCAGGTTGAATTCATGAAATGTTTGAGGTTGGAGTGAGCGTAAATGTTTTCATACTTAGGAGTCTGGAAATGCAAACCCGCTTAACGTAGGGATTTATTTCTGTGAAATTTGGGACATGGCGAATAAATACGAGTGAGCTTGGAAATGTGAAAGTTCATCTGAATTTGTTTTACAATCACTTCAAAATACAACTTTATATATTTTTTAAAAAAGCCATCCCTATTTTGAAAAAAGAATTTTACTGTACTCAGGCTCGAACCGCCGCCATCCGGTTCTAGAACTTTAACAGCACTACTAAGCACGCTTGACCACAGAGGCAACTCACGAAAATGCGTTGTGATATAGCTAATAGAATCGCTCCAAGCGCAGGTTTACACTTGGAGTTTTAAATAGCCAGTTTCTATCTTTTTCAGTAATTTCAACTGAAGATATTGACTGAGTTCCCATATTGGAACTTTGCGTGAAGTGTGAATTGTGCATTTAAAAAATGCACTATTTTCTGTTCTTTCAATTTTACGTATATGTGAGCGTTCCTAAGACCTGTTGTTTGCAGCGATTTCCACAAAGTTAAGCCTTTTACTAACTCCCGGAGGCATAATATGTTAAACGTAGGCAGCATTCTGTTGTTATCATACTAGAGTCACTTGTAAAGGTACACATAGTATTAGTTGTTTTGTTCTTGTGTTGACCTTGAAGGACCAACAAATGCCTTTCGTGAAGCTACAAGTTTCCTTTAATCCGCGGAGTTGATATACAGTAGAAGTGACCAATGCCTATGCATTATTATCTCGAGAAAATAGAAAGACTTATAATGGTTTTACCTGAACAACCACAGCGTCTGATTAATGGATTCCATATTTTCCGTTAAAGCTCTAGTTAAAGCGGAAGTGGTTAAAACTTGTCATTTTCGATTTCAACGTTTATTGACATTGAAAGCAAATGATAGCAGAAAGAAAGAAGCATATTTATTCACAAACAATTCAGTGTCTTCAGATAACATAAAACGACAATCCACAACACACTACTAAACCGAAAGTGATTCAAAGTTACTATTACTTCCGGTTGTAATACTTATTTCTATAGACAAAACATGGTAGGAGATACGAGAGGCATTTTTTAATTGATTTAGCTTTCCAAGAATAGGTTCCTTCAAGTCCATAAAGTCTATGTTCAATCCAAAACACGTTCAAATTTAACATTTCTGGTTTCAAAGGTTATCACTAATGGTAAACAGAAATGGTAATTGTATATACTCTCAATTGTATATATATATCATCACAGCTTGCAGCACCATATCAAAAGTAGGAGTGGTTGAAATGACTAATACATCTGGTTTCAGATTTTCACAGAGCACCAACTGTAAAAGATGTCGAGGAGTTTTCTTTCGATCGATTTAATGTCCCAAGGATAGGTTCTACTCCTTACCTTAACCTTCTATTTATACTGTAGGTGCTTCAAATTAACCATTTCTGGTTTCAGCACTTCTCTCCATATAAGAAAAGTGTAAGGGTAATGGTTTTGAATGGAAATTTTAAAGGTAAATATGGTTGTATTTTTCATAGGGTCGCGGTGGCGTAGTGGTAGAGCGTTCACCTCTGGTGCATGGGGTCCTTGGTTCGATCCCAGCTTGCACAAAGTCAGATTTGTGGTGAAGAAACACCGTGTGCGTTCGTTTCTTCAGGATTCTCATGTTTCCTCCTACCTACATCGTTGCACAATTTTCATTCATTTCTCATCATCACCGTCTCCTTTACCTAGCCGACATAAGCATGGGACGTCAAACTTAATTTAATTTCATTTCATTGAAAAAAATTACTATAATTCATAATCTGCACCTTTATAAAGCAAATTCAACAATCCATATGGATGTATAATGCTTAAAATTGAATTAAATCGCAATTGCAGTAATCTGCAATATTTTAGGTTTCTCATTTATTTACATCAAATATTTAGTTATTTGATACTTTATAGCAAGAATATTAACTGCTATATAAGACACAATTATATACCTGTGGCATGGGAGACCCTGGTTTGATTCCAACGGGAGCTCATGTGTTTCGGATTCCATGTTAATCAGTAGGTCCCGTCTCATGTAGCCTCGCTGCTAAAAAGGACGCTAAACTCAGAATCAACTCAACTCAATAATTATCTATACATTGAATTTAATAATAAGAAGGGAGACCTTGAAGGAGGGAGGCCAAATAAAGAGGGAGACCTTAAAATTTAAAACGTAGGGTCAGTGTGAGTCAGAGAAGTCACGGTGGGTGGTGTGTCAAAGTGAGTCACGTCCTGTTGACCCACGATCCACTGACCTACTCACAAATCTTGACCCAATTGACCCACTCCATATCTGGACTGTACACACAGATAAAGCAGACATATATGTAATCTGACCTTACTTGGCCTTCACTAATTTAAGATAATCTACAAAAAATGAAAAAAAGCAATTTCAAACGTAAAAATTTAGAAATGTATTTTCAACGGAACAGAAAAGAACGTACCAGCCCAGATTTGAACCCGGATTTCTCCACTCAGGAAGTAGACGTCTTCCCGACTTACCCACGGCATATCTTCCGACTTCTGGTTTTGAAACTTTATTTACACTGCGTGTGTTACGTAACAACGCTACGAGATGTCCTTACTGTTGTCTGAACGCACGTTCCGTAAATTTACGAAGTCGCTCTTCTAATCCTCAATCAATCCGACACACACACACATATATATATATAGATATGTTGGTACACCCGTATGCTCCCAAGAGTACAGATTAATTCATTCTTGATTTTAATCTACAGAACAAATGCTTTTTATGAAAGCAAGGGGATTGCTACCCATAGATCACTAAGTGAGGTAAATAAAATTTAAACTTCAAATGGAACTGGGGTGGCTCACCGACAATGGCTGATTTAACACGTTTGATAACAGCGCGGGTAATAGCTGATTTATAAACGGATTAGATAGAGCCTGTGTAAGTAAGTGGATACCGCGTGAGACTGTCATTCTAAGGGTCTGGGGTTCGAGTCTCGGAATAGACTGAGTTAAAATTTTTTCAAGGAATTCAACACTATAAATGATGTTCGCGTTTGATACTGAAAGAGATTTATCCTATGAAGGGAGAAAACCCAAGATGGGGGCAAGGGGAAAGACGGACACTGTTTATCCTTAAGTGTTAATATTTAATTTATTCCCATGTCTTTTGCTCTTTCCTTTCCCTCTTTCCTTCTTTTCTCATTTTGTTTAGCTTTCCGTTGGTTTCTGCATGAAACGTATTATTCTTTTCGTTTTCTTTGCATTAATTCCTATATCTTTGAACTTAATGTGAATTTAATTTCTGCATATTTATCTCGTGATTGTTTCTCTAAGTGATGCTCTCAGATAGTAATACTTTTTCCTCCAAGTAGAGGAATATCCTGGCATGTTATGTTTTCGGGCACGTATTTGCTGTCATGTTGGTTGTCCAACTATCAGACATCGAGTGAAATTATTCTGCTACTGGAAAAAGCTATCATTTCTTATGTATCCAACCTCCACTTATTACTGTCGCTGACTGTACAACATATTGCTTATGTTTATATTTTAGCAACTTTTACGCATGAAAGGGAACCAGGTGGACCACCCAAATTTATCATGGTACATGTTGAGGTCCTGTACTATGATACCGAATGCTTAAATTGGAAAATTTCCAAAATTTAACGGGGTTGGCCATGGTACCTCTCCCAAACATTTAAGTGGGTGCACAAATGTAAATATGTCTTATGATAGGAAATGGACACCTATACATGACCATATAATCATATAAGGTAATAAGACCTCATCCAAGGGAATAAATTAGGTCAAAAACGAAACACGTGGTTGTACTAAAATTTGCCAATTTCGTACCCATGAAAGGGAACGAGATGGACCACCCAAATTTATAGTAATATATATTAGGGTCCTATACTATTATACCAAATGTGTAAAATGGGCAATTTCTAAAATTTAAGGGGTGGGCCAAGGTACCCCTCCCAAATTTTTAAAGGGGTGCACAAATGTACCTATGTCTTATGATAGGGAAAGACCCCTATACATAACCATATAAGGTAATAGGACCTCATCCAAGAGGATAAATTGGACCAAAAGACCAAACACGTGGTACAACGTATTGCTTACGTTTATATTTTGGCAATTTTGTACCCCTAGAAGGGAACGAGGTGGACCACCCAAATTTATCATAATACATGTTAGGGTCCAGTACTATAATACCAAATGTTTAAATTGGGCAATTTCCAAAATTTAAGGGGTGGGCGAAGGTACCCCTCCCAAATTTTTCAAGGGGTGCACAAATATACCCATATCTTATGAAAGGTAATAACCCCTGTATACGCCCATATAACCATATGGGAAAATAACACCTCATAAAAGGGGAGAAATTAGGTCAAAATCCTCCGAAATTTGATTTTTTGGCAATTTTTTACCTAGGTCATTGAACTCGGGCCAAGGTCATTGACCTTTGACCTATGACGTCATAAAGTTCGGGGTCAAAGTCCAAAGTATCCTCAGGTCAGGCCCTTACTACTGTATCCTATACCAAAGGAGAGATATTCGCGATAAAATAGGGATTTAAAAATAATAAAATCCCTTTTTCCCACTTTGAGCTGAAATTTCCCGCATTTGGTACACTTTAGGGAAATTTTATGAACGCAGTTGGAAACACTGCTTTACTAAAATCCAAACGGGGTATGAACCACGATCCTACGGTAAATAGTCTTGACGCAATAGATGATTGAGTGAAAGTCTACAAAATACCTCAAAAAAGCCATAATTTATAAGGGTTAAACCATATATAATTGTATTGGTTCTCTTAAAACGGTTTTATTATACTTTTGCAGTAAGGTTATAAAAGAACTAAGGTCCGTGTCACTGGACTTAACGAAAGTATAGTCTGTAACTGAGTGTAGGTATCCTTGTTGTTCAAGTTAATACCTTGTGCTATTAAGAAAGAAGTTAATACCTCGTACTAGCACAATGTTAAATATAACCGTGAAATATTGATATTTTAATTAAACATTTAATCTAGTAGGTATAATATGTAGTAATACACTATTAATATTTATTGGAAATATGTAATATACATATTTTCACTTAAAGATAATATAAACTTACTGTACACTACAGAATCACTAAATATGACAAGCAATACTAATACGTTGAGAATATATTGATAACTATACATTTAATCACGCATTAACATATTTATTCATATCTTTTGTATAGTTCCGTTATTCTTCAAGTTCGCATCGCGGGTGCGCCATTTAATTTCCAATACTTCACAAACGCAAAATAACAATATAATAAAAGAGAACGTACAAATCCTTTGTCCGCTCATCACGCTAATACGGCTGAACCAATTTCTTTTATTTTTGGGGGGTTATTAGGATTTGGACCCTAGATGGTTTTTATCATATCACTTTAATTTTCAATTACCAGTGTCTTGAGATAATTGACCATTCAGGTGTCCATTACGTACAAATCCTTTGTTAGTTCATCATAGGTATAAAAATAAACGTATTTATATGCAACCCGCATGACCGTGTCACTCGGCGGGTTAACATACATGACAGGCGTTATAATGGTTTTTATCATATCACTTGAAAGCGAAAAAGTAAAAATTATCTAAGTAACAAAGTTTATTGCGTTCGGGGGTGACCGCAGCGAAGCGGGGCGGGTTAACATAAATGACAGGCGATATAATGTTAACATTTACTGCAATCTTCTATGGTTTTTATCATATCACTTGAAAGCGAAAAAGTAAAAATTATCTAAGTAACAAAGTTTATTGCGTTCCGGGGTGACCGCAGCGAAGCGGGGTGAACGCTGCTAGTAACAATATAATTTCAAATTACAGTATTTGTGGATCACTTCTTATTCTTGCTGCTTACCAGGTAATTTAATTATTTCTTGGAAAAAAAACAGGTATGACGGTTGAGCGTATACTGCACCATGTTGACTTTCATAAGATGGTCATTTAATATAACTCGATTTTCATAGGTTTTTCACAGCAAATTAACTGTATTGTGGATAGGATATACGATGCGTTTGTTTTTGGTTACTCTAATGATATGAGTAAATTGATGATAAAACTGGTTTTATAATTAGGGTTGCCATATGTCCGTATTTTGGACGGACTGTTTGTACTTTTGGGTGCGTGTCCGTATCATACAAAGCATGAAATTGGAAAATGTCCGTATTTGACAGTTTTTGGAGCTGCCCGAAAATTTCTGTCGGAAATCGCTAAAATCTCGGGCGAAAAGAATTGTGTTTTCATCATGTAACTTACGTTTTAGTTACTATCAATATATTAGGTTATGTTTTTAAAAAGTGTCTCATTTTTCAATTCCAAGGTTCTTTCGGTTAGATTTAATATATGTAATCTAATGGTATGATTTATTATACTTGTGTTAATGAAAAAACAATTGACGCACTCAGAATCAGAAGTTGCTAAGTCATTATTTCTAGATTTTACAGGAGCGCGTTTTGAAGTTTATAGAACTGTGTTGAAATACCAAGATATGAATACAATGAGCTGAAATTTCGTATGCTGGTTCATTTCGATAGGTGTGACGTTATGTTACAATGCTAGGTACGTATAAGGTACGTAGAACACTTTGAAACAAAATATGAAACCTTGACTTAACAACTTTTCTTATAAAACGAATGAAAAGTCGTTAAGTCAGTGTACTTAACAACTTCTGACCCTCACTGTTAACACAGATGCCACAATAAAGAATAGGTAAGTAATACGAGACATAGGCACGAATCTCATTTCTAACAACCACTTGTACACTCATGTCCAAAATTATTGTCGCATGTCTATAAATATGTTGTGGTAGGAATATAATATGATAACGAATTCGCTCGATATTTCTTATAATGTTAGTATGTGTATAATCGACAAAGACATATATGTGGCAAATTTCATGTCGAAAGAGCAGTAAATAAGAACAATAAAACGAAAATAAAACTTTCTTGTCCATTTAGCAAGATTTTGTTTTATTCATTCTAATTTTCGTATTTATAATTCTTTTCCTATGAAATTTACTACAAATATACATTTCCCGATTATACACATAGTATCAGTATTGAAAGTACCCTGCAAAATCATTATCAAATTATATTCTTACAAGAAGACAGTTATAGATATGAGACAATCATTTTGGATATGAGTGTACCTTCACCCTACATCATCATCGACACCAGTAGCAGACACAATTGTGTTGTAAAATGTAGTTCCTTCTGACAGAGATACACATTTCCAACAGCAAATGTACACTCATGTCCAAAATTATTGTCGCATGTCTATAAATATGTTGTTGTAGGAATATAATTTGATAACGAATTCGCCCGGTATTTCTTATAATGTTAGTATGTGTATTATCGGCAAAGACATATATGTGGCAAATTTCATGTCAAAAGAGCAGCAAATAAGAACAATAGAACGAAAATAAAACTTTCTGGTCCATTTAGCAACATTTTGTTTTACTTATTCTAATTTTCTTATTTATAATTCTCTTCCTATGAAATTCCCCACAAATAAAAATTTCCCGATTATCCACATAGTATCACTATTAAAAGTACCCTGCAAAATCATTATCAAATTATATTCTTGCACGAAGACATTTATAGATATGCGACAATCATTTTGGACATGAGTGTACATAATCACATTTCTCTTTCTTAACCAGCCGCAAATGATCTGAGGTCTGTGGAACACCGTCATATGCATTTCACAAGGCTTCCAATTCCACCTCGTGTTTCAAAAAACGACTGCGGGCGGAAAAGAGTTGAAGACGTTCTGTGCCGAACTTCAGGTACACACTCTCTTTTCAAACGTACACCATGAATTCCAGTAAAGTCATTAACACTTTATATAAGAATGTCATTAAAGAATGCTTTGAAATCAAAGACGTCAGCAACTGGAGCATCATCATGTTTTAAGTTATCAGTGAGTGATTTTTTAACATACACATCCTCAATAGGATTTTTGCGTAGAGTTTGTCTGATCAGTTGAACTGATGTAGAATGGACGAAGACTTGATTTTTTGATCGCTTCTTCTTTTCAATATACCCTAAAATTGGCAGGAATTAGTCCCAGAAGCGACAGTCCTATTAGCGACAGGAATTGTTATTTGTCCTATGTGCGACCGATTCATTTACATTGAGATGATGGAAGATGATATGATTCCTTCTCCTAAAATATGTTTGCCTCTGGCGATATTAGCTCCGGAACAACCTTGGTATGAAATATGTACGTGCCAGTGATACTGTTCGTCACATATATTTTTCCTCTACTGTGAGTGCAAATAAAACTTATTTTAGTTTTGAGTTAAATTTGACATAAAACATATCAAATAACTTAACGAGACAACAGGGATTTTCCATGAAAAGCATATCCCTATGTAATTATTGAAAATCCAGTTGTAATATCCCCTTTCTTCAAAAGCTCTGTTTTCTGTACTTAATTTGATTCAAATCTAATTACTCACTAAGCACAGTAATATATTTTATTTTGAAAAACTTAAACGTGTAACAGTTTCTCCAACTATCTACTTTTTAGACTTCCTAAGACTCTATGAATAAAATGAAAAAAAAAATGTCAATGATAGAAGACAGCTTTTGAGATCCCTTACATCTAATTGGCTATTCTCAACCAATCCCACCAATTACAATGCAGTTCACTCTAAACAATCCAAAAGGTAAACAAACTCTTTAAACTACCTTCCCCCCTATTGCAAGCTACTAAAACGTAAACTAATTGCTTAATTTGCCTTCCTCCCTTGTTTTGACTTATACATAACAGCTTGTCGTGTAGCAATCTGAAATAATCCCTTATAACCAGATAACCAGACGAACTGTTAAGTCCTGCGAGAGATTTGCAACTTGTGTAATAATTTCTTCGAATACACCGTGTTTTTAGATTTCTTTGATATAATCAAATGGTGAACACCTTTTTTCCATGGGCGCCCGATGGGAAGGCAGGGATCGCCCTCCTGGCTCACAAAAATGTATACGTAATATAGCAAACCACGTATATGAAATACCAGATATACCAGACGTGATACAGCAACCATGGAGATGCACCTCCCTAGAAAATTTTCTTCGGGCGCCCCTACCTCTTTCTGATTTCTTTCTTATGCCATAAACATATTCAATCTAAACGTATGCTCCGTATCATTTTAACATGAAAATTTTAATTACGTATATTAGAATCATAGACATTACTCTAAATATTTAGTTAGTTTTCCCCTTGATAGCCAATGTATTCATAGAAATTAATTCAAAAATATAATATTAGGGAAAACGTATAAAAGATTGTTAATGTAATGAGAGCATTCTCGCGTATTAAATTCAGGTAGAGCGAAATTTTTCATAGTACATTTTGTTCGGTTCTAAATAACAGCATGAATCAAGTTAAAGAAGAGAGAACCTTATTTTCTTCCATTATCTTAGTATGAACGAATCGGTGACTCATAGGGCAGTTAACAGATCGAATCGGTCGCTCATAGGACAGTTAACAGTTTCTGTTGCTAATAGGAGTGTCGCAAATGGGAAGACACCAATTGGCAGTGGGCATGAAAGGATGCCCTGAAATGGGCGAGTATAAATAAACACACTGGAAACCGACCTGCGAAAGATGCAGCCAAAACGCAAACATATATAATTCTTCCCTTGTGCTGCACAATTATTCATAAAAACATGCAGTTCCCTGACTTAGACACCTTATTATCAATATGCCATTTCATACAGTTCATAACTTCACTTGATGTTCCGCTGGGTATCCACTATACCAACAGAGAGAGTGCAATATATATATACAGGGTGAGTCAAAAGTCCTTGGACACCTGCATAAGTTTGAAAATCGACGGGAAAAGTAAAAAGTGATGATGGGTACAGAGGTTTGATGAGGGGCCGTAACTTTTGGAGTGTATGTCATTCATGGCCGCCATCTTGAAATCCGCTATTTTGGATTCAAGTCAATTTGGGAAGGGAGGTGTATGAAACATCAAATAACACTAGCTTGAGCTCAGGAATTTAGTAGTGTAATTTGTTTCTTTTTCTATCTTGTACAGTTTAGAAGTTATTAATGTTCAAAGGTGGGAAACTACCTTGATACTGACCCAGTTCTCTCTTTGTTCCAGGTGATCTAAAATGGGTCTGACACGTGTACAGAAGATCGAAATCATCCTTATATAAGGGGAACGCAGCTACCGAACAATATCAGCTGACTACAACAGACGGCACCCAGACAGAGAACCGGTATTGCACAGCACGGTGGCTCACGTGATCACCAAATTTCGGGGGACGGGCTCTGTTCAAGATAGGGCACGTAGTGGGCGACCAAAGACTGCCACCAATGAGGAAACTTCAACGGTGGTTGTTGCGTCGTTTGTGAAAAGTCCTAAACGAAGTACCCATCGTGTGTCCCTAGTATGTGCAATAAGCCAATCCTCCGTTGTCCGGATATTGCACGCCAATCAGTGGCATCCTTACAAGCTGCACATGCAACATAAACTGAACGAGGATGACCCTGATCGCCGGTTGGAGTTCTGCATGTGGGCTACTGAACAACACGAACTGGATCCTGCGTTTGCCAAGGGCATACTGTTCAGCGACGAGGCGTATTTCACTTTGAACGGGGAGGTTAATCGACATAATTGTCGATACTGGTGTGACGCAAATCCGAACTGGGTTGACCCGAGTCGAGAACATAGTCCAGCGAAGGTGATGGTGTGGTGTGGCATATGGGACACCCGCATTATTGGACCATTTTTCATTTACAACACTTTAACTGCACCACAGTATCTGATGCTGCTGCAGGACCTTGTGTTCCCTGCCACACTGAACGCTGACGGCATTTTCCTATCTTATTTTCAGCACGATGGAGCCCCTCCACAATGGGCTTGGTGTCCGTGAATTGTTGGATGAACAACTGCCAGGGAAGTGGATTGGTCGTCGTGGTCCCGTGGAGTGGCCGCCCAGATCCCCTGAATTAACGCCCCTTGATTTTTATCTATGTGGACATCTTAAGCAGATAGTGTATGCTGAGACAATCCGTGATTTGAGACACCTGGAGGAACGTATCCAACAAGCCTGTGACCAAATTTCAGGAGACATTCTCCTCCATGTGCAGTAAGAGTGGTTGCTGCGAGTACAGCTGTGCATTGCACGGGATGGACATGTTTTGTAGCATTCAGTGTCAAGGTAATTTCCCACCTTTGAACATTAATAACCTCTAAACTGTACAAGATAGAAAAAAAAAAACAAATTACACCACTAAATTCCTGAGCTCAAGCTAGTGTTATTTGATGTATCATACATCCCCATTCCTATTAAAAAAAATGACTTGAATCAAAAATGGCGGATTTCAAGATGGCAGCCATGAATGACATACACTCCAAAAGTTGCGGCCTCATTAAACCTCTGTTCCCATCATCACTTTCTACTTTTCCCGTCGATTTCAAACTTATGCAGGTGTCCAAGGACTTTTGACTCACTATATATATATAGGTTCTAGAGACTTTGGTGCAAGTTAGTTGTAAACCTAGGGCCTCGCAAAATATTCCCAATCGAGCCCCGCACCACCTAAGGCCGGCCCTGCTTCTGAAGAAGGTTGATGGTGAAGTGCCGAAACGTAAGAGTTCATTCGATCAATATTTATGACCCGTTGGGACTTTATTCGCAGTCTTTTATTACTTTTATAATATTCATATTTTCATTTGGTTTTCTAAAAGAAAATCCAAAATTTCAAAATTACTAACATTCAAAATAATTAATTTAACTACACCATACTTTAAATTATTAAACAATGTATATACTCCCTTACATTAATTTTTTATCCTCCATCATCGCCAACATTCGAATAGTGTCGTAGAGGCCAACAGTCAGCAAACATTGTAGTATGAAAGAGGAGAGGGCACCTTGAGAAGTATCACCCGGGCGCCTGGCCATTGGGAACACTTCGCCTCTCTCAGCGACGCCTGGTCAATTGAGAGTACCTTTCCTACACGCTCTAAGACGCCTGGCCATTGGGAACACTTCGCCCTTCTCAGCGACGCCTGGTCAATTGAGAGTACCTTTCCTACACGCTCTAAGACGCCTGGCCATTGGGAACACTTTGCCTCTCTTAGCGACGCCTGGTCAATTGAGAGTACCTTTCCTACACGCTCTAAGACGCCTGGCCATTGGGAACACTTTGCCTCTCTTAGCGACGCCTGGTCAATTGAGAGTACCTTTCTTACACGCTCTAAGACGCCTGGCCATTGGGAACACTTTGCCTTTCTCAGCGACGCCTGGTCAATTGAGAGTACCTTTCCTACACGCTCTAAGACGCCTGGCCATTGGGAACACTTTGTCTTTCTCAGCGACGCCTGGTCAATTGAGAGTACCTTTCCTACACGCTCTAAGACGCCTGGTCATTGAGCTCTCTTTACCTCTCAAGTCACTCAAGTCAACAATTCATTCCCTCTCTAAGATGCACAGTCATTGAGAATAACCTAATCAACAAAGCCCTAAGACGCCTGGTTATTGGATTTCTTTCACTTATTTACCTACATATGAGAGGAAACTACTTATTGTAATAAGAGGAATTTTTGTAATAAAAAGGTGATGGGAAAGTCCAGTCTCCCATGCAACGTATTTTGCTCTATCCTATAGAATAGAGAGAATTTTACAATATATACCAGAGAACATGTTAATACTTTATTATAATTTTTTGAATATTTTTATTAAGTTGGCAATATTATTTCATTACTATTTCTATGTTCTAATTACGAGAACTTACAGAAAACACTATAGAATATGATTATTGAAATTCAATTTTTTTAAATCACCAGTTTGTATATTACAGGTTAACATTACATGGATTAAATGTAATGGGTCGTCCACATATTACGTAATGCGCCAAAGGGAGGAAGGGGGTTCGGCCTTACATTACGAAGTGTGACAAGAGGGAAGGAGGAGGTTCGTTACGTAACGCATGTTTTTTGCTGTAATTTTTTATTTTTATTCCCAGGTTTATTTGTAATCTTGTAAACAAATAATTTTATTCAGCCCTTTTCTTTTTTTTATAAACAAATAAATATTTATATTGATTTGGGAAATTGCAAACATATACCCTATAAAAATTGAATCATCCAGAATTGATTCCAAGATGCTACTAAACACCAGCATGGTTGGTAACGAACCCTACGTGTAATGTAAAACTCCGTTTTGGCTATCATCGCATTGTATTTACGGCACACGCTTTTCTGGAGTTAGTTATTAGTGACTGTAACCACCAGTTGAGAATGCCCTCACATTCCCACTCGTATAGCTATTTCTAAGAATATTATATAAAAATTTTGCTTTGAATCATTATCCGCTCTATTCTTCTAAGTGGTTTCGCTTGTGAAACAGAAGAAACTCTTTTTCGTGAAATATTATTTTCCATGACGGAACGATCCACGACTTGCAGACCAAAATAAGATATTAGAAACCTAATTCGTCGGATATTCATCTCGCACAGATTTTATTATTATTATTATTATTATTATTATTTATTTTTGGATTTGAATATTTTTGAACAAATTGAGTTTATTCGCAATCTGACACTGACTGGACAAGAAAAATTTGAAAGGGGATAAACTGAAATCCAAAGTTCAAAGAAGGTGCTTGGAAACTAATTCATAATCGATATGTCCCTCCTCTTTCACGTGTGCAGCCACTTCGAATCTATAGTCGAGGAGGAAGAGAACTTCTTTGCGTCGTCGACACTGGCGAACTTCAAACACACAAAGCACGCTGGATTCCGGAAAAAGAGGTCGATGTAAGTTCTTTAGATCCTTTTTCACCTGCATCTTCCGGCAGTAATTCCTCCTTGCCTATCATCGGTGACCTAAAAGGATAGGTGCGATCTTCTTCGGAAAACGACGGTATTTAGTTTCGAAGAATTAAGGCTGGTTAATTAAACAACCATCTGGGGTTGAAATATTCTTACGGTACTATCGTTTTCTAATACTTTGATTTATTAGAGAAAAACACTGCAAGTATATTCAGAATACAAGCATTTTGTAATAAAAAGTCTTGCGGTAAACCAATAAAAATTGTTTAGGCCTATTATAATAACCAACATAATAAGCAAAATTTGTTAAAAAACAAAAATAAAAAGTGTTACGTAACAAAGGGGGGAGTGGGTAAAAATTGGTAAAAAAAAATAGCGTTACGTAATATGTAGATGGCCCCTAAACTAAGTCAGACTCGGATGATCCGGACAAAAATCGTGATTCATGACCCATTCCATCACTGATTTCTGAAGGCCGCACGTTCATTCTGGACATAATGAAGTTTCAAAATACTAACAATTCATTAATAATGGCTATTGAAGATTAAACGTATTTATGAATTTCCCACATGATGTCGTGTAAATCAAGATTAAACGTATTTATGCATTTGCTACATGATGTATGAACACCATAAAGCTTTCATATTTTATTTAAGTGATGCTAAATCTCAAAGAAGAAAATTCCATTAATCATCTGTGCTACTCATCTGCCATCATTGCCTCCGGATCTTCAATCCCTCGTGGCAGTGCCGGGTTTACGTATAAGCTAAACAAGCTATAGCTTATGGCCCCACTCGCTTCGGGGCCCAAAAAAATTAGAGAAAAACTGATTATAATGTAATTTCCAGATAACAAGAAAAAGCAAATAAAATAAAACGCACATACAGCAATGTTCGTTTGTATTGTTATGTACTAGGTTTATATGAAGCAAGTAATAGAGCTCTGTTTCTCAGCCTTGCTTGTAATGAGGCTTCTGTTATCTAGCCCCGCTTATAATGAAGCCCCAGCCCTACTTGTAATGGGCCCTTGTTTCCATTTAGATATTCATTAGGTCCATATATTAGCATATAGCATATATTCAAAGCTAAAAAACGGCGACATTTTGTCGCTGAAAAAGAAAGCTTGATGTATAAAGGGCCTCTAAAGCTTGACATATAAAGGGCCCCTTTCAATAGCTTAGAACCCCATCAAACCTAAATCCGGTATTGCTCAAGGGCCTCATGCAGAGTAGTTTTGACGTATGATTAGCGTCATACTAAAGGCCTGACTACTTCAGGAACACTGGCGTAAATGAAGGGGGGATGAGAGCGACATGTTTCTTCCAATCTTGGAACTGAGGGGACTGTCCCCACAATAATCCGATTTGAAATGGGTTTTTAGGGAGAAATGTGATGATTTGTCTGATTGACACAATGAAATATGAGATGAAATTGATGTCCCAGCAGAATAAGTCTCAAATCTGCCCATCTTTTCAACTTAAATATTTTGAAAAACTTTAAAAATAATAATAAAAAAAAGATTATGGGAACGGTAGTACCCGTCCCCCCTCCCATGTTAAAGATAGATTTGCGCCGCTTTGCAGGAAACATGTTAGTTGAACCAGTGGCGTATTTAGGGGGGTGGCTTCCGGGCTTAAGTCCCCCCGAAATCTTACTTAGTATAGTAAAGTAAATTAAATATCTTGCAGAATTTTAACATTTCCAGGCAAAGCCCCCCCGAAAGTTAGCAAAGCCCCTCCCGAAACAAAATCGTAAATACGCCACTGAGTTGAACTCTTTAGTATGGCACTTATCATGCGTCAGAACGACTGCATATGGCCCTAGTAGAGTATAGGGCCTAAAGTAATGTTTTCGCAAGCACTTGTTCTGACTAACCTAATGTACACCTGTACGTAAACGACTTAATATCATATTTCATATCAAGGAAATGTGTCAGAGAATCGTACATATATGGACTTTGATGGATTTTATGTTTTATGAAGTCTAAATTAACCAGGTTTGTAATCAGTAAATCAAAATTTGTAGACGTTTGTATAATATAGACCTACTAAATGATTTGACCTCATTTAACTATTATCGTAACGGACTGGCACAAAAGAAAAAGAAAGAAAAGAAAATTCTAGAATCAGAATGACGTGTAACATCTTTCTTTGTAGTCTGTGCAAATAAGACGAGAGGTGACATATTTGCAGTAAAGAATTGTGATTGAAGACTAGCAAAATGATACCTTCTAGGAATTTGCTCTTCAAAGGACATCACACTCTTTCACGAAATTTAATCCAGAAGAGAGAATGGTCTAATGAGAATCCTCACGTGGTTTCTGGTTTGCCACGAGTTAGAATCCCTTTCAAAGTAAGTAGATTATCACTAGTCCTAATTTTAACAGGGTATAATTTATCGAAGTACTTAATAGAACTTTCGTCTACTGATCTAATAAGCATTAGCTTATCTTCTATCGAGGAAATAAGTATAGTTCCAAAGTGGCACAACAGTTCGAAATGCCCCTTTAAAATGTAGCATTTGTGTAAATACAAACATAGTGTAACATAATTTTTAAGTTCAAATGTTGAAATAGGTCTATAAATAGCTAATCTGCTGCAGAGGGCGGTCCGAATTAGATCTACATGAACCTGTTTTAAACGTATTATTATTTATTCGTTGTTATTTTAATGTAGCCTACCTTACCCAGAACTACTACTATTTCAGGGTTAAGTTTAGAATTACCCCTCCGCTTTTTTTAAAAAAAAATCAGGAAAATTTAAAGGAGAAATGAGGTAAGAAATGATAATTTGAAGTTTTTACCGGTATTTAGGAATGTAAGTTCGGCATGAGAGTTATGTTTAATACGAGAAAAGATATGTGGAAGTTAGTACTATTTGCCGGATGCGGAAGCATTCGCGGAAGGTTTCAGCAACATGGTAGTTGTAAAATACGGCGAATATGGCGAACAGGTATAACGGATGCTCAAAAATAATGAAGAAAACCTTTTAAATTTTTGTGAAGCCCACGGAGTACTAAAGTTAAGTGAAATGTAACAATTTTTAATACTTTAAGTACTTTCGATCGTCCATACTTAACTTAATCACAGATATTTTCTATCTTCATGCTTTCTTTGCCCTTCACTAGATATGCATTCATTTCTATTTATTACTGCGCAAAATTAATAAATTCCAAAATCATTAAAAATGAAAAATTACAAAACGCATACGAAAATACTTCTTTCCCGTACTAGTTGCCAGAGAAGGGGATACTTACATTCATGAATTATAAACTTCTCTTAGTAGGAAATGCAATCTAACCGGCTTAGAAAAGGTTTCTTAAGCGAAAGATTGGTGCAGATTAACTTTAGGAGGGCTGTGTAACTATAGCCTGTGCATAAAGTTATATGGCATAAAACCTGCAATGCATAAAACACGAATTAACTTAAAAACACGAACCAATTTATCCCTTAATTTAGGCATTACTGCTGTATCGCCGGACCAATTTGAAAATAGAAAAAATATATATATACTGCATTCGGTTATATTTGGTTGGATTACATTACGTTACGTTAGATTATATTATTAGGAGTGTAGTTTTACTCTACGGATCCATAATATAAGTAGCAGTAGTAGTAGTAGGAACGGGTTAGAAGCTCCGCAGGAGTTAGTTGGATTCAGTTCTCAATATGAAATGAGCAAATTAAAGACTTGCCCAAATTTTTCTTGCCCCTTTTACAATCTATGGATCCGTATAGTAAAACAAATGTACCTCTCCGCGAAATAGTCCATCCGCCTCCACATACAGTGCCGCTTATAACATCAAAAACAACCAAAAAATACAACCATTTTCTTAACTGACTTTCACTCAGTTACTCCCCTTACCTGACTTTCACTCATTCTTCCTCACAAACTTAAATAAATTCTCCAATAGACCCGGTAAATTTCCTAAAATTGGTCCGGCAATACAGCAGCTAACCCCGTAATTTACCCAGAGACCACTTAAAAATACGAATGCTATCTAACTAAGTTACGACAGAAACGCAGCAGGGAGGCCCCAGCAACATTAATGGATTTGTGTGTAGGGAACAAGCTCGTCAGCTGGCATACGCATGAACGAGAACAGTAGAAAAATATATGGCATAAGAATTGTATGTGGCACAGATTTGCAAGACTTAAATGATCACTTTGTATAATCTTCACATATTATTTCACTTCATCATATGTACAACGCAAAATGTACGCTTCTTCAAGATATAATTGCCTCCTCGAATTTTTCTAAGTCCCTTTAAATTGAAGGTTTGGCAAAAACGCATTCGACGTAATGGTAGGGGTACTCATAGGAAAAAAATAACGAGACTTTCGAACACAGTTCACAGTTTTCTGTTTGAAATACTCAGTTCTCTTTTCGTAATTTAATGTAATGATACATTTAGAACATCATAGTACTTGGTAAGTGCAGAAAACTTGGTTGTAAGTAAACCACACACGCTTTTCGACCCCAAAATCGTTAAAAAAAAAAAAAGAGCTGGTAAGAAATTCGTTCTCTATCCAGAAAATTCGAATGGAATTTCGTTAGCCATGCGTTCTAAATTCTTACTTTCTGTGCAGATTTAGTACTTTTGGACCTGGTTCGAATCCCACTCGATGCTCTTAGTATTTTCATTTTGTAATTTTTCAGTTATTCTTGCAGTGCACTTTTATAGTATATGCATTGCACAAAAGTGATGGACAACTCTCTAATTTATCCAAAAATAAGAAGGTATACAGGCGTAGAACATTTTCTATATATCCCAATGTGATTCTTCCTTAGATACTAGTGCAAATCAATCCGTAAGATTTTCATAAACCTGAAAATAAATCCGAAGTTCTAGTGTCAAGGAGATCACTATTAGCTCTAATACATTCTTCATCAGAACGCAGTTCATATATTATTATTATTATTATTATTATTATTATTATTATTATTATTATTATTATTATTATTATTATTATTATTAAGTAGGAAATAGAAAAAAAGGTTGAGGGTACTAAATTTTGAAAGAGAACATTTTATTTCCTCCCAGTTTGTTGTAATATCTATGGACTTTATGTCATTTTGGTGTATCAGAACCATTTTAGATACGTTTTCACGACGATCTCACATTTTTTTTTCATTTAAACGTCTTGATAGCTCTCAGTAGTATCACCGTTTGCTAGGGTCTATCTCAAGAATGCCCTCACGAGGAAACGGTCTTAAGTGTAAACAACCGATTTGGCTGGGGTCCGGATATGTGTTACGGGAAACCAAAATAGGAGACACGTATTTTGGCGTTTGGGCCCGCACGCAGAAATTTCCGAAATACGGGGCCCCAAAGTTGCCCTACATGCTATAACTAGGAAGCGAATGACGTTACTTGTACACAACCGATTTGGCTGGGGTCCGGATATGTGTTACGGGAGATCAAAGTAGGAGACACGTATTTTGGCGTTTGGGCCCATACGCAGAAATTTCCGAAATACGGGACCCCAAACTGGCCCTACATGCTATAATTAGGAAGCGAATGACGTTACTTGTACACAACCGATTTGGCTCTGGTCCGGATATGTGTTACGGGAGACTAAAGTAGAAGAAACGTATTTTGGCGCTTGGGCCCATACACAGAAATTTCCGTAATACGGGGCCCCAAAGTGCCTACATGCTATAACTAGGAAGCGAATGACGTTACTTGTACACAACCGATTTGGTTTTGGTCCGTATATGTGGTACGGGAGACCAAAGTAGGAGACACGTATTTTGGCGTTTGGGCCCATACGCAGAAATGTCCGAAATATGGGGCCCCAAAATATCCCTAGATGCTATAACTAGGAAGCGAATGACGTCACATGTAGACAACCGATTCGGCTGGGTTCCAGATATGTGTTACAGGAGACCAAAGTAGGAGACACGTATTTCGGCGTTTGGGCCCATACGCAGAAATTTCCAAAATAGGGGCCTCAAAGTGGCCCTACATGCTATAACTAGGAAGCGAATGACGTTACTTGTACACAACCGATTTGGCTCTGGTCCGGATAAGTGTTACGGGGACCAAAGTAGGAGACACTTATTTTGGCGTTTGGGCCCATACGCAGAAATTTCCGAAATACGGGGCCCCAAACTATCCCTAGATGCTATAACTAGGAAGCGAATGAAGTTAGTTGTACACAAGCAATTTCGCTGGGTTCCGGAAATGTGTTACAGGAGACCAAAGTAGGAGACACGTATTTCGGCGTTTGGGCCCATATGCAGAAATTTACGAAATATGGTGCCCCAAAGTGGCCCTAGATGTTATAACTAGGAGGCGAACGACGTTACATGTACACAACTGATTTCGCTAGGTTCCGGATATGTGTTATGAAAGACCAAAGTAGGAGACACTTATTTTGGCGTTTGGGCCCATACACAGAAATATCCGAAATACGGCGCCCCAAAGTGGCCCTAGATGCTATAACTAGGAAGCGAATGACGTTACTTGTACACAACCAATTTCGCTGGGCTCCGGATATGTCTTACGGGAGACCAAAGTAAGAGACACGTATTTTGGCGTTTGGGCCCACACGCAGAAATTTCCGAAATACGGGGCCCCAAAGTGGCCCTACATGCTATAACTAGGAAGCGAATGACGTTACTTGTACACAACTGATTTGGTTGGGGTCCGGATATGTGCTACGGAAGACCAAAGTAGGAAACACGTATTTTGGCGTTTGGGCCCATACGCAGAAATTTCCGAAATACGTGGTCCCAAAGTATCCCTACATGTTATAACTAGGAATAGAACGATTACTTGTACACAAGCAATTTCGCTGGGTTCCGGATATGTGATAAGGGAGACCAAAGTAGAAGAAACGTATTTTGGCGTTTGGGCCCATACGCAGAAATTTCCGAAATACGGGGCCCCAAAGTGGCCCTACAAGCTATAACTAGGAAGCGAATAACGTTACTTCTACAGAACCGATTTGGCTGGTGTCCGGATATGTGCTACGGAAGACCATACGGCAAAATCGAGGAGATGTAGTTTTTTTTTTTTTTTTTTTTTTTATCAAACCTGACAGGCCAGCAAACTTTACTTCCGCCACTCTGACGGGTTTCCTGACAACACACGACGTATCGATTAAATATTAATGTTCACTCTATTGCACAAAAGTGTTCCGCCCGGTTTCCACACATCCTAGCCATAGAAATACAAGCGAAAAACGCAAACGTTCCTTCGCCCCGTTGACACCCTAGTGGTCAGAATATCACTCCTCGACGGCTCGTGCCAGCTGAACATCTGTTCAGAATTACATGGGTACCACATACGCCAACTTCTTGAAAATCTAGCAATATGGGACCCTATCTAGCAATATTTGACATTTCTTTTTGTGGGACCTAACAACAAAAACAAGTCCCATACTTTTGGATAAATTGCAACATATTCCAACCCAAGCCAACATTCTGTACCAGTAACGCTATACGGTTTTTAGTTATGGCATGTAGGGCCACTTTGGAGGCCCGTGTTTCGGAAATTTCTACGTATTGGCAAAAACGCCAAAACACGTGTCTCCCTACTTTGGTCTCCCGTAAAACATATTCGGACCCCACCCAAATCGGTTGTGTACAAGTAACGTCATTCGCTTCCTAGTTATAGCATGTATAGCCCCTTCGGGGCCCCATACTTCGAAAATTTCTGCGTATTGGCAAAAACGCCAAAACACGTGTCTTCCTACTTTGGTCTCCCGTAAAACATATTCGGACCCCACCCAAATCGGTTGTGTACAAGTAACGTCATTCGCTTCCTAGTTATAGCATGTATAGCCCCTTCGGGGCCCCATACTTCGGAAATTTCTGCATATGGGCTAAAACACCAAATACGTGTCTTCTACTTTGGTCTCCCGTAACACATATCCGGAACCCAGCGAAATTGCTTGTGTACGTGTAACGTCATTCGCTTCCTAGTTATAGCATCTAGGGATACTTTGGGGCCCCGTATTTCGGAAATTTCTGCGTATAGGCCCAAACGCCAAAATATGTTTCTCCTGCTTTGGTCTCCCGTAACACATACCCAGAACCCAGCGAAATTGGTTGTGTACAAGTAACGTCATTCGCTTCCCAGTTATAGCATCTAGGGATACTTTGGGGCCTCGTATTTCGGAAATTTCTGCGTATGGGTCCAAACGCCAAAACACGTGTCTCCTACTTTGATCTCCCGTAACTCAAATCCGGACCCCAACCAAATCGGTTGTGTACATGTAATGTCGTTCGCCTCCTAGTTATAGCATGTAGGGCCACTTTGGGGTCCCGCATTTCGGATTTTTTTTGCGTATGGGCCCAAACGCCAAAATACGTGTCTTCTACTTTGGTCTCCTGTAACACATATCCGGACCCCAGCCAAATCGGTTGTTTACACTTGAGACCATTTCCTCGTGAGCTGACATCTTCGATGCAAAATCCACCACTGCTTAAAGGTACAGAATCGATGTTCTGCATACCCATGTACGGCGCAGTAAGCCCACAGTTTCGGCTCATGGATGAAAATACCTGTTCTAATCGTACCAACCTGGTGGACGACTACTTAGCAATGTAAGAAATCCAATACATCCAGTGGCAAACACGATCTTCGAAATGAACCCGATTCAACCTGATTGGGACGCATTAGGAAAAAGTGTTGGGACACGATAGCACCCCTTCCCCAGAGCACAGGGGAGCTCTGCTGTTTCTGTCCGTGAGGAATGGAATCAGCTGACTTAAGAGCTTCCCAACAACCTAATACTCAGTATGGAGCGTCGGTGCCAGACATGTGGCTATTCGGGATGATTATACGTATTAACCTGTTACCGTACAGGTAGTGCGCTTCACAGTATTTTTGTGATATATGAGTTCTGATCCTTTGCGTTTGCATTTTGTGACCCGTTACTACCATGGTTCTTGCAAATATTGCCTGTTCCGTATGAGATATGTGTGGTGACTTGGAATGATTGTTTCCTTTGGTGAGATTTATTTATGTTTTTCGTGCCCTATGTCCCCGAACATTCTTTTTAAGTTTTAAACACTAGTGTAATTCAGAAAGCAGCTGACAGTAAAACTTAAGTACTAAATAACTAACTAACTCTATGGCTTATGGAACCCGGAGGTTCAATGCCGCGTTCACAAAAATTCTCCACTGACTTCTATCCTTGGCCAACTGGATCCAGTTTCTACTTTGTATTCCTATTTCTGCCAGATCCATCTTAATATTGTCCTCCCATTTGCGCCTAGATCTTCCTAATGGTCGTTTTCCGATTGGTCTTCCAGTCAAATTTTGAAAGCGTTTTTATTTTCTTCCATCCTAGCTACATGACATGCCCACCTAAGCCTCTTAGACTTGATGACCCTAAAAATGTTTGGTACACTGTATAAATTATATAGTTCCTCGTCATGAAGTTTCCGCCATTCCCCATTTCCGTTCCTCTTGGGTCCGAATATTCGTCTCGGGATCTTGTTCTCAAATAATTTCAGTCTATGTTCTTCCCTCAGAGTAAGCGACCATGTTTCGCAACCATATAGAACAACAGGCATGATTATCGTTTTATATATATTAATCTTCAAATTCCTCGACAGAATTCGCGACGACAAGAGATTTTGAACTGAATAATAACATGAATTTCCTGCTTTTAGTCGATATTTAATTTCTTCGTGAATATGATTTTCGTCTGTTAATACTGATCCTAGATATTTGAAAGTATCCACTTTATCAAAAGAATTATTTAATATTTTAACGCATCTATAATTGGCTGTATTACGGTCCCGACACACTCCCATGTATTTAGTTTTCTCTGCATTTACTTCTAAACCCATGTCCCTGCAAGAGTTTAATAAGATCTCTCTATTTCTTTCTATGCTCTCCTGTCATCCCCTATTAAATTTACATCATCAGCATATGCCATAAGCTGGTAAATACCGTTCAGCTCTAGGCCCTGGTTGCTATATTTGATTTTCCTTATAGCGTATTCCAGGACAAAGTTGAATAATAATGGCGAAATATTCTCCTTGTTTCAGGCCATTTTCGACGTGAAAGCTCGTGGAAAAAATTTTCCTATCCGGACTTTACTTTCGGAATTATTTAAACATATCTTGATTAATCTAATTAGCTTTCTCGGTATTCCAAGTTCTGTAAGAACATTGTATAATGTTTCTGTCCTAACCGAGTCGTAAGCCTTTCTAAAATCAATTAATAATGAATGTACCGGGGTATTGTATTCCCACTTCCTTTCGAGTATTTGGCGAATGGTAAATATTTGGTCGATAGTTAATCGATTTCGTCTAAATCCGCACTGATAATCTCCAATAATTTCATCTGCGTATGGGGTCAATCTTGCTAATAGAATATTTGAAAGTATTTTATAGGATGTTGACAGAAGAGAAATGCCTCGATAATTATAAGTCAGTTTTGTCGCCTTTCTTGTGAATTGGAACAATGATTGATTCTTTCCACTCTTGTGGCAATTCTTCATTGTTGTAGATAAGGAGAATGCGTTTGTGTATCTTGTTCCACAAATTTTCGCCTCCAGCTAGAATTAACTCAGTCGGAATTTCATCTACACCCGGAGATTTGTGTTTCTTTAATTTATTTATGGCGGTTTCTATTTCTATTCGGTTAGGTTCTGGAATATACGATTCTGCGGTGTGTACCTCCTTTTCTCCACGCACATTAGTTTTTGGCTGCGTGTTCAGCAAATCGTCAAATAAATCTTTCCATCTATTTAAGATGCTATCCGCATCAGTGAGAACTGTTCCTTCAGCCTTCTTTAATATATAAGCACGAGGTTGATAGCCTTTCTTAAATTTGTTGATCCTCTTATACATGTCCCGAATGTTTTTATTTTTACTATTATCTTCAAGTTCCTGGAAGTTTCCCGCCTGATGTCTACGAAATTTTGTATAGCTATTTCATTCGGATTTTGTAGCCAACGTAATTTTGCCTGTTTTCTCTTCTCTACTAGTTTAATGTATTCCTGGTCGAACCATGGTTTGTTCCTATGTATTTCCGCGTGTCCCAATTTTTCTTTTGCTGAAATTTTAATACTATCTCTAATTTCAATCCAAGTGTCTTCAACACTAGTGCACTCCAAATCTTCTAAAGGCGAGAATTTATTTGAAATTTCAATCATGTATTCCTCTCTTACCTGGCTCAAATCTAATTTCTTTGAATTAAATCTCTCCGTTTTCGGACATTGAATATTTCTTTTATTCAACGATAATCTCTCTCTTATTATCGCTGCTACCAGGTAGTGATCAGTGTCACAATCAGCCCCTCTAAACAACCGGACATCACGTATGCTAGATTGCCTTCTTCTATCTACTAAAACGTAATCAATTTGATTATGTGTTTTTCCGTCTGGTGAGGTTCATGTGTAAATATTAAATAATAAAAAAAATCAGCTGAAGGAGCTGAAGTACGTAATTTATTAAAACTAGATAATTGGTTTGTTATTTTTTAGAAGAAAGACTGTTATCAATTATGCATATATAGGGGTTTGTTTTCTTTCGAAAACAGAAATCATATAACTTGCTATGCTCCACAGACCTTCTCTTGGCATTTACATAAACTTTCCTGTAAAACAAACACAATTATGAATTCACGAATATAATTTTCATTTCGTCTCATGTGGACGTAAATGTTTGTTCGTATGAACTTTTCGTCTTTCCACGATTACTGGAAGCGCGTCAGCAGAGATCTTTAATCGGTGCTTCTTTTGTGTAGGTACGAGTACCTTACACTATAGGATCTAACCAACCGCTGTTTTCTGTAAACTGATTTATGTTTACGGGAGAAGATAGTAATATTATTTTGTAAATAATTATGATGTTAATATATTTTCTTAGGTTAAAGAGAAAGCAATTGCTTAATAATATATTTTCTTTTCCTTTAGGTAAAAATTACATTCTGCTGTGTATTGACGTTTTTGAACTTCATTGGTCCTATGTGGGGGTTATACAGTGTACCAATTTGGAGAGAACGCTACAAATAAGTCAATTTCCGTCACGCATTCTCTTTAAGTATGGACAACTTTGGGAATGCATGTATGGCTCAAGAAGAGAAATAAATGAATAGATTACGAAATATTTTTGCTGGTTATTTGTTGAAAATTCCCTTCTATTGAAAATTCCTTTTTTACTTCCCTTCTGTTTGCAAGAAAAGGCACCGAACTTCACGGACAGCCGTACAAAATGTCAGAATTTCAGTTCTGTGTATCAAGAGAATAATCTAGCATTTTCAAGATGAAGGTGGCAAAATATACTTTGGAGTAACTAATTTTGATTTGTCGAACAGTACTAGAAATGCAAAACAGCCCGGAAACAGTTCACTGATTACTCTGCAGCAGTCCCCATACAGCCCCATACAGCAGAAACTATTACAAATTTTAGGCTTTCAGTGAAGTTTGATGCCTTTACACGCAAAGAAAAGAGAAAAACAAAGTTTTACTTTTAAATAGTTATTTACCTTAACGCCCTGTATATACTCAATGGATGAACTTTTATCTTGCAATTCATGTTGCATATTGAATCACTTTCAGATGTTGTATATCTGGAACCTGAGGGCAGAGCATTCGCTCCAGGATTTGTGACAGTAAGTCCAGAACGAAGAAAAACAATCGTTAAATCAAAAAATTACGGATTTTTCGTTATTTTCCTTCTAGAAATATTTTTGAAATAAAAATACTTCATGCAGCAATCTTCTCTGTGTGCAACGCATGTTTATTATACGGTAAAAGTGTCTGTCTGCCGGAGTGATTTTTAACTTTCATATAGCTTGCTGAAATTGCTAAAATTATTAGCTACAAATTGGCATATGCTAACAGATAACGACTCAAAACTTAGAGGCGTACAAAAATCTAAAGCTTCTAATAATTACATTTTAGAGCGACCAAGATTTATAATTAAAGAAAAGAAAACATTATCCTCCTGAGGCGAAACAATCCTAGGCTGTGGAAAAGCCAAACTTGAAGAGCGCCATTTACGCTAATTTAATTCTGAACTGGAAAGCCAAACTTGAAACGTCAGGTTTTTACGTTACTTAAAATCCTGAACTAAGGTGACAAACTTGTAACGACCTTATAACAATCTCGTGGCTAGAGAGCCAACTTTATAACGTACAAGTTTACACTAATTGTTTACACTTTCGTTCGTAGATAATATTGTACGGAGGAAAGAAAGAGAAAAGAAAAACAGAAAATTGGGTCGCCGAAAACTACTTTCTTATGCTACGATTATAGGCGAGTAAGCACAACCTTATTTGATTTCCAGATCCTTGCACACCAATCGTATCATCGCTACCATGGAGGGAAAGAAAAAAAATCAATTTCTAAAATAACACCATATAGTTTGCATATTATATTTATTTAACCTTTTTAGCGAACAACAAATAGTTGCAGTAGTTATATCAATTTGTGGCGATTATAAAGTTCAGCTAGACTCAATAACCATAGTTCAGGAAAAAAAGTCATTTAACATAAGCACTTCAGTCTCTCAGATTTTAGAAACTTCTCACACCAACGCAATAGATTAACCAGTAACAACAGCGTTTAAATGTTGATTTGATATTACGTTAGACAGTTGTTTACATTCCTCGACCAAACATTTGAGGCAAACTTTAGTAAGCTACATCGTAATAAATGAAGAAAATACAAAGTACATTACTGTTTACAAGACAGCTCGTTACAGAGGGAGTAAGTATACGGCTGAGTCGACCAATCCCCCTTCCCCAAAACATAACGTTTCCACTACTCTTCCGCAACCAACTGTATTAAGAGGGCGCCACTACCTGGCTTACAATTAAACAGCGGCGGTAATAATACATACAGCAGAAACATTCATAGGAGGTACTAGACCAGCCAGCAACCTGAACTCTACCCCTGACACCGCAACATCTAGGCATGAAACGATAGCGATGCCTACCGTCTTCGACGCGTCCAACAAGACGATTAAAGTAGCTTCTTAACTAAAGATAGGACATGAAAATTACTTCGAGGAGTAACGTGAATCTTTCCTTGCGTGGCAACTTCAATTTGAGATCGTAAACTATGGGTTATTGCAAACAATACGGAGTGCCCACTAATGGGACGAACATGAGGTAGCTGTCACTAAACACACCTTTAACTTTACCAAGACAACAACTATAAAATAAACAATACGGCGTGCCCACTAATGGGTAGAACATGAGCTAGTTGCAAACTAAATGGTATATTATACATCTGCTCGACTTAAAGAACTAATTTTACTTAGTGCAAGAGAGAAATGGTATTGACATCGGACTACCCCGTCAGCGTATGAATTGACTTACTGGATGGAGGACTCACTTCGGTTTACTCAGTCATATTACATACAGAGCGTACGGTAATAGACAACATTTTAGACATCATAAAAAATGAGAATTAAGTAAATACACGATATTAACAATATTTAACTGACAAATTACGAACTGAGACAGTATCAATTTTTGTTGATTGTTTGAATTAATGACGAAATTTCTTTACGGTTCCCATAATGATATCCATTTCTTCAACAAACTGTCGGAAATAATAATGATAAGAGTTACCTGGAGGCGGTGATCAAAAACCAATCCACCGGCTACTCACAGTATCCCACTGGCAAAGCAATATCAGCACCGCAGGTCAGTTCCAAAAGGGAACAGCTTCGGCAGCATCGTGGCTGGCAACCAATCTCCAATGGTCCTCCAGGCCACTCGACGTGAGGTGATAGCAGACTTCAGCCAGGGCATAAATTTACCCAATGGCAACCTTCAGAAAAATCGACGACAAACTGAAAGCATATTCTCAGCTTCAACTGGACGGACGTAAATCAACCGCAGGCGTCAAGTCGCTGTAGCAAATAGCCCACACCGACGACCTTATACAATAATCCAAGAAAGACAGCGGGTTCAAACCAAAACTGTAAGAGGAAGACGGGAGGCCACTGCGGAGAGTACCTGCACTGACGATGTCACAGACGAATAATCCAAGGAAAGGCGGCGCGGCTAGGCCAAACTGGAACAGAAGGACGGTTCCTAGTGTCACTGCAGAAAGTCTACACCGACAATATCATGATGAAACAATTAGAAAGCAGCGAATAAGACCAAATGGTAACAGGAAGAGACAGTTCCTGACATCATCCCAAGGAACGTCAACACTACGGACAAGATTACGGATGAGCTCTATAGTCTATCATACATTATGTGGATTTTTACAATATCACTTCAATACACCATCCTCTATACAGAATTTCTTGACAGAAACTGGTTACATCACTACGCCGGTATAGAGAAACTTCGTCCTCAATTGATGGAACGGCGCACTATCAACTACCTTTCGACGCCATAATTTGAGTACAGAGAGGAGAACAAAGAAGAACGCGCTCAAAGATCCCGCTCGCTCTCTGATTGGCTGCTCCTAACTGCGCAGCATAACAAAAATTTAAATGAAGATTATAACATAAACTTGGATATAAGGGAACGAAAACAAAATTACTATAGATTGTTATTTAACAAATATACTTACAATTAAATTACGCAATCTAAAGAAAATACAAAACTCCAGTTTTCAAATCACTAACTAACCAGTTTTCAAACCACTCGTGGAATTGAGAAAAAAATCCAACTCGATGCGGGCCATAGACTTACAAAGAAAGTAGCGTGCTTCAGCTACACAAGCCAGTCCAATTGTTGACCATCTTGAATCCTTCAAAAGGGTCAAAAATTGGGGAAAAAATAAAAGAATGAAATAGTACTTAACTAAGAGCTAATTAAATGATTTTTATGAAAAAAATCTCTTTGAGAAAATGTAACGCTCAAAGAGGATCGTTACATCCACCCAGGGGACAGGAAAATAAATGATCTGACCTAGATCAGTTATTTTAGAACACCCCATATATCACCACTCGAGAGTAAAAATGATTTATGTGGGTAATTACGAAGAAGTTCATCTCTCCGTTCTTTGGAGCAGTTGAATTTCTTCAAATTATGGAAATTCTGTGTTCCTACACTTTCTCCAGTGAGGGCATGCAAGATTGCAGAGTTTTTAAAAATCTTTCTGGTCAAGATAGGGCCCGAGATACATTTCATATATTTAGCAAATTCTCCTTTAACTGAAGAAGAAAGATGGTTAAGTCGAACCATTACTAGGTCTCCTTCTTCTAACTTAACTTCTTTTCTTGTTTGTTTGAAAACTTTCTTAGTTTTATTAGTAATTTTAGGATACAATGTGATATGACGATCTTGGGTAGGGTCTTCTCCAGAACACCAGGCCAAGGAAAGTTCTTCTTAAATGCTTCAATAGCAGAATAAGATAAAAATAACTCTGCAGGCGTACAATCAATGCTACTACATAACTAATAATTAAGGAGTTCCTGACATCGCTTGAGTACAGTACTCTACTTAGAATGATTACTATGACACTGTAAACGAATAATCCGGTTGAGCTCTTTATGGCTCCTCTCAACCAGGCCATTCGAAGAAGGTGAATAACTAGACGTTAATATCGATTTCATATTATGTTCTTTACAATAGTCCTGCCACTGGCGCGAAAGAAACTGTGAACCTTTGTCTGAGACGATAGCATGAGGATAAGGAAACAAATAAAAATAATTCTTTTCCAACACTGAAATTATACCTTTAACATGAGCAGTCCTCAAAGGAAAGAAACAAACAAACCTAGAGTAAATATCTAATAGACAAAATATAATGATAACCACAACTAACCGGGGGTTTCCCCACGAGATCGATCGCTAGACGGTCGAGAGGTCTAGTAGCTTCTATATGAATTTCCTCTTTAAGTATTACCTGATTGGCGAACTTTGTCTCAGCACAATCAAAGCAATCTCTGACATACTGTCGAACTGACAATCTTCGTTTTTCCAATAAAATAGGGAACGACATACAGCCGAACATTTCCCTACTCCAAAATGACCACGCGAATGAACTAACCCAACTATTTATTTTACTAATTCCTGAGGAATAACCAAAAGCCATTGGTTCGAATTTCTATGCTTGAAATATAACAAACCTTGATAACATGTAACACGCTCTGGAGAACTGTCCAATAAAAACCTTAACTTAATGCAGAAATCATCATGCTGTTGCTTTTCCCTGACTTTCTCCACGTTGAAAAGAGACGAATCCTGAACAGACAGAAAATTAACATGATACTCTTCTAACTTAGAAGGCACTTCAGGTGGATTCCTACTCAATGTGTATGCTACTAAGTTCAAACTCCCGGGACAGTGCTCGAAGACAAGGTCAAACCTTTGTATCTTGAGAAGCATACGAGTTGTTCTTGTATCTAAGTTCTTCATAGAAAAAGGATGAGTGACGCAGCATTATCCGTATGAATATACGTAGTTCTTCCAAGGATATACAGTGAAAAGCGTTCACACAAGAACAAAACAGAAAGCAATTCCAACTGGAAGGAAGACAACGAAAGTTCGTGAGGTTTAACTCTACGGCTAGCGTAAGCAATGACATTTGGATGATCAGATCCCTCAGGGTACTGTGCTAGAAAACCAGCCAAATTTTCTGACCAAGCGTCCGAATGAATGTGGAACGGGAAATTGAAATCAGGTTGCCCCAACGCGGGCGGATTACTAACAATTTCCCTCAACTTATAAAAGAGATCTAAAATCTCGGGAGTGAGTTTATACATGACATCTTTCTTAATGAGATCGAACAACGGAGAAGTGAGAGTCGAATAATTGTGGATAAACCGCTGTCGCCATCCCAATAATCCTAGAAATTGACGCATTTTCTTGGTTTTTGGGATAGGATAGCAACGAATTGGTTCATTGTGACGCGGGTCAACTTTAACAGTCTGACCACTAATGACATGTCCCAGGAAGTTCACTTCCGTCAGAAGGAAGCAACACTTCCGGAAATTCAGGGGAAAATTGCCACGTTCAAAAATTTCGAACACACGCTCCAGATGGGCGAAGTATTCGTCTAGAGAAGTACTAGATATTAGAATGTCATCCAGAAACAAAGTGACGAAGTCTTTAGTACTTTGGTCGAAGAAACTATGAATTACACTGAAAAATGGCGGGCGCACTCTTGATTCCTTGAGGTAACACCATCATAACGTACTGGCGTCCTTTATAAACAAAACTAGTGCACGGATATGACGAAGGATGTGAACCCACGCCATAATATCCTGACGAACAGTCGAATTTTGAAAAATATTGCGCTTTCGCTACACGGTTCAATATATCACCTATTGGTTCCACTTGAGCCTTAGGGGCCCGAACGCGGAGGTTCAACAGGTGAAAATCAATCACAGGCCTGACAGCACCAGACGCCTTGCGAACACAATGCATGGGGTTCCGGTAAGGTGAGGTCTGTTCGCGGGCTATGCAAAATTCTATCCATTTTTGTAATTCTGCCTCAAATTCCGTTTCCATGGATTTTGGCACAGAATAATACGGTCCTACAACAGGCTCTTCATCGGTTAATTCTATTTTATACAACAGCGTTCGTATCCTACGAGGATACTCGCAGAAAATATTACGATATCGAAGTAACAAGTCATAAGACGTTGTTTGACATTGTTATCTAAATCATCTCGAGATGAGATATAGTCCTGAATTTCAGCTTCTTAGAGATTGGATTCAGGAACCATATGCACATCTGTCACAGAAGGAACAGCTGAATTTACTACTAGAGGAGAAACCTCTAAAATATTAACATCAGAACACAAAAGTTCAGAAGGAAGTATTTCTGGATTATCGGATGGCCATTCGGTCCTCTCGATCTCAACCTTGTTCGAAGACAAAGCTACCATAAGAATACTAGGTTGATCAGTCGAAATTACGACAAGATTATCAGCATTATCACGCAATCTGATTTCCTTCTCTCTATCAACAACAGCTTTAAATTTGTCCAAGAACGGACAACCCAAAATAAGATCAGTTCGAAGATACTCAATGACGAACAACGGAATGTCAAATAAATGACCTTGAATATTTAAACTAAATATCTGTACACCTTGATCTGAAAACTTCTCTGTACCTGCAAAGGCACCGAATGACAAACCAGTATATGGTCGCAATTTAGCAGACGGAAATTTAATTTTTAACGTTTCCAAATATTCCAATCTAAAATGCACAATTCGGATCCACAGTCAATAGTACAAGTTAATTGAACTCTTCCAATGTTTCTTTAACAACAGGGGAGGAAGAAAAATAATAGGCTTTTATTTTTCTTCATCCTCTTCAACTACAAAGTTTACATTAAACGACATAGCATTATTACTCTCATTATTGTTTACATCTCCAGATAATGACTCGACCAAGACATTATAAGTTTTGACATTAGTTTCAGAATCATTATCTACGGGGACCGGAGAAATATAGCAGTCGTTTCCCCCCGTGTTCGGAAAGGACTGCGGCCTTAGTTTTCCGAAGTAGATGTAGGTTGATCTTTTCTCAGACCGGAAGATGCCTCATCTTGTCTTCTATTATTGTTTTGATATATTCCGTTACGTCCTCGATTCCTTCCACGATAACGGTTTCTACCATTCTCTCGATATCGATTATTATATTGATAATTATTACCATTACTTTTATTGTTATTGTTATTCCTATTTTCAGTCTGAGCTTAACTTAAAAATTCAGTTTGGCAGCTACTGTCAACGTGTTCCGAACTACGATTAATGATTTTCGCTTGCTTAGCGAAAACTTTCTTTGTCGGAGGCCTAACTTCATGTATGGAAGTATCCTCAATTCCAGATAATAAAGCTACTTTACTCATTAATTCATCAACACTACTGTATTGCTGGACAGATAGCAAACGCATGTCCCTAGGCGGTAAACAATTCAAAATTAATTCCACAAGTTCCGAAGTACTCGGGGTTTCACATATAATAACTTTCAACTACAAACCAAACGTAGTCTAACAATGAAGCAAATTTAGTTTTATCATAACGCAAAGATTGCAATGACTTCTTTTGTGCACGCTCTATTTGAGGCAAACAATATTGATTCTTAAAAAGACGCACAAAGTCTTAATAAGTTTTGATTTCAGAGGCTACTGAGCTATACCAGGAAAAGGCAGCTCGAAGCATACAATGTTCTACGACCCGTAACCGGTCTCCATCAGTAAGTGAATACATACTTAAACATTTCTCAAGATCCCTCAAAAACTTTCTTGGGGCTCCAGGTTTAATATCCCCAGAATACGAAGGAAAAGATTGTAAATCTTTTTGCTTTATCGCAAAAGGTAATGAACTTGGTGTTATACCACTGAAGTTGGCAACACTGTTACGCGGTACTTGACTATTCGGTACAATAGTAGTGTGGAAAACACTAGGATCATAACTAGGCTTTAAACAGCTAGTATTAAACACCGGTGGGCTACTACCAACATGAGAAGTAATCCCTCCCGACACCGACCATGTGACAGTATCAGTGGTGCGTGTGATATTACCCACATTACTATTATAATAAACAGTAGAATTTACATTAGAAAACGTATTTAAAGCGCTGGCAACAATTTTAGTTTCACTAGGGCTAACAGGCCACTCATATTTAATATTAGGCTTTGATTGCACAAATAAAGATTCAGTTGGATAACTAACAGAACTAGTAACAAACATATCGCATTCAGCAGACGTACTAGTAATAGTATTAGTGGGAAAATTATCCCTTGACTGGGAAAATGAGACAAGAGTTAACACTAGTGCAGGGACGTTTACAAGGAACACCTTCCTTACTCAGGCTTCCACACTCGACAGAGGTAAATTTCGGTTTCTGTAATTTGTCCACTTTATTAGTTAAAGTTAACACTTCGGAAAAGTTTTGATTGGGTATTGTTACACCCTTCTAATCCACTCTTAACTTCATCGTTTTCATTTTCTAGTTTCTTAATTTTATCAAAAACAACCTTTAATGCCTTATAATGGGTTTCTGTTTCCCTTTCTACAGAATCAACACGAGGTTACACGGATTCAACATGGGACTCTACGGCCTCAATACACGACTTATTATTATCAACTTCTGTTTTTATATTATCTAACTGCACTTGCAAGTCCTTTTCATTAACAGTTAAAGTACTACAAAGATTCTCTACACTACCCATTCTTTCATCTATCTTATGCATAGTAGTGGAAAGGTTATGTACATTTTCATCAATGCACTCCTGAATTCTAGCATTATTAGCTTCGTTACTTTCTTTTATACTCTCTATTTTACTATTACTTTCTTCTATTTTACTATTACTTTCTTTAACTCTCTGCTCAACATTTTCTATTTTACTATTAATATCAGAATTACTTTCTTCTATTTTGCTCAGCACCTGAGCTAGCATTGCGGCGAGTTCACTCGCCTGCTCTATCCCTCTCTTGCTTCCTTGCGAGGACTTGGGCGAAGAAAAATGCTTAGGAGGTGATTCGTTCTCACGCTTCAATGTTTCAGGAGAAGTATGTGCGTCACATTTAGGACAGACCCATACAAAAGAATCTGAGCTAACAGCTTCAAATACACTAGAGGTATCTTTCAATTTAACACAAACAAAATGTGACCATTCGTGACATCTGTCACAAGATATAGCACGTTTCTTATCAGAATCAATCTGCTCCTCATTCGCAAGAGACTCGCTACAACAAACACAAATAATATCATCTACATTAGGAGGAAGATTCCTCGACTCAGTCGACATCCTATTTACTTATTTATACATCTAATAAACATAAACATATGTGAGCTCCATCCAATATATCTCTCCAACACCAACGCGACAGTCCGTATCACTCATTTCTTCCCGCATGAATACGACAACCAAATAATGTGACATTTTTGAACACATTAAAATAATCCTACAGCTGGGTAAGCCAACTTTAACTTTACCAAGACAACAACTATAAAATAAACAATACAGGGTGCCCACTAATGGGTAGAACATGAGCTAGTTGCAAACTAAATGGTATATTATACATCTGCTCGACTTAAAGAACTAATTTTACTTATACGCTATCTCAGACTAGTTGATAGGAAGACAAGAAAACTCCCCTACTCTCCTCCTCTTTCTCGCCGCAAGAGTGGAAAGCAGGAATACCACCCCTGACAGGGAAGGAAACGCTTGAGACATTCATATCAGTATTGTTTAAAATCTAAATTTTCCACTCCACTACGCGCGCGCTTTCTGTCAATGTGAGGGAGTTTGCTGTTCCTTTTAGCTACTCTTAACCCATCCATCATTCACAGCTTCAATTAATAGAGTTATTTTAAGAAAAGGATATAGCATTATTTATGTATTTTATAGGACTAATAAATATTGAATTGACCATTTAAAAAAAGTATAACAACAGTTATTTATAAACCAACTTTATGCTGATTTGATATTAGAAGGGGGGAGAGAGTTATGAGGAATAGTTGACATATGCTCCCACTGTAAAGAAAGAAACAAAAATAGTTGTATATTCGATTGGACATCGAATACGTGGAATATCGCTGTGAAGATTGTATGAATTTAGCGTGTGTGGGCTCAGTGGTAGAACGTTCACCTCTGGTGCTTGGTGTACCGGGTTCGATCCCAGCCCCGCCAAGTGAACTTTGTGGTGGACAAACACCGTGTGCGTGGGTTTTCTCGGGGTTCTTCCGTTTCCTCCCACTTTCTTCCTTCCACCATTTTCATTCATTACTCATCATCACCGTCTCCTTTAGCCTAACCGGCATAACCGTGGGACGTAAAACTCAAAAATTTCATTTAATTTCATTAAGCGTGTGTGAACTCTATAGTGTGTGAAAATACTGTAGGGCTTGTGTATAGTAGAAAGTGTATTAGTGGATGTATGTGTAATACATAGAAAAATATATTTATTTATTTGTAACGTGTTTTTAGTGTGCGTGTTAAGCAAGATTCTAGAATGTATTCCAGTTCTGCGATAAAACATAAACGCGGAAAAGCTTTGAGAAGTGGTGAGAGGCGCTGGTTTTGAATGTGTTTAATTCTTTGAGAGAACATCATCCTCATTTAAATGTAGAACAATTGGCCGACATGACTGCAAAACAGACAGAGGTAGGACAAGTAACTGTGTACAGAATCCGACGGGAGGCCAAATTTAATGAAAATAAACTGAAAAGTCCAAAAAAGACGCGCAAAAGCACTTCCTTGCTTGAAAAATACGACGATTTTACGAAGTCGGCTATTCGATCGAAGGTACATCAGTTCTTTTTCCGAAATGAGTTGCCAACGTTAGATAAAATTCTGTCAGCAATAAACACCGATGATGACCTTCCATTTTTCTCTCGTGCAACTTTGCACAGACTATTAAAAGTTATAAAATTTAAATAAGTGTTGCGCAACAGGAAAGGTTTCATAGATGATAGGTATGATATTGTGATCTGGAGGAGAAAGTATCTCCGCTATCTTCATGGAAAACTGCAGGCGAGTAGCCAGTCTAAAAATGTAAATGGGGTCCGGTAGAATTTAGGGGGGATCCAATCACATTATAGTTCATCAACATATTATTGTTTATTTTCAAGTCTACAGTGAAAATTTTAGGGAAGCCAGTAAAAATTTAGGGGGGCCGGCCCCCTAGACCCCCTTTGATACGGGCTGAAAAGGAGTCGACACACTTTTTAGTTTTCTTGTCATATGTTGTTATATTTTTGTTGTCATATGTTACGGAGGAATGGGGGCTCAGTGGTAAATGATTTACTTCCGGTCCGGTCCTTGGTCATGTAAATTCGTGGCTAATGACATCGTGTCAGTGAGTTTTCTCGGGGTTCTCCCTTCGCTGCCACTTTCCTTTTCCATCAATATTTCCTTATCATTCATTTCCAATTATCATAGTCTCCTTTAATCTATATGGCATACGTGCGAGACGTTAACTAAATATGTCCTTTCATTTTTTCATGCATATGTTGGTGTATTAACAAAAAAGAAACCTGATAAAATCATCGTGCTGATACAATAAATTGTGTACAAGGTCCAACCCTGCCATCAGTTGTAATGCGCACTCGAGTAGCAGACATAGTCCGCTATTCCAACGCTTCTGCACACCTCCCGCTTTTTGAATTAATGAGCATACTTAAATTGAGTTAACAGTTACTTGTTAACCCGGTTTGGTTACTCTGTTTAATGTGTTATGAACCAAGAAGTACGTACACGTTTACCTGAGAGTTTCAATCCGTTATTTACACTCTGTTTTTTTTAAATATCTATATAGCAGCGAATGGGGGTTTGTATTGCTAAAGAGAACAGCAACACAACCCCCGTCTCAAACTGTAGGCAGCTAGCAGGTAGGTGGTGGGGATAGAAGTTCCTATCAACTTATCTGAGATAGATTTTAGTGCAAGAGAGAAATGGTATTGACATCGGACTACCCCGTCAGCGTATGAATTGACTTACTGGATGGAGGACTCACTTCGGTTTACTCAGTCATATTACATACAGAGCGTACGGTAATAGACAACATTTTAGACATCATAAAAAATGAGAATTAAGTAAATACACGATATTAACAATATTTAACTGACAAATTACGAACTGAGACAGTATCAATTTTTGTTGATTGAATTAATGACGAAATTTCTTTACGGTTCCCATAATGATATTCATTTCTTCAACAAACTGTGTCGGAAATAATAATGATAAGAGTTACCTGGAGGCGGTGATCAAAAGCCAATCCACCGGCTACTCACAGTATCCCACTGGCAAAGCAATATCAGCACCGCAGGTCAGTTCCAAAAGGGCACAGCTTCGGCAGCATCGTGGCTGGCAACCAATCTCCAATGGTCCTCCAGGCCACTCGACGTGAGGTGATAGCAGACTTCAGCCAGGGCATAAATTTACCCAATGGCAACCTTCAGAAAAATCGACGACAAACTGAAAGCATATTCTCAGCTTCAACTGGACGGACGTAAATCAACCGCAGGCGTCAAGTCGCTGTAGCAAATAGCCCACACCGACGACCTTATACAATAATCCAAGAAAGACAGCGGGTTCAAACCAAAACTGTAAGAGGAAGACGGGAGGCCACTGCGGAGAGTACCTGCACTGACGATGTCACAGACGAATAATCCAAGGAAAGGCGGCGCGGCTTGGCCAAACTGGGACAGAAGGACGGTTCCTAGTGTCACTGCAGAAAGGCTACACCGACAATATCATGATGAAACAATTAGAAAGCAGCGAGTAAGACCAAACGGTAACAGGAAGAGACAGTTCCTGACATCATCCCATGGAATGTCAACACTACGGACAAGATTACGGATGAGCTCTATAGTTTATCACACATTATGTGGATTTTTACAATATCACTTCAATACACCATCCTCTATACAGAATTTCTTGACAGAAACTGGTTACATCACTACGCCGGTATAGAGAAACTTCGTCCTCAATTGATGGAACGGCGCACTATCAACTACCTTTCGACGCCATAATTTCAGTACAGAGAGGAGAACAAAGAAGAACGCGCTCAGAGATCCCGCTCGCTCTCTGATTGGCTGCTCCTAACTGCGCAGCATAACAAAAATTTAAATGAAGATTATAACATAAACTTGGATATAAGGGAACGAAAACAAAATTACTATAGATTGTTATTTAACAAATATACTTACAATTAAATTACGCAATCTAAATAAAATACAAAACTCCAGTTTTCAAACCACTAACGCCATCTCGTGGAATTGAGAAAAAAATCCAACTCGATGCGGGCCATAGACTTACAAAGAAGGTAGCGTGCTTCAGCTATATAAGCCAGCCCAATTGTCGACCATCTTGAATCCTTCAAAAGGGTCGAGAATTGGGGAAAAAATAAAAGAGAAAGAAATAGTACTTAACTAAGAGCTAATTAAATGATATTTATGAAAAAAAATCTCTTTGAGAAAATGTAACGCTCAAAGAGGATCGTTACACCCCTTTTTCAGCGAGACCTCATTATAACGAATATAAAATTAACGTTTCAGGTGGGTTTCATCCATACTTTTTTCTTTTTTGTTGTTTTACTTGCTTCCTTATGGGGCGTTTACACTTGGTCGATTTAGTCGCACGGTTAAATCGACTCGTTGCATTTGCGTCTAAATCGAAGCAACTAGGCCGAATCAGATCGATGGATGTGTTCAATTGTTTCAACCGAAATTGAATGCTGCTTGTCGACTCGTTCTCCTCTGGTCGATTCGAAATCGACTGGCAATTTTAAAGATGTCCAAGCAAGCAGTAATTGGTACAATTTGCGGTGTTATAGCAGAAGAAAATAGAACGTCTTTCAATTCAGTTGCCAGTCGATTAGTCGCCTTCGATCAACAAGCGATTAAATTGAAGTCCCGTTTACACGGTCGATTAAGTTGAAAGTGACGTCAATTCAACTGAATCGAAAGCAAATCGACTAAGTGTAAACGCCCCATTAATCAGCTTCATGCCAATCAAATCAAATGATTGGATACTGAGATTTAGAATTCGGGGCTCCTTCATATCCATCTAATGAAATGTTTCTCTTTAGTGCATTTGACTCCAGGTTCAAATTCTGTTAGGGTCTCAAAGTTTTCAGATTTCACTTTTACTTTCTTTATTATAAGAATTTATTCGTTTGAGGAATAATTCACGAGTGTTTTTTTTTATTTAAATTTAAAAATGCACGCAGAGGCCTCATCCCTCATCCTTAAGAGGCCTCATCCCGGTGAAATTAAAATACCGCTAATTTTACAGTAATTATGTGATATCTTCAAATAGATAAAAGATAATTGAAATGTGGAACGAGCGCCTAAGACAATATTATTTTGTGTGAGGTACAGTTATCACAAGTCATCTAGCGGCTTTCCGCTTTCAGCCATTTATAAACGCGAAAATAAATGCCGATTTTCGAAATGAATCGAAATCGAAAGCATTAAGTGAGTCGTGATAACGGTATCTCATGTAAAATGATGTTGTCTAGGGCGCTCTTAGGCTCGGTTCAGACGAGCAGAAAAATCTATTGCGGGCCCGCAACAGACTCGCGCAGGCGTCACAGATCAACCATTTCAGACGAGCAGAAAAGTCTGCTGCGGGCTCGCAACGAACTCGGGCGGGCGTTTCGGTCCAACATAGAAAACAGTTTATTTTATTTTCAGCTACAATTGTCTTCCATGTTTATTGATTTACGCAATGACAAAGAGTTCTTTAAATTATTTTCGCATGAGCAGCACTTCGTTTGATGAACTCTTAACGATAATAAGTTAAGTGATAAAATTATAGCAAAAGGTACTATGATAAGACTTCCGATTCCACCAATTCAAATGTTAGCTGTTACATTAAATGTAAGCTAATTATGTTAACTAACTATCGTTTGCATGAATACAGAAAGTAAGACATTCGGGGACCTATTCATAGACATTTTCAGTTGTTATTAGCGTCCACTGGCGTGGATTAACTGTCGCGTGACTAATTTCAATTTTTGGCATATGTTGGCAATTATAAATTAAAAATTAGACATTTATTTGAGCGTTTCTAAATATTTCGCTCCTAAGAGGGTAAGAGAAGCATTTCAGTAACAGTAAAATTTCTCTTTATTCCCAGAGCCGAACTTCAGTTAGAGATTAAAAATTCGGAATATAAACCCCTAAATAAAAATAATGGAGCACAGGTTCTAGTATTTTTGGATTTTTTTCTCTTGAAGAGGAGAAGGGGAATTTCCATAGTAGTGGGGTCGCGGTAGCTCGATGGTAGTGCGTTCACCTTTGGTGCGTGGCGTTCCTGGTTTGATCCACTTCTAAGGTGGGAAAAAGGGACTATTTTCATAATTGTAACATTTCTCTTTATTTATTCACACAATGCCGTGTGTGAGAGTCTCTTAAGTAAAGATGTGAATTCCAAATATGAACTCTTACGTAAAACAATGGAACATGTTTCAAGGTTTTCGTATATTCCACTGCTAAAAGAGGAAAGGTGGTCATTTATATAATATCAAAATTTCCACTTATTTATTTACAATCTAAGTGGATAGGAAAGTTCAAAATTTATTTCTAAAATAGAGTATCTAATGGAGTTTTGTAAATACGCTTTTATTGAAATGTAATCATCAGAAGGAAGGTGGTTCAAATATCTTACGAATAACTATAAAAGAACTTGAAAAAAATCCCAATATCTGTAGTACACCACAAGGAGGCAATGAAAACAGAAAAACATGGGCTGATTATTTTGTAAGCTATGTAGGTAGTTTCATAGCAACATTTTAAGATGTTCTTTATGTCAAGAAACATTCAGTTACTATCTCTAAAATAGCAACAATGTGCATAATATTATCAATTATACGAGAACCAAAATTCTTCTTAAGCATCCAGCACGCTTTTTTTTTAAACCTCATAAATACCCTGATGTTCAACTAATTTTCTTGTTAAATCTAATAATTTTAAAATTTAATACGTTAGCAATGGACGACAAATTGTCAGCCGAAAAACGATGTTTTTCCTTTCTTTTCTGTTTTGCTATTATGTTGATGGTTGTTTTTGGACTTCAGCGTCCCTTTTCAGCACAGAGGCTATATAATACGTGACCTCGATCTAAAGTATAATGCTGTGTTACAAATGGTCCATTCATTCCGGAGTGAGTGATATAAGAAATCTCATCAAGGAACTACATTAACAATAGAGTGTTGTTTTCCAAACCTATTTGTTGAATATTTTTATTAATATCACAGTAAAGGTTCATAGCCTCGCTGCTGCAAAGGGATGCTAAACGAAAATCAAATGTAAATACTGCATGAAATTTTTTTATTATTATTATTATTATTATTATTATTATTATTATTATTATTATTATTATTATTATTATTATTATTATTTGGTCTAGGAATTAATTCGTGCGGGTGGACAAGAGATAGCGCAACGAACGGAGCGTCCCACAGTTCCGTGTATCCACACGTGTTGCAAACCTCTGTCATCGCGTATCGTTCGTAGTATAGGGCAGTGGATTAAAGCGTCAACAACACCAGTTTGTAGTTAAGTGAACATGGCGCAATTTGTGCCTGATAAAGTGTTTTTGCGGGGTGTCCTGCTGCATTACTTTAACATGCAGAAAAGTGCGACTGAAAGTCATCGTATTTTGGTGGAAGTGTATGGTGACCATGCTCTAGCTGAGCGAACGTGTCAGAAGTGGTTTGCACGGTTTAGAAGTGGTGATTTCGGCTTGGCAGACCAAGAGCGAGCTGGACAGCCAAAAAAATTTCAAGACGAAGAATTGACAGCATTGCTCGAGCAGGATTCGTGCCAAACGCAGGAACAACTTGCAGCAGCATTAGGCGTTGATCAAACAACAGTCTCCAAACGCTTGAAAGCCATGGGAATGATTCAAAAGATGTCACATTGGGTTCCACATGAATTGAAAGACAGAGACGTTGAAAGACGAAAAACCATTTGCGAATTGCTGCTTCAACGACAGAGCAGAAAGGGGTTTCTGCATCGAATTATTACGGATGATGATAAGTGGATCCATTACGAGAACCCTAAACGAGAAAAGGCCTGGGTGAAACCAGGTGAACCAGGTCCATCACAACCAAAACGAGATATTCACTGTGCAAAGGTTATGCTGTGCATATGGTGGGATATGAAAGGTGTGGTGTACTATGAGCTGCTGCAACCGGGGGAAACTATGAATGGAGAACGTTATCGACGACAATTAATGCGTTTGAAGCAAGCTCTGGCCAGAACACGACCAGAATGGGAGAACAGACATGATAAACTTATTGTTCAACATGATAACGCTCGCCCACATGTCGCAAAACCGGTCAAAACCTATTTAGAAAATGTCGGATGGGAAGTTTTACCCCACCCGCCGTATTCACCAGACGTTGCTCCTTCGGACTACTACTTGTTCGATTGCATGAACAACGATTTGATTGGACAGCGGTTTACTTCTTCAGAAAATATCGAAACATGGGTCTCTGACTGGATCGCTTCCAAGGATGAGGACTTCTTTCGCCACGGAATCCGTACATTGCCTGACAGATGGGCGAAAGTGGTGGCTAGCGATGGACAATATTTTTCTTAAGGTATTTATGTATTTTGTGTTTGTACTACAGCTTCAATGTGTGCGTACCAACCGCACGAATGTGTGCGTACCAACCAAATATTATTATTATTATTATTATTATTATTATTATTATTATTATTATTATTACATTCGCTCAGCCGCGTCCGGTGCCTTGAGCATTCAAAACCGGCGAGATATCATCATTGGGAATGTTTATTTTTTTTTTCGTATCCTTTATTTCATAAGTAAATGAAAAAGGGAGAAAAAGGAAAGGGAAGGGAAGGTCACCACAGCAGGGACAATCACAGACAAGAGATTGATAAAAAAAAAAAGCAAAACAAAGTAAAAAGAAAACCAAACAAAAGAAAAACTAAACAATTAAGACTTAACGATATCTGGACTAGTTTTAAGGTGTTACCATGCCACTAGTAGCACAACATGAATATTAGATTCTCACATTAGAAAGTAATGATAATAATATCAATACTGTTCTTTCTTCTTTGTTCTTTCATTAAATTTCTCAAATAGGCCTACGGTCTTACACATCTTGTTCCATGCCTCTCGCTTTTTATTTCTGTCTCGATAATTTTCACACTTTAAATACCATATCTCGTGATATTTTTGTATTTCGTTAATGAATAGCTCTACATCCAGTTCTTCGATTTTCATTCGTGAGGGTGCGGAAAAGTCTGCTTGTGTGGTTTGACTCATTGCCAGCAATGGTTTGCCGAACTGCTACACCTGTGCGAACTCGCTGCGAGCCAGCAGTCCCCGCAACTCAATTTTTGCCCGCTGCGGGTCCGCAGCAGAGGCGCACGGGAGAGTCTGCTCGTGTAGCGCGAATGATAAGAATCAATGTATTTCCGGCTCGCGCGGGTCCGCAACAGACTTTTCTGCTCATCTGAACCGAGACTTATTCCACATTTCGATTACATTGCTCGACAAAATAAAACTTTTTGAAAGCTGTTTTTGATTTGACACCTGATTTTATATAATTTGAGGTTGCTAATTACGAAAATGAAATTAGTTTTTTCCCGTCACGTCACGTTTTTTCACAAATCGGAAAACATGATTACGTAAATTGTGCTATTTACACAGCAACGCTGCTAATATAGCTACATTATGACTACATACTTCTAACAAAGGAACATTATTTTGCGTCAGAACTAATCTGAATATCGATATTCTAAATAATTAAGGTCATCAGTGACGTAACTAGGGGAGCAAACGAGGCTTGTGTCCCGGGCACCGGATTGGGAGGGCCCAAATTGGGCAAATATTTGGCGGAGCGTATTGGTTTAGTTGGTCAGGAGGGCGCTAAGGCGCGTTCTTGCCCCCAGCAACAACGAGCGTATTTACGTCGGTGAAGGTCATTGATAAACAACTTACCTCATTTTTGTCTCTGCCTTTTCACTTCGAAGCTCCTAAAACTAGAGTTCCTTTCGTGAATCTTCACGTACCAACGTCCAACAATAATCCGCCAACATTGTTGTTATCCAACGTTCCTGATAGTGGAATTCAATTGCTTTGATGTCCTGGTGAAATCTTTCGTAATGTTCTTCATTTAATCACCGAAGTTAGAAGGAAAGCTGTCTAAATGTGAGTACAGAGAATAAATCTTAAGACTCATTTTGTACCCTAATGTTTTAAACTTCTGGAGCATATTAGACACAATATCCTTATAATTTTCGTCTCTGTTGTTCCCGAGAAAATTGACACACGTCCCTGAATGCACTTCATGCTTCCTTTTCAACACTTGTCATACAATGTTCAAAGTCTGACTGATCTGAGACTCTGATCTGAGGACCAATGAATATTCCTTCTTTTAACTTAGCACTTGAAAGTTCTGGGAATTTAGTCACTAGACACTGGAAGCACTGCCCATATTTATTCAGACCTTTCACAAATTGTTTCATTAATCACAGTTTAATATGCAAGGTGGTAATATGACTTTTGAAGGGTCTACGAGGCAGATGTTTTTCACATTTTTACTTCCTATATTGCGGCTTTCCCTGACAGGCCCATCAATTTGAGTCCAATGTTTATCGCGCTCTCTGCTGTTCCATTCGCAAAATGTGGCATGGATATTTAGGTGTACCCTTACTGCTGTCCAAGAAGCATACATATCACCTTCAGATCGCCACACGATAACCACTGATGATCTTCGTATTTTATTATTTTTAAAAACATTTCCATATTTTCGTAAGTCTCCTTTAAATGCACAGAATGAATAATGGATATAGAGAGGGTTGTTGGTTGCTGTTGTGAAGAAGCAGACCGTTCAAACTTCTCTTGTTGGAATCAACGAAAAGCTTCCATTTCTCTGCATTTCAGTGTTACCAGATGCGGTACATTTTTTTCAATGTTAGCAGAATAAGTAACTGCACGTCTTTAATTACAAATTCAAAGATAATCAGAAGGATATGGCATCGAAAGTATCTTTTTTATATTCGTAATTATAATCAGTATTTCTTCCGAAATATACATTTATACGGTTATTTTCCTCTTTCCCTCCCCTCTATTTTAAGAAAACTGTAGGTGATAGGACAAAACTAACTACATTTTTGGATTTCTCAGGTCAAAAACATTAAGAAAACCTTAATAGTTTCCAAACAGCAAAATCATTGTAGACCAGTACCGGTATCTTTTATCTATTTGAAGATGTCACATAATTACTGTAAATTTAGCGCTATTTTAATTTCGCAGGGATTAGGCCTCTTAAGGCCACCAAATCTTTGGGATTTGTGCTGTGTATGGAAGAACAATGTCTCAACGTGCTGTCCGGCGTTGGTTTTGGCGCTTCAATTATGGGAATTTTGACCTCAAGGACAAATCACATACCAATCATCCAATCGAATTTGATGAAGAGCGATTAAATCACTTTCTTCACAGAAGTCCACATTAAACAACAAGAGAATTGGCGGAAGATTGATCGAAAAAAAAAAAAAACTGCAGTCAACCACCTTCACTCAGTGAACAAGGTTAAGAAACTCAGTGCTTGTGTGTCACATACTTTGAGCAAAAACAACGAAAGTCTACACTATACTATCATTTCCTGTTTGCTTGTTCGCCATCGCATGAACACATGGTCACAGACATTGTTTTCTTTACCATATTTTCACTGGCGATGGAAAAGGATGCGTTTATATCGAGGAGCGAAAATAATGACTCATCCTCAACAAACAAGGGTCAATCCATCTGAAGTGGTCCAAAAATAGTGAAAATGGTTGCTCGACCATCTCCGAAAACTATAAAAAATTGAGTGTGACGAACCGTGTGTATGAGAAGGTCACAAGTGTTCCTAAATGTCGGTCATTTTTGTTGTCGGTGGGGTACCAATTTTTGCATCTGCAAGCGTTTACTAAAATTACAGTTACTCAGGACGTACGAATCAGATGAATACCAAACAAAAACGAATGTTTACAGGAGGGACTGAGGTACACGGAGAATATAAACTTTTGCGTCTAAATAAATATGCAGAGTTGCAAACCAACACATGAATTCACCAGAAAACTACAGAAAATTACACTTTTAAAGGAGCTATATTTTGGAATGGTATAAAGTGGGGAGTTCATAAGTTTTGTGCTGAATACTATTGCATGTAAAGAGTCTGCAGAAATATCCACAGCTATAATACTACTGTCACCATAGATTTATGGGAATCCGAAAGTTGAAGTTTGTGATTTTGATGCCATTTTTGGGGCGTAATATCTCAGGAGGGCAAAACGCTAAAAATTGCTGGCTATGCAACAAAGTAATTCTGTATTTGAATAAACTACTGCAAAAAAATCATGACTGATATTACATGGGTAAAAAAGTGATGACATGCTAAAAATGCAAAGAAAGGATGTGCGTGACGATAGTTTTAGCCTGGAAAAATTTCAATGTTTGGATTGTGTCACATGCTAGATCTCAAAAACTATGTATGGTGCAGCAATGAGGATGCTTTTGTTTGTGTTAAGTTGTGCAAAAGCTTGCGAGTGGCGTTTGTTTCATCTTTCTAGCTCCATGATCATTGCCACGTTTACATGGTAAGGGGTTAGCTGATCCTTGGATCCACGACACCCATCGTCGAACTGGACTGCGGTATTAAGGCACTTAATTTATCAACAAAGTAACATTGAAATCCAATTCCAGTTAGGGAAGTTAGTATGTTCAAAAGGTTGCGTTACATCTATCCTAACTATATATAAAACTACATGAACTGACATAAAATAAAGGGATACTTCCGGTTAACGTGGGAAGTTGAAATTTAGCATGATTGTAGCTTTCAAGTACTAATCCACAGAAAAATTGCCAAAAGTTAATATTTTTAATTTTTAGATGGTCTAAGGGGGGATTAAGAAATTCTCTGCGTTACTTAAATGAGTTTTTTACTTATAATGTCATATTTGTGACGATGTGCAGGTCTATTTGTGTCTTTTTATTTACTTAGCTTGTTAATTTCCACATATCACTGAGATCTACTCACGCTATAATTTAGCGGGTGTCACGAAAGTATTATAATTAAGTTACACCATGATTTTCATGGGAAAAGTAGATAAATCTAGGAGAATGACAACATTATTTCTAGAAAGTAAGTTTATTACATAACTAAAATTGTAATATACAACAACATTTAGTTAAATGATTCAACAAAAGTGATTTGATATCTGATAGTTCATTGATAGTTAAGTACATTAATATAGATTGAGTAACAGGTTAGACATTCAAGTATTTAAGTTATTGGAGATGGAAGATGAAATACGAATATGCGACTTCAGTTCTCAATCTTGAAAGTTTCACGATAGGCTGATAAATCATTTTATAGTACTGCATGACATCTCTTGACTTGAAATTAATATTGTAACAAGTGCTTATACATACCTTGTATTAGGAGTCTTCTAACACTTTGCAACTTGACGTCCCGAATTTCTGGATCTCGATGCTCCTAATCTCTGCGTCTCTGAGTGTCCGAATCAATCATTGAGACCTTGAGGTCCCTTTTTATTATTTACGAGGGACACACCCAAACCTCATAACAGTCAGCACACCTTTTCGTCAGATCCACAAATATGGAAACTTATTGCTCTTTTGCATTCTGATTGGCTATTAGCAAGGAACCGCACTCAGAATACATGGCGTGATTCTGTACACACGTGGACAGCGTGACTGTCACCGCCGGAAGATTTCAATGACATGGTTTCTAGACTCATCCATATCTATCTATGACTTGTCCATAGATCCTTAACTATTAACCAAATTTCCGCATTTAATGCGGGGTCACGTTGTCAAAATCGTGATGGTGTATCCTGTTAGTAACCAAGCATAACCTTCAACAAGTAAACATCCTACGAATTTTGCGCAGTAAAGCAACCACAGTCACCTTCGAGATTTTGCGTATTTTCTTTCTCTGTTACTAGTTTGTGACAAGCTAAAAGAGAGAAAACTGTTTTGTAAAATGCAAATTAATCCAAAATAGCCTTTTTCAATTCCTTCAATAAAGAGCAATGTAACCATATTTTGGACCCAGCGTCACATATTTTAGGTACTTGGAATTGGAATGAAAACTTGAAATTGGATATGCTTGTACGTTTCCGTTAGCGTTAATTAAGTAAATCACCAAAAATGAAAAAGTTCAACCGTAGAAAGGTTTTATGGGAAACTGAAAAGTTTTCTCAATGTTATTTATATGGGACATCTACACCTCAAAATTTTTAGGCACTTCCGACAGGATTAGAATGATGAAATTTGGTATGATTGTAGATTTCCGGGACTAACCCACACGAAAATTGCCAAAACTGAATATTTTTTTAGTTTTTAATGTATCTATTCTGGGGATGAAGTAATTCCCATGTTGAAATACGATAAGAAACTTGACATTTGGTAGAATTGTAGGTTTTGGAGGTTCAAGGCCGTAAGCCGAGCAAACCCGGGGGTCTGGGGGCGGAGTCTCCAGCTAGCCAAAGACTAGTCTATCCTATATAACACAACTTTCTGAACATATTAACTTCCATAACTGTGATTGGATTTCAATTGTACTTTGCTGATACGTTAAGTGCCTTAATACTGCGATCCAGTTCGACGATGTGTGTCGTGGGACCCTTTACCATATAGACGTGGCAATGATCATGGAGTTAGAAAGATGAAATAAACCCCACTCGCTTGGTTTTACACAACTGAACACAAACAAATGCGTGCCTAATTGCTGCATCATGCATAATTTTTGAGACCTAGCATGAAACATATCCAAACATTTAATTTGTTCCGGGATACAACCATCGCCACGCACGTCCTTTCTTCGCGTTTTAACCATGTTCTCATTATTTTCTCCATGTAATATGTCATGATTTTTATTGCAATAATTTATTCACATACAGAATTACTTTGTGGTATAAGCAGCAATTTTTAGCACTTTGCCCTCCTGAGATATTACGCCTCAAAAATGGCATCAAAATCACAAACTTCAACTTTCGGATTCCCATAAATCTACGGTGACAGTAGTATCATAGCTGTAGATATTTCTGCAGACTCTTTACATGCAATAGTATTCAGCACAAAACGTATGAACCCCCCACTTTATACCATTCCAAAATACAGCCCCTTTAAAAGTGTAATTTTCTGTATTTTTCCTGGTAATTTCATGTGTTGGTTTGAAACCCTGTATACTTATTTGGACGCAAAAATTTATATTCTCCGTGTACCTCAGTCCCTCCTGTAAACATGCGTTTTTGTTTGGTGTCCGTTTGATTCGTACGTAATTTTTGTAAACGCTTGCAAATGCAAAAATTGGCACTCCACCAACACTCGAGCAACCACCTCTGGACCACTTCGTATGGATTGACCCACAAGCAACTCCGCAAGCAAAACAAAAAATTCATCCTTGAAAAACCTTGTTGTATACACGACTCCAAAAGTGCATTACCACCTGCAATTCTCCCTTTCCTGCAATAGCAGGCAACCCAAAAAGCTCAGCGCTTGGGTTGGTTGCACATTCGAAAGGCGTTGGACCAAACCTCAATTTTGTTACAAATATATCAGTGTGGCAAACTGCAAATAAGAGAATAAAATAAATTGTTAAGACTTACCATTTTATTATCGTGATGGCAATGGATGACATAAAAGTTACAAAATCATCTTACCTAAGCAGTTCAAACAAGGTGAATGGTAAGAAACACACATAAGAGGAAAGCAATTTCTTTCCTTTTCCAAAAGAAAATCTCGTAAAAAAGAAAAAGATTATATAATGTAAAGGTTTAATATAAAAGCCTAACACCCCAAAACAAACATCCACACGACACAGAAAGAGAGAGAAACACAGAATAAGGAACACCAATGGCTTAGCTGACTAGCGGGACTCTCATACAAGATAAAGAGATGGGACCCTAGTTGTAAACCGAATTGTTATAATAATAATAATAATAATAATAATAATTATTATTATTATTATTATTAAAAATCGTCTACTTTCCCAATCTCTGACCTACCTAAGAGCATGTCTGTATATAGCGGTCATGTGAGTACCTTTTGTCAATGAGTGGCCCTAAAGGTAAAAGGGATGCAAATCTCTGAGAGAGAGGAACAAAAAACTTTCTTATGATAAATTCTAGGGGAAAGTTCGATGAATTGCTTTTGACGGGTGCTTTCTTGTTTTTCGGGAACAGAAAATTGTATCGGCTAAGAAATTACAGTGTATAATATTGCAAATTTGCAAGTGCATTTATTTACAATGCAATTTGAGGTAATAAAGAAATTGAGGACTTCGGGACAAACGACTTGTCAAGTCCAAAAAGTGAAACTATAAAGGAGATAGCTTCACAAGGATTTCTATTCATCTGATTTTCTTCAAACTTGGCACACATATACTAGACCGAAAATAAATGCACACATGTTTTTTTTTTGTTTCTTTCGGAGAACAGGTTAAAGGAGGCAAAGGGTCCCTTTTAAAAAAGGGTACCTTTGATTTAAAAGGACCAAATTCAAGGAACGATACTCTGCCGATGCAAAGATGACTTCAAAGTACAAAATACGGGTTTTGAAGTTTTTTACAGAGAAGTTTTGCAGAGGCAATGCTCCTTCGAAATGAGAAAGGACTCCGAACAATCTTTATGGAAATTGGATTTCGGTGGAATTGCTTGGAACCATGTTGTGTTGTAGATATTATGTTCCTGAGAAAAAGTCTCAATGGACACAACCAAAAATCGTTGGCCGTTTGGCCACCATGAGGCCACTTTCTTAAAAAAAAAGCCGAAGAAAACGACATTCGAGATTTTGGACAAAAATACTAAAACCATGATGTTGTAGATATTGTGATTCCGAAAAGGTCCTAATGGCCATAACCACCAAACACTGATATTTGGCCACTACAGGGCTACTTTTTTGAAAACAGCCAAACATAGTGATATTCTGGATTTCAATGAAAATCAGTAAAACTGTGATGGGTTGTAGATGTTGAGATCCTGAGAAAAAGTCTCAATAAGCACAACCACCAATCACGGACCGTTTGGTAACTACAGAGCCACATTTTTGCCAACAGCAGAACTTGACGTTATTTTGGATTTCATAGCAATTGCTTGAAACGGTGATATGTTGTAGATATTGTCATTCTGGGAAAAGGTCTTAATGAGCACAACCACTAATCACTGATCGTTTGGCCACTACGAGGCCACTGTTTTGAAAGTAACCGAAGATGGCGATGTTCTTGATTTCGGTAAAAATGACTAAAACTGTGATATGTTGTAGATATTGAGATTTTGAGAAAAGGTCTTAATGGGCACAAACACTAATCAATGACCGTTTGGCCACAACGAGGCCACTCTTGAAAGTAACCGAAGATGGCCATGTTCTGGATTTTGGTAAAATCACTGAAACTGTGATATTTTGTAGATATTGTGATTCTGAGAAAAGGTCTTAATGAGCACAACCACTAATCACTGATCGTTTGGCCACTACGAGGCCACTGTTTTGAAAGTAACCGAAGATGGCGATGTTCTTGATTTCGGTAAAAATGACTAAAACTGTGATATGTTGCAGATATTGAGATTCTGAGAAAAGGTCTTAATGGGCACAAACACTAATCAATGACCGTTTGGCCACAACGAGGCCACTCTTGAAAGTAACCGAAGATGGCCATGTTCTGGATTTCGGTAAAATCACTGAAACTGTGATATTTTGTAGATATTGTGATTCTGAGAAAAGGTCTTAATGAGCACAACCACTAATCACTGATCGTTTGGCCACCACGAGGCCACTATTTTAAAAGTAACCGAAGATGGCGATGTTCTTGATTTCGGTAAAAATGACTAAAACTGTGATATGTTGTAGATATTGTGATTCTGAGAAAATGTTCTAATGGGCACAACCAATAATTACTGACCGTTAGGCCACTTTTTTGAAAGTAACGGAAGATGGTGATGTTCTGGATTTCGGTAAAAATGACTGAAACTGTGATATGTTGTAGATGTGGTGATTCTAAGAAAAAGTCTTAATATGCACAACCATTAATCATTGACCTTTGGCCACTACAGGGCGACTTTTTTGAATGTAACGGAACATGGTGATGTTCTGGATTTCGGTAAAAATGACTGAAACTGTGAAATGTTGTAGATGTGGTGATTCTAAGAAAAGGTCTCAATGGGCACACCCACTAGTCACTGACCGTTTGGCAACAACCAGGCCACTTTCTTGAAAGTAACCGAAGATGGTGATGTTCTGGATTTCGGTAAAAATTACTGAAAATTTGATATGTTGTAGATCTTGTGATTCTGAGAAAATGTCCTAATGGGCACAACCAATAAATACTGAGCGTTTGGCTATTACCGGGCCACTTTCTTGAAAGTAACGGAACATGGTGATGTTCTGGATTTCGATACAAAAGACTGAAACTGTGATATATTGTAGATATTGTGATTCTGAGAAAATGTCCTAATGGGCACAACCAATAAATACTGAGCGTTTGGCCATTACAGGGCCACTTTTTTTAAAGTAACGGAACATGGTGATGTTCTGGATTTAGGTAAAAATGACTGAAACTTTGATATGTTATAGATCTTGTGATTCCACGAAAAGGTCTCCATGGGCACACAAACTAATCACTTACCTTTGGGCACAACCAGGCCACTTTCTTGAAAGTAACCGAAGATGGTGATGTTCTGGATTTAGGGAAAAATGACTGAAACTGTGATATGTTGTAGATATTGTGATTCTGAGAAAAGGACACAACCACTAATCACTGACCGTTTGGCCACTACAGGGCCACTTTTTGGAAATTAATCCAAAATATTGATTTTCTGGATTTCATTAAAAATGACTGAAACTGGGATATGTTGTAGATATTGTGATTATGAGAAAATGTCCTAATGGGAACAACCAAAAAATTACTGACCGTTTAGCCACAACCAGGCCAATTGAAAGTAACCAAAGATGGTGACATTCTAGATTTCGGTAAAAATGACTGAAACTGTGATATGTTGTAGATATTGTGATTCTGAGAAAAGGATTTAATAGGCACAACCACTACTCACTGACCGTTTCACCACTACAGGGCCAATTTTGGAAAGTAATCGAAAATGTTGATTTTCTGGATTTCGGTAAAAATGACTGAAACTGTGATATGTTGTAGATATTGTGATCCTGAGAAAAGGATTTAATAGGCACAACCACTAATCACTGATCGTTTCGATACTACAGGACCACTTTTTTTGAAAGTAACGGAACATGGTGATGTTCTGGATTTCTTAAAAAAAAATAACTGAAACTGTGATATGTTGTAGATCTTGAGATTCCGAGAAAAGGTCTCAATGGGCACACCCACTAATCACTGACCGTTTGGCCACAACCAGACCACTTTCTTGAAAGTAAGTGAGGATGGTGATGTTCTGGATTTCGGTAAAAATGACTGAAACTATGATATGTTGTAGATCTTGTAATTCTGAGAAAATGGTACAACACCTAATCAGTAACCGTTTGGCCACTACAGAGCCACTTTTTGGATAGTAATCGAAAATGTTGATGTTCTGGATTTCGGTAAAAATGACTGGAACTGTGATATGTTGTAGATCTTGTGATTCCGAGAAAAGGTCTGAATGGGCATACCCACTAATCACTGACAGTTTGGCCATTACAGGGCCACTTTTTTAAAGTAACGGAACATGGTGATGTTCTGGATTTAGGTACAAATGACTGAAAAGTGATAGAGATCTTGTAAGGTCTCCATGGGCACTCAAACTAATCACTGACCTTTGGCCACAACCAGGCCACTTTCTTGAAAGTAATCGAAAATGATGTTCTGGATTTCGAAAAAATAAAACTGTGATATGTTGTAGATCTTGTGATTCTGAGAAAAGGGCAAAATCACTAATCACTCAACGTTTGGCCACTACAGGGCCACTTTTTGGAAAGTAATCGAATATGTTGATTTTCTGGATTTCGCTAAAAATGACTGAAACTGTGATATGTTGTAGATATTGTGATTCTGAGAAAATGTCCTAATGGGCACAACTAATAATTACTGACCGTTTGGCCACTACCGGGCCACTTTCTTGAAAGTAACGGAACATGGTGATGTTCTGGATTTCGACAGAAGTGTCTGAAACTGTGATATGTTGTAAATCTTGTGATTCCGAGAAAAGGTCTTAATGGCACACACACTAATCAATTTCCGTTTGGCCATTACAGGCCACTTTCTTGAAAGTAACCGAAAATGTTGATGTCCTGGATTTCAGTAAAAATGACTGAAACTGTGATATGTTGTAGATATTGTGATTCTGAGAGAAAGTCTTAATGGGCACAGCCAATAATCACTGGCCGTTTGGACACTACGAGATGACTTTTCTGAAAGTAAGCTAAAATGGTGATGTTCTGCATTTAGGTAAAAATGACTGAAACTGTGATATGTTGTAGATATTGTGATTCTGAGGAAATGTCCTAATGGGTACAACCAATAATTACTGACCATTTGGCCACAACCAGGCCACTTGAAAGTAACCAAAGATGGTGATATTCTGGATTTCGGTAAAAATGACTGAAACTGTAATATGTTGTAGATATTGTGATTCTGAGAAAAGGATTTAATAGGCACAACCACTACTCACTGACCGTTTCTCCACTATAGGGCCAATTTTGGAAAGTAATCGAAAATGTTGATGTTCTAGATTTCGGTAAAAATGACTGAAATAATGGAGTGTCAGTGGGTCAATTGGATTAAGATTTTTAAGTGGGTTGTGGGTCAACAGGATATGACTCACTGCGACACACAACCCACCGTGACCCACTTTGACCAAACAATCCGTTCTGACCCACGGTGACCCACCGAACTACTGTGACTCACCAACCCATTCTGCTCAGTGCATTGTAGACAGCTTCTTCTGAGCACTGGTGAATTTGTCTACGTTTTACTTTCAAGGCCTTCTTTTTTCTTCTTTTTCATTTGTTTCTATTGAAGAAAGAACTCCAGGCACTCTTGCAGAACTTTAGGAAATTGATCATATTTGCAATTGTAATAATAGCAATAGGACTTACTTCTAGACTTTTCAGACACAGCCTAAGAGTTTTTAGAGGAGCTAACTACTTGTTTTATTTTGAATCACCTATAATGTATGAATTATTATATAAAAATTTAATATAACTATGTATGTGTGATCATCAACATCAAAGTCAACTGAAATGACATTTGGCATATACATAGTTAGGCCCTAATCTCAATATCATTTTTTAAAACTCCCTTTTGTTGGGGGGGCATTTTCTATATATAGGATTGATTTCTAAAAATAATCGAAAACGATCGATATTAGTTGACTGCCTAATATTGATATTAGGCAGTCCTTGATATGAACCACCGTGACTGCCATGATATAAATTTAACTTCAACTGCTTCTTCAATGTTCTTCTTCTTTTTAGTTTTTACTTTCTATGGCTAGAGTCGAGGGTGAAAAAAAAATATGCTGTTCAGAAAATGCTGTTTACAATGCAGTGAGCAGAGTGGGTCATGGTGGGTGATGGGTCGCAGTGGGTCACGGTGGGTGGTGGGTCACATGCTGTTGACCCACGTCCCACTCAGAAAACTCGACCCACCGACCCACTCACCCACTCCAACTCTGGTTAACGTTTCGGCGTCTGGAGTAAACAAGTTCTGCCAGGGGAACTTTTTTCTTTCAAAATATATTTTTATATGTTCATATTTATTATTATTATTAATTACTTTCTTGTATTTTTTCCTACATTATCTTAGATTAGTGACCGCGGTTTAGGATAGATTATGTAAAGCCAAATACGGTTATGTATGTTTACATTTTCGTTTCTATTTTTCAAAATGCACTCCTATTTGTTCACGTAGTCCAAACGTAGGCATACACCTCTGTATTGATCAACTATAACATTCTAGTGTATGAGTTTATTTGCTTCGGCTCTTCTGAGCTTAAGATGTAAGTAAAAACATATTAAGAACAAATAATAAAGAAACTAAGTCTACCTGATGGATAAAAGTAAGAAATTATATAAAATGCAATGAGCTGATCAGTACGGTACTGTATACGTACTTTTGGGCCACCCTGTATATTATTAATAATTTATTTCTTGCATTTAATTATAACTAGCTGAAAATAACCACTTTTCGCATGGGTCAGATAAAATATCTATGTAAACAAACTGAACAACGAAACGAAAATATATCGGTAATTTTCAACTACTTTTACATATCGCGGGAAACGCCCCTTGAGACCCCCTGATTCAAAATTTAAAAAGAACGCCTCTGGCTCTCAAGCGATGGGAGCTGTATTTAGAATTCAACGCCTCTGGAAGAATCACCATTCATCTCAGCGACCGTGAAAACTAAGGATTTGATACTAATATAGGTCATTTTGGATTATTTTTACGTGTTTCTGTATATCTCCCCCTCCCGGTGACCCCGGCCCGCACGCAATGGTAGCTGATTTTGAAAGTCATCGCTAATTGAAGTGTCACCATTGATCTCAGTGACCGTGAAAACTATGAATTCGACACAAATATCGGCAATTTTCTAATATTATTACATGTCTCGGTAAACGTCCCCCTCCCCTGAGACCCCTGGTTCGATTTTTTAAAATAAAAACCACTTGGTCCTGGTCTGGGGCCTGGACAAAAGTATCCGTTATTAAAATTTAGTAACTTTTTGTCAACTCGTCTGATCCCCAGGCCGCACACAGACAGACACACAAGCAAACTCGAACAGATAGAACAAACAGCGTTCTTTCGCATAGAATGTTGTTGCTTCCACCCAGCCTAAGTGCCGGAGGGCTTCTTTTATACGTAAACACGTCTATTGAATCTGCCTCTTCTATCGAAGTAATGGGTCGCGTGTAGTGCTAGTATTAGCTATTTTGTTGTTATTGACCTTGAAGAACTAACAAATGGTTTGACATCAAGTCACAAGTCGCTTTGGTCCGTGAAGTTGATATACAGTAGAAATGACGTATGCATTACTCACCCGTTGTGAAATAGAAATATTATGTTGGTTTTATCTGAACACCTACAAATCTGTTATAGCAAGAGGCCTTTCCACAACTACTTCCAATCTAGATTAAATTTCACGGCTAACTTTTTGAATCATACACAAGAGTATCATTGATATGTTAGTGTTAATAATATTTATGGAACCAAAGACAGGTTTTAAACTACCAAACTGTGCTGTGCATAAAGTCGGAAATCTTATAGAGTGGTTTCATCCGTGTGTCTGTTGACAGATACCAAAGCAAAGACAGAAAGTGATATAGAGACAGGGACGGATCCTAGGGGGGGGGGGCGATGGGGGCTATCGCCCCCCAGAAGAGGAAACTTTCTTATTTTTTATATATAAATAAAATCCATCCCAGAGTTTGGAACCCTTAAAAGTAGCATTATGACAACCCACCGCCCCCCCAGAAGTCGGTCCTGGATCCGCCCCTGTATAGAGAAATGGTTTTCTGCTATTGATTCTTCATCCAATGAATAGAATAGGTTCCATCTCATCCGTTAACTTTATATTGAACCCAGAAGTGGTTTAAATTAGCAATTTCCGGTTCTAACATTTAATCCATAGATGAAAACGGTAACATACATGAAAACGTTTTTTTTTTTTTTTTTTTTTGTAAACGATTGCGCGTGTATAGGCAACATATCATGGTCATTCACAATCTCTACTAAAATTGAAAATGGTTTAAATTTATTATTACTTCCGATTTCAACAACAGTTTCAACTTTCATCGTCATAGCATAAAACGGTAACATAGCGAGAACTGATTTTTAAAAACGAGTTATCATCTAGAGTCAACATCATGGGTACACAAAAATTCTACCGAAATTATAAATGGTTGAAATTTACTATTACTTCCGGTTTCAATTTCCAATTTCCGCCTAATAGAAATAGTAAATGCTTCAAGATGTGGTCTTTTGCAATTAATTCAGTATCCAAAGAATATATTTTATTTCCTCCGTTAACCTTCTACTCAAACCGGAATTGCTTCAAATTAGCCATTTCCGATTTCAACGTTTGTCGATATATAAAGAAAATGATAACGGATAGTGAGAAGTGGTTTCTGCAAACGATTTAGAGTCTAAAGACAAATATCTACAATACTAAATTCGGCTGTAGTTAGAATTTATTATAACTTCTGGTTTCAATAACGGTTTCAACGTTTATCGGTATAGAATGAAAACGGCAGCAGATAGCTAGAAACAGTTTTAAGCAAACGATTCAGCCTCTCAACAAACATATCGTTACTATCCATATAACTCTACTAAAACTGGAAATTGTTCAAATTTACTAGTACTTCCTGTTCCAATACTGATTTCCGTAGAGCAAAAATGGTAAAAGATATTAAAAAGTGGCTTTTTGCAATCGATTCATCGTCTCAAGAATAGCCTCCCCCATTTCCGTGGCAGCTTTGATCAAAGCAGAATTTGTTAAAATTAGCCATATTATGTTTGAACTTTCCTCGCCATAGAGCAAAAACAGTAACAGATGTAACATTTTTGTCCAAACGATTTACCGTCTCTAGGCAACATACCATAATTATTGTCAACACCCTACCGGAACAGGAAGTGGTTCAAATTAACTATTACTTCCTATCTCAATTCTTTTTTCCATAGATCAAAACAATAGGAGATATCAGGATACGTCTTTTTTTTTTTTACTTTCAACAGGAAGTGGTTCCAATTAACTATCATTTCCTATTTCAATTCTTGTTTCCAGGAATCAAAACAATACGAGATATCAAGATACGGCTTTTTTAAATATATCAGAGTCGTAAGGAAATGTTCCTCCAAGAATTCAGCATCCCAAGAATACTTTCCACCAATTCCTATTCAAAAAAGAAGTAGCTGAAGTTAGCCAAGCTCGGTTTCAACGTGTATTGCTACATTTTTAATCTATGACTAAGAGTTTCAACTTGTTGCATATATTAGAGGAGTTACCAGTACCAATACCAAACTAAAAGAAGTGAGTATCGTTTCACAGTATGAAACGAAGATTTCCAAACAATATGAATTCAATAGTGAAACTTGAAGTAGTGTTATCATCTGTCACAAAAGAAAATGTACGTTTCTCGCGGGATAGTATGTTTCTATCACCTCTCGATTTAATTAAATGTTTTAAAGGACCAATCCCTAACCATAAATCGATAAACGTATTAACTCTCGTTTTGCAGCTCAGACAAGATACGATAGAAATATCGTAAACCTTAATAGAAAGACAAAACAGCTACGTTCTTTTACAAGCTTGAAACTTACGAATATTAGCAGTATATATTTACAGAGTAGGGAGTTTCTGCTACGTTATTCCGTAGTTCATTGAATCCGTACAGAACTACCACCCAGATGCTATGTGAGCTTTGTGGTGGACAAATACCGTGTGCGTGGGAGTTTCCGGGGTGGTCCCGCTTCCTCCCACTGTTTTCATTCCACCAATTCATCCCATCATCATCCATATAGCCTGAGCCGTAGTTACCTAAAGAACGTATGATAAAGTTAAGTACTTGACCTACTAAGTAGAATTTGGTACGCTACCTTTAGACCACGGAGGCCAAAACCGTGAACTGGCGTGCTCATAAGATCAGTGCAATTTGTAGTTATGTTCAATTAGCAAGCCAAATACCAAATGATGTTACATGTTCCTGTATTCTTTATATCATAGTATGATACTACAAATATAACAAAATATTATGATAAAATAAATCACCAAGACGCCAGGGCGGATTAGGTGTTCCTGGAACGGTGGCTCAGTGATTGAGCGTTCACCACTGGTGGATGGGGTCCCTGGTTCGATCCCAGGTCTCGCCAAATGAAATTTGTGGTGGACAAACACCGTGTGTGGGAATTCTCGACGTTCTCCCGTTTCCTCCCACTTTATTAATTCCACCATTTCATTTAATTTATTCCACCATCATCACCGTCTCCTTTAGCCTAGCCGGCATACTTGTGGGACGTAAAACTCAAAGATTTCATTTGCATTGTTTTGTTTTCGTATTACTAGTAATAGCAGTAGTGGTATTCGCTGTCGTATTAGTATAGTAATAAGTAGTAGCAGTAGTTGTAATAGTAACAGTAGTAGCAGTGGCGGCAATAGTGGAATTAGCACTAGCATTCGTAATCGCAATAGTAATAATAGTATTAGCAGTAGTAGTTGTAGTATTAGTATCACATACGGTGTAGAAGTTTTACATATCTTCTCTGTTACTTGTAATGCATTAATGAGTGTAGTATAAGACTTTTACGTCCATGAGCTGTATTATTGTATAATAAACATGACTGGACAGAGCAAGCACAAATAACAAATAGACAGACAGTATAGGGATATAGAAAACAAACCTTGGGTAACTTTTCACACGATTTTCCTATTTGAGAAGGACAAATAGACAGTGCAATATTATGACGACATATTTCTCATTTTCCATTACATATTGAAGGATTGACTTGATTTATCAACTTGGTTGTTCTCAGGCCGGTTACGCCCGGCCCGTTTAGAGCCCGGCTCCTTTGTGCCCGGCCAGTTTAGAGTCCGGCCCATTCTCTGCCCGGCTCGAGATTCGGGCCGGATCGGGTCGAGACGGACACAGAATACAGATCCATCCGGGCCGTCTTCGGGCCTGGCTTTGCAGGGCTCTGGTCTACAGACACACGGATAAAACCGTTTTATAAGACTTCCAGCATTTATGCACAGCATAGGTTTGAAGATCATTTCTATATTAATTTCATGAATTAAAGGGAACTTGTATTTCTCGAAAGGCATTTGTTGGTCCTTCAAGGTCAATCGAACAATGAAAAAACTGATACTAGGAGTATTTTAACACGCCACTCACTACAACGATATAACAGAATGCTGCCTCCGGCTGTTAATAAAAGGCTTAACTAGCTGGAACTCGCTAGTACAGGAGCAACGTTATATGCCAAACAATGTTGTACTGTGTAAGAAATGCTAGGGGTTGTTCTGTCTATGTGCGCCGCCTCCTTGGTGTTCCCTGGTTAAAGCACTCACACAAATAATCTTGTCAGGGCGCTGCAGGCAAGATTTTTAGTTTCGAAACATAATAAACATAAAATAAATATTTCTCGCTTGACACTATTAAAAATAAACAATTAAAACATAGAGATGGGAGTTAAAATTTCTAACCTCTAAAACATAATTGATTGTTTCAAATGTGTTTTTGCAAAGGCAACCAAGGAACACACTAAGTTAGTCACTTTATACTTTATGTCCACAACAAAATCCTTGCAGGGGGCGCGGTGGCTCAGTGGTAGAATATTCACCTCTGGTGCTTGGGGTCCCGGGTTCGATCACAGTCCCCGCCAAGTGAACCTTGTGGTGGACAAACACCGTGCTCGTGGGTTTTCTCGGGGCACTCCCGTTTCCTACCACTTTCTTCATTCCACCATTTCATTCATCTCTCATCATCACCGTCTCCTTTAGCCTAACCGGCATAATCGTGGGACGCAAGACTCAAAGATTTCATTTTCGAAATCCTTGCAAGTTCTTTTTGCAGTACCATTAAAATTATTTTCTTTTATGATGATATTTTAATTTGTATGAATATAGTATTTTCTTTTAGTAGCGTTTGATAATATCACTGCCTCTTGCACTCATTGTGCATCATGTAAGTTATTGAAAATATACACTAAATACTAGGGATGGCCAATTCCGGAATTTTTACTTTCCGGAATCCGGAAAGTAAAATCGGAAAATTCCGGAATTCGGAAAAATTCCGGATTTCGGAAAAAAATCCGGAATTCGGAAAAATCCGGAATTCGGAAAAAATCCGGAATTCAGAAAAAATCCGGATTTCGGAAAAATTCCGGAATTCGGAAAAATCCGGAATTCAGAAAAGATCCGGAATTCGGGAAAATTCCGGATTTCGGTAAAATTCCGGAATTCGGAAAAATTCCGGATTTCGAAAAAAAATCCGGAATTCGGAAAAAATCCGGAATTCAGAAAAAATCCGGATTTCGGAAAAATTCCGGATTGCGGAAAAATCCGGAATTCAGAAAAATTCCGGAATTCGGAAAAAAATCCGAAATTCGGAAAAATTCCGGATTTCGGAAAATTTCCGGAATTCGGAAAAATTATTTTTTCTTTTTGTAATCCTAAGAATTTTGTTCAAATGCAAACGAACAAATTTCCTTTTTGTAATCCTAAGAATGTATGATGCAAGTTAAGCTGAAACTTACATCCTGAAGTATACACTACTCAATCTTCCCATGGTTAATGAAATGTAGTCCAAAAGTACGATGTACTCCTAATATTTAATTTTTGTTTTACTGTGATATTGTCCAGAGGTAATACATATATCACACTGAGATAAACAACTTGACAGAATGAAGATGTTATCATACGTAGTTTTCCAGAAAATCGTGAGAAACGATTTTTTATGAAGTTAAAATATGCGTCACTTGTTGCCAATGTGATGCAATTGATAACTTTTATGCTGGAATAGTCTTATTATTATTATTATTATTATTATTATTATTATTATTATTATTATTATTATTATTATTATTATTATTATTATTATTATTATTATTATTATTATTATTATTATTATTAATCGTTTATGTACTGTACAAGAAAAATATGAACCGTTAAGTAGTAGATTTTATCTGTTGTTTTTTGATATCTTCTAACAGTAATAACAAATTGCTTGTAAATACGCAATGATTATCAAGGACAATGGCAAATTAATGTAAGGACTACTCTGCAGACTAGCAATAAACAATAAACAATAACAGATAAACAATAGTCCAAAAAAAGAAAAAAGTAACTAACTTGGGCAAGTCAGAATGTTCGCGAGAATATAGGGACGCATTGAGACTAGCAAAAAACGTGGTGTTATTATTACTCAAAGGACCGTACGATGGAGGCTTTAACGTTAATGTTAATGGCACCAATGAGCACTTACTTGCTCTAACGGTTAACCTCATTTTTGAGATGATTCTTAGAAGTGGGCGTGTTGGCATGCAGTTAGAAGACCTATATTCATTATTTAAAAAGCACACGTTATCTGTGGAGTACTAACGATTTGCGTCACTATCGAACGCTAACGTAGCACTAGCGACGTTTAAAGTCGAAATTGGAGTCTGACATAAGTGGCTTGTCAACTTCACGGACATTATATTTTCCTTGAATGCGAGAATTTTGCGCCCGGGAAATTTGCGCCCTACCACAAAAATAGGAAAAAATGCGCTCGCAATATATTTGCACTGGGATGTTTGCGCCCTACCCCAAAAAGAGGGGAAAATGCGACGGCTATATATTTGCACTGGGATGTTAGAACCTTACAATTCAACTTATTATTGTATTGTGTAAAGTAACTTCCACTCGCACTTGAACTAGGCTTGCCTCTCATCGTCTCAGTGAGTTACTCCATCCGTTATAATATTCCAAACAAATGAAAAAAATACAATTTTAGTTCACTAAAGGGCAATCCATACAAATACAATTTTTCATTATACTACAAAATTTACAATAAACGTATAAATGACTGATATATAATTATTTATTAATATAATCAAAGAGTATAATTTAATCTACAAAAGGCTGTTTGGCTCTACCCAGATATCTCTGTCCACAATCCTTGCGAGTTGTTTGGCTTTTCAGGACACAAAATATAGAAAAGAAAATGTAAAGTGAATGTAAAATCAGTTCAGTAATATTATCAAAAAAACTATGTACAGTGTGTTTACTTGCTGGAATTACACTTCAAACACACAATTGCGTTCAGTCGTTCTTTCAGGAAAAATGTTCCGGGGGGCACATTTAGTATTCCGGAGGGGGGTCACTGCTGGTACTATTCTATTTATTATTATATTATAGACGTATTATTTTGGTCTCCTCCGAGGGGGCACTCTGAGAGCTCTGGGGAGGCCAGTGTTCCCCCAAAATCATCTCTGGAAGAAGCAGTGATTGCGTTGATGCGTTGTGTTCTTTAGGCTTATATTGAAGTTTATTCTCCCCTTATATAGCCACAATGAAAATAAATCACAAATGGCATGGTTGTGGGGGGAGGATTGTTTATGCTGTAATGTCAGCCCCTCCGAGCAAATGCGTAAGCTCCAATAGGTTCTTTTATTTCGCAGGGCTCAAACTTCCCGGTGGAGGTACATCGCAGGCGCAATTTTCCCTGTTCTTGAGGTAGGGCGCAAATTTCCCAGACGCAAAATTCTCGACACCGTTCGAATGACCTCGAAAGACTATATCTTTTTCAATACTTTTTTATATTCTTTTACTCGAGATTTCTTCATAGCTTCTTATTAAAATACTTACTAATATATCCTCATTTTATTGTCCTAACCAATCAATATGGGTATGTTGTCAGTAAAATATTTAGATTGATCAAGCCTCTGGTGTGTAACCACAGTATTTCATATCATGCCCCCATTAGAAATCTTGGCTAAACGAACCAATATATGTTGCCAATAAAATAGTTTAGAATGATTGAGCCTCTGGTAAATAACCACAGTATTTCGTGACAGACCCCCCCCTTCCTATTACCATATTCTAGCTACGTGCCTGACTCAGCTAATTCTCTACATTCTTTACCAAGCACACATTTTCTAAAGCGGAAAATGCTCTCTAAATACCTAAGCTCATTATTTTCAGCAGATGCACAAACTGGGTAACATTCTATCTACATGAATGTTATATATGTCGATTACTGGAAACCGCTTCTCGCTATCTATTACCACATTTACTATATAATGATTAACGTTAAAACCGGAAATGGTTGATCAGGGAACTCAGGGAATCAGGGAACTCGATTCTTAACTATTGACTCTGTACATCATGGCCAAAATTGATTGGTAATCCATCAGATAGTTCTTGAGACTGTTTGTTTCACTGACAGACAGAATGAATATATGGCTATAGAGTTTTGATAAACTAAATTCGTTAATGAGTGATGATGGAACAAATATAAGAAAGGGAACCAAGAGTACCACCGGGAAAATTTTCGAACACAAAATTAGCCATCGAAAACCCACATGTCCTGGGTTAGAATACCAGAGATGAAAACTCTACCACTGAGTCATCAATCACCCGCTTATTAGTTTTGTTAACTATTATATTAATATAAATTAATGAATGCCTGCTTATGTTAATTATTGAACAATTACATTGTATACTTCGTAAAGTCAAAAATTGTAAATTTGTATTTACTGTACATACAGTGAGCGCAGAAAGTGTTCGTACACCTATGCTATTGAAACGAGAATGCCTGCGAAAAAGAAACAGAAAATTTAAGAAGTGTAATAACACACACAATATGAATAATGAAAACTAAGCTTTATGAATATATCAATAAAGAACCACAAAGACAAGTTTAATGGTCAGAAAGTAAATAAATTCCGTAGAAAATGTATAGAGTAGACGCAAAAAGTGATCGTACACCTGACGTACGAATACGAAACAAAGATACCACAACTGGGGTTCACTAGTATTCACCTGAGTATACACCTCTGTATAGCATGACGAGTAACAGAATGAGTTTAGTTGTGAATAGGAGTGAAAAAACTGTACGGTGGGCTGTCGAAATGGGAAGCAACCGAACAGAAACAAATGAGGAGACAAGAAAAGTAATTATTAAAGTGCATAAGAAGGGTAAGTCTTTGAGAAAGATAGCAAACCTCAGGGGCAGATCCAGAGGGGGGCGATCGGGGCCATCGCCTCCCCCCCCCCCACAAGAGGAAACTTTCTTATTTTATATATAAATAAACCCATCCATAACAAGTTTGGAGCTCTTAAAAGTAGCAGTATTACTGCCGACCGCCCCTTCCCCAGAAGTCCGTCCTGGATCCGCCCCTGTATAGAGTAGCCACAATCGAGTATTTTCCGCTGTATGTTTGGAGTCGTTGTCTTGCTGAACAATAAATTGTTTTCAAGAACCATCTTCTGTACACTAGTATGGAGATATTCCTTTAATATGTTAATATACACTTTGTGGATCATCACTCCATCGATAAGGTAGAGACGACCCACTCCTGAGGCACTCATACAACCCCAGACGAGCACGGACCCTCCTCCGTGTCTTACTTTAGGGACGAGATTTTGAGGATTCATCTCTGTATTCACGTTGCGCCATACCATACGCCTCCCATTGGACTCGATAAAATTAAATTTACTTTCGTCCGAAAATATGACCCTATTCCAGAAAGAAGCCTGATCCCTTATCTTTATACTCTTTTTCAAACTTTAGTCTCTTTATACGATTTGTTTTGTTCACCCAGAACATTTTCCTGGCTATCCGACCATGATACCCTGCAAATATTCCGCACTGTACTCGCTGATACTTTAACACCGCGTGTTTCCAGATCCGTTGCCAATTGCACAGCACTACTTTTTGGAACCTTTTTTCTTTCCCTAATAATTAGGGATGCGCTCGAGTCGAGACATGTCTCGAATCTCGACTCGACTCGACTCGAATTCGAGTCGAGATTCGAGTCGAGACACACTTTGTAAAATTCGAGACGAGTCGAGACAAACGTATTTCTCGACTCGAATTTTCGAGTCGAGACACGAGTCGAGTCGAGACGGCTCTTAAAAATCTCGACTCGACTCGAATGTCTCGAAAATCTTTCTATAATTTTTAATATTATTTTGAAGAAAGTATTCACTCAGAAACAGCCTTGAAACCAATTCCAGCTTTTATTCCTTCAGAAAGGTACAGAACGCATAAAATTAATTGTTAATCTTTAAAGGTCAAGATGTAATTTTCAGCTCAATTCAGTTAATTAGAACTAATAGTTAATGTCGTTGTATTTGGTTGTACTGCAAATATAATGATAATAATAATTGATTATCTAGTTTGTATAAAACTATCATCCGTAGTCTAAATCTAGTTTGTATAAAACTATTGCGATAAAGTGAACTTCATAAATTCTCTGAATGAGCAGTTGGTAGTCTATAGTAATTTAGCATAGTTATAATTATTGTGTTTTCGTTCCCATGAACGCAATAGGGTTACGTAACTTCTGGACTATTTGCTTGCCCAACTATTCTGAGGCTTTAATATGTTGCAGCATATCACGAGCTACGGATAATATATAATGTAACATTTGTTGTAAATCACATATTATGATACGAGACTATTTTACATAGTATATCTTATCTAATATAAATAAAATAAAGAGTTTGTTTGTGTGTTTGTCTGTCTGTCTGTGTGCGACCTGGGGACCAGACGAGTGGACCGAGAGTTCCCAAAATTTGTTCACGGGTACCTTAGTCCAGGCCAAAGATCAAGACGAAGCGTTTTTTTAAATTTCGAACCAGGGGGGTCTCGGGGGGGACGTTTACTGGGACCGACCTGGGAACCAGACAAGTTGACCGAGAGTTACCAAATTTTGGTCACGGATACCTTGGTCCAGGTCCCAGTCTAAGGCGAAGCGTTTTAGTCAAAATTGGAACCAGGGGGTCTCAGGGGGGCGTTTAGCGAGACATGTAGTAAAAGTAATCCAAATTGATCGACATTAGTGTCAAATCCATAGTTTTCACGGTCGCTGAGATCAATGGTGACACTTCCATCAGCGATGACTTGCAAATTCAGCTACTACTGTATGCGGGCCGGGTGTCAGCGGGTGAGGAATACCGAGACATGTATAAATAGCCCATATTGATTGATACTAGTGTCAAATCCATAGTTTTCGCGGTCACTGAAATGAATGGTGATACTTCCACAGGTGTTGACTTCCAAATACAGCCCCCATGCGAAGAATGGGTATATTAAGCTAGTATTACAATAAATGGACTGCTTGGATGCCAAGAACTAGTACAGATAAGTACCATTCACTTCTATGAATAGGTATTTTTTAAAAGGATTTTTGTAAACACTAAGTTATAAAACAATGAACTACATACAGTAGTTATGGTTTTGGTTCCCAACATAAAAGAAATATGGATTGTTCATGAGATATTGAACTTCAACTTTCACTCCTGGAAAATTTCAATTTTGGAGTTAGGCCACTTGGCATCAAAGCAGTTCACTGTAAGATAAATACATTCCGAACATTAGTAACATAGTTGTTCAGGAGCCTTCGATTTCCATCCTCTCAAATGAAAGCTGAACGATTGCTTGATTCATGCTGACTATATAGGAGAAATAGTGTATTAAGTGTTCGAGCTTTGGTGCGTATCCGTATTTACACTCTGATATAACTTTAAGTTCACACTCAAATCGAGCTAATTGTTTAATGCATTTCGAAAGCTTTTGTTTTTATGCAGCTCATTAAGGAAAATCTATTTCATAATCGTAACATTTATGTACTAAGAAACTATGAATGTAAAGTGGACTCGACCTAGCCCCGTGGCCGCTGTGACTCAGTGGCACAGCTCTCACCCTTGGTGTGTGAGGACTCTGATTCTGTGTGTGTGTGTGAACTCCGCGGCTAGTGTACGCGTCTTTGGCGTGGAAGACTCGGGTTCAATTCCCGGCGCGAGCTCATGTAGTTCGGATTCCACGTTAATCAGTAGGTCTACATTTCATATATCCTCGCTGCTGAAAGAGACGGTAAAGTCAAAATCAACTCAACAATATATATGTGTGTGTGTTTATGTGAATTTCCTCGTGGCTGATGGTTAACACATACGCCTTGATCGCGGGAGACTCTGGTTCGATTTACGGTGGAAGCTCATGAAGTTGTTACCGGTATCCCACTTTAAACTGTAGATCCATGCCTCATATAACCATAGATATAATATATATGCCTTTGATACACTTATTTTCCGACTTGGAAGCCATCGATAATTTCCGGACACAGAGTCCCGTACACCGAAAATGAAAAACATGGGTGCAGAGTAAAACAGCCATAGAAATTTAAGCTTTTTAGGCTAACTTAATCCTTACATATAATGCAACTAGCTTGGCCAAGTTATGATGGAGGAAATGCTATCATTGCAACACTCTGAGAATAGAAAATGTTCGTCAGGTATTACTATCCCCTCCTCTCCTGCAGAATGAAAACCCCGACTAAAACTCAATATGTATATATATATATATAACTATTTTGTGTAATGTAACAAACAGTGGCGGATAGTATTCATGTTTCCTTGCAGAGGTCCTTACGAGGGTTCGCTTCCATCTTCCTCTCCCCAAGAACTAAAATAAATTAAAAAATTGCTATTACTTGTTAATCTTGTACAAAGGACGCAATTAAAGTCCCAGTGTAACACCCCTTCACATTTAGATTTTTCCCCTGGAAGAAAACCAGTTATTATTGTTTCTTGATTTCTCAGTCTCACCTACATAAACATACGAATAGAATTACAGGATAGGACATGTTTAGATTGCTTGCACGTGACATCTAACTATATTTCTCATCAAATGTGTCACAGATGAAAATTTCCGTTTGTACTGCCTCTATTTTCTGGTACATATGTTTCATTTATGTTATGTTGCTAAAATTCGTTAGGAAACAAGTACAGACTGCGCCTGTGTGCCTGACAAAACGTAAATGTACTGGATAATTATTTCTTCACTTTCTTCCAGAAAAAAAAGTAACCCATCTCATGTCGGCTAACAAAAGAAGGTAACGGACCAAAGATAGCCGTTGTTTACCTAAGGTCGTTACACATCAGGGGTTTCATTCAGTCAGAGGGAAAAGAAAAAATAATTTAAGGTTTCTACATTTGTTTTGAACTGCAATATACTTCTTCCTTTTATTTTAAGAACCATTTCCTTCTCATTTGTCTGCATCAGAAAAAATTGCAAAAAAATCACTAGAATGCGCCTATTTACCCAAAGTACGTACTAGATCACTAGTTCAATAGTAAAATCACTAAATCTAGTACGAAATCATAAATGAGGCATCCCTGGGTTGGAGCGAAAGTAATGGTTGGAGTAAAAACTAGTCCGTATTTCTACTGCGTTCTGTTGTTGAATTCACAGAAATGTTCAAAAATAAATTCAAGAAGTAAAACACGATCCTACAAAAGACTGTTTACTTGCTCACTGGTTTTCGTATTGTGAACTGAAACTCAAGTGCGCAGTCATGTTGAATACTTCTGTCCCTTTCTACTTTACAACTTGAGGTGGGATGAGGGTCAGGATAGATCTAGTGATATACCGCTAAAGGAAGTGCTTCAGTACAGAGTCGGAAGCGGTATGTATTGTTTACACTACTTACAACGTTAGCCCCCACATAAAATATAAATTCACCCTTTCTCCCTTCCCTTTTTCGAATACAATGAACCGACTCTTTTGCTGAAGAAAGATGCTAAAAGAAAATGGAAACATCTGTGTCTAAACTTTCTTTGAAGCGCAGTCTTTTGTATTTGTAAGGTTTTGCGAGTGTTTTCGAGATAGCCAAATCTTTTACCATGACTCCTGCTGCGAACTGACCGTGAGTAAACACCCGATCTCGCTGTGCTCAATTTCTCTCGCACACGTGAAATGGGTTTGTTGTTTCCAAAACAAATAGGAAGTTACCTTGTGCTTTTGCATTTCTGCACGCACACAGGTACCATTGTTGTTTTAATGATCAGAAAAAATATCAAAATCATCCGATATATATGATACGAAACAGCTAACAGAGGGAGGCAAAGATAAAAGTAGGCCTATAACAAGTTTTCCGCGTGGTACCATTACGGAGAATAAATATTTGATAAAGTCACGTAGATGCGCTTAAATCTATTCCACCTGTCCTTATAACTTTTCTGGTCTCATCAATTTCTCAGGAGAATACGTACAACATATGTCCAAATTCCATATATACTCTTTCTAAACTAATGAGTAAACTCATTAAGAACACCAACTGATATCAATAAACAGGAAAGAAAACAATACTTTATACTTCTATCATTTGGTACACATCTCTATGAAGCACAGCTTGTTTCTTTTCGAAATAGCTCCTTCGTGTCACAGCTGTGGTTAGTTTTGTTTTGTGTTAGGATGAAAGAGAGAAATGCAACATTTGCTTCGCGGTGAAGTTATATATATTATTAAGATGAGCGGTGATAAGCGAGGTTTAACAAAGAGTGCCTTTCGGACGCACAATTTAACGGGTAGTTGCAGTCCGTGTTGAGAATCGAACCAAAGCTATGTAAGACATGTTATGACAAATCCAAAAGGTGTGTTGTATGGGTGCAGTACCAGTTTTTCACGTTTTTCAAAATGTTCCAAAACCCAAAGAATAATCTTTAATTTCTGATATTTTAGTCGTCACAAATTACAATTTTATAATGTAGTCAATGTTTATAATTACTGGGCAGTTGGGCGTTTAAACTAATGACATCATAATAAAGTCAAAACCATAATTTTGAGTTGAATTGATTCTGAGTTTAACGTCCCGTTCAGCAGCGAGACTATGTGAGACGTGGACTTACTGATTAACGTGAAATCCGAACCACATGAACTCCCACCGGGAATCAAGCCCAAGTTTCCCACGCCAAAGGCAAGTATGCTAACCGTTAGCCAAGAAGGAGCTCCACCATAATTTTAGTGGGCGTTAAGAAATATCTCGCCAGTGCTTTTACAATAAATAAAATTTTATAAGTATTAAAGAATAGTGGTATGAGATTTTATAATAGCTCTTTTATTTATGAGATATGAGTATTTTAAAAAAACAACTAAAGAATAGGTTGGCGGAACCACAAAAGACTTTCTTATAAATACATACGCATCTTACTCACCTTTTATAATTGCCATTCTTACGTTCTCCATAAAAACAGAAATTCTCTTTTAGTGATACTTTACACAAGATCATGAAATGGGTTCAAATTTAATTAAAGGCAAAATACAATACAATAATCCACAAATATTGCCTCAAGTGAGTTTAAAGATTTCTAAACACTAGTGCGAAACCGGGCTCTGCCGTTGCGATCGATTTACAGGTCTTGAGACGAAAGTAAGAAGGGACTTACGCACACAGTAAGTAAAAACAATTAATATGCCTGTAACTTTCCCCCAAATGGGTGTATCTTAAAACTAACCTCACCATTATTTTTCTAATTAAATTCTAGCCCGAAATTATGTATCATATTACCCTATTCCCATTTTGAAAACTTGACCTTAATTCAAAATGGTGGATTTCAAGATGGCTGCCATCAAGGTCATATCTACCATACGACTTCCCCCCAGGACTTATATGTATCCACATGGTTTTTCTTCACTTTTCTTCATTAACGCTCCGTTTACAAAGGGTAGTAAGGGAAAAATGAAATGAAATCTTTGAGTTTTACGTCCCACGGTTATGCTGGTTAGGCTAAAGGAGACGGTGATGATGAGTGATGAATGAAATAGTGGAATGAAGAAAGTGGGAGGAAACGGGAGAACCGCGATAAAACCCACGCACACGGTGTTCGTCCACCACAAAGTTCACTTGGCGGGGGCTGGGATCGAACCCGGGACTCCAAGCACCAGAGGTGAACGCTCTACCTCTGAGCCACCGCGGCCCCGGGTAGTAAGGGACTTCTGTAGTAATCTCTAATAACCACATCACAACTCTTAAAAGTTATTAAAAAAATAGAAAACATGCACCATGGCAAAAATTTGTCATCACAAGTAATGATGCATACATGCCTTCTATCAGCAAAAAAAAGTTTCATTGAAATTGGAGCCGGACATTTGAGTGATGTCCCTTGTGGGATGTGATTGAACGTGACGTCAGAGCACATCGCCCCCCTTCTCGGAATTTACGGGAATTAGGTGACCTGAGTGAGCACATGTGGTGCCAGCTCTCTCCAGCTACCTATCAAGGATCATTGCGTGTATGCCAAGACGTGTCGCCGTTTTTATCCATGCCAAAAGTCGACATACTGACAATTAGGTAGGTAGTCATGATGGTCTGGCTGGTGTGTGCGTATATTTTAACTCGTACATTTTGTCTCGACTCGAATTTCGAGACGTCTCGACTCGAATTCGAGTCGAGTCGAGACAGAGACTGTCGAGTCGAGACACGAGTCGAGACAGAAACATATTTTCGAGTCGAGACACGAGTCGAGACAACATTTTCTCGAGACGAGTCGAGACAGGCTTAAATCTCGACTCGACTCGACTCGAATGCATCCCTACTAATAATGTAACGTTTAACTTGTTCACTCAACACTCTTGGTCTTCCAGTTCTTTTTATTATTATTATTATTATTATTATTATTTTATTTTTTTTTATGGTTTCGCACAGTGATAGAAACATTATACATCGCAATTATTGTTTGTACTGTTGAACGAGGCCTGTCTGCAAGGTTTCTCTATAATACCTTGAAACAGCTTCGCACACCTCCCCAATCCCCAGACATGAACCCCATAGAACATCTATGATCTGTTCTGGAGACAAGAATCAGAAGGCACAGCTTGAATGTGTAGTCTTAATTCTGGTTATATATATATTTTCCACCTCCCGTTCTCATGCTAGCTGTTTTCAATATAAAGTATGCACGGTGTACGAACACTTTCTGCGCTCACTATAGGTATGTTGACAATAAGCGAATGTTATTAGAATATTTGTTGAGATTTATTTTCCTTCGCTGCCTTTCGCCTGGTTAAAAAGTAGTTTGCAGTGCTTTGGAGCAGCTGCAGGTGGGAACGCGATAATGTTTGAGACATACCGGCGACTTTTTTGTGTGTGAAAATAAGACCTTTCTCATAAAGTAGTAAATAACTGCAGTAGCAATTGTCTCCGTAAATGATAAAGACATATCCAACTACAAGAAATTAATACAGTATATATAGCCTATTCATTATTGTGTTTCTCTTTTAACAGCTATTAGCTAAGGATGGCCAATTCCAGAATTTTTACTTTCCGGAATCCGGAAAGTAAAATCGGAAAAATTCCGGATCTCGGAAAAATTCCGATTTTTTCTAAATTCCGGATTTTTTCCGAATTTCGGAATTTTTCCGAAATCCGGATTTTTTCCGAATTCTGGATTTTTTCTGAATTCCGGAATTTTCCGAAATCCGGAATTTTTCCGAAATCCGGATTTTTTCTGAATTCCGGAATTTTTCCGAATTCCGGAATCTTTCTGAATTCCGGAATTTTTCCGAAATACGGATTTTTCTGAATTCCGGATTTTTTCCGAAATCCGGATTTTTTCTGAATTCCGGAATTTTTCCGAATTCCGGAATTTTTCTGAATTCCGGAATTTTTCCGAATTCCGGAAAGTAAATTTTCCGATTCCGGAAAACAAAATTTCCGGAATCCGGATTCCGGAAAATTTTGGCCATCCCTACTAAATACCACGATTATATATGTTGGGAATATGCATTACCGGAATTAAACTTGTACCCGGGTTTCAACCTGTTTCTTTACGTTTAAGTCAGCCGTGTTACCGACTGAGCTAGGACAGTCCCAACTTATCCTTATATTACCGGTATATTTTACTTTATCACAGCACAGCCCTTTATGACAGTGTTCATAAAAGATTTTAACTAAAAAGAAATCAATCAAAAAAAATCGAGACTCCCCTGAAAACATATAACTCGTTCCGCCATTTATATGCACTCACATACATTTTGGAAAGTCGGCGCCGTTGGTTCTATCTGTTGTGTTTGAAATCAGTGTTTCTTTCAGAAACTATGTTCCGGGGGGGGGGCACACTTCGTATTCCGGGGGCACTATCGATAACTTTCTATTTTTTATTATATTATAGATGTATTATTTTGGTCTCTTCCGGGGGGCACTCTCAGAGCTCCGGGCGGGCAGTACCCCTTAAAACACTTCAGGAAGAAGCACTGTTTGAAATACATCTAATCTAATATAAATAAAATAAAAAGTTAGTTTGTGTGTCTGTCTGTATGCATGTATCTGTGTGCTGCCTGGAGACCAGACAAGAGGACCGAGAGTTACCAAATTTTGATCTTGGGTACCTTGGCCCAGGTTCCGGATCAAGACGAAGCGTTTTTTTTAAATCGAACCAGGAAGTCTCAGGAGACGTTTACAGGGACATGTAAAAGTAGTAGAAGATAACCGATATTAGTGTCGAATTCAAAGTTTTGGCGGTCGCTGAGATCAATGGTGAAACTCCGATTGCATTAACTTCCAAATTAACCCCACTTAGTTGAGGGTCGGGGTACCGGAGATGATAACTGACATGTAAAAATAATCCAAGATGGCCGATATTAATGTCAAATCCAAAGTTTTCGCACTCGCTGAAATCAACGGTGATACTATAGAGGCGTTGACTTCCAAATACAGCCATATGCGAATAATGGGTTTTTCTGATAGTTATTAATAAATGCAAGAAATAAATTATTAATAATAAATGGGAACAGATAGGAATGCAGTTTGAAAGAAAGAAACGAAATTGTAAACATACATAACCATGTCTGACTTTACATAATCTATCCTAAACCACGATCACTAATCTAACAAGAAGAAAGTAGACTTTGGTAAATTAACTTCGGGGTAATTTTTCGCGAGGTAGTATTGCACATTTAAAATATGAATATTTAGGGATGCGCACGAGTCGAGACATGACTCGAATCTGGACTGAAATTCGAGTTGACACACTTTGTAAAATTCGAGACGAGTCAAGACAAATTTATTTCTCGACTCTAATTTTCGAGCCGAGACACGAGTCGAGTCGAGACTTTTCGTAAAAATCTCGACTCGACTCGAATGTGTCGAAAATCTTTCTATAATTTTTAATATTATTTTGAAGAAAGTATTCAGTCAGAAACAGCCTTGAAACCAATTCCAGTATTTATTACTTTAGAAAGGTACCGAACGCATAAACTTAATGGTTAATCTTTCGAAATCAAGATTTAATTTTCAGCTCAATTCCGTTAATTAAAACTAATAATTAATGTCGTGATATTTGATTGTACTTCAAATATAATAATAATAATAATAATAATAATAATAATAATAATAATAATAATATAATAATAATAATAATAATAATAATAATAATAATAATAATAATAATAATAATAATAATAATAATAATAATAATACTCTGGGGGACATACACGTGAGCATGTATCTAGTATAGCTCGAGCAAGGCACAAGACGACCGACGCGTATCGCACAAAGCTTGCAGACTACGTACACCCCTATGACGACCATGTTTCCCAACGGTCGTGGCATTTTTCGACAAAATAATGCACCATGTCACAAGGCCAAGGTGTGATGAAGTGGTTCAAGAAATGTTCAACAATGTTCTATATCTGTTGACGATCTGCGAATTACAAGGGAGATGAGAGAAATCCCCATTGGTAATACTATATGCTCCTATAGCCAAAGGAGATTTCCCTCCATGTCAAAAAACTATGTGCTGTGTAATTAAAATGTATGAGTTGTTTTATCTGTTGTGTGTATGAAATAAATTATTAACAATACATGTGATCAGATAGGAATGTATTTTGAAAAAAAGAAAAGAAACGGTAAACATACGTAACCGTATTTAACTATACATAATGTGACTAAACTAACCGATGGTAACTAATCTAGAATAATGTAAGAAAGATGCAAGAAAGCAATTAATAATAATAAATATCAATATATAGAAATATATATTGATATATAAATTGAAATATGAAAGATCAATGTTTCCCAGAAGTAACTTTGTAAATTTAGAATTTAGGATTTAGATTTCTGGGCTTTCGGCATCTGAGACCATTTAACCGGTCACGTTCGATTGATGACATCTCTAGGCGAACACACTTTCCGGGGAAAGGGAAGGAAGAAAGGATTGGGGAAGAAAGGACGTGATCTGAAACCTAAGGTATCACCCTGGCATCTTCCTGGTGTGAATGTGGAAAACCAAGGAAAATCTCATTCAAGGTGACTGGCCTGAAAAACTTTTAAATTTTTCGACCGAGTGCCCCCACCAGGAATCGAACACGGGACCGCCTTCATGTAACCATATAAACGTATGTTTGTCTATTCCATTACATTGCGAATAGGCGAAATTGGAACAATGTTGCATCGGAGTCAGTCAATTAGTTCGAATAAAATCTGTTATTCATAGCACAATCCCTTCGAGGACATTTCCAAGATCGAGGCAGTAACCCACATGGTCGAAAGTAGTGTTTCCACGAGATGAGACGAGAGAAGACTTCAAGCTGTCTAGTCTCGTGAGACGAGACACGAGAAATGTCTCGTCTCGTGGCAACACGAGCGGATGAGGCCCACAAAAAGGAGCTGTTATACAAAGTGGTTAAAATTACAGCTTTTAACCACTTTTGTTTGGTTATCAGCACAACACACAACACGACTACAATCTTCCAATCAGTGTTTCTTTCAGAAAAATGTTCCTGGGAGGGTATATTTAGGATTCCGGGGGTACTGCTGGTATTATTCTATTATAGATGTATTATTTTGTTCTCCCCGTGGGGGGTACTCTTAGAGTTCCAGGGGGCAGCACCCCAAAAACATGTCTGGAAGAAACACTGCTTAAAACAACGACTACTTAGTTTCGACCACTGGCGCCCGAAGGGAGGGGGAAGGAGCCCAGCCGCCCTTGCTCACGAAAATATATGTGTAATATAGCAAACTACGTATATTAAATATCAGGCGTAATATAGCAATCAAGGAGATGACTCCCTTAAAAATTCTTCGAACGCCAAGGGTTTCCAGTAATGAATTATTACGACAGGAATATTTGTCAATATCGTCGGTACAGTCGAAAGGCAAGCCTTCCCCACTTATTCTGAAAATCCTTTTTTCAAAACCTCTGGCGCCACTTCAAAATATAAGAAGGCCCATGTGATTTTCTGATTTCAAAAATGACTTTGGTTCGAATAACATCATAAAACAATAAAACGAAACTAAATTTTATTGTCAAACCAGCATCCTTTCAAACTCAGTACAGGAAAAGGCCTACACGTTTCTGTCTTTGTTCGGAACGAGAAAACTCATGAACAATGGTTAGTTGCTGATGAAACTGGCATTAAGAGAACTTGTATTTTTATAAAGGATTTTTATACATAGATATAACCACCAGCCCTCGGAATGAAATATTCTGAAACACTGATCTCAAAGAATGGTTTAAAATTTTACTTGAATCTGGAAGAGTATCACTAAATATTTAAACTTGAATCGGTTGGAAAATAGAAATGAAAGCTGTTTGTAAGAATCATTTAAAAAATAACTTTAGGTCTTCCTTGTTCTTTTAGGATAGTCCTCATTTGAAATAATAAACGCTGGTATACTTTCGAAGGCAATAATTTATTCCGAGTTAATAAATTTTTAAACAATTTCAAAAACTGTCTTTTCATTTTTGAGATATGAGACGATACGAGGAATTTGAAGAGACGTCTCGTCTTGTCTCGGAAACGAGACAAGACAAGTAATCTGTCTCGTCTCGTGTCTCGTATCAAAGGTTTCTGTCTGGTCTCGTGGCAACACTAGTTGAAAGAAAGAAACTAATGATATTTTTGGGTTTTACGTTCCACGATTATGCCGGTTAGGCTAAAGGAGACGGTGATGATGAGTAATGAATGAAATGGTGGAATGAACAAAGCGGGAAAACGGGAGAACCCCGAGAAAACCCACGCACACGGTGTTTGTCCACCACAAAGTTCACTTGTCGGGGACTGGGATCGAACCCGGACCCCAAGCACCAAAGTTGAACGCTCTACCACTGAGCCGCCGCGGCCCCAAGAAAGAAACAAATATGTAAAGATACATATATGAGTACACACACACGGATAAAGTAGTCATACATGTATTTTAATCTTCTGACTACTTAACCCCGACTAATTTAAGATTGCAAGAAAGTAATTATTAAGAAGGAATATAAACATATAGAAACGTATTTTGAAAGGGAAAAAAAGCAAACCGTACTAGCCGTGATATGAATCTGGGTTGCCCACTCAACAAGCAGACACCTTACCGAATTATCTGCGGCAGAACTTGCAATTTGTGATTTTGAAGCTTTATTTATACTGTGTGTGTTACGTAACGACGCTACGGGATGTCATTACTAGTGCGACCACCTAATTCAAGACCCTTTTTGTAAATTGTTTGAGGAAAAAAGAGTGATTTCGTAAATCAACAAAACGGATCTTGTATATAGAGGGTGTAACTAAAAGGTACGACAAAACTTCACGGGTGGATTCCTTATTGGTAGACAAGCAAAAACGTTCCGATGACCATATGCCGGGAAATGCATCGTTCCAGAATTACGGCCTTTGAGCCGACTACTGGTGTGAAATAGTCACATTCTGGTCGCTCCTTAATGTGTCTCAATTTAAACCTCAATATATCAAACTCTGATTAAGATAGGAAGGTAATTTTAGTAGCAACGTGTTCTGCAAAAATTAAGCTTTCCGCTGATATGCATTTTATGAGTGTATCCCCAAGGAATGCCATCTCCAAAATGCTGATGCAAAAATCAAACAAAAAACAAGTAATTACCCTCCCATGTCCACCGTGGTATTCCCACCCATACATAAAATATACAGGGTGAGTCAAAAGTCCTTGGACACCTGCATAAGTGAAAATCGACGGGAAAAGTAAAAAGTAATGATGGGAACAGAGGTTTGATGAGGGGCCGCAACTTTTGAAGTGTATATCATCTTGAAATCCGCCATTTTGGATTCACGTCATTTTTGAAATGGGAAGGGGGTGTATGACCCATCAAATAACACTAGCTTGAGCTCAGGAATTAAGTGGTGTAATTTGTTTTTCCTATCTAGTACAGTTTAGAAGTTATTAATGTTCAAAGGTGGGAAATTACCTTGATACTGAATGCTACAACACATGTTCTACGTGTTGTCCATTTCGTGCAATGCACAACTGTAGTCCCTGCAACCACTCTGACTGGAGTCTCACACGGAGGAGATGTCTCCTGAAGTTTGGTCACAGGCTTGTTGGATGCGTTCCTCCAGGTGTCTCAAATCACTGATTGTCTCAGCATACACTATCTGCTTAAGATGTCTCCATAGATAAAAATCAAGGGGCGTTAAGTCAGGGGATCTGGGCAGCCACTCCACGGGACCACGGCGACCAATCCACTTCCGTGGCAGTTGTTCATCCCACCATTGACGGACACCAAGTCTATAGTGTGGAGGGGTCCATCGTGCTGAAAATAAGATGGGAAAATGCCGTCAGCGTTCAGTGTGGCAGGGAACACAAAGTCCTGCAACAGCAACAGATACTGTGGTGCAGTTAAGGTATTGTAACTGAAAAATGGCCCAATGATGCGGGTGTCCCATATGCCACACCAAACCATCACCTTCGCTGGACTATATTGTCGACTCGGGTCAACCCAGATCGGATTTGCGTCACACCAGTGTCTACAATTATGTCGATTAACCTCCCCGTTCAAAGTGAGATACGCCTCGTCACTGAACAGTATGCCCTTGACAAACGCAGGATCCAGTTTGTGTTGTTCAGTAGCGCACATGCAGAACTCCAACCGGCGATCAGGGCCATCCTCGTTCAGTTTATGTTGCATGTGCAGCTTGTAAGGATGCCACTGATTGGTGTGCAATATCCGGATAACGGAGGATTGGCTTATTGGACATGCTAGGGACACACGACGGGTACTTCGTGTAGGACTTTTCACAAACGACGCAACATCCGCCGTTGCAGTTTCGTCATTGGTGGCAGTTTTTGGTCGCCCACTACGTGCCCTATCTTGAACAGAGCCCATCTCTCGGAATTTGGTGATCACGCGAGCCACCGTGCTGTGCGATACCGGTTCTCTGTCTGAGTGCCGTCGGTTGTAGCCAGCTGCTATTGTTCGGTAGCTGCGTTCCACTGATATAAGGATGATTTTGATCTTCTGTTCACGTGTCAGACCTATTTTAGATCACCTGGAACAGAGAGAACTGGGTCAGTATCAAGGTAATTTCCCACTTTTGACCATTAATAACTTCTAAACTGTACAAGATAGAAAAAAACAAATTACACCACTAAATTTCTGAGCTCAAGCTAGTGTTATTTGATGTGACATACACTTTCCCATTTTAAAAAAAGACTTGAATCCAAAATGGCGGATTTCGAGATGGCGGCCATGAATGACATACACTCCAAAAGTTGCAGCCCCTCATCAAACCTCTGTACCCATCATCACTTTTTACTTTTCCCGTCGATTTTAAAACTTATGCAGGTGTCCAAGACTTGACTCACCATATATATATATAGGCGGAAAGCATCGTCCTTTAGAAATACATAGATATTAAAAATATCTTCCTAGGTTAATTAGGGTCTGAGTTATTGAGGTTTAAATTGAGTCACATTAAGGAGTGACCAGGATATGACTATTTCCACCATTAGGCGGCTCAATGCCCTTAACTCTGTAATGATACATTTACCGACATATGGTCATATGAACGATTTTGCTCGTCTACCCATAAGGAATCCACCTCTGAAATTTTTCCGTACCTTTTTGTTACACCCTGTATATATGTGTGTTGGTGCAACAATAAGTTCCCAAGAATATAGATTAATTCATTTTTGATTTTAATGTACACAACAAATGCTTTTTATGAAAGCTTGGAGCCTGCGACTTAAAGATGGTTAAAGACCGTAAATAAAATTGAAGATCTGAATTGCAGAACATCCGAAGTCCATCGGAGTACTTTTTTTTGTTTTTAGAAGAAAGACAAGAAGATTATACTTGGAATGCTATTCTGTTTAGCTGAAATTATTTTGATTTTTTTTAAAAAAGTTTTGACTTGGACTTACGTATTATGGAAGTGAATAGCCCTGAAACATAGATGCTAACATAAAAAACAGAAAACGAAAAATACGAAGAAAAAGAGTGGACTTGGGATGTTTTGTAATTCAGGTTTTCAATTCAAACTTCAAATGGAACTGGGGTAACTCGCAGACAATGGCTGACTTAACACTTTGATAATAGCTGGTGTAATTGCTGGTTTGAGAACACAATTGATATGGCCTCTGTAGCTAAGTAGACTCCCACCTTTCCCCCTCAACATTGGATACGGAAATTAAAAAACTTATTTAGAATTTGATTGTTGATTCCAGTATATTTCAAGCATCACTTCTCGGAATCTGGGCCTGTGATATGTCGATATATCGCTATCATCGATATCTATATTATCATATATCAACATTCGATATCGCAAATATATGGACATGAATATAATCATTCTAAATTTTCGATATCGATATTCGGGGAGTGAGGATGCGAGGTATAAAGGTCCCCTAAGACTTGCGATGGATGAAGAAATTAAACTTACTTTTTGCAAGATTGTTTTCTAATCATATCTTTATTACCAAACATTGCAATGTAAATACATCCACTTGCAAATTTGCAATATTATATGATGTAATTTCTTAGGCGCTATAACTTTTTTGTTCCCTGAAGAAAGAAACAAAAAATCACGTGGAAAAGCAAGTACTTCGAACTTTGAACTAGAATTTACCGTAAGAAAGTTTTTTCTTTCTCTTCCTTGGAGATTTCCATCCCTTTTGGCCTTTGGGACCGCCGATTGACAAAAGGTGCACACATGATCGCTATATGCATTTATGCTCTGAGGCAGAGTCAGAGATTTAGAAAAGGAAACGACTTTTTAATAATAATAATAATAATAATAATTATTATTATTATTATTATTATTATTATTATAACAATGGGGTTTACAACTAGGGTCTTGTCTCTTTATCTTGCATGGGAAGGCCGCAAGTCTGCTACGCCACTGGTGTCCCCTATCCTGTGTTTGTCTCTTTTTCGTTTCGTGTAGATATTTGTTTTTGTGCTGTTAGGCTTTCATATGAAACTTTTATATTATGTAACTTTTTCTTTTTATGAGTTTCTTTTTTTGGGTGGGGCGGGGGGAAAGAGAGAAATGTTTTCTTCTGATATCTGTTTCTTACCATTCATCTTGTTTGAACTGCTTAAGTAAGTCATTTTGTAACTTTTGATGTCATCCAACTCCATCACAATAATAAAATTGTCATTCTTAACAATTTGTTTTATTCCCTTATTTGCAGTTTGCCACACTGATATATTTGTGACAAAATTGAGGTTTTGTCCAACGCCTTTCGGATTCGCAACCAACCCAACCGCCGAGCTTTTTGGGTTGCCTGCTATTGCAGGAAAAGGAGAATTGCAGGTGGTAATGCACTTTTGGAGTCGTGTATACATATGGTGAAACTGAAAAGGCATGATTCACTACGAACTGCTTGAGCTCAACAAAACACAGTATGAGGAGCCCTACATTCAACAACAGCATTAACCCAATAAAGCAATTCAGTGAATACCGAATAGGCGAAATGCTTCCTCTGTAATACGACAACGCCCGTCCTCACATCGCCAATATGAGCAAACTACAGTTCAAGAACTCAAATGGGAAATGCTGCCTCATCCTCCGTGTTTTTTAGACTTGGCGCCGTCAGATTTTAATCTTTTTGAAATGTTTTAAGCAATGTATCGTTGAATAATGGCGTGGAATTGAGGGCTTGGTTAGATAAATTCTTTGAGTCAAAACCGAAAGATTTCGATGTTGCGGCATCGAAAAACTTATTGAATAGGGATGGGTAAGTCCGAGTTCGAGCGAGTTTTCATTGAAACTCGACTCGACTCCAAATAGACATCTTTGAGCTCGACTTGAAAACTCGGCTCGAAAAATTTAATCCAACTCGACTTGAATTTGACTCGAGTTTCGAGTCGAGTCGAGTCAAATGCTGTGTGTAATTTCAAGTACTTTCTTCAAGTATCCTACAGAGGCAATATAATTATTATCAATGATACTACTACTACCACAAGTTATTATTATTATTATTATTATTATTATTATTATTATTATTATTATTATTATTATTATTATTATTATTATAACAACACTGTGTATAAACATGAAAGATAGGTGGTTTGTATGTGAATACTAAAAGTTATTTGACAGCTGACCTCGGTAGTCGTGAAGTCTAGGAGGCAAGGACATCGTTGGTTCTGGATTTGAGTTCCGAAGGAGCAAGTATTTGGGCTTGAACCAAAAATAGTTAAAAGTTAGGGGGTGCCGGGCAAACATGTTCAAAACTGCTCGGCCCGGGTTTAGGTCTCTCAATGGCTCGAGTGGCTCGGCTCACAGCTTATTCCCTATCAAGCCGCGCCAACAGCTCACCACCCAAGCCGGGTCGAACCGAAACAAACCGAGATGATGACTCACCCCAACCGAGCCGGCTCGAACCCATGGCACACCTTAGCCGAGTCAGTGCCTCATCTCAACCAAACCGCCTCGAGCAGTTCGCGGGTTGGGCTTCTTCTTCGGTTCAAAACTTCGACCGTGCAGGACTCACAAAGGACGTATGCGAACAGTGACAGCTAGATATTCATTAAAATTGGTACCCCTGACTAATTATGGATCGCTAATCATCATGGTGATAGTCACTCGGTGCGCAAATGTCTTGTATACACGGTACGTATAATACATATATCAAGCAGGGACAAGATGAGGGTGTGCCGAGTTATACCCAAAACAACAAGAAAAAGGCAGAAAATTAAAAATGTGTGCAGATAAGTTGATATATACGGGAGCGTGACGCTTGACCAAGAACACGACAGTAGTATCACACAAATAGTGTTGCCATCCCAATACAAATTTATAGTTTTTCGGGGAGAACGTATAACATTTTATGGATTTAAAACAGTTGGCGTAAAACTGTAAGAAAACAAGCAAAAAGTGGGTTATCATTGTTGCCAAATAAGGGAGATATGAGGCTCTAAAATTGAGAAATTACGGGGTCCGTACAAAGAAATGAACAATGTCCAACAAGAAGAAGACTGCAGAAGAACCTAATGTACTGTACAGTAGAGATTAAACTACAGCATCCAGTGACTAACGGGATTGATACAGGATTTACCCAAAAAGGGCACATGGTAGTGTTGCCGTGAAAGAAGAAGTTTCATGAGACATGATGAAACAGTATATACAGTTTTTTTGTTTTTAAACAATATAGCGTGCCCAGCGAATGCTTTACATTGTGAAGATTATATTAGTGAAAATTAAACGAATATAATTTTACAACTTAATATACATATTACTAAATGTTGAGCTCCCCGTTGCTACTGTATGTGGTTAGCGTATGCGCCTTTCTCGAACGAGCTTTTCATTCATGGTAGGAGCTCATGTGTTTTAAATCCGACGTTAAACTGTACGCTCACGTCTTGTAGAGCTTTGCTCCTGAAAACGACGCTAAACTATAATCTAATATTACTAAATATTAAAAAATAATGACTTACCAAGGGGACGTCAATTTGGCAGTCATCAAATCAATTTTATACTTTCACTTAATCCAGTGGATATTAATATAAGAATTACAAGACACATGCGCATATAAATACTCAGAAACAAGCACATACACACGTACACATATACAAATATGAACACTTCAAATCTATTTACATGTGGTGGACTGCGCTGCATCAAGCACTGTTATCTTCGTCATCATCTTCTCATGTATCTGCATTATTTAATTCATCCACAGATTTGTTATTTGTACGCATCAAAGAGAATGAGGGGAGGAAGGGTGAATTTATATTTTATGAATGGATAACATTTTAAGAAATATATACAAAACATGCCACTTTCGACGCAGCACTGAAGCATTTCTGACGATCATACCCCCTCCCCTCTCAAGTTTTAAGTGAGAAGGGACAGAAACATCCCAGACACTCAAGGTTCAGTTGACAATAATAAAACTATGGGTAAGTAAACATCTTGTGCAGAGTCACGTTTTGCTTATTTTTGAACATTTCAGTGAATTCAACAATACAACAGCGGAAATACTAACTGGTTTTATTACCCCAACCATCGCTTCAACTAAGGAATAATTCCCAACGGTCAGTGAGCCATCTAAATTTTCGTTCTTTTTCTGTTCTCCAGAGGAAAGAATGAGATTTTGCCAAGATGCTAAAGTCAAGATGCTAGATGCTAAATGGGGATGAATTATTTCAGATCTAGCACCAAAATGCTAGATATGGCTTCACTGGCGGGCTTCGATATCTACAGAAGTTTCTGAAAAAGCATACAAAAAACTATAGCACAATAATTTCGATAACATCTGTGTGGTCCTTCGGTAGGCTACACATCCGGTAAGAAGCTCAATCCTAATTGTAAGTTGGTAGGAGGAAAGGGTTCGTGGCCAAAACAAGACTTGTGACCGGCTTGTATAGATAATTGAATTCAAATTTTCAAGTATCCATTTACTGAATGCCCATATCGTGTACGCATGCATTTGCATTCATTATTTAATAAGTAAATAAATTACACACACAATTAATTATGTCAGTGATATATGGTGTTTATTGCTCAACAAAAACCCTCTGCAAACAATGAAGATTAATTTTAGACTGGAGAAATGGTTATCCTTCGTTTTCATTATCATTTGGCCATGAAACAAACGCCTGAAATATATACAACCCCCATATACAACTATGTAATGTTGGAATATATAACTCGTAGGGTATGATGCTTTACTTTTTCAAAAATTTCAGTACTTCTAGTGAAATGATGTCTTTAGTTTTACGTCCCACGGTTATGCCGGTTAGGCTGAAGGGGACGGTGATGATGAGAAATGAATGAAATGGTGGAATGAAGAAAGTGGGATGAAACGGGAGAACCCCGAGAAAACCCACGAGCACGGTGTTTGTCCACCACAAAGTCCACACGGCCCGATCTGGGATCGAACCAGGGACCCCAAGCACCGGAGGTGAACGCTCTACCACTGAGCCACCGCACCCCCACAGTACTACTAGTGTACCCCTAAAAATGTAATAAAGAACTAATGGTCATGTTCTTTTTTAAAAAATATTCAATTAGAACTGGACAATTTACACAAAATTTGGAATCGATAAATGAAAAGGCACATTTCTAGCACTTCTGGGTTCGAGATCTCATTGTTGAAAGGATTGGAGACAAACATATAAACTTTTCTGTGAGGAGAAACATATACGCGTAAATCTAGTATTTTAATATATATATAATAATTGGAATAGTTTTATTTTCGAGTGCTATTTTTTAATTTTTTTGAATTTACATTTTTCGCGTGTTTTTTAAAAAAGAGATATCATTACTAGTAAAATTAACCTAATACAAACATATTAATTTTTTCAATTTTTCCGGAAAATCGAAAAAAACATTTTTTAAAAAAACAGGTTCAAAATTTCCGGAAATTTGACAACATTAGTTCAGACACACTTGTACTTTGCCCAGCATTAAACTCTGATATTAGTTCCGACGCAGTTCGCTGGCTGTTCTGTTTTACCAGTCTGCCCAGCCTACGACGTCCGACATCTGTAATGAGGTGGAGGGAGCCCAACCCCTCGACATTTGGACGTCTTTTCCCCTTGGTTTCGCCACTTGTTGAAGACAATCACCTCAGCACTCCTCGTATACCTGACAATTCCTACAGTTTCTGAAATTCTCGTGCCGAGTGTTTCTAAGTGAGTACTTTCTTCAAAATAATATTAAAAATTATAGAAAGATTTTCGAGACATTCGAGTCGAGTCGAGATTTTAAACAGCTGTCTCGACTCGACTCGAGTCTCGACTCGAAAATTCGAGTCGAGAAATACGTTTGTCTCGACTCGTCTCGAACTTTACAAAGTGTGACTCGACTCGAATCTCGACTCGAATTCGAGTCGAATCGAGTCGAGATTCGAGACATGTCTCGACTCGTGCGCATCCCTATAAAAATCTTCAAACTAGAATAAAGTAGAGACAGGTATTCTGGAACAAGATAAGCTGATTGTCTAAAGAGGAAGAGCGTCCGATTAAACTAGACCACTGGTTACAACTGACGTAGACCAGTCCCACAAGCATCAGATAACAGGATGATACAACCTGGTCATGGGAGTAACTACACTTTTACACAAAACAGCATTACTGCCGCGACCAAGTTGTATCATCTCGGTATCTTACCTGATGGTTAGTAATCAGGAGATTGTAGCACTGGCTCTGTGATAAATTTCGGAATTTCTCTAGTAGTAGGAATTTTGGGATTAAGCTACAGTTAAAATAGTTTAAAAGAAAATACTTCTGAAAGATTTATTTATAAAGAATCACTGATTTTTGTTAGCCTCATTTCCCCCAAACTTTAGTTAGTAGAATAGGTCCACCAAGCGCTGACTTCCTTTTCCTTGGAGATCGCTAGTATCGCTTATTAACATCGCAACAGAAGGTTTCTACTTAGTTGCCACGGCCAAGAGCGTTAGGAAATTAGACGTACTAGAGACAAGACCAGAAGGTAGACGAGAAGGAGAACCAGTACCAGTAGTAAATAGTAGGTGTTGGTAGTATTCAGTATCTTAATTTTCTCGAACTATTGGGATACGAACAGCAGAGAGAATGACAGAAATAATAAAAACTTCTGCTCTCTTCTTTTACTGTATATTAAACAAGACCTCTCGATATTATTTGATGATAATAATAATACCAAATTATTTAATGGATGCTATGCATTTATTCTATGTCGCCATAATCGATGGAAATTAATTACTTAGTGCACAAAGACCTCTTCCGTCCAACACAAGTGTAATGTTTCACTGCAGTGCATTTGTAAGTAAACATCTCTTATTTTAGTATGACTTTCAACATTGAAGCAAATCAGAATGCAGACTGATTTTTTTCTTTGTCGAAAACAAAGAAGGCAACCAGATAAGGGACAGAGGTTAAAAGGAACGTTCAGATACTGAGGTCAATGCACGCACCTTACAGATTTCGATAAATTAGATCTTGCTGTACTACAAACAAAAAGGAGCCTGAAGATTTTTGCTCGGAACGCAGACTATTGCAACATACGATATTCTGCAGTTGGTAACTTTGTTGTCGAGATATGTTTCTGTAGTAGTTTCACTTGCGGCCACTATTAACTCACCGTTTGTCGATCTATAGCAGTATCACTCTGTGTGGGGGGGGGCCGCTAGGGGGGCCAAAATTTTGAGCAAGGGGGCCTGGCCCCCCAGGCCCACCCTTGGCTACGCCACTGTGTAGGAAGTAAAATGTATAAATACTGAAGGGAAAACATTGCACAGAAACGTTATGTTCGTATGTTGAACATACTTTTTTGTATGTTGTGCAAAGTAACCCTACCTATGGGGTTACTTTACAGCAAAGTTTATATTTCAATAACTATGGTCATACTGAATGTTTACTAATGAACTTGCACTAATGTTTTCCTTATATATCTAGCTATTATGTGTTTAAAATGCAGTGTTCTAAATCATTACGTTTGTAAGTTACATGCGATTTTCTTTAAAATTGCTTAAATCTTGTGCAAAGTAACCCTGTCTTACGGTATGTAATTTGAATATTTGCATCAGTTTGGAACCATTATTCTCTTTTCATCAGCCGTTATCGCCGCAGCAGCGTACACAGACTTTCATTAAGGCGGGTTAAACTCAAATTAATGTTGTTTCACGAACTGTATATACGTACACTGTATCTTAATGTGTAAATGTTTATGCTGCCATAATCTCATGTTCAAGGGATGTTAAAACCCAGAACTCCTTGCGTGCGTCACTGATCACATGTAATTACATGCGAATTTATTTAGTGTACCTTTTACGTCTTACATGAACTTCCCTCTTCGCTATATGGTTAGCAAACGCGACTTTGGCACAAAAGACTTAGGTTCGATTCCCGGCAGGAGCTCTTCTGGTTTGAATTCCATGTTAAGCTGTTGGTCAACATCGCATATAGCCTCGATGCTCAGTCGGATGCTAAAGTCCAAATCAACCAACAAATAGTCTTACATTTTATGACTTGGAGTAAAATTAATTTTAAATGTAAAAAATTTGAAAATTTTTAAAAATATAATTCTATAGCCAGAAAAATAGAGAAAGAGAGGCAAAAGCAATAATCTTTATTAGAAGAAACTAAAAATGACTTAGTCATTTCATTCAAAATGAATTGCCGATAGTTCGCCTTGGTTTAACCTTGTTTTGCTGATTGCAATAGTATTGTGTCGACTTGCACCAGCGACACTAACTTTGGCATTCCAATTTCGGAATATCGCGTTGTGCTACTGATAACTGTTCTGAACTGTCAATACTGAATTAAATTAAAGATAGACATTAAATATTCCACAGTAAACACCATATACCATGAATATTTTTTTCTAACTTCACAAATGTAGAAAAATCTGTTTAACAATAAAGTAATACCAATTTAACTTTTTTTTGTATAAACATTTACTTCTTAAGATCCTTTTTAGCACTTTTATTGGTTAGTATTTTTTAAAAGATATATTAACATTCACTTTGTTATATGACATCTTGACAGTTGCAGGCACGTAGCCAAGGGGTGGGTCCGGGGGGTCCGGACCCCCCCCCCCTTCGGAACCAGAAATGTAAAAAATTAAGGAAGGATGAAACAATAAGAAACGAGAAAAAGGAGAATTAGCGTTAAAAATATAAAGCTACAGCAAGCGTATGGTTAGTCTTTCTTATGAGGAGCTTTTTGTAGAGGAAACTGTGTGGGGGGGGGATCAATTTGAAAATGAATATTATTGTAACGGAGCATTTCAAATTCCATCTAGCTCCATGCTAATCCTATAGACAACAAATGATGATCGAGAAACCGGTTTGATCAGATAGATTCTAAGTAGAACTTACGAAACTCGGAATATTATATCTTTTTCAATACTTTTTTATATTTTTTTGCTCGAGATTCTTTATTCTTTTACTCGAGAGATAGTTCGTTATTGAAATACTTACTGGAATATCCTCATTTTATTGTCCTAACAAACCAATGTACGTGTTGCCACTAAAATAGTTTAGATTGATCGAGCCCCTGGTGTGTAACCAGAGTATTTTATGTTATCCTCCCCCCCAGCATTACGAAATCCTGGCTAAACGAACCAATATATGTTTACAGTAAAATAGTTCAGAATGATCACACCCCTGGCGTGATAACCGCAATATTTCGTCACGGACCCCCCTATTACGAAATCGTTGCCTGTTGGATGGAAATAATAGTAAGACTATCCATGGCTTTGGATTGATTATTTTAACAAAAGAAACACTGACCAAAGCTTAAAACACACTTTCAAAAACATATAATAACGGGTTTCGGATATCGGAAATAACAGTGATAAGTTGTGTGTAAGTAAACAATAGTAGTTAACAACAAGGATGTATCCAGGAAATCCAGTGAAATAATGTATTTCCGGTGTTGGTATACGCTATGTTATAGACCCCCTATCTTTTTGATATCAGTATATTCCGGATGTTGATAACGATAAATGTTAATTGGACGTAGTGGAAGGAGGTGAATGGTATGTTGTAGATAACTAGAAAACGATAAATAGGAACAGGATGTAGTGGAAGTGGAATGAGTATCATATAAATGATAATAATACATTATACACAAGATAGGTCCCGGAAAACGCGACGCGGGGCAGGTGCGGGCGGGAGCGCGTGACGTCATTGAAAATTTTTCTTTAAATATTACTTTTAAAATTTGAGTGTATAGTTTTGCTAGCCATGGAGAAGCATCAGTTGGTTGAAGACGTTGTTGAGAAGCGAAAGTCTGACGATGAGAATGATACATGTTGTAAAAAGAAAGCAAAGATAGAAGACCATCCAGATTCTCCGGATTCATCATTTAATGAAACGCTGTTAGAAAGATATACAAATAATTGTAGAAGTTTGTCCTTGCGTATCATCAGATAGTGAAGAAACTGATGATTTATCCGATGACGAAGTGTACGAGTTTTCGGAGGATCAATTGGATTCGAGGCGGAATCACACGAAGCCGTGGTATCAAATGTGGATACGTCGGCACCATCACCTGCTGCATTAGCTTGGAATTGTGAATGTCGTGAATACTATGTGGATTTAAACTGTGTTAGGGATTTTATTGTGAAATGGATTCCCAATGGTTATGTAATATGTTATGCATGTTATTGGAATGATACATTTCAGTGGGCTCATGAATGTTTTTATTGTGACGATGATATTTTAGGTATACGTGCATGGTCTGTGTTGGTGAGTCCTCGTGTACATGATGAATTGTTTTATATTCAGGATTAACTCATGCTATTGGTCCATTAAAAAGAGACTATGGTGAACTGACGATTGATATGAATGCACGAGATCTCGTACGCATATTACTTGAAAAAGGCAGATTTAATCCTAACAATGAATGCGACTGAACTGTGTTAACAAAATGTCTTGCGAAAATAGTATATGTGTATTTTGCAGTGAAGATCAAATTAGTGAACTGTGTGTTTTGAAAACTATAAACGTATACCTACTCTTTAATCCAATTGTACTCAATCCTGAGAACATTCACGATTATGCACTGCAGTATTTATCCGATGAAATAACTCATATTGACTTATTTGAAGTGTTTGAAGAAAGACATAGTGAAGTCTCAAGTATAAACTTTATACGAAAAACGCGTGAATGTTTAAAGAATATTGAATTTGTTGGATAAATTATTCCATCTTTCTTGCAACGTAAATATGAAATTTCACCATGTTCTACTGAATACATTATAGACATACAAGGTTTTAAGATTTCAAATCCAATTTATTATTCGTGAATTTTGTTTAACTGTAGTGTTGCTACGAGACGAGACGATACTTCAGGCTGTCTCGTCTCGAAAAGATATGCTCGTCTCGAAGGGTTCTGTCTCGTCTTGTTTTGTCTCGCCTTGTCTCGTAAAATATTGTAGCATATCATACGAACGAAAGTAAAATGTAGCAGACTGCACCGTGCTTATCAATATACAACAAAGTTATTACCCAGAACATAAAAGAAAAGAAATGTCACGGTGAAGCAAAAAAAAAAAAAACACCGTGAAGCATTCACCTTTCGTGCATGTAGTAGTCGGTTCGATCTCGGTTAGTGTCATGTGAGCTTTGTGGTGAAAAAACGAGTGTGTCTGTTTTCTAGGAGTTGTCTCGTATCCTACCACTTTCTTCATTCTACTAATTTTCCCATCATCATCCATTCAGCGTGAGCCAAAGTTGCCTAAACGTCTTAAAAATAAATTCAAAAAAAGCTCACAAGGCAAAGACAAATAGTTTAGAAGATAATATTTCTCTGCTGTTAGTTGTCTGATTCTCCTCGACCCTGACTTCTTTTTTTACATTCTGAAATATTGACATTTATTTCACGAGTTTCAATACACACTTGATTTCATATATTCCAGAAAGATATACCTAGGTATATACTTTGATATCATATACTCCAGCCTTTAGGTTTTGTAGTGTTAACCCAGACCAATCCAAGAACTACTTTCCAATTTAACATTTTTAGATTTGTTGCAATTATTAAAAAAACAATAGCTTGAAACAAAATAATTTTATTGAGTAATAAAAGTAGGATCAGTATTAACAGAGAAAAATCATATTCACGTAGAAATTAAATGTCGACTAAAAGCAGGGAATTCGTGTTACTATTCGGTTCACAATCTCTTGTCGCGAATTCTGTCGAGGAATTTGAAGCTTAAAATATACAAAACGATAATCATGCCTGTTATTCTGTATGGTTGCGAAACATGGTCGCTTAGTCTGAGGGAGGAACATAGACTGAAAGTATTTGAGAACAAGATCCTGAGACGAATATTCGGACCCAAGAGAAACGGGAATAGGAAATGGCACAAAACTTCACAACGAGGAACTACATAATTTATACGGTTTACCCAACATGGTTAGTGTCGTGAAGTCTAGGAGGCTTAGGTGGGCGGATCATGTAGCTAGAATGGAAGAAAGTAGAAACGCTTTCAAAGTCTTGATTGGAAAACCAATCGGGAAACGACCGTTAGGAAGACCTAGGCGCAGACAGGAGGACAATATTAAGATGGATCTCGCAGAGATTGGAATACAAAGTAGAAACTGGATGCAGTTAGCTAAGGATAGAAGTCAGTGGAGAATTTTTGTGAACGCGGAATTTATCCTCCGGGTTCCAAAGGCCAGAGAGTTAGTATGTTTTTAATAAAAGTATTTAATTCAAATTTTATAGGTTACTGCACAATAAGCTCTATTTAAAATGCCATAGTACTGGAAGCTGAACGACACATCGGAGGAAAGAATGCTTGGGGGACATTCTACCCCCATTTTACAAATCTGTCCCCCTACCCGCGGGATCTGTGCCCCTATATGGTGTTCGCCCCGTTTGTGTAACATATTCATGACGGTACACCCAGATTAGCTAGTGGTGTAAAAAAATAATTTTGGGGTGGCCATTTTCGATTAATGATAGCGACTTTTTTAAGCATTTTCTTATATTGTCGTGATCTATTCGTGATCGTACAACGTACACATTCATACAAAGCCGATAAGTGTACGGCGATATACCATAGGCTCGAAGACCCCGGGTTGAGTCCCGGAAGGGTCATGTGTATGGATTTTAACAGCACTCGTCTTTTTGTATCAGTGTCATGGGGCGAAATCGCGCAAGATAAGAGGATTTCAGTCTGAAAAATTTGGAGAGAATATGGTTTGGTAACCTGTTTCTTTTTTCTCAATTATGTTCTTCAGTGCTCGAATTTTGCCCGTTCTCATGATATTTTCTGCTTTCAACGGAGTTCCATGAATATTATGCCAAATGTTCTTTACACTTATCAAGTACGAAAGGTTTTGTGTGCCTGTAGGAAACCATATCTAACCCTGCTGTAGTCGCTCTCATTTTATGACATGAGTAGTCGCTGCGGACTGACACTCCGCAGGTAAATTAAAGTTTTTAATTGCATACTAAATAAGTGATATTACAAAAATCGCAAAGAATATTAACTATTTTATTGAAAAATATTCACCTTCACGAAAACACTCGTTATAAAACTATTATTATTTCATCACTTGCTTTAGTGATTGTATTTATCGCTAGCGTATTTCTGTTTACTTAATTTTCTTGTCGTAAATCGTTGCTTTAGAATGAGTTACAAAACATGTTTTACGTGATAAAATTTAATCAAAATCCCAATTGTTTAGCATTATTGTAACTCAGAGCTTATACAATATGAAAGAGATAGCATGCATATTGTCGTATTATAGTGTCATTCGCAAAAAAAGTCTAATATTTTCCGTCAACACTGATTTTTTTTCTATGAAGGCCTTTCAATACAAACTACGCATGTTCTAGATATAATTACATTCTGTAATAGTTTTCCCACGAGGCACTTTCAATGCATTCTACACACACAGCTGATGACTAAGCATAAAAATATTTTGCATCGAATGCAAAAACACCTTGTAGGTCGTTTCCTCTTTCTGTCGCATTTACTGCACCTTCCCCGGACACCTTTGGAAGTTTCAGGTAAGTTTTGAGTAGCTTCCGTTCCAAGAAGCTCATGAATTCGGTTCTTCACACTGCCGAAAATATTGCTGACAGTTACTCTAATTTTTAGAAGGCTCTCTACCATTCGTAGGGACAACACTTTCAAATATTCTCGTCGAGGAACACACAAGTCACAGTTTTTCGCATTGTAAATAATGTAGGAATTTATGCCTCCAATGTTGAGCATATAATAGAACACAACCATCGTCCATCTGCGAGTGTTTCTTGCACAGTCATAGACAGACCATAGTTTGTCTACCATATCAACACCCCCTTAAGTTTCATTGTATGTCAATATCATTTCTGGTTTTCCAGTTTCGGCGTCAACACTGTCATCATGGTGCATGCTTGATATCAAGAGAACATTTCTTTTCTTCTTGGAAAAGTATGATACCAAGGTACAATCTTCGTGGAAAGTAAACATCGATGATCCCTCGGGACGACTAACTGGCTTTGAAAATTCAAGGGGTAATTCTCTCTTGTTTTTTCTGATGGTACCCAGCAATGTCAATCGATAGTTTACTTTTAAGGTCTTCATTAGTTCCACATTCGTAAACCAATTGTCCGTGGTGACATTTCTACCCGTCCCTTTTATTGGTACACAAAGTCTTTCAAGTTCCTCCGTGGCTAAGCGGTTAGCGTACGCGCCTTTGGCGCGGGAGACCCGGGTTCGATTCCCGGCGGGAGCTCATGTGGTTCGGATTCCACGTTAATCAGTAGGTCCACGTCTCATATCGCCTCGCTGCTGAACGGGACGTTAAACTCAAAATCAACTCAACTCAACTCAAAGTCTTTCAACCACAGATGACGGTGAATTATCCACTCGGTAAGGTCCCGGAGGCTGCATGCCAACATATATTTCCAGATTCCTTGTATAGTACATTTTTGAATCACAAAGAGCAAATATTTTAATTATATACTTATTAGGTTTGTTAGGAATATACTGACGGAATGCACATCTTCCTCTGAATGCCTCAAGTTTTTCATCCACGGTTACAAACTCGAGAGGTGTGTAAGCAGTTTTACATTTTTGAACAAATGTATCAAAAACGAATCTAATCGCAGCTAACTTATCTTGAGCTTTGCGCTGTTCACTAGTTGCGGCTTCATCAAACCTAACATAACGTAAAAGAAATCGAAATCTGGATAGAGACACAGTGAGTCTGAACATTTCTACGCCCGTACCATCCGTTCGCACAGGTCTTCAGCGTTAAGCCTACTGCATTTCAAAAGGCCTGCTAAATATATCAGGCAAATGAGGGCCTGAATTTCAGCAACATCTGTTTCTTTTGCATCTCGGTCATGCATATAGTTTTGTCTTACAAGTGCATTTTTTTGTTTGTATTGTCTACAATAGCGTTCATTATTTCTTCCGGAAAAAAATATTTCCAAATTTCGAGTGAGTCTTTCAAATCCTTCGTGGCTTGTTTTACACCAGGTAAATGCGTCACTATGTTCACTGATCTTGTTCTTACGTTTTTCGGGGGTACGTGCGCACTCCACTTTGTCTTCTGATCTTTCCCCAGATAAAATGGACTAACCTGCTTGCTATGTGTCACTTCCTCTTCATCATATATTTCCTGTTCGGTGTCCGTGTCCATGATTTCAGTAGTCAAATTGTCTTCTTCTCTCTCATCTTGATCATCTTCATACACGGTATCATTTCCATCGATTGAGCACTCATCCAACAAACGCTGGATACGCTTTTTCTCTTCGTCATATTTATATTTATTTCCCACTGAGCTTTCCCACATCTCTCTGGTAACCACTATATTTAGCTAACGTTAATGGTCGCTGCGGACTCACGCTCCGCATTAGCTAATATCTCCAACATTAGTGCACGCTTCGAAGTGCAACTCTGTACTGATAAGCAGAAGCCGATTATTGGTTGGTATCAAAAACAGGAAGGGGGAGGGGTGATTTGCGCGGGAAAAAATTCAACCATTGTTGACTGCGGACTGAGAGTTCGCAAGAGAGCACTGCAGGGCTAAAGATAATTCAGATTCTAATTAATATTATTCACTAGGAAAGGGAAGTATTCCCCTCCTCTCACATGAAAGCAGAGGGCAATTTGGCACTCTGGTCAGATCCAGCATTTCCGCGGAACAAAACAAAGACCCCCTGTAAAACCTCTTCACCTCCAGTGTTATCGTTAGTATCATAAATTTACTGGCTGGAAACAACAATTTGAAGGGTTCGTCGTCAATATCTTGGCTTTCTTCGCCCTTCGCCCGGCTTCCAAACGTAGAGTTGAATTTTACAACACGACTGCTGTATATTGTAGATGCCCTTAAGCTAGTGATTGGTAAAATGGTAAAAGTATGTGTGTATGTTTGTGTGTGTGTGCGCGCGAGAGAGAGAGAGAGAGGAGAAAAAATTTAGTTGGAATATGACGTGCTTCAATTGCCATTTTCGGTGCATTCAGCAAAAAGAATAAAGACCACTGTGAAGAGTGTATCCAGTTTTCAAATTTAATGGATGGTGGTGGTAGTTCGGTTTCTTGTGCTTGTAAAAATCTTCCCTGTCTTTGTTTTGATTTCACCATTCCAGCCAGAAATGGAAAAAATGGAGAATTCCTCAGTTTGCAGCAAGAAGAATTTGGGACAAGACATTAAGGATGCTATTTCTGGAAGCTCAAGTATCACGATTGTTTCATTGAATACAGAGGACACATTTCTATGAAGGCCTTTCAAAATCTTTTCTCACAAAGGTGATTTTTCCTTTTGCAATCTATATGACCACTGGCAACTTCAATCTTGGCTTTTCCCGCCAGCGTTTACATTTTCGAGACACGAGACGAGACGGGGCGTCTCGGCTCGTCTCGTGTCTCGTCAAAAAGGGTTCCGTCTCGTCTTGTGGCAACACTATTTAACTGTATGCGATGATACAGTAAATTTGGATTGTTTAATAAAATCACCAGTAGTATATAATTTACTTCCGTTAGGTTGTCAAAAACAAATTGATTGGTTGACATTACATTTCAAGAGACTAAGTAGGAATGATAAATGCGGTTATACTTTATCACACATACCTAACCTATCAACTATGTAAACAAGATGCAACCTTTTATTGCAGAGGTGCAGAAAAATCTGTTTGAATTAAAAAGATTTTTGTATTAGATGATGTTATTAATTTAGAAAGTAAACAATGTCCAACATTAAACACATTGCATGCGAACGTATTTAATGATTTGTGTTTGTTTCATGAACAAAATATCAAACTTGAGAAAAAATCAGGATGTGCGTTTCGTAATGCACAACAAATATGTTTTTGGTGGAAACATGTAAGATCAACAGTATTAACTAATGCATTTGCAAGAATTTAGTTTTGTTGTTTAAATAAAAACACAAGATTTAAAATTGTAAATAAAAAATTTATTAACTAATCTACTTGTTTTTTTCTTTTTTAATATTTTAGTCACATGGTTAAATACAATTTTATCATTTTGTTTAAGATTACTTTTATTGAATAAATTTAAACATGCTTCAAAACTTTACTTGCGTACAATATGATGAAGAAAGTATAAAACAAAATATCAACACAAGATTGAATTTTCATCTTGATATGCGGAACTGTTCGCATAATATATTTTACAATTTTTATTTAAAAACGTTCTTATTTCTTTTTTGAACTGGTAATGCCAGGCTATCAAAGTAATAGCCTCTTTGATTTTCATCAATGAATACACACACCCAATGTGAACCAGTAGAAGCAGAACTGTCCAAGTTTATTAGAAGTCCACCCGGTGGTTGCACATTTTTAGGTATTCTATCAATTGAATAAATTCCAGTAACACTTGCATCAGTGAGTTTATCACGAAGTAACACTTTTATTATATCGTCCGTGTACATGACTTTTTATCTTCCTTCAAACACATCACATTTTATACACACGTGCGTATATGTTGGAAGACTTAGTGACGTATATGAAATATTCTCATGAATTCAATTAACATGTTGAAAATATTATTGACACATATTTTTATAACTTTACTAATAATTATCAATGGTGCTAACGCCAGGAAAATACTTCTGACACACTTCATGGTATGATACCTTGCAAACTCTTTTAACAATCAGGCAGTATATTACAATATAGAATGTCTAGCGCCAACTTTGTACCAGTAGAACATGCAATTTGAATGATTAGAACAGTGGCGGCGGTTGAACATTAAAAGTGGGGGGGCAAGACATGATCTTAACAATTGTATATCAATGTTAGATTTCCTGGTTGTTTCTAACAATGTTTGATGAAAGGTTGCATAACTAATAGGATACTATCTTTTTCACTTAAAATTACGTATATCGTATTTCTGTTTTATTAATTAAATTCGTAAGAGCAATAAGGGTAGGTACCTAGCGCTTTATACTCTTAAACAACGAAAGTGTAAGAAGAGATTTGAGTTCTTGCTCATGAACATCTTAAAACTCTGTCTGAAAAATCGTGTGATCAGATTATTTAGTAAATTTGCAAAACAAATAAATAGAAAGGATAATATTAATCATAGTAATGAATAATGACGTTTGTTTTGCAGACGTTATATTGAAACTGGGGGTTAATAAACAACTTATACTTTTAATCCCACACATGCCATTAAATGAATGGTTTTACTCTTAGGAAATGAAATACAGTAAGTACTGCAAGCATATGCTATGACAAAGGAAATATGCAATTGCAATATTAATTGCTTTGAATTCCAATTAAAACGCAATTCCTGCAGCTTTCTTAACTCCACGGGAAGACAAATATGCAATACGTACTCACGCAACGGCAAATATCATATGGCACCATTTTTTTCCCTATGAAACAGTAATACATACAAAATCTTTACCAGGTGTCCACATTCTGGAAAATAAGTGAAAGTCAGGGAAGTAAAAATGTATCAGGTGAAGTCAGGGAAATGGCAGATTGGTCAGGGAAAGCCAGAAAAAAATCGATTTACGTCCATTGTTCAGTTACTGAATTTATGAAATAGGGTTGATTTCTTTACTGTTACTGGGTGCAAAATGTAGTGTTCTCTGATATAGTTGTTGAAACTAATTTTATGCGAAAAACACATATCTAACTGCATCCTGGCATATTTGCTCAAAAGAGTAGACGCTGTTCTAGAAGAATTGCATTGTGCCAAGAGGATATCTGGACAAGTGGCTGAGAACGCAAAAAAATATCTCCAGCTCACAGTAAAAGCTCAGACTGAAGAATTTAAAGAACACTCGAATTAATTCATAGCCAATGATAGAGATGGTATTGGATTTGATAAGTTTTTTACTTAGTCTTAGGAACTGGGAAGAACTTCTCGTTGACTTACGGTCAGTTATGAAATTGTGTGTTATCTTCTTTCACGGAAACACATTTTTTGAAAGGGTTTCACAATAAATAAAATTATCATTGTTGACAACTTACAAGAAGAATCTCTGGTGGCTCAACGGATCATATATGATTCTGTGATGAGAATATGTGGATCATCAGGATTAATAATTACAAGAGGTATGATAAATTCAGTGAGAAGTTCAATGAGACAATATCAGTTGTATTTGGAAAAGAAAAGAGAAATAAATGCTGGAGAAGAGGAGAGAGAAACGGAAGATTCAGCAACAACTAAAGGAGCTGGAGGAAGAAAAGAATATTAAACTGTGGAGACAACAAGAAGGATATTTAGATCAATGAGAAGAAAACTATGCGAGAAAGGATGAAAACAAATTTCTAAATGGGTTGCATTTAACAACTGCACCAACAAAAGTATGTGTGTGTGTGTTTTTTTTTTAATAATCAGTAAAATCATGTATGAACTGTTTATTACTATAGGTAATTTGGTATTATAATATGTAAGCATATAATGCTGGAGAAGAGGAGAGAGAAACGGAAGATTCAGCAACAACTAAAGGAGCTGGAGGAAGAAGAAAAGAATATTAAACTGTGGAGACAACAAGAAGGATATTTAGATCAATGAGAAGAAAACTATGCGAGAAAGGATGAAAACAAATTTCTAAATGGGTTGCATTTAACAACTGCACCAACAAAAGTATGTGTCTGTGTGTATTTTTTTTAATAATCAGTAAAATCATGTATGAACTGTTTATTACTATAGGTAATTTGGTATTATAATATGTAAGCATATAATGTGTATTTTTTTCATATCTTAAGTACTCTGTATACTGCACACTTTCGTTTGTAACTTTACATTTTGTGTAATATGTAGGCCTAATCAATATCGGCCTAATGCATATGTTTGTAAATTTACATTCCTTTGGAAAGAAAATTGAAAAAAGAAAGAAACAGAAGCGGAAGAGAACAAGGCCAACTATGGGGAATGTGGAGGCTGGAATTTCTTTCTTTTTTCTATATTTTTAAGTTATTCAGGGGTCAGGGAAATCTGGAACTTTCGTCATGGAAAGTCAGGGATCTTTTCTCCAAATTGTGTGGACATCCTGTTTACATTACATTTCGAAATGAAATTATATAAATTAAGGCCTCACTTCAAAAAAGTGGGGGGGGCAACTGCCCCCTCTTGCCCCCCCTAATCGCCGCCCATGGATTAGAAGTTTACAGTTATACTTCTTTTAGTAAAATGATGATTTTAAAAAGTATTATCGATATATATATATATATATATATATATATATATATATATATATATATATATATATATATATATATATATTCGTATCTTTATCAATTTGAATTAGGGAATCGAACTCTGCATATACAATACAAGTTATAGGTTAAGTTGAATTTTCAGAAAAAGAAACTGACATTTACAAGTGCATCATGCACAAGGTCCCAAGTGCAATCATATAATGTTGAGTTAAATGATAGGATAAATGCTTAAAGAGTATAGCCGTGTGGATATTTTTCAGGAGTAATAGTATGTGTATCATCTTTATAATATAAACCAGTACCGGAAAACAGAGAATAAATCAGTACCGGAACTTAGAAGGTACAAATCATTTTTAAAATCGGGGGTAAGGGGGTTGGGAGGAAAAGATTTTGATCCGGCCTGTAGCTGGAGCTTGTTAACGGTAATGTGTTGAAAAATCAAATGGGTTTAGTTCAGATTTAGCCTTAAAAGCCCAATTATTAACGAACACAATAAAAAGAACTTTAGGTACGATACCCAAGAAAACATTATCAAGATTGTATGAATTAACATTTGCAGGAATAGTATAAGATCTGGTTTGAACTCTTGTGAGAGGATATTTCGTTGTTCCACGAACCATGTTAGTATTAATTTCCTTTGCTAAATGGGGTGCAACACCTATACGTCGAATATGTAAAGTTACATCTTCAAGTTTTACTTTATAAGAAGTACTTGCAGGGGACATGAAACAAAAAGCATCTTTAGCATGATGTAATTTTAAACGAAGACCTACTTTATTTACAAGTGCTCGTGGCAATCCAGCAATATCTGTATACAGGCGACCACACATTTCAAAGGATTTACTATTTTTAATATAATTAGCACATTGTTGAAAACCTGTATTATCAGCAGTTAATTTATCGAATTGTTTCGCGGTATCTTTGTACCACATACCTAATTTCAAATGTGTATCAGTAGCATCACGGGAATAATTTAATAATGTTTCAAGGTATGCATGATAAGGATAAAACCCTGATGGAGAAGTAATTAATTTATCATTTAATGAAATGTCAATTTGACTAAATAATGAATGTAAAAAATTATTTGTTGGTGCTACTACATCATTTTCACCTAAAGGCGTATAATCGGGTTTTGTAATTTTACAACGAACATAAAGATAAAGATATGCAGTATGAATAAATTCATCTGTTTCACCCGGAATAAAAAATCAATAGGACCATCAAAAGTTAATGTAGAAATTGGACGATATTCAGCATTGATTGAAGACTCAATTACAGTTTGTCATTGGAGTACTAAATAAATCAAAATCATTGGTGCAACATTCTACACTGCTTGAATTAAGTTATGCCATTATGAAAATATATCTTTAACATGATTTATTTTCCTTTTTCCTTTAGTTTCTTATTACTTTTGTTTGTGAGCTTATGTTTTGTTGGAGGTCCAAATTGAACAAATGCCAGAGCTTTACGTTTGCGTGCCCATCTCTTACCACTTCCAGTTAATAACTGACCAAATTTGTTAACAGCTTTTGTCTTTAATGTTTCACCAGCTTCCTTTACACGTGCGCGAACAGATTCTTTAAACGGTTTATCTTGTAATATATCAGCCGCTATTTGTATTCTCGTTTGTAATGCTTGACGACCTAAACTTTTTGCACCTTGTCTAAGAAATGGTAATGCAAATCGAAATAAGCCTTGGAAAAACTAACTATACCATATCCCCGTTGATATACAGGTCCTGAAAAATATGGGATACCGTGTCCGTAATGTCAAAATTCCATGATTTAAATAAATCATATTTTATTAGGAGAGCGCTTAAAATGAAGTGTTACACTCAGTGTCCCAGAATGAAATGGCAAATTTCGCCCTGCATGGTCATTTAGTAGTATTTCAATAGTTGAAGGAAAATTTTGCAAGTGGCAAATAATGGACATCTTGAAATGTTAATGTTCTTTACCGTATTTAATATTTGCTATTCTTGCAATACGTAATAATGGTGCTTTTCTATCACCTAAAAACTGATATTGTATGATATCAGTATAAATAAAAATTTGATATGGATAACCAATATCAACATACGGTTGTTTAATTCCGTACAATGACAGTGTATCCGATTCAACGTGTTCACTACAATCTACTTGCACAATAGTTGATAGAAAAATTTTAATCTTTTGATACTTTATTTAATTCATGAATGATTTGATGTACGGATGGATAATATCCACTTAAAATTTTACTTTTTTGCGGTTCACCATTTTTTAGTTTATACCAAATAACATTTTCACCATCGGTAACATTATAACATGCTAAAGGAACGTGTAATTCAGTTAGTCCTACATACCAATCGGTTTCTGATAATTGAATATTATTTTTTAGTTGATTTATAAAATGTGACGGATTATTTTTAGGATACACATCAGTACTAGCATTTGAAACTAGTTTAAAATAAGAACTATTATCTATACTTTCAGAAATCATTTTCGTTTAAAGTGAAGTGTCAAGTTTGAATTTCCCAATTGAAATGGCAATTTTAAACCGTGTTAATCTTTTAAATTTACTTCAATCGGGTTAAAATATGTTTTTTCAACTTTTACATAATGTGGTGTGTGAAATAAAAAAAACATTTTACATGTCCATGTTCAATATTATATGCACTAACTTTACGAAGTATCGGACGAATATTTTCTTGCTTTTTCGCAATATCAACACAAACATTAATAATGTTTGGTATATTATACTTTTAATTACATGGAAATTTCGCACGTGTTACTAATGAAACTTCTAAATTAGGAGGTTTTACAAAAACTGTATCGTCAAGATTGGTTGTATTTTCATTTATAAATAATAATATATGTTGTAATCCTTATCTTATACTAATTGTACATTGATCTTTTAATTTTAAAGGATGCTTAATGTTAATTTTATTTTTATTTTTATAATATTTTATCATGCGTACATGTTCCGGAATCATATCTAAAATAGATTGAACGGAGGAATATCCTGGTGTTATATTAATATCATTGATTTCAAGTTCATCATTAATGATGCTTTGAATTACATTTTTTTCGTTTTCACGAACATTATAAAAGCTAAATGGTATATTAAGTTGTGTTGCAACATACCATTCTCACTCAGTTAAGTGAAGAGGTTGTGCAAGCTTTACTATAAATGATGACGTTGTATTATTACTAAAAATTTCACTACTAGCTTTTGAAGGTAGAGTAACATAGAAATCATGTTTTATCGTTGAACTCATTTTGAAGACTGAACAGAACTTGTTTCAATCCACGAATTCATACTTGACGGATAAGTTAGCCTATTTACGTACATCATACCTTTCTTTCGAATTAATACTTTTTCAATTAAAAATGTTTTTTGACTTAAGATTTACTTTTTGTAATTCTTGTGTATGAAATATATCTTTAATTTCTTCCCCATTCCAACCTTTTAATTTATATGTAATAGGATTTGTCGGAATAAATTTATCAATGATAAAAATTTCTTGTAACCATTTTGGTAAATACCCTTTTTCAAACTTTTTTATATTTACTAACACGTACATAATCACCTGGATAAAACTTACATGTTAATTTCCTTTTATTCATTTTATCTCCGTATAACGTATTCCAAACTTGATCTACATTAGAATCATTTACATTTGCAGGTGCAATTTTAAAACGATATGTATTTAGCAGTAAAATAACGATACAATTTTTCTTTTAATGTCCATATAAACCGTTCTGCTAATGCACATTTAATTTCTAAATGCACACTATAATGATTAATTCCATATTCTTTAAATAAACGTTTTACATGACGATTATAAAATTCCCTACCTAAATCAGTTTATACATTAAACACGGGTAGTTAAATTTTTTTAAAGTTTTTGTGATTGCTTTTACCATTTTATGACCTGTTTTGGTTTTTGAGGGAACACAATACGCGTATCATGAAAAGTATCTATACAACATAAAATATATTTATAATTGATGTTATACTTAGGCGATATTTCGCATATCTGCTGAATCCATTTTTAATGTCTCATTTGGTGCAATAACAATATTGTTTACGATCAAACACTTTACGTGCTGGTGCATGTAATGTATAGGCATCTTGAGATGCTAACCAATCTGTAATTTCCTTTTTGATAATTTGGTTTTCTGTTGTATTGTTTTAATACTTGAGAAACAAGCAGCATTTTCACATTTTATAATCTCCAATTATTAAATATATTTGCTACTATTGACGGACTTCGTGATTTTTAAATTTTACTCTTTGATTTCACTGTAGGTGTAGAAATAAATTGTCGCGGTACATTAAGATCATCTAATAAACTTTTAGATTCATGAATGCCTATTGGATTTGTAGAATATTTCCGTGTATGTACAACATCATTTATTAAATCTATAATATTAGAACTTGGTATTGTTTTTCCTCGAATACGCACTGTTACGGATTGTCCCCAATGAATTTTATTGGAACTTGTTAACTGTTTTAATAATAGATCTGTTTTCATTCGTTGTGTTTTCGGTTCTGATTGTAAAATATCAGATACAAAGGACAATATATTTATTCTTTAATTCAGTTGAAATTCTTTCAAGAACATTTTTTCAATAATAGATGATGTGATTGGATTTTGTGAAACTGTTGAAGTATAATTTAAATACTGTTGCAATGCATGTTGATACAATTTCCATTTTTCATCAATACTAAGATCATTATGTTTTAAAATATTCATTTCTTCACCTAAACGAGATTGATGTGAATCTATTGATTTCATATTTGCATGCATTTGTTGCATAGCAAATTCAGAAACTAATATCATTTTACGAAATTCCGACATAACTACCTTCCATATAAACTACTTGCTACTGCACTAAATAATGCACCACCTTTTTGTAATAAAATTTTCTTTTTCTTCTTAAGTGATGTACGTTGCGCAGATAAAGCACGCAAGATCTTTTTATGTCTGCGTAAGCGTTGCTTCTGACGCGAATTTAACCGAATGTTTCATTTTATTGTATTTTAGCAACTTGTGAAATAGTACGCATTAAATCACCAAACGCATGTTCAATAATTTCTTTTCGCTTTACACTTTTGCATTTGCAGAAACCACAGGGAATATCAATGTGTTGTTTCACCTTCAACATCTTGAACTAAACTAAACGTAAAGTACTGAATTACTGTCTTTTACATTTGCATAAACGTGCAGTGTTTCACCAGGAAAAATATTTGTACGTAATCGTAGTACATCACTTGTTTTTTGCGTTAAATCAAATAACAAATAACTGTGAGGTTCACGTGTTACATCTTAGAACACATTTACAACTTATATTTATTATATCGTGCCATGGTTTGTCTACCGAAATATTGTATTTGTAATTTATCGCGTGGATTTTTAAATACTATAATATAATGTGCATTTAATCTTCTATCACGTGCATGTTTTCCTTTTGGAAATAAATTTTGTACAATGAATATAACCGTTAATTTTTATGATGTGCATATTTTGACAAGAAGTTTGCAACATCAACATTGGTTATAGACATTAAGTCATCTAATATTAATAATGAATTTTCTTGTATTTCAAAATTATTCCTATCTGGAATTCCTTCTACGAATCAAATTTGTGCACTTACATCCAAATTTGGTATTACTGCACCGTAACACCAAACAATTTCATTAAACTTTATAGGAAACATTTAATTGCGTTCATTAATAAACGATTTACAAAACAGGCTTTACCTGCACATGAAGGACCAGCAATTAAAAATGGAGAGGCATGTTGAAACTTTAACATTTTGTTAAAACTGAATGCATATTACAAATACCTTACTTTATATACACACTCATTCACAGAAAATAAATTAAATTTTAATATAATCACAGCGTACCTGTTCTTAAGAGTATGCTCAGCATACATCCAATGAATATACATACAATGCACATAAACATAACACTGTCAGTGTCATAGTAAATAGCTTAGATAGGTCCTACAGCTATAAGCAAGTCATATAATTCTAGCCTGGCCCATGAGGTAATAAACCCGGCAAGTATGACATTGGACAATTGCAGAATCACATTCTCAGTTTCCGGGTGTTTATATGTGAGAATAAGATGTTCGTCACCAAATGGAATAACACTATGAACCTCATACCGCGGTGTTGTAAGATACCTATGGAACTCTGCCCCACCATCAACAATCATACACTGCGTCTTATCTGTACGTTGTCCCCATTTTCCGTATAAGGAATTGAGGTACAACTCTCCGCATTCTCTAAGTGCAGGGTTCGTCCTAATATTTTCTTTATTTAATCTGATGCCTTCATGGGCATAATAACCGTCAATGTATTCTTGTTTGTCTTCTTCAGTTTTGCACCAAGCAGGATAGCCTGAAGCTTTGTGCTTCATTAGAAGAAACGTATTCACATAGTCCCGGAATAAACTAAGGGAATTCCGATCTTCAGAATCCATAAGATTGTATTCCCAGATTTCATATATTGTGACGATTTGATAACCGTTTCCAAGAGCACAGTGAAGCTCTGGTGTACAAAAAGTTCCAGTCGTTGCGCGTTCAGAATCGCTATGTGTGCAATTGTCAATAATTTCTTCTTCCTACAAAGTCCAAATGATAATCGGCCTTGCGCCACGTACAGGAGAATGAGAAAAAGTTTTTTAGAGCCAATACAGTACATTTTATAATCCAATTTGTTTTTTCACATCTCGGAAAAATGGCCTTAACCAACTTAGGTGGTCCCACCGGAAGAGGTTTCTTTGCCATCACATGGGGGTATAACCATGTATTATCGTAATATTTTATCGTTTCATTGTCCGTACAATCCACATACGAAGGAGACTTCTGTACGTCCTGCATTGTAGCAACCCTTAGGAATTAGAAAGTCGCTTGCATTAGTGCATTGTTCTTTAAGGAACTTTTGCAACTGTACATCTGTGCGTACTTTGACATCCCAAGAGCACTCCCATATCTCATACAAATTCAGTTTTAGAATTTCCGTGAAATATTCACGACGGAGTTCTGTATGTTCGTACCTTTCTCCGAATGTTATACGGACCATGCGCATTATCTACTACGGCATTACGGTTATACGGGAAACAAAGCTTACACCCGTGCCAAAAAGAGCCCATGAATTCAAAAACAGCGTTAGGCTCTGCGTGGTATCCGTCAACATTATACCCTCCAAAAGATTGTTCTCCATTTTGTCCAGCATGCTGGATCTCTACACCCAATTCATGTTCCATATATGTTAGCCATTTTATTGCTTTTTCACTAGTTTTAGTTTTATGATGGAACCCAAAAGGTGGTATAACAGATACTTTCTTCTGGAAGAGATGATGTTCGATATGTCTGCATGGCTAAATTTGTAATCGTTGACGAAACAAGAAAATATTGTAATCCATCCGTTTTCTCTTCTATATTACTAAATTTGATAAGAGCTTCAGTGAGAATTCTCACATCGTTTTCTCACCCCTCCAGTATTTTTTGCAAATTAAATTGTTCTCCCAATCGTACACGTTTTTCGTGCCATTGCCTCCAACCGCTATCTTTCTTCAGTACTTCGCGATTCAGGGTCATATTATTCTATTCCCGGATAGGGTCCTACATAATTTTTATTTTCCAAAGTATTAAACAAATATGGATAATCTCCCTTTAAATTTCCAGAAAGGTCTAATGTCTTCGGATTTTAGACAGCTTCATTCCGAGCAAAAGGAAAGAATCTCTAAAAATGATTTTATTATGAATAGAAATACTAAAAATCTTTTGACCCTGAATTAAGGATTTTGGAATAATATGCTGGGACTCAATGAGAGATTTCGAAGAGAAGATGCTGTCAAAGCGCGAAGCATTATGTGTCACTACAAATATATTAATAAATAGAGGTCTATGTAGTAAAATATGCGAAATAAACTCATCGATGTTTTTAAAAGAAAACGAACGATTACCGTTTTCATCACCACATATATTGCAGGGCTCATCAATGTTTTTGTTTATGCATTCATGGGAAACGTGTCCAAGGCGAGCTAGTGAAACTTCATGTTCCCGCTCCCCACGTTCATTATCAGGCTTGAGCATGGCTTCCACGTCATAAACAATATAAAGGAATCTCTTGTTATGAGTTGGTTTCATTGTCTTCGCATAACATATGTGACCTTCCCGTACATGTTTACAGCATGTACTACAAAAGTATTCCCCACATGTATGATCTGATTTCCGTCTTCTTAAATAATAGGTTGTATTACAGTTGGTGCAAACTTTAACATATTCACACACACTTGCCAACTTTATTACCTTTTAAGTGATTGCCAAAACATTCACTCCCAGTAAAGTATATGTTGCATATATTACATTTCATTTTATACAGTTAATGAAACAATGTTCACAAAATGAACAACCTACTTCACATTTATGTGTTCAAGGATTTCCATCATAACCAACAATCTAAACAATATTTTCTACTTCTTAAAAATGAAGTAATGGTTCTAATTCTTCGAAAATGACCAATAATTCCCCTTTGGTCATAATAGATATAAATGGGATTTGCTCCCTCCAAATCCGTTAGTTGTACTTCAGTTTTTGGGTAACGTAGCCTAATTCCCGTATCTTTTCCGGATCTTTTTCATAAATAATAATTTGATAGTTCGGACTCAACTGTTTTTGAGATAATTCAACATCATTAAAATCACATTCAGTCCTTCCTTTAGCAGTAACACCTGCACGCTTACAGAGAGCAATATCTCTATGCTTTAATGTGTCTCGATCTGGGTCTGTTAAATGGCTTAAAGTTTGGTGGTTTTCAGTATGCTTAGCTATGCCACAAGCAATACTCTTTGGCAAACAAAGTTTGTCCGTATCGCTCCCCGGAAGATCTAGTAAATACTGAACTAAACATTCGTTCAGGGATAAATATTTGTTCAGTGAGGAATTATTACTTCTACTTTCTCCAGCACCAAACATCACGTTTCTATCTGAAAATAAAAGAAGATATATTCACTTAAAAGTCTTCATTACTATTTATCACTCTAGTGATCGAAGATAATATGGATTGTGCAGAAATATCTTTGCGGCGATTCCATGGAACATATATTGCCTTGTTATCCTTATTATTCGATGAATCAATGTGCATCCCAACAAAATCATTAGGTCTCGCACCAATAAGTACATTATTTAATGCGAAGTTCGTTATGTTTTCAATATAGGCTGCATGATTTCTGATGTCTTCATTTACTCTGGACCTAACCGCAATTTCATGTCCCACCAAGTTAAACTTAGTGAAACTTTTTCTGTTTTCGCGCACCACTTCGATGTTACCTTCCCCTGTATTTTGAACATCTCTTTGTTCGCTACATTGCCCATATGAACGTAGCCAGACGTCCCGGGCTGTGGAGACCTCATCAGGTAACCCCGAGGATCGCGTGAACATGGTACACTTGATTGTTCTATTTCCTCAGCTACAACATTCACATGATTTTGTCAAATTTCAGATATTTCATGAAACAAGACCTCCACATAGTCAGATGTTCCCTATTCATCATGATTCACGACAGCGGAATTTTGATTCATATGTGTACCATCTGCTTCGCTAAGTAATTGTTCATTAAGAATTTCATCAATTAAATTAAAATCTTTTTGAAGTGTATTTTCCAAGGGTTGACTTTCTTGGTGGACCGAAGTTACGGGATTCTGAACAACAGATGGTATCACATTATAAACCGAAATAAATCGCGAACCATAATTACAAAATTCGGCTACCTGCGCTGCATTAATCCTATCAACTTGTCACTGATTAAAATAATTTAAGTGTACGAATTTATGTGCCCACTGGTACATGACTTGTTCATGGAAAAATCCTTGTGTAAATAAATCAACAATATCGGCACTAGTATTACGTATTGTAAAATTACCGAATGATCGTTTCGATAAAATTGAAAAAGAGTCCAATGCAAGGCATCATACCTTTTGTTCCCAGTAGTCCCTGGTGTTTCTTAACCATTATTCGCAACCAAGTCTCCAACACGCGTTGGTTAGTATACAGGCCTTCTACAACAGCAGCCAGGTACATCTCGTCGATTTCATTAAACTCGTTTTCCAACAATGCGCCGAGAAATTCATCTGTAAATATACATAAAATAATTTTAAGTATTTTACAAACATAATAAACAAATAGATACAACATATGCAATATTTTTTTCTTGAAAAATCATAAAAAACAGCTATGCTGTAAAAATATTCAAATTCTTAATAAAAGACTCAATGAGTGTGAACCGATAAATAGTTGGAAAATATAAATGAATAATAATAAATACCTATGTTCGCTAACATCGTTATACATAAATGAACTAAGTACAAATAATTTCATTTCATTCTTGATACCTTTTTTCTTTATTCAAAATACTTGCTTACATGGAAAATCCAATAAGTATAAATTTATTAACATTAAATATTTCTTTCAAAGTCATAGAATTCAAGCGTAAATGATCAATTATGTATAATATAAATGTACTTACGATCTTCTTCTAATTTAATCTGCTAACTCTGATGGAAATCTCACAACAATCCTTTTTTGCCTTTGGCGTTTTCTATACTGCCTTTTACGCTCTCTGCTGTTCTTAAAATCTTGAATTTATGAATGTATGTACAACTCTAATAATACAGCTGATATTATTACTAATTTCTTTTTATGTATTAACTCTGATATCTTTTTATAATAATAAAAATATTAGCTTAAATTTGCACAAGCAACAAAATACGTCATGCAGCTGTCCTCACCAACAAATATAAGATAACATTTTCTTAACAATACGGTATATATACATTACAAGATAATAAACTGGTGCAAACTAGTATCAACATGTTTTAGCAGTTATAGTAACACAAACAAAAGAAATTCCTTCCATTACTGGTAAAACAATAGCGGGGGAGGAAAACAAAGAAATACGGTGCCAATGAAAAAGCTTTACTGACAAAGGAGAAAAAATACCGGAAACAAACAATCTTTATGCCGGCGATCAAAAACTTTAGTAATGGTAGGGAAAAACAAAATACTTATTACTTTACAACTTTCAGTGTTTTGAAAATATTTTTACAACGAGCACTTAATATAATCAAATCAAAGATTGTTCATCGAGTATTTTTACGAAAGCTTAAATAAATAACACGAATTATTTGTAGGCTCACAATCGTAGATTCTTCAGAGCTTCCTATGGAAGCGAAACGTTAGAGATAAGATACAATCCAATGAATAAGATGGGCTTTTATAAGAATTTTAATATTCGCGCATTGTAACGAGTTTCCAAAGGAATTTGAAAATGATCACACAAAGTCTTCTTATGAGCTTCTACAAGAAGCGAATTATTTGTAAGTTCACAGCGTATAAGTTTATTGGATCACAATCATAGATTGTTCTGAGATTCCAAGAGGAATTTTAATATTCCCGCAACTATGTTGCTTGCAGAGCTTCCTATGGAAGCGAACCGTTAAATAATCACAGCGCATAAATTTATTGGATCACAATCATAGATTGTTCTGAGATTCCAACAGGAATTTTAATATTGTCGCAACTATGTTGCTCGCATAGCTTCTACAAGAAGCGAATTATTTGTAGGTTCACACATATGAGTATTTTCACAGTAAGTTTCTCTTTATGAGATTTCATTGAAATCGAACCGTTAAATAATCACACAAAATGGTCTTAGGAGTATGCTTAGCATACTATCGAATTAATAAGCAGAGCTCCTATAGAAGGGATTCAGTTAAAGATAGGAAAGGACACTAAGATGTATTCATGTTACAATAGTTTATCACCGTCAACATTTTATTTCAAGTTTCATAAAATAATAAAACTGTGTTAAATAATCAATTACATTATCATGTACTACGTTTAATAGTATGCACAACGTTCACACTAATACTAACCGGTAGGTATCCTTCCCACTCACTCCACCTACCTACAATGGGGTAATATCATCCCGATACGCATTAATATGCACTGTACGTATTTGCTATAAGTATCATAGTTAAAACTCAAACTAATATAAAAACGGCGGAACATTTACTAATTCATATGATACATATACTAGCCACTACGGCTATTTCCTATACTTCAATACGTACAACACAAACAAATATTTATTTAGCGGAATGTTTGCTAATTGGTATCCGCCATATTTGCATACTAGTGCACATATGTTCTATAGTTTGATACATAGCGGATAACAATGCAGTAAAATAAGTTTGGCGGGAAATAACCCGTTCAGGCTCTTACGAAGTGCTTTTGTATATACGTGCAATAGCATACTAAAATATGTATGCTGTAAAATCTGCACGTAAGCCTACTTAAAATGTGCTAGCCAAGCACTGCGTATACTTATACGTCAAAACAAACAAGGTATGAAACGTACTAATATATGACTGCTTGCAAAAATATAAGCTGGTAAGCCTAATACAAAATGCTAGCCATCCACTGCGTATATTTCCTCTACATTAGTACATACATTATTACATAGTAAAATTATACGGCCCGTATCCCAACCACTGCGCTTCTGTGCTATGCTTTATTCCATACAGCGTATCAAAGATGGGAAATTTTCACATTCATGTCAGTACTAAACGACATCCGGTATGGTTATGCATTCATCTGTGCCGTACTAATATAAAAATGGCGGAAAAATTTCGAGATTACTAAATGATAGCCGGGTACTGTGTATACGTACAATGGTCTACTAATACTTTGTTATACTGACAGATCTCCAATGCTTTATTATATACTAAAATAAACCGTTTATGCTAATACTAACTGACTTCCGGTATGTGCCATGCATTATGTATATCAAAATATACGAGGCATAAAAATTAAATTAAAATGTGCCAATACTAAGTGGTATCCTTTATATATATCATTTACCGCCCCTATTTGCTATACATAAACAAAATCAAACTAAACTATATAGTAGCCATCAGCCAGGCCACCCAGTGTACCCCAATGCCCAATGTCTGTATTATGCAAGGTCGCCATGTTTTACTTTAACATTACATCTAGTGTATATTACGGAGTCGTTGACACTGTTCTTTTCTTATGCAATACGTTTACTGATCATCCATAAGCAATAATGTATACTGTATACATGGTACCACTCGCTAACATCAATAGTGTGTTAAATACTGCATTTATTATCAGCTATACGTCTATTTTCCGTATGCATGGGAACTAATGTATACTGGGTACGACACAGCGTGACTTAATGTTAGCTCTTACATTTCCTACGTACTGTATATCTATTTTTCACAATCTTAGGCAGTAGTCTATACTGTGTATAACATAGCACACCTTGCAGCTAATGTTAAGTTACCCATTGCGTTTATTAAACGGTGTGCATTCATACGGAGTATTATTTATTGTGTATACCATAACACCACTTAACGTTGTCAACCATTGCGTTTACTAACCGCTGCGCATTCATATGTGGTATTCTGTACTGTGTATAACATACAATCCCTTCCGATGTCATCCGTTCCGATGTCAGCATCTATAAGCAATAATGTACGCTGTGTATAACACAGCAACCCTTGCCGCTGCTCTTTTCTTATCCAATGTCCTTACTAACCGCTCTGGATCTATTTTGCGGTTCCATAGGCAAAAATGTACACTATATATATATATCATGCCTTCCCGCTGTCATCCATTGCATTTGCTATACACTGTTCACCCATACGCAATATTGTATGCTGCATATTGCACAACATCCATTCGTCATCCATTGGTCATTTATTACTATTACTACTCACTCTGTACCTATACGCAATATAATATGCTGTATATAGCACAGCATCCATTGCTATGCATATTTATTGCCATTACTACTCACTGTGTACCTATACGCAGTATAGTATGCTGTATATAGCACACCATCCATTGCTGTACATATTTATTGCCATTACTACTGATTGTGTAGTCATACCCATTATTGTATACTCTGTATAGTACAATAATCGTTGTTGTTATTTATTCTTATTACTACTCACTGTGCATAAAGCTTGGCAATGTCGGCCATCTTTCTTTTAAATCTGCGGGTTTGCATGCCATTTGCACAAATATCTCTCACGCACGCTTCAGCATAATACAGTACCGGAAAAGTCATCTTTTTAATGTACCAAACCCATATAGGCAATGCCTGCGTTTTTCACCACATAGCGGCATAGGCGAGTCGCATATACTTCATCACGGAATTTCCGCGTGCCGCTGCAAACTCTTACTCAACAAAAATGGCGGTCACGCAAAACAAATGGGACTCTCTACACCGATTCGTCATATTTATTTATTTATTTATTTCTCGTACACAAAAGTATATTCCGCATACATATAAAATCACTTTACTGTAAATCAAGTAAAGTCCTGTGTTCTTTCATTCGAAACAGCATATGCAGTTTCTGCTATACATTAGTATCAGTTACCATAACGTAAAGTGTGTTAAGTCGACAGTGTGTTCTGTCAAAACAATCATGTGGGCATTAGGTGAGTAAAGTGTTTCTTGTTTTATTCCATTCACAATGTAGAAATGCATTATTATGTCCTTACTATTCATAAACTCGGACCAACACAAACTTAAATACAAAAACTGCATATACGCTCTTTATAGTATAATGACCCAACACGACAATATAGTAACTTAAATTTCATCAGGGGCCCCAGTGGTTCAGTGGTAGAACTTTCATCTCTGGTGCTTGGGGTTCCGGGTTCAATCCCAGCCCCCGCCAAGTAAACTTTGTGCTAAACAAACACCGTATATGCTTCCTCGGGTTCTCCTGTTTCCTCCCACCATCTATGTATGTTTTTGAGAGCTTTCATAAAAGCTATAGTACAAAAACCTCACCGTCTCCTTTCACCAGACCGGCATAACTGTGGAACGTAAAACTTAAAGGTTTCATATCATTTAAAATTTCATCAAACAATAAAAATACGTTACATAGTTCTCTCAATACTCCCTTTCCTCCCACATTTTCATTCCGCCCATCATCATTCAGTTACTTTAGTCATTCGTCTCCCGTTAACTCATAAATCTCATTTTGCAAATGTACAATATAGTACAATGTATAATATAGCCGCTAATACGCCATTAGTAGTCTCTTTTATTCCCTATTCTGTTCGTAAATATTTAGATTAAGCAATCTCATTTTTTAAAAAAAACTAGTGTTTTTATACAGCATTTACTCAATAAAAACAGAAAATCCTTCCTTCAATGAAACAAGATTGGAAATACTTATTGACGGTCATGTTAGAAACAGCATCATCCCTCCTTAACAATAAATACCCGCTGAGCACAAATCACTTCGCGCCAATACTCTTTCATTGACATCCGTCCAGCCTATTCCCACATTTTCATTCCGCCCATCATCATTCAGTTACTTTAGTCATTCGTCTCCCGTTAACTCATAAATCTCATTTTGCAAATGTACAATACGTATAGTATAACCGCCGCTAATACGCCATTAGTAGTCTCTTTTATTCCCTATTCTGTTCGTAAATATTTAGATTAAGCAATTTCATTTTTAAAAAACTAGTGTATTTATACAGCATTTACTCAATAGAAACAGAAAATCTTTCCTTCAATGAAACAAGATTGGAAATACTTATTGACGGCCATGTTAGAAACAGCAACACCCCTCCTTAACAATAAATCCCCGCTGAGCACAAATCACTTCGCGCCAATACCCTTTGATTGACATCCGTCCAGCCTATTCCCACGCCTACAACCGGTTTCCCAATGACAACACTCGGTCCTATCCTCAAAGACCATTGTTATCTTTGTCTGTCTGTCTAACAAGGTTCCTTCCATCTTAAAACTAAAATGTTCTCATCATATTCTCCTACAAAAAGTCTCTTCTCTTACAAAAAGAAAGAAAAATAAATTCATTTCTTTTTTAAAAAATAAAATAAAGCAACATTTCACTTATATTCACAATATAACCTGATAAGTTTCTAACCCAATTTGTGTATGCTATTCAACAATTCTTCTAACGTTTCCTTTTATCTTAAAGCGCCTTCCTTCAATACTCGCTGTGGTCATACCCTAGTACCAAAATAAACATTATTCTACAAATATATACAATAAAGAGGGAAAAGGGCATTTCTCTCATCTTATATTTTCACTATATTCGCAAATATATCCAACAACAAAGTAAACATTACAGCTCCATTGTGGCTAGCCTACGCGTCTTTGGCGTGGGAAAGTCGGGTTCCATTCCCGGCGGGAGCTTATGTGGTTCGGATTGTTTATATAATCATTACAAGCAAAGTCTCTAAGTCTCAAAGTCTTAGAATAATCATTACATATACAAAAATATAGCCTCGTTGTTGAAAGGGACGCTAAAATATTCATTATTCTACAGTTATATATAATAACAGGTAAAAGGACATTTATCTCATCTTATATTTTTAATATTCAGTTCATATGCAAAAAGGTTTCTTACCTTCAACGATGAAACACAGCCTCCCAATCAAATTACACCGTCTACAAACAACTCAACATTCGATCACACAAATCAAATTATGCCAGCTATATATAATTACGAGTTATTTATTCAGGAATATTTTCCACCTAAAATAAATATTAAGTTTGCTTCTTATCCAAAAAGGCGGAGCAATTTATCCTCTCCTTGTACCATTCCAAACTCATGTGTTTTAACCCACGTTCTATTTTGTCTCCCAATAATTTTATAAGAGTTATCAAAAAACTTCCGCTTCTCCATACAAAACCAAATCAATATCTCTGTGTTTATTACCCAGAGACAATTTTAATTGTTATTCCTATTTGACAGTATCCAAAACTTCCCTGTGCTCACGCAAAAGAAGGGGAAAAAGAGATGATTCTGTTTCTGACTATCAAATCAACATTTGTCAGGAAGTCTGCTCCAATTAAAAGTATATTACCCGATTAATTATCATACTACAATTCCCATTAACAAGCTTGATACACATATCAACATTTCCTGTATTTGATATTGATATCTCCCCGAATAGCTGAAAATAACAGTGATAATTAAGAGGGAGACACAATGATAAATTTCACTGTATAATATTCGTCTTAGTATCAAATACACAGTGATATCAGACCGGATTTCTTGGATACATCCATGTTGTTAACTACTAACAATTTATACGCATGACGTATGCGTATACAGGAATTTTATGAAGAGGGGATACAGAGGGTATCCTGGGTCCCCTAACGCTAGAACACTGACTGCTCTACGATGACCTTACGTTATGAATTTTGTGGTTGTAGTTCATAACAGATCCACACGATGAACGATACTCTTATTAAATTAGAAGGTATAGATTAGAGGAGTCGTTGGTTATTCCATTGAGACAATGGACCCCATGAGTTTGACATTTATATGCATTTCAATCAAATAGGATAATAATATAGGTCGTCAATGAAAAACGTGAAAACAAGTGGGGCGTCTTGCTCAGCCTCCCCTCCTCCTTCCAAGCAAAATCTGACATGCTGCTGCTGGTATAGTTACACTCTTCATTTCAGGAAGTGCCATATGCTCACGGGCAGTGGGAAAGTATGTCCTTAGACTTTCATAACCTCAGTATTGAGAGGAGGTGATGTAGTTACTGGTCAGCACTATGATTGGTCGTCATTGCTCTTAAGTCTCTCCAGAAATCTACTTCTCAAAGCTTGAGTGAACCCCAAAAACACATTTGAACCAGTGTAAAATTGGTTGAAATCTTCCCATTAAGGATCGTAACGGAGCTGTTTATTGTTAAGTAGACGCCTTACCGACTAAACCATCAGCTGTAATTTTATCAAGGAGTTACATGTTTCAGTATCGCAAAAAGTGAACGTTTTAAGAGATTTTATAGATGAGTTTTATATTGAATGAATAAAAAATTTGATATGTTTTCATTTAACATGTACCTTTGAAATACATAATTACTTGACGTACTGCCATTTGAAATAATACAATTTTATATTGGGTTGGCAACAACTGTTAAAACGGTGGTATCACAAAATATATCAAACATTATCCCCCTGTCGATATTTGCATGCTACAAAAATTCGGCCATTTCTGCCGATTAGTTCAAAAGTTAAAAGGTCATATTGAGATAAATGGTCCACTTTATCTAAGAAACAATATAGTTCTAAAATTGACCCTTGTGAGACCCTGTATTTAATGTGTCATATCTGTGCTTTGGTTGGTCCAATTTCAACATATTCCACTCGGTTAGTTAAATAATATTAGCCATAAGTCAGCATGATTTCTAATGCCATACTTGTGTAGTTTGTTCAGTAGAGTTTTCGTAATTAATTAGGTCAAAGGAATTTGTAAAAACGAGAAAAAATTCATATTTTTTATTTGTTTTCTCTTGCTTTATTAAATTTAGAAAGGTAGTTGCGACATTAATAATTGATCTACACTTCCTAAAACCGAATTGATTATTTGAGAATAGGCTAGTATTAGACGGTAGCATTTCTCGTAGCAAAAATCGTATCATCGATATCCTTCCGTATAAAATAGGAAATGCTACAGCATTTCCCATGTGATGGCATATCCTATGGCATTTCTTGTCGATAAAACCTTATCTATTTCGTAGCATTTTCCCCAGCATTTCTGGTCCGATTGCAACACCGTGGTGTGTTAAAAGGAAGCGAAATATTTTGTGCTAAATATTCATACTCTTTGTTTTGTGTGGGAAATTGAATTGTAGTAAAGAAAAATAAGTTGGAGTAGGGATGCTTTTTGCCCACATACTTCTTTGAAGTTTTCGTCTTTTATTATTACCTGCGATATTTCCACTGGAGAGAACTGTTGTTCAACCACTATAGCTTTAGCTAACTCACGCTTTAGTTTCGGAGCCATAATTGCGCTCTTCTCCAGTGAATTGTTTGCTACGTCAAGACAAAATGCTTTCCAAAATGATATCGTGTAAAAGAACCATAAAATTTTGATGTCATAGAATATTATAGGAAATTTTTGGCAACACAGCTGCAACAATAAATGTTTCCGTCTAAAACAAAATAGACGGAATAGGCAATCTAAAAGCCTAAATAGAAAGAGTATCCTTTTCTTTTCTTTCTTTCTTTTCTTTTTCTTTTTTTCTTTCTTTCTTTTTTCTTTTTTTTTTTTTTTTTTTTTTTGAAAAGGCATAATGGAAATAGAGCGATGATCCTCTGGATTAGTGTTTAGTTTGCGATAATAGCTGTTATAAATTACAACTTATAATTTATAATTATTTATAATTAAATTACAACATAATTACTACGCTCTGCAAAACGTCCAAACATAATTTTTAACTGCTAAACCTATTATCGTAAATTAAAAGCAGCCTTTACATTGCGTTGACGCAAACCGTTACGGAAAAAAGCCCAATGTAAAGTTGAGTTGAGTTGAATTTCAGTTTAGCGTCCCTTTCAGCAGCGAGGCTATGTGAGACGTGGACCTACTGATTAACGTGGAATCCGAACCACATGAGCTCCCGCCGGGAATCGAACCCGGGTCTCCCGCGCCAAGACCCAATGTAAAGTTATAATAATAATAATAATAATAATAATAATAATAATAATAATAATAATAATAATAATAATAATAATAATAATAATAATAATAATAATAATCGTTGTACTAACATGTTTTTAAGATATTGTAAAAGTGGTTCTAAACTGATGAAACTGTGATTTAGAAAACGAATGTAAAACGTTACTTAAGAAATTACCTACTAAAAAGTTTGACATTTGAAAGATGTGTTAGAAATTATGTGGTTTTAGTATTTAAAAAAAACTTTTCAATTAAGGTTATAGAATATAAGGAACTTTTTGGGTCAATGTTCCGTTAAGGGGGTCCAGTAATTTCTTCCAAACGAAATTTGCAATTTCTCCACTTCTTTTCATTGATTTTCGTTTGATTACATAATATAACGTTATATTAGGTTACGTCAGGGGCGGATCCAGGACGGACTTCTGGGGGGGGCGGTCGGCGGTAATACTGCTACTTTTAAGAGCTCCAAACTTGTTATGGATGGGTTTATTTATATATAAAATAAGAAAGTTTCCTCTTGTGGGGGGGCGATCGCCCCGATCGCCCCCCTCTGGATCCGCCCCTGGGTTACGTTAGATTAGATTAGATTAGGTAGGCTAGGTTAGTTTTGGACCCCCTTTACGGATCATGGACCCTTTTTTGTTCTATGATCGCGTTAGGGAGGATTTTTTGGGATGAGTTTACCGAGCTTCTTCATTTAGTTGTAGCATAGAGAAAATAACAAGCACAGAGAAAATAATAATTAATTTCTCTATGGTTGTAGATGTATAAAAAGTAAATGTTATTTCAATATGTCTCCATAAATTGGTTGCAATATGAAGAAATCAAATGTGCTGGAAATTCCATGCTTCCTTGAGGGGAAACTCTTGGTTATGTACCTGGCATCACTGATTGAATTTGCTTCACATGGTTAGTCGTCTGGTTTGAGTTCCAACATGTCAAAAGATAATAATATTTTAAGTTACAAAGGTTGTAACTTTCTCCGGCAACGTTTAGTTTTGTCAACACTTAGTGGAAAACCTTTAAAACTATCAGCCATTCGAGCACAAGACGATGAACCTGGTTTGAAAGGTGAGCAGATTTTACAACGGTAATAGTTAAGAACAGCTACTTCTCATCTCCCGTGCACGAGGATACATCTTACTGTTGCACTACCTAAACACCCTAAGTACAAGGGCAAGAACTCAGGGATATAGTATACGTAAGACCGTCTGAGTTCCAGAAGAAGCTGGACGCTCATACTTTTAGGGATTATTCATTGAGTATCTACGAACTTAGAAAGGGGGTAACAAACTCAGTCTATTACCTACTTTTTAACATCCTAGATAGTCAATGAATAATTCCTGAAAGTATGGCGTTTCTCATCCTTCCCTAAATGGGAAGTACGGCTCCTTAACTTTAACCTCATTATAAATAACAAAGATACAAAAGTAAGATTTATGTTGTCAATTGTACATACCTCAAAGTACTGCGTGGACCACAATAGACCAATGTTACTGTTCAACTCTGGTGTGTGGAGTCCCTGTTTCGATACCAGCTCGCACTGAGTGGGCTTAGCGGTGGACAAACAGTATATGCGTAGGTTTCTTCGGGATTTTTGTGCCACGGAATAGGTCCAGCATGTTATGTATAGGTTAGCTTATGGTAGGGTAGTTCAGTTCAGTGGAATTTGGTTAAATTAGCGTAGGGCTAATTTTCCGCAGGTGGCGGTCCCGAATTAGATCCACGTGAACCTGTTTTCACCGTTTTATTACTATTTACTTGGGCAATTGTTTAACTTTGGCGTGCCAGATTTGTAACCCACTGTTTTGCGATATTCACATTCGGTTTGGTTGGATTAATAATATTTAATTCAGACAGGGCTTGTGTATAGCCCGCTCCCCCCAGTTCTTTGTCACCGGAACTGGAAGAGTCACTACTACTACTACTACTACTACTACTATTGCTACTACTACTACTATTACTACTACTGCTACTACTATTACTACTACTCCGACTACTACTACTACTTATATCGAGAACAGAACCCAACCAACCCCTGCGGGGCTTCTAACCCGTTCCTACTACTACTACTACTACCAATACTACTGCTACTACTACTACTACTACCGCTACTACTACTTATACTAAAGCCTCCTTAACACAAGATTTACATCTTAAATCTTTATAACATGTGATTCCGATTCATTATGAACTAATATGAACCATTAGAATCACTATGATTCGTTAAAAATCACTGGGGGGAGCGGGCTATACTCAATCCTCAGACAGTATTGCCGAGCGAGCGTTAGCGAGTGAAAGCGGGTTATAGCTTCGCAGGTCACGTTGTTTTCTGTCTTCGTTAGTGTTGGCCCCCCTTACTAAATAATTACTATTATTTTTTGTTATTTAAATATATGTTATGCATTATTACTCTTTTATTTCCGTGCGCGGCGGTGGCTCAGTGGTAGAGCGTTCACCTCTGGGGCTTGGGATCCCGGGTTCCATCCCAGCCCCCGACAAGTGAACTTTGCGGTGGACACACCGTGTGTGTGGGTTTCCTCGGGGTTCTCCCGTTTCCTCCCACTTTCTTCATTCCATCAGTTCATTCATCACTCATTATCGCCGACATAACCCTGGGACGTAAAACTCAAAGAATTCATTTCATTTTTTCTTTTATTTCCGTTGTTCACTCGTAATGGTAACTCACAAATATTACTTATTTTCATGCTTTATTTGCTTTTCACAAGAAACGTATTCATGCGTGTTGTATTACTACTCAAAATTAGTTCCTCCTAGCTGTGAGATGTTGGAAACAGCGCTATATATACATAGGGGCAGATCCAGGATCAAGGGAGGGACTAAAACATATTTTGCTGTTTTATCCAGTGTAAAGCAGGTTTGAGGGTCATTTTATCCAGTGTATACCTGAGCCTCAAGTAAGGGGTGTTGTCCCCCCTTGGATCCGCCACGGTATATATATATATATAGTCCTTTCCTTCTCGTGTTTCCAACCAGCACTATAAACATCATCCTATCTTACTACAGTATAATATAATTCAAATAAATTATTAGATCGAGATTTTAGGCCGGAGTTCCGAATAAAATGCATGTTCGTGGAGCATCAAAAATTAAAACACGCACGAAAATGCTTCTTTCCTTACTATTTTACTACACAAGGAGAACTTCGCGTAACGAGAAATGCACTTTTATTGTCAGAGAAAGTGTTTCTTAAGGGAGAATTTGCATTACTGGATACAGATTGACTTTAGGATGGCAAAATTAACTTCAGCGTGTCTACATACAGCATAAAAACTGCAGTGCATAAAATGTGAATTACCTTAAGACAAACTAATTTGTGCTAGATAGGCCTAGTTACTAAAAAGCATGAATGCTATCGGACCGAGCAGGAGCGCAGCAGGGGGCCCAAGCCGTAGCGAAGTAGGCGTATCAGAGACGGCGGTATATCCAGACAAGATGATAGTGGAAGAACATTTTATATGCCACAAAACGTGCCTTTCGTGTGGAACAGTTTTGTGAAACTTCTATGATCCTTTTGTACACTGTCTTCCCCTATTTTCATTTCTTCATGGTTTTATTATTGAGTACTACCTGGACACTTTTTCTTTCATATTTTCACTTACAGTAAGAAGTAAGATCCAATATATTTTGATTACTTGTACAATCCTAATGTGAAATCAAGCAACGTATTTCCTCCGTTGATTTTATAGATTATACCCCCATAAAATGGGATAGCGCCGAAAATTTTGCCTCTTTTCTCCATATTTGATTTAGATAGAACTGCCGTCTTATTAGTTTGTGTTCTACGTTTCTGTATTTCCCTCCGTTACTGAGAATATATGTTCTAGGTTAGTTAATAAGACACTGGGTTTGAAGCAGTATCATTGTGGAAAAAAAAAAAGAAAAAGAAATATTTAGTTTTACGTCCCATGGTTATGCCGGTTAGGCTAAAGGAGACTGTGATGATGAGAAATGAATGAAATGGTGGAATGAAGAAAGTGGGAGAAAACGGGAAAACCCACGAGCACGGTGTTTGTCCACCACAAAGTCCACACGGCGCGAGCTGGGATCGAACCAGGGACCCCAAACACCGGAGGTGAACGCTCTACCACTGAGCCCCCGCAGTATCATTGTGCTCTGTTCCGTGTTTACGTAATATCGCATCAATACGTGAATTCATTCAGTCTAGAATTTAACTGCGGTTTTCTCCCTAATTAATCACCCTACACCGATGACCGTTATTACTTTTTTTCTGATGCTGATATTTCGACTGATCTGTTCATTTTTCTTTGAATTTGGTATTCCAGGGCCGCCATCTGCGGCTGTTAACTCAAGTTTAGTTTCGGAATTAAGTTTCTATAAGCCCCGCTGCGCCAAACCTCTGTACTAAGTAAGTGAACGAAACTAAACCTAGACTAGTCTAGTCGAACTTGTTCATAAGTCATTATTGTCCTGTTGAAAAGCTGGCGAGAGTTAACGGAATAAATGCCTAGTGTCACTTAGGCTTAATATCCCGAGATCTATTGTGCGACACTTAACCCTTTTCCTCCCACTTCATTGATTCCACCATTTCTTTCATTCTCATCATCACTGTATCTAACGTATTTAACATAGACGTGTTGATGACGTTTAAATCTGTAGGACTTAGGTAATACAAATTTTCCTAAATCTTGTTAGCCAACCAGGAACTCGAAATTTCTAAAATCAGTATGGCGCCGACCACACTATCATCATAATTACCGACGCATAGTCTCTAGTGACTATTCATATTTGTGGTGCGATATATGTGATGAAAATGTTTAATATCACGATGTCAGGTTAAAACTTGTGCGGCGTCACACATCCCCGACATTCTTGAATTATGTCTCCACTGATGTAGTGTGTTACGTAATAGGCTGGTAGAATCTTCCGGAACAATGAGGGTGACATCGATTGGTCTTTATTGCTACGTTACCTTATTAGTGTTGCTAATTCGACATAGTTGGAAATATATATAGTTTGGATAAATCTATAAATTTTATCGCTTTGAAATATTAGATATTTTTTTCCGGATTACATAACTAGTTTGGCTCATGATGTCGACTGATGCAACATTGATCTCGGTCATGGATGTACCTGAGGCATCAGCTTGCTGCCCTTAATTGCAAAATACTAAATATAATGTATCTGGGTGAATTCTTTAGTTCTAAGGAAGAAAATGGCACAAGATTTAGTTTTCTTAGTAATTTGTTCCCAAGTAACTAATATGAATAATGGAATAACCCTAAAACACTGTCCAGTATATATTTTTTTCGTTCGTTCATTTAAATGTTCATTTGTATATAGTCACGTTTCACTCATTGTGTGTGGTTTAGTGGCTAGATTAGATTATTTAATGTTACGGTCACAAATAGCGTTCCTCGTATTTGCCATTATAGTTTTCTCTCCAGACTTTGAAATGGAGAAATTGTGAAATAATGACATACATAAGTGAGGATATTATCGCTCGGTAAACCGACACATGTTATTTGACAGTGTGAATACTGAAGGAAAATGGGTTAATGAAATATAATGTTGCTATAATGGGAAGGATAATAATCGGTTTGTGTGTCATAATTTTGTTATGCCTTGTACACCTGTAGCAAAATGAGATCAAACCTTTAATCTTAGATATGCATGCTGCCTGTATAATGACGATGGGATATTCATATTACATGACCGAAACATTGAAATTTCTTTTATGATACGATTTATTCCATTGTAAGAAAATACAACCGAAATTCTGTTATAAATTTTAAATAGTCATAAGTTAATATATATTTGATTGATAACTGGAACTTTTAGATACTTCAGTGATTCATGATATTTTTTTTTTTTTTTTCTGATCTTACTTGCTAAACTGAATCGATGTTATCCATCTTAGTCAAAATGTTGAAGATTTGTTGTATTTCACCATCTGTAAGCAATAAAAGAATTCAATAATGGACACATTGAGTATATTATTTCAAGTTTTACGTTATAACAGAATAATACTACAGTAATGAAAGTAGCTGCACCTCATTTCGAAAAGTTACAAGAAATTATTTTGTTTTCTCTTGTTTCTCACAATCGGTTGCTGCTTTAGCTCAGTATTTAGGAATCTAACTGAAAATGAGTTCAATTAATTAATAACTACAAATATACAAAATGTTATTTTAATTCGTAGTATATTATTTACTTTAGTTTTAAATCATTCTATATAAATACAATGGATTAAACCAAAATTTTTTTTCAATTGGCTACTCCAATCCAGGATTTGCCTGGTATGTTTTTTTTTTTTTCTTTCTTTTTTGTGTGTGAAGAGGATATTTTTTTAAGTGTGGCTATACTAGCCAGAATTTGTCCATTCTGACATTTTGTTTATATACCAAATTACAGTTATATACTTCACCTCGTTCAACAGTTGAACTTCGTTGGTGCACACGGCTACCCATGTCTAGTTTGTTAGTTGGAAATGGGGCGGATTGTCAAGAAAGTAGTTTGGTGACGTTAATGTGTTATGTTGTTATTTTTAAATTATTAAAGATAGTTAAGTATTTATTGCAGTCATAATGTTATTGTTATATATTGTGTTGGGAGGGTGTCAGAGGGCTTCCCCTTCAATGTCTAAGCTCCTATTTTATGTTTTTTTCACCAGTGAATACACACTTCGCGAGAGTAACTTTTTAGTAGGTTCCCTTTCGTTACCTTGTATGTGTTAAAAGAAATTGGATTTGTTGGCGACGTTATATTGTTGTTGGATGTGTATGACGTGTTATTTGTCTGAGTTACTCATTCATAAGATATGGTTACTACATGGTTTTTCTTTGTGTTCGTCGAAAGTAAATCTTACAATATTGTGAGTCAATTTTTAATATATACACCCTCCATTCCAAAAGAAACCGAACTTTTGAAAACAAATAGTACCACTAGTGCCATCTGTTGTAATATTTTACCGGTAGATGGCGTAGTCCCTCATTGACAACTGGTATAAATGTCATGACATTTGGATGCACGGCAACAAAGTTATTGCGTTTCAACTGTCAGTGTGTTCTGTACATCGGTCGGAAAATGAGTTTCAAACAATGAGCTGCAATTGAGTTTTGTGTTAAACTGGGTAAAACTTTTAGTGAAACGCTCCAAATGCTACAAAATGCATATGGTGATGAGTGTCTATCCCGTACGCAAGTTTACGAGTGGTTCAGGCGATTCAAATCGGATAGAGAGACGCTGGATGATGATGAAAGATCAGGCCGTCCCAGAACCGGATTATCGGAAGAAAACATCGAAAAAGTGCGTGAATTAATCAAACATAACAAAAAAATCGTCGGTGAAAGTTATTGAAATGGAATTAGGCATTCCTCAAACAACCGCATACCGCATTTTGACCGAAGTTTTGGGCCTTAAGAAGGTTAATTCGCGGTTTGTACCACACAAACTCACCGAAGACCAAAAAGTTGATCGAATTGCGCATTGCAAAGACATCGTTAAAAGTGCTCGGCAGGATCGAAACTTCTTGAAATCGATTGTAACTGGTGACGAGACGTGGTGTTTTGAATATGAGCCCGAAACAAAGCGGCAAAGTGCTGAATGGAGAGCGCCGGATGAAGGAACACCCAAAAAAAGTCGCTTGGTGAAGTCAAAAGTTAAGATGATGCTGATTTGTTTTTACGATTCAAAAGGAATTATCCACAAAGAATTTGTTCAGCCCGGCCAGACAGTCACTGGAGAGTTTTACTTAGGCGTCATGAAGCGTTTGCTGGCAAGAATTCGTCGTATTCGGCCCGAATATCGCGAAATCGGCAGTTGGACTCTTTTGGACGATAATGCACCATCACATCGTTCGCGACTTGTAACTGAATTTTTGGTCAAAAATCACATTATTCGGTTGCATCATCCGCCCTATTCACCAGATCTCGCTCCGTGCGATTTCTATCTGTTCCCGAAACTGCATTTGACGATGAAAGGAAAGTGGCACGCATCGATTGATGCCATTGAGAAGGCGACGACCGCCGTCCTAAAGACCATTCCAATAAAGGACATGGAGAAGTCGTTTGACAACTTGTTGGAGCGTGCAAATATGTGTATCGATGCAGAAGGGGAATACATTGATTAATAAAAATGATTTGTTCCAAAATGTACATTGCTTTTTTGTTTTTTTAAAACGTTCGGTTTCTTTTGGAATGGAGGGTGTATGTTCTTTTATTCGTAATATGTATGAGTTGCAAATGGTTGTTTGAGTATTAAAATAGTGGTATTGTAATTGTATTTTTGGAAGGAGATCGATGAAAACTGAAAATAGAAAGGATTACGTCATTGCCGCATTACAAGTTCTTGCGATGCGTTACTTGGAAATAATTTGTTCCTTTTTATTATTATTATTATTATTTCTTTCCTTTCTACTTTAAGTTTTGGTGATTTTCAAAAATATAATTAAATAATAATTGTTTCACTTGTCCTGTTTTAAGTTTTATTTATTTTAGCGGAATATCAATTAACCAATTTTACCAATAAGTTCTTAACTATGAACAGTAGAGCTGTCTTTGTACACCTTTAATTACGAAAAGCCTAGACTGCCTTTCAGAAATTGTCCAAAAAATAGAATTGCGGCTCTGTACATACCGGGATATTTATTTCCCTCCATTGTGATAGAAACGTGCGTAGTCTTACAAGAGCCAGTGGAATATTTTCACGTTGCCGCCGGGTAAATATATTATTGACACATAGAATAAGAAAACTAGCCACATGCAGACGAAGGCACTTTCGAGATTATGCTTCTGTTTTGGTGGTTAGTGTCACTGAACTCTGTAGAGATACTTACTTTACCATCGGTTCGAATCCTTTCTGTAATTTTTTTCATAGTAAAGGATTTGTGTATCATGTATGGATGCAAGAATATTATATATATGTCACAACTGTCGAATATACGAAATTAAATCATACATATTAAACCAAATCACAAATCCTCTCATCAGGGTTGGCAAAAACCATGGTTTTTATTGAAAAAACAAAAAAAACAGGTTTTTTTGGTTTAAACCAGGTTTTTTGGTTTAATTAATTTACTCCATGTATTTATATTAGATATGGACAGAAATTAGTTTGTTTCGCCATGGTGTTATTATGCAACAACAAGGTTATGCTGGAACGGGTCACATAAGCTTAAAGCAGAATCCAAACCGTTTCTCGGCTTACATCCAAAAGAAATTGTCCATTTGGACACGAAACCGGGACTAATTGGTCACAAATGCGATTGCCGACTCACTCACGAAGGACTCTTGATAAAAATACGTTGTACTGATCTTTACATAGGCCTACTTGTTAAAATAATGTCAAGAGTCATTTCAGAAGGACAAAAAGATAAACAGTTACACAAGTAAAAACATTATACAAAATTATATACAAATCGGGAAATTCCCGCCTTAGCCATTGGGTAAATCCTGATTACTTCAAATGTATTTGTATGTAAAATTTTAAGGACAACGTATCATAATCACTATGCTAAAACTGAGGTATTAAATTACAAACTTGGTATGTAGGTATCATTCAATAAGATAAAAACCAAGTCAAATCCAAGCTGATGTTGGTAGCTACATAGGCAGTTAATAAATTTTGCCAAATTCGATCAATATATTTAAGCAACGTTGGCTTCTTTATAAAACAACAGGCATTCATTCAAGTAAAAATATATAATTTGGTTTCATTTCGTATGTTTAGGCTTAACATCCTTATGAAATACCAAAGTTATCACGGGGAAGACTTTCGCTTAGAGGGACACTCGAATCGCTACTTGGTTTACACTTGAAAGATGGGTTGTGGTTCGACCGAGAATTGAACACGGGACCCCTTGATTAAAAGGTGAAAAGTAGATAAACGTAATGCGGATGGTTTGATATGTGGAAACGTCACCATGAAGTTCACAAGATTTAAAGCTTTTTTTTTTTTTTTGTTTTGTTTTGTTTTGTTTAAACCAAGGTTGAAAAAACTAGCTGGTTTAAACCAGCCAACCCTGCCTCTCATCTTATCTCTGATGTGCACGTGGTCCCGGATTCGAGTCTCTGTGGCGAGTAGGAAAAAATGAATCGCAATCAGTTACTTTCATTAATCATCCACCTCTTAGTCTAAAGACCTTGGGATGTTAAACTTAAAAAATAACAATTTCTTTTTCTTTTTTTCTCTAATATATATTATTGAACAGAAAGCAATATGGAAAATGTTGATTAAAGAAACTATTCATTTAGTATTTCGAACAGTTTTTCAGTATTTCATTGCAAATAAACTGTCACCAAATTATATCTAGCTATTTTATAGGTTATTTTAGAGCTACGAAACTTGACAGTTACGTTTGCTAATGAAGGGTTGGCTTTACTTGGTATCTATTAAATCTTACGTCCCGTTCAGCAGCGAGGCTATATGAGACTTGGACCTACTGATTAACGTGGAATCTGAACCACATGAGCTCCCGCCAGGAAGAAAAAAATAGACTTTGATCTAAATTCGACATGGAGTAGTAGCGTAGTATTGTTCTTTATGTTGTTTTATCAATAATGGGAAAGAAGGTTCAGTACCCACCATTGGCATTATCAATGATTATTATTATTATTATTATTATTCAGAGATGGAGCTATATTCATCAATTTTTAATAGCAACGTGTACATAGATAGTGTGGTCGGCGCCATATTGGTTTAGAAGAATCTTAAAAAGCTCGTTGATCTAGTCGGCGGTATCCATAGATGAGTGGTCTGTAACATTCGACTGCGGATTATAAGACGTAGTTTAACCATGGGTTCGAGTTCCATTGAAAAGCACATGGATTTTCTAACTGCTCTCGGTGTTTGTGTGATATCTCTTATGTTTGTATAATATGAAAAATTAGAACAAAAGGGAGTAAAATTAATGTATTAAGAGAAGGTATGAGAGTTTCAAAATAGAACGACAAAAAAGAAAAGACGAGTATATTTAGTGCTTCAGTTTTTGCTTAAAATTAAAAATAAGGAAGTGACTAATGCGCATACCCTCGGTGAACGAGGTTCTGAGTTTAATTCCCGGTGGTTAGATTGGAATTTAGCTCCTTCAGAACCAAGGCTAGAGAACACATGGATCTACAGCTTACGGTGTGATCCGAACCACACAAACTTTTATCAGGAATGGAAATAGTTACGAGAAAGTTTAATTTGCAATGTGAGAATGTGAAACGCACTACATTGCTTCAGATCCCTCCTTAAACTGTAAGTCTCATTCTGTATAGCATCTATGCTCTCTTACAGTTAAATACAAACCAATCAATTAATCAACAAGTTTGAAGGAGGGTGCGAAAAGTGTCTTCTCACATTATATACTTCTAATGAGCTTTCTCGTGGCTATATGGTTAGTGTACTCGACTTTAGCACGGGAGGCCAGAGTTCGATTTCCAGTGGGAGCACATATAATTCGGATCCTAGGTTAGTCTGTAGGACCACGTTTCACATAGCCTCGCTGCTGCAAGGGTCACTAAACTTTTATTAACAAATCAACCATTGTCAATTTATAAGCCACTTAATCCAAGCATCGAAAACATGGTATTAAGCGAAATTAGTTACAGGATTCAGAAATTGAGTGGAACTCTGATATAGACTACCAGTGGTTTATCATTTTATTAATTTCTTTATTTTTTTATTATTATTATTGTTTACTTGGTAATAAAATTCCAGACAGGACTGAAAGAAGCTATTTAATAGGATCACAATATCTTAAAAAGGGAACTTCAGTGATTACTTAGTTTAATGCTAAGTTTCATCGCCTGTGCCATGGAAATCATGGATTTGATTCTCTGAGAATATATGTTGTTTAGACTCCACATCAAACAATAAGTCTATGTAAACACTTTAACTGGTCACTAGCTAACGTGGAAGTTTCTGTGTATGTATGCCCACGTTTGATTTCTGGTAGCAATATTTGTCGCGGATACAAAACCGAATAAGAGATTGTGTTTCAACATCAAACAACCACTTATTAATTATTTTATACTTTATTTGCTTCATTACAATTAATTGATTGGTATTTGCTCAGTAGGTCCACCTTTCATATAGCCTGGGCGCTGAAGTAAAAGGTAAACGCTAACCCCACCAATGAGTCGGTTCACGTTTGATACAGCTCTCTTTATTTTTAAAAAATTATAAATATTCAAAATCTTCAAGAACTTAAAAATGAAATGCAAATTTTGATAAGAGATCGGGAAAAAATGAAATGAAATCTTTGAGTTTTACGTCCCACGGTTATGCCGGCTAGGCTAAAGGAGACGGTGATAATGAGAAATGAATGATATGGTGGAATGAAGAAAGTGGGAGGAAACGGGAGAACCCCGAGGAAACCCACGCACACGGTGTTTGTCCACCACAAAGTTCACTTGGCGGGAGCAGGGTTTGAATCTGGAACCCCGTGCACCAGAGGTGAACGCTGTACCACTGAGCCACCGCGGACCCGATGAGGGATCGGATCAAGGTCTAGATATTATAGTTATCACCTCATGACATTACTTAGAAACTGAGACAGACGGGGAAGAATAATCAGACTGGCTGGCCACGGGATTTAAGCAAAATACTTCTCGTTAATGAGACAAGGATTAACTATTCCCTTAAGTTATTTTTCCACGATCTAATTTAAAATAATGACGTGTCTACTCTTGTGATCCGATGTGTTTTTCACTTCACTTATTTTGGTTGATTTGTTGGAGTTCATTGTGTTTATTTATTTTTGGTAGCGATTTCTGCTTTTGTTCGGCTAGGCTCTGGAATATACAGTTCTGCTGTGTGCATTACACTTTTCCACGAACAGTAGTTTTTGGCTGCATGTTAAGCAGATCGCCAAAGAAATCTTTCCATCTATTCAAGATGCTATCTGTATCAATGAGAATTGTCCCGTCGTCTTTCTTTAGTATATAGGCACGGGGTTGATAGCCTTTCTTCGAGTTGTTGATGCTCTTATACATGTCGCGAATGGTTTCGTTTTTACTATTATCTTCGAGTTCACCAATTTTAGTTTTCAAAAAATCAAGTTTCTTTTTTTCTAAATATTTTGGAAATTTCCCGTATGGTATCAACGAAATTATGGGGAGAGGGAAATAGGGTGTAGGGGAGAAGTATATATATATATATATATATATATATATATATATATGATAGAAAATACAAAATGACCAATATTAGTGTCAAGCCATAGTTTTCGGGGTCGCAGAGACGAACAGTGACACTTCCCATGTAGTTTAAATCCAAATTCAGCCCTTTATGTCCAAAATGAAACGTATTCTCCCCGTGCAAAGAACGGGTGTTATGCTAGTTAATATATATTCAGTACTTTGGTCAGTTTTGTTGTATTAATGCTACTTAAAATAATTTTAATCATACTAAATAATTGAGTAAGGTTTTATTTTTGCATCGAAGAGCTTATCAAACATAATTATACGTTTATAGTAAGGTTAGAATTAAACTGTATTGCAAAATGATAAACGATTGTAATTAACATTACGGGGCGCATGTTAAGTAGAGAAATTATATTTTATTCAAATTTGTTCAGATGTTAGCTAAAGATTCCACTTACCAAAGTTTCATTTTCAGGTCATGACAACAACAACTGGAGTGTCTTTTTATGAAATTCTTGGATCTTAATTTTAACATTTGTTAGACATAATTTTGAAGTCTTTGCAAATACTGAAATAGACTACCATGAAACGAATAAGGATAAGAAAGGTTTTTCGAACAAACAGTTTCAACCTTATTGCTGTTATCGAAATGATGGAAGCAATATTAAAAAAGAAAGTTAATGCAATCTATAGAACTGGAAACAGGAAACAGCTACAGGTTGTACGTTAACCAACCACTTTACGAAGCAGGATGTTTGTCCTTGGTTAACATGTACACAGAAATTACTAAACGAAACTGACTGATCGTATTCTTTGAGTATTTTCTGTCTAGACCTTGTTCACGTGTGCAATAGTTAACATATATGAATATTACGTCTGTGCCCGATTTGAAAGAAGTAAGTTGTATAGGTTAAGGTTATTCATTACGTCCAAATAGTTTGTGTCTAAAACGGTAGATGGCGCCACCGTCACCAATGTTAACATATGCAACTAATAAAATTAAAACAATCAAAAATAAAATGAACAATTTAAAAATTAAGCAAAAACGGATATAATCTGGTTAATGGACGTTACAAAATCTAGGGAATGGTACGTGTCGATTTCACTTATTGTTATTAGTTTCATTGTTAGAGGCCACCATTGTTAAGTAAACAATCAACTTTATCTGCCGTACTTTTTACCAGAAACTGACCAAACTTTACACACCCATTTAAGATTGAAATATCTAGGGAATGGTACGTGTCGATTTCACATATTGTTGTTAGTTTCATTGTTGAAGACCACCATTGTTAAATAAACAATCAACTTTATGTGCCACACTTTCTACAACAAACTGACCAAACTTGGCACACCCATCCAATTAGCACAGATACATCTAGCGAATGGTACCTGTCGAATGTTCGACAGGTTTCATTGTTCGAGGAAACCATTGTTAAACAAACAATTGCTGGATTTTTCCATTGTTAAATAAACAATTAACTTTATCTGTCATACTTTATACTACAAACTAACCAAACTTGGCATACTCATTTACAACTGAGACATCTATGGAACCGTACGTGTCTATTTCACTTATTGTTGTTAGTTTCATTGTTAGAGGACATCATTGTTAAATAAAGAATCAACTTTATCTGCCACACTTTCTACCAGAAACTGACAAAACCTTGCACACTCATTTAAGATTGAAATATCTAGGGAAAGATATGTGTCGGTTTCTCATATTGTTGTTAGTTTCATTGTTCAAGACCATCATTGTTAAATACACAAGCGTGGGATTTCTACATTGTTAAATAAACGATCATCTTCATCTGCCATACTTTCTAACACAAACTGACCAAACTTGGCGCACCCATCGGATTACCACAGAGATATATACTGAATGGTACCAATCAATTTCTCATATTGTTGTTAGCTTCATTCTTCGAGGCCACCATTGTTAAACAATCGTTGGATTTCTCCATTATTAAATAAACAATCAACTTTATCTGCCATACTTTCTACCACAAACTGACCAAACTTGCACAATCATTTACGATTGAGATGTCGATGGAACGGTACGTGCCGATTTCACTTATTGTTGTTAGTTTCATTCTTAGAGGCCACCATTTTTAAAAAGCAATCAACTTTATCTGCCACACTTTCTACCAGAAACTGACCAAACTTTGCACACGCATTTAAGATTGAAGTATCTAGGGAATGGTACGTGTCGATTTCACATATTGTTGTTCTTTCATTGTTAGATGCCACCATTGTTAAATAAACAATCAAGTTTTTCTGCCACACTTTCTACCACAAACTAACCAAAATTTTCAGAATCATTTAAGATTAAGATATCTATGGAATGGTATGGGTCGATTTCACATATTGTTGTTTGTTTCATTGTTAGAGGCCACCATTGTTAAACAAACAATCAACATTAATGGCCATACGTTCTACCAGAAACTGACCAAACTTTGCACACCCATTTAAAGTTGAAATATCTACGGAATGCTATGTGTCGATTTCACATATTGTTGTTAGTTTCATTGTTGTAAGACACTATTGTTAAATACATAATCGTTGGATTTCTTCATTATTAAACAACAATCAACTTTATCTGCCATATCTTCTACCACAAACTAACCAAACTTGCACAATCATTTACGATTGAGAGGTCGATTGAACGGTACGTGCCGATTTCACTTATTGTTGTTACTTTCATTCTTAGAGGCCACCATTTTTAAAAAATAATCAAGTTTTTCTGCCACACTTTCTTCCACAAACTAACCAAACTTGCACAATCATTTACGATTGAGATATCTATGGAATGGTATGGGTCGATTTCACATATTGTTGTTAGTTTCATTGTTAGAGGACACAATTTTAAGTAAAGAATCAACTTTTTCTGCCGTACTTTCTACCACAAACTGACCAAACTTTATACATCCATTTAAGATTGAGATATCTAAAGAATAGTACGTGTCGATTCCACATATTCTTGTTAGTTTCATTACTGAAGGCCTACATTGTTAAGTAAACAGTCAACTTTATCTAACACACTTTCTAACACAAACTGATAAAACTTGGCACACTCATCGGATTACCACAGAAATATCTACTGAATGGTACCAATCGATTTCACATGTTGTTAGTTTCACTGTTCGAGGCCACCATTTTAAAACAATCGTTGGATTTCTCCATTATTAAATAAACTATCAACTTTATCTGCCATACTTTATACTACAAACTAACCAAACGTGGCATACTTATTTATGATTGAGATATCTATGGAATGGTACGTGTCGATTTCATTTATTGTTGTTAGTTTTATTGTTAGAGACCGCCATTTTTAAATAAACAATCAACTATATCTGCCATACTTTCTACCAGAAACTGACCAAATTTTGCATACCCTTGAAAGTTGAAATATCTACGGAATGCTATGTGTCGATTTCACATGTTGTTGTTAGGTTCATGATTGATGGCCACCATTTTTAAATACAGAATCGTTGGATTTCTCCAGTGTTAAGTATACAGTCAACTTTTGTCTGCCATATTTTCTACCAGAAACTAACCAAACGTGGCACACTCATTTACGATAGAGATATCAATGGAATGGTTCGTGCCGATTTCACATATTGTTATTAGTTTCATTGTTGAAGGCCACCGTTGTTAAGTAAACAATCAACTTTATCTTTCGTACTTTCTACGAGAAAATGAAGAAACTTTGCACACCCATTTAAGATTGCAGTATCTAGGGAATGGTACGTGTGGATTCCACAAATTGTTGTTAGTTTCATTGTTGAAGGCCACTATTCTTAAATAAACAATCAACTTTATCTGCCATACTTTCTAAAACAAACTGACCAAATTCGGCACACCCATCGGATTTGCACAGAGATATCTACTAGTCGATTTCACATATTGTTTTTAGTTTCATTGTTCGAGGCCACCAATATTAAATAAACAATCGTTGGATTTCCCCATGGTTAAATAAACAATCAACTTTATCTGCCACACTTTCAACCACAAACTAACCAAACTTGGCACACTCATTTAGGATTGAGATATCTATGGAATGGTACGTGTCGATTTCACTTATTGTTGTTAGTTTTATTGTTAGAGGCCAGGTTTGTTAAATGAACAATCAACTATATGTGCCATACTTTCTACCAGAAATTGGCCAAACCTTGCACACACATTTAAGATTGAAATATCTAGGGAAACGTATGTGTCGATTTCTCATATTGTTGTTAGTTTCATTGTAAAGATCACCATTGTTAAATACACAATCCTTGGATTTCTACATTGTGAAATAAACGATCAACTTTATCTGCCATACTTTATACCACAAACTAAGCAAACTTTGCACACTCATGAACGATTGAGATATCTATGGAATCGTATGTGTCGATTTCACATATTGTTGTTCTTTCATTGTTGAAGGCCACCATTGTTAAATAAACAATCGTTGAATTTCTAAATTGTTACCTAAACAATCAACTTTATCTTACACTCTTTCTACCACAACTAACCAAATTTGGCGCACTCATTTACAATTGAGACATCTATGGAACAGTACGTGTCGATTTCACTTATTGTTGTTAATTTCATTGTTAGAGGCCACCATTATTAAATAAAGAATCAACTTTATATGCCATACTTTCTAGCAGAAACTGACCAAACCTTACACACTCATTTAAGATTGAAATATCTAGGGAAAGATATGTGTCGATTTCTCATATTGTTGTTAGCTTCATTGTTGAAGACCACCATTGTTAAATACACAATCCTTGGATTTCTACATTGTGAAATAAACGATCAACTTTATCTGCCATACTTTATACCACAGACTAACCAAACTTTGCACACCCATTTAAGATTGAAATATGTAGGAAATAGTACGTGTTGATTTCACATATTGTTCTTAGTTTCATTGTTGGAGGCCACCATTGTTAAATAAAGAATCAACTTTATTTGCTATATTTTGTACCAGAAACTGACCAAACTTGGCACACCAATCGGATTACCACTGAGATATCTAGGGAATGGTACTTGTCGATTTCACATATTATTGTTAGTTTTATCGTTTAAGGCCACAATTGTTCAATAAATAATTGTTGGATTTCTCCATTGTTAAATAAACAATCAACTTTATCTGCCATACTTTTTACCACAGATTAACCAAACTTAGCACACTCCTTTACGATTTAGATATCTATGAAATGGTACTTGTCGATTTCACTTGTTGTTGTTAGTTGCATTGTTAGAGGCCACCATTGTTAAATAAACAATAAACTTTATCTGTCATACTTTCTACCAGAAACTGACCAAACTTTGCGTACCTATTTGCGATTGAAATATCTATGGAATGATACATGTCGATTATCAAGGGCTAACAAGCTCTAGCCAAATTGTGTGTAATACATCAGTAAGCGTTGGGATCAAACGATAATTATTCGTGATCAAACGAGCTGGACAAATTCCGATTGAATTTGTTTTCATGGTGGCTGTGGTGGAGGGGCTAACAGGTCATCGGTAAATGTTATTGTTCGGAAAATGGAATAGTAAATATATATATATATATATATATATATATTTCATTCAGAACTTTGTTGCACCAGAACTTGTTTATAGCCAGTGTGGTGAACTAGTTGTGTGCCTCCAGATTTTTTTTTTGTCTCAGGTGGAGCGGGATGGCCCCCTACAGCGTTCCTAGAATTACACTCTAAAAGCCCACAGTGTTCCTAGAATTGCATTCTAAAAGCCCCTCCCATACAACTGACCTGTGCTTCCCAGCAGACACCTCACATTTGAACTCTGTTGAGATTCTATGTAAGTTTGTCGGCTGTACGTACAAATTCAGAGAATAAACATGCATTAGGGAATGAGAAGTTCTCGAAATAAATTTGCAAGCTGAATATTTTTTCGCTACATAAGTGAAGAGTAATTATATACCCTTGAAGAGTACCCTGGAGAGTAAGAAAGCTCTAAGCAAAATAATCATTGAATAAATAGCAATGTAATCACAGTAATGTGTATATATGGCATGTTGTATTTCTACCAGATTGTCAGAGCACTAATTATCTCATTTTTTGATGTGAGCGATCTCGCTATCGAATTTCCAGAAGAACATTAAAAAAAAGTTGTATTTAGGTCTATTCCATTTTAAACAAACGAAATACGTTGCGTAAAAGAATTTTCCATGTTAAAATATTTGATGGGTAGAGTAGTTTGTGTGGGATTTGATTGTTATTGCATGTATCTATTGCATGCTGAATGGGTAGCTGGGAAAGCAGCCAGGATATTCATTCTGACGGTTGCAAGCCCATGAAAATACAGAGCAACAGTTACTCCAAGGGAGTAGATAATAGATAAAAATTCTTAAAACAACCGTGGGGGAGAGAGCCGAAAATTTGGGCCAGAATCACCTGTATACAGCTCTCATTGTTGAGACACTAAAATTTTTCAATTACTCGTATACGGAAGATAAACATTACGAAACTATTTTTATTTATTTATTTATTTACTTATTCCTCGGGGGGTAGTCTATCTCAGAAAATTACGATTAGCATAATTCTATGTTTCAGGAATGCGCTTCGAACCCACCCCCCAGAGGCGGTTTTTTGGGCGGGCGAACTATACCTTGTCCGCAGGTCCACACATTAATTAAAGTATATGTAACACACATGTACGTGTGTGTGTGTGTGTGTATGTATATATATATGTGTATATATATGTATACTAAATGTAAAATATTTTTGAACCAATGTTTCCAATCCAAATAATAGAGCCCCACGGCTCCAACTCGCCAAGGGCTCCATAAGAACAAATTCCGCCTGTGTCACCTTCTACACATCAGTGACTATGCCCATAGTATATTCTATGATAACAATTGACTGAATGTGCTTTTCAAGTTTCACTTTCGTGGAAAGAGAATGCGTAAGACTCTCTTAGTGTTCCAACGAGACGGGACTCGACTCTTTGAAGCGAGACACGATACAATACGAAACTTTTTGTGAAATGTCTCGTCTCGTGTCTCGAAAAATACAAACACAGTTTCTGAATTTGCTTAAAAATTTATTAACCCTTGAATAAATTATTTGACTTCGAAATGTATTCCATCTTTTATTATTTCAAATGATCCAAATGATTCAATGTTTCAAATCCTACAAAGAACAGGGAATACCTAAAGAATTTTTTGAAAATGATTCTTACAAACAACTTTCACTTCCATTTTTCAATCGATTCAAGTTTAATTATTTTGTGATAGTGCTCTAGATTCAAATACAAATGTAAAGCATTCATTGAGATCAGTGTTTCAGAAGATTTTATTCCGGGGGCTGGTGGAGATATCTACGTATAAAAATCCTGTTATAGAAGTGCAAGTAGAAGTGGCAATTTTATCAGTAACTAACTATTGTTTCATTGTCTTTCTCGTTCCGAACCAAGACAGAAACGTGTCAGCCTTTCTCGATACTGAGTTTTGAAAAGATGCTGATTTGACAACAAAATTTATCTTTTTTATTGTTTTATGATGTTATTCGAAGCTAAATCATTTTTTAAATGGGAAAGTTACATAGGCCTCCTTATTTGTTGAAGTGGCGCCAGGGGTTCTGAAAAAAGGATATCAGAATAAATGGGGAAATCTTGCCTTTCGACTGTACTGACGGTATTGACAAATGTTCCTATCGAAGTAATTACTGGTTCAGTCGAATCTAAGCAGCCGTTGCTGGAAGATTGCAGTCGTGTTGTGTGTTGTGCTACCAAACAAAACTTGGTTAAAAGTTGTAATTTTAACCACTTGGTATAACAGCTCTTTTTGTGGGCCTCAGCCTTTCTGGTGTTGCCACGAGACGAGACAGAACCATTCGATATGAGACGAGACGACACAGCCAGAAATCTCGTCTTGTCTCGTGGCAACACTAGACTCTCTAGATATGTCAGTAAAAGGAATGACAACGTTCCTCACGGAGCACGTGTTAGCTCTCAGCCTCTTTCTTTCACTGATGTTTGTTTACATAGTAGATGAATATATAGAGAGTAACAAAAGGATGAGATATGCAGATTCTCCTGAAACCACATTAAAATTGTAGCAGTATTTGGAGCTTGTTATAAATTGATGTACCGGGGAACTAAAATAATTCTTGGAATTGATCATACAGTATTGATATAAAAAAAACATGGAAACAAGTAAAGACAAAGAACTGAAATCGTGAATTTGTTTTCAAAATACAGAAATCTCAAAGGAATATCTGTTTAGCCGACTTTAATTGTAAACGAATTTTGAATAAATTTGCATTCCCTGAATTCTTATACATAAAAAATAGAAATTTTTCTTTTAGCGTACGAATGAGAGGCTTTAGGAAATTAGGCCAAGATAATTAAAATGATACTATCCTTTACAAAATTTAAGGGGAATACCATGATCGAAAAAGCATCAGTCAAACTATAAAGGTCAATGGTAGCTTTTGTCATTTCTTACGACCACTATATGCACCTTATTGCAAAAAATTTATTCGTATTATAAAACCGCTAACGTTCAATAAATGTCAAATTTAATAGATCTTAAAGATGAAATTGTCATTACCTCTGTCGCATAATATATTCTAGCTTTGGGACCTATGTCATTATATGACTTTCACGATAAGTGACAAGAAGAATATAAATCCCAAGTTCAAAACGTAAGGAAAGAAACCGGCTGTTCGCCCTTCAAATTATGAAAAATGTACCAAAATGGTTGAAATTATGATTTTGTATTTCTTTACGAGAGAGAAGAATAAAAATAAAAATTGGAGCAATTGTGTATGTATAAGGCCACTATCTTCTTCAAGTTACTAAACTAACTTCAAGTGTTTCAACCATTTTTGACACATATCTCGAAAACTTTTAGTGATATTAGAGGCAAGAATACGTGGTTGATAATGAGCTTTTTAATTATGTCACAATACTTTTGAACTTTACCTTATGAGAAATGGCATATTCCAAAAATAATTCAGTACCACCCTAACCTGAATTTTACCAAAAGATTAGCGAAAGTGATACGGTGTGCGTCGTCCAGAGTTTAATTCCCGGTGTGGCACTCAAACATTGCTGTGTTGACCAAACATCGAGAGAAAAGTTGGGAAACTAAAAGATAGCGGACTTCAATCTAGACAGCTGGCTACGTTGGGTGTAGTTGTGCTGACCACTAACATAAGCCCGCTGCAGACTCAGATCACAAGGGACTGTTGCGCCAGGAGTTTATATATATGTATATATTGGTGTTATTATTTTACCTTACCTCTCAGTAGCGTAAGTAAGGACGAATGGGCCTCCCCGCAAAAATGTTAAACGGACCCCCTCTATCCACATCCATGAGTCACGTAAAATTTACAGAGAACAGTTTTGACTTTCTATGTTCTATCAGTGAGTCACAACTTGCTCATATGCAAAAAAAGCACATTATTATTATTATTATTATTATTATTATTATTATTATTATTATTATTATTATTATTATTATTATTATTGTGCTATAGTTTTCGTCTATTCTTCTGTACCAACCTCGAGAGTCTACGACATTTTTAATGAGATGTAGTCGCCCCACTTTTTGTTGTTTGGTTCGATGCTGGTTTCACTGTCCTTTTCCCATCTTTGAAATACATAAGCACTGCAGATCGCGAAAACTCGACAAGTCGCGCTGTTTCCGAAATGAAGCTCCCAGCCATTTACTCACCCTGATATATCGTCGTCCTTCCCCATTCAAGGCACAAGCACCACACTGACTAATCGAGTGAGATTCTTGTCGTGTTTGGCGCGCGGTTGTGATGTGCCTTGTAGCTCTTATCTCAGCCCGATGATTTCGTTCAAAAAGTAGCGAGTGGTCATAATGTTTTCGCTGGTCAGTATAAGTTTTGTTGGCATTTAATTTACTAAATAATCGCTCAGGTGTTACCGTCTTCACAGGTAAAAGTGATATATAGTTGAAACATCACATAATTTTTAACATCCTAACATTATAAAGTTTAACTTCGAAACTGAAATGGGCCTCTTTCTGTTCTGGGCCTCTCAATGTTGCGGGCCCTGCAGGCCCTTTAGTTGCGCCACAGCATTCTCTCTACTCAGAAGGATAGGGACAAATAGAAAAATCAAAATTCATTCTGTCCATTTTTCAAGCATCATACACTTCATGAAAAAAAAAAAAAAAAAAAAATCATATAATACTGATATGTAAGAAAATATTGGTATTGTTTGTTTTCTGTATACAAAGAACCATTTAGGTTTTTTATCTCATATTCTGGTAATAATCGAAAAAAAAGAAAAGAGCTTCATGTGATAAACGGACGAAAGAAAATTTGTCAACGCGATGCGAATGACGCTCTTTGCAACCTAATTCACGTTTTTCGTACAAAAACTCTATTCCTACCTGCAAAAAGAAAAGATTTCTGTTACCCGTCAATGGTTGAGATTTTGCCCTGCGGCTGAACAACACGGCTTGCTGACTGACTGAAGGTGCACGAAGGAAAAAAAAAACTGTTGGATTCCTCTCCCCGCCCACTTCAATTGTGGATATCCTGGACACATTTAAACTGAGCGGTACGATCTTTCAGTTCTTCCCAGTAGAGGTACCAGCAGTGATTGCTAAATGAAAAAGTGAGCATCTGGTGGCGAAAAGGCGAAGTGCTCGGACAAGGGGGTGGGCACAGTAACCTTAAGCACATAATTTTCGCTCTCTTTGTAAATTTCACTGTGCGTTTGCCACATTTACATAAAAGGAACTCAAAATGAAGTTTTTTTTTTTTTTTTTTTTTTAATTTCATCGTAAAATTCTTAGTTCCTTAATTTTTGAAGTTTTTTGTTGAAATACTTTTTGAAAATACTCCTTTTCTTATGCATATTTCCAACACTACGTACGAAATTTTATAGTTATTTTTCTTTATTTTAATTTCTACAGACATGCAACAATCTTTTAAGATCACAAACACCAAGCACTCAGTTGACAATCTTGAACTAACATTCACTTAATGGTCTTGAACTCGATGAATGATTTTGCATACCGATGACACAATATATGTCGACAGAAATTTGTCAAGCATCTTTTTACGTGGGTTGAGGGAGAGGGTGAGGTTTTGGATGTTCTCACGAGTAGAAATTTTTGTTTATTGTTTATTTGTAACTTTACCTAGCACTTAAGATAAGATTCCAATCAAAACACTACAGTTGAAAATGTTATTGATTTACCAAGCGAAACACTATTACATTTTCTGTTATTATCATTGATTTATTTGTTTTTCCATTATTTTAAGAATTTGAAGTGAATCTGATACGTCTGCTAGATAAAATAACAAATGGAACAAGAATTGAAGTTAGTGAGACTGGTACTTCGTTGTATTATCACCCTGGGTTGTTATATGGAGGTCACATAGAGCATGAATGCTGCAAGTTGAGAAGTATCGGTTATTACTTAGAAGTCCTTATGGCATTGGGTCCCTTTTGTAAGAAGCCACTGTCCGTCACTCTTAAAGGGATAACAAATCATGAGGTAAGTAAAGATGATGGCAGCAGAATAACCTGAAATACAGTGTAATAAATTGATATGTAGAATTCAGTGTGATAGTAACCAAATGTTTGTGAACTTCCTAATTGTCCCCATAAGTGCAGAATGTATTTGAGTGCTCAAGACAGTTATTATTATCAGTACATAACTAATAACAATTCTTTATATCACATAATTTTTTGAAGAATGCGCATTATGAAGGTTGTATTAGTTGTGCCAGCGTATGGTTATGAACTCATATAATAGATTTTTATGTGTTTGTGTAATGGGTGTTCCAATGAGGAACACAAGATTTAATTTTCCAGTAAAGGGCATAACTTAATCTGTGTGATACTTAGTACTTGAATAAGAAAATCATAAAAATCAAATAGCGTTTTTTAAACTGTATTTTATGGGGAGAAATACTTCCATCCTCAAAAGCCGGCTGTTTTGCTTATCTAGTTACGACAAATATATACATGGGTCAAAAATTATCCTATCTTGGCGGCTCATACGATGCCAGTGATCTTGACGATCTGAGAGTTAAGTGTCAAAAGACACTGCTAGGCGCTTGCACTTGTGTGTATATAGAAATTTTACAATAATACTTTGTTTCCTTCTGTACGAAACTTGTATCTTGAGCACATACGATCTCGCAACTTTAGTTCTGACTGAAAAATATTGAAAATTAGTAAAATTATGTAGAAGGTATTTCATAAAACAAAATTTACGTTGTAGCAAAATGGATCACTGCTAATAAGGCATTAAACCGGAGGAAAACTATCTGTGTTGCTTGTAGCTTAATTGGCTAGAGAAGCTCTCGACAAGCGGAAAATCGAAGTTCGAGTCAGATGTCCAGACTTTTCTGTGTAATTACATCGTCATATTATTTCTCAAGGCGTTTGCATGTTCCAAAAATGTTACGTTGGCTCCTGTTGTAATTTAATGTATGATATGTGTTCAAATTATAATCGGGGGTTTATTTTAGTTACAATGTGTATGCATGTTAAGTATCTTGCGTGGTACTGTTACACTTGGTGAAAATATTGTTAAATAAATTTTTGTACATAGAAAATATGGATGTCGTTCGCATATTTCATTCTTAAACCCCATCAGTTCATATTTAGATTATAATTTGATTAAATTTCCATATAAATCAGTTTGTTAATCTGTAAAATTTCTTTTCAGAATAAACTTAAAACTGAAATTGTTGATAAAATATTGATATAAGACCAAAATTGTGTTGTTGCACAACTGCCTAAACTACAAGTTAATGGTCGTGAATTATATATTGTTTTGTTCTCTTTAGAATTTTCAGTTATAAGAAGCGAATATTTTGATGATATCTTAGTACTTTGTAAAGACATTATTTACACTTTTTTTTTTTTTTAATTTCTTTAGCAAGCGTGTACCTTCTCCATACTCTTTTAGTACAGACTGTTTCGGGGGAATGTCCCAGTTTTTAAATAATTGTAACTCTTTGCCCATTGTTTGCATGTAAAATGTTAAGGTGTGTATTTGACTGATCGTGGTAGGAAGAGAGGTACTCCCAGTACGTTCTGTAAATATTAATTATTTCTGCTAATTTTTCGTTTACTTTTGATTATGTTATGCGTTGTTATTCATTCCAACAGCATATCTATTTTAAAAGGTGTGACATCCTACTGAAACACCCTGTACATTTATTCAAAGACTGTGTAGTAAAAGGCGTGAATTCAATAAATAATAAGTTACCGATCAGTGCTAGTAATAAATTCTATTGTTAACTGTAGTATATATTTTACATAACAGAGAGAGCCATCCGTTGACGCTATTAAGAACGGAATGCTTCCAGTCCTCAAAACATTTTTAATAGTAGACGATGGCCTTGAGTTTAAAATCACAAAGAGAGGCATGGCACCAGAAGGAGGAGGGGAAATTATTTTCAAGTGCCCTGTGAGGAAACAGCTGAGGCCTGTTCAGGTAAGGAGCAATATAGGAAATATTTTGTTTTAGCGATGAAGAACTGTTGTTGATAACCAGATTTGAGAAAATAATTTACAAATACTGTTTATCATTCTCATTTTCATAAAACCATTAAAATGAAACCTCTAAATAGCTGGCACCGATGGGTCATCATAGTTCGACCGTAAATTAGAAGTGTCCATTAGAGAGAGGTTACACAAAGTTAAATTACACCTATGCGGTAGTTGTATACAGTAACTAATTACACATTTTATAATAAGTATAGGTGTAAATATAGGCTAATACACAGAATAAGTGAGATAGGGAGATGATAATGAAGTCTCCTCTGTAAAGAAACAAAAGTATCGCTGGATGCCACGGGGTGTACTGCAAATGTATAATGCTGCGTGGTAATTTTCTTCTCCCCCTGGTAAAAGAATAGTTGTAAGTTCAGCTTTCAGCTGTAGTTCACCAGGTATTGACTTACGGCAAAGACATTTTGTGGGAAAAGCATCTCTTGTCTACTATACTGTATTGCAGATTTATTTTCAAATTGCAGAAAGTTTGTGTGGGTGTCTGTACGTGTGCGCTAAATACGTATAAACTGAGAATATCTGTTACTAAAACGTTGGAGGAAAAAGAGCAGTCTCCGTGTCCGTAGAAGTAAGTGTTATGTTCCGTAAAATTACATTTATTTTTGCCAGGAGGAAAAAAGTCCGTATTATGGAGGCGTCCGTTAAGGAAGATTTTACTACTATAATTGATTATATTTAAGTTTTCTTTCTTTAGGCAATATATTCGTAATCCTGAGTGACAGGAAGCGCCTTCCTAGAGATTTTCTGGAAGAAAATGAAAGAAGTTTAAAGGTTATCGATATCAGTTGTGCCCTCTAGATTAAAGGAGAATATGATGAATGCCGAAGTTAACATTTGGAATCCTCTTGTCCATTGACAAAACCCTTGGAATCATGGGTATATCTGTTCAACCTAGACTTGGACCATATAGGCAAACTTGGGATATTTGAGTTTTTTTAGGGGTACTCCCATTTCCATCAGTACTTACGATTAGTAATCTTTCGTTTACTCTTTTCATTATACAACCTCTGACAAAGTTCGGTGAATGATCCCGTAAATAGAAAGTAGATACAATGTGAATGAAACTTACCTTACTGTCTTTCGAAGTAGTCTCCTTCGCAGCTATGCAGCGCTGAACACGACTGTACATGTCCTGGAAACCTTTTGAGAAGTCTTCTTTCGGGATTGTGCTCAGGAGCCTCGTCACGTTTCGTTGGATGTTTGGAATATCGTCAAATCTCTTTCCTTTCAACGCGAGTTTGAGGCGTGGGAAGAAGTCAGGAGGATTCAGATCTGGCGAATATAGTGGATGATCAATTTGCACCACCCTCTTTTAGGCCAGAAATTGTCTAAAGATATTGGCTGTGTGAGGGTGAGCATTGTGAACCCTCAGGTAGAAATTCCTTGTGGATTATGCCATTACTGTCAGAAAAGGTGATTAGCATCATTTTGATGTGTGATTTTTCTGCTTTGACCTTTTTCCAACGAGATGATGCAGGAGAACTCCATTCCATGCTTTGATGTTATGTTTCCGGATTGTACCTCACAGACAAGGATTCATCCTCATAAACAATACAGTTCAAGAAGTTTGGATTTTCATTCGCCACAGCGATAAAATCCAGTGAGTCAAGAACACGTGCGTGTTTCTGGTCATCAGTTAAGTAATGTGGCATGAGTCGTAAACACGTTTTCCTCTTCCCTAAGTCCTTGGTGAGGGTAAGTCTCGCAGATTCACGGCTAATGTTCAATTTCTCATTAATAATTCGCACATTTAATCAGCGATCGTTTGTGATTAGTGTCCTCACTTTTTCAGTGTTTTCGTCTGTGCGAGAGCTTGACGGCCTTCCGCTACGGGGGTTTTCAGAAACACTATCCCGCCCTTCTCGAAAACCGTCGAACCCTCGTAAACACACTTCAAGGACACTGTTTGATCTTCATAAACCTCTGCCAGCATATCATGGGTTTCTTTCGGTGTCTTGCCAAGCTTAAAACAAAACTTCAAATTGATCCTTTGTTCGTTCATTTTACTGGTATCACTTTGGAACCGGATACACTAATACTCACTTGGTATAACGCGTCTCACGCAGACCACAATTGAACAACGGTGGGTCCACAATGGCGTTACCTGTCGCTACTCGTGTGTAGTGTTTCCTTTGAGATGGATTATTATACTAATAACTTGGAAATGGATTATTTAAAGTAAATAGGCTTTAGGCAGATATTAATTTTCCAAAAGTTTAGCTAATGGCGAAGAAATCGGGGCCGCGCTGGGAGAGAAAGAGCGAACTCGAAAGTTCGATTTTTTTCCCCCTCACATCAGACAAGTCTGGACAACGCATAAATACCGCGCTGTGCCCTGGTTCGCCCTTAGTATCCTCACAGTTTCAAGATAAGCAAAGATTTGCCCATGCTATCTTATCAAGATAAACAAAGATTTGTACTTGCAAAACTTTCAGCTTGATTTCCCAAAACCCCGATTTCAGGATTCGCCTTTTCTCTTCCAAGGTCCTGATATGTTTACTGACTGTATTATTTGCTCCACAGATATTCCACTAATAATTATTCATAATTCTACATGCTTGGACACACATTCCACAACCTCTACTATATATATTAATACTTCAACTACTAATCCTCACATGAAATACCACACTACTCAATTCTCACTGTGGATAATATATCCAACATTATTGTACAGAATCTCCATCTTAACTGTTTGCACAGGCTGGCATAAATCTCATAATCATCTATGTATGTGATAGAAAATTTAATTCCTTTCCATCCAATTCTACTTCAGTATTAATCTATATGGAAGAATCACAAGATACAAATCAAACATATTAACATATAATGTGTTCATTCTTAATTTCATACTCTTATTTGCTAAGACTGTGCTGACGGTGTTCTCGTCGTGGATGCAGAAGATTTAGGTTCGATTCCTAGTTGCATATGAAATTTGCATCCCACACTAAACTAAAAGTCGTCGTCTTATAGGTTTCATATTTAAGATGGCGTAAACTTTTGTGGCAAGCATTGCGTATAAAGAATATGTTTACTTATTAAGTAACAACAAAGGCATAAAGCCCCGAGCCTTTCACATGAGTTAAATTAAAACAGTGTTTATAAAATTATGTGATAAGTGGAGGAAATATCCTATTTTGTAACACACCAATTCCTCATTACTTGCGAATTTAGTGATGTATGAAGAGTGAAAATATGTAAATATGGACCACAAACCGAACTTAGGACTCCAGTGTGCCGTGCCGATGAGTTAACCACTACACTACCCAATCATCTTCCTTTGATGGAGTGTGCGGTTGTTGAAATAGTGTAGTGGTTAAACCACACTACAACGTATCGGCACGGTAACCGTGAGTTCGATTCTCGGTCCAATCATGCAACTTTTTCACTCTTGTATTTGGTCTAGGAATTAATTCGTGCGGTTGGTACGCACACATTGAAGCTGTAGTACAAACACAAAATACATAAATACCTTAAGAAAAATATTGTCCATCGCTAACCACCACTTTCGCCCATCTGTCAGGCAATGTACGGGTTCCGTGGCGAAAGAAGTCCTCATCCTTGGAAGCGATCCAGTCAGAGACCCATGTTTCGATATCTTCTGAAGAAGTAAACCGCTGTCCAATCAAATCGTTGTTCATGCAATCGAACAAGTAGTAGTCCGAAGGAGCAACGTCTGGTGAATACGGCGGGTGGGGTAAAACTTCCCATCCGACATTTTCTAAATAGGTTTTGACCGGTTTTGCGACATGTGGGCGAGCGTTATCATGTTGAACAATAAGTTTATCATGTCTGTTCTCCCATTCTGGTCGTGTTCTGGCCAGAGCTTGCTTCAAACGCATTAATTGTCGTCGATAACGTTCTCCATTTATAGTTTCACCCGGTTGCAGCAGCTCATAGTACACCACACCTTTCATATCCCACCATATGCACAGCATAACCTTTGCACAGTGAATATCTCGTTTTGGTTGTGATGGACCTGGTTCACCTGGTTTCACCCAGGCCTTTTTTCGTTTAGGGTTCTCGTAATGGATCCACTTCTCATCACCCGTAATAATTCGATGCAGAAACCCCTTTCTGCTCTGTCGTTGAAGCAGCAATTCGCAAATGGTTTTTCGTCTTTCAACGTCTCTGTCTTTCAATTCATGTGGAACCCAATGTGACATCTTTTGAATCATTCCCATGGCTTTCAAGCGTTTGGAGACTGTTGTTTGATCAACGCCTAATGCTGCTGCAAGTTGTTCCTGCGTTTGACACGAATCCTGCTCGAGCAATGCTGTCAATTCTTCGTCTTGAAATTTTTTTGGCTGTCCAGCTCGCTCTTGGTCTACCAAGCCGAAATCACCACTTCTAAACCGTGCAAACCACTTCTGACACGTTCGCTCAGCTAGAGCATGGTCACCATACACTTCCACCAAAATACGATGACTTTCAGTCGCACTTTTCTGCATGTTAAAGTAATGCAGCAGGACACCCCGCAAAAACACTTTATCAGGCACAAATTGCGCCATGTTCACTTAACTACAAACTGGTGTTGTTGACGCTTTAATCCACTGCCTTATACTACGAACGATACGCGATGACAGGGGTTTGCAACACATGTGTGGATACACGGAACTGTGGTACGCTCCGTTCGTTGCGCCATCTCTTGTCCACCCGCACGAATTAATTCCTAGACCAAATATATCAGTTGTTTACAGAAATTGGTTTGCGGTAGTTTATTGAATTTGCACCACATTCATCCCTGCAGTTCTGCAAGTTATATTATTAAGATTAGTGGATTAAATTTTATAATGCAGTGGAAACAACTTTTTGTACACCATGAAAATAGCAACTCTCATCTTGTGTTTGATAAGTTTCTGAAGTTATATTCCCAAGTGGATGGAAGTTCAGCTCTAGTTTTCGCTGCACTTGGTAATAGATTCGATTCCTCATCTGGAGACGGTTAGTGTTAGCCTAACAAACATGGTACATTGAACCATTGAACACAAATAATAAAAATCGTACTTAATTTTTACTGCATTAATTTTATTTATCCATGACAATGACTTCAGTTTATTAGTGTTCAAAAATATGCGTAAATTGCAAACTGTATGTAAAAATGCGTAAAAATATGCATATAATGGTACTGGTGTAAAATGATGTATTTGAAGTTACGTATTTAATAGTTTTCTACAAGTACTACGTGCTTTCTGTGCACTTGGCTCCAGCTTTATACTCAACACTTGGATATTGTTTTACATCTTCGATGCTGAAAATGGGATAAAGTTCAGAAGAAATTATTTTAATAATGCTATAATGTGCATAATAGAATTGCAAAAGAAGCAAGCAGCTCAATGAATTCATATAAGTTGCTTATATTTCGTTTCTTATATTTCGTAAATTGCTAGCAGCAATAGTTAAATTTAAATGAATGCGTATTTTAATTAGAAATCGTTATCTTTTTAAGCAACTTTTTAATAGAAGTCAAATCAAAGTTTATTTTCAGTTCCTTGTTTTTAAGGGGACAGACTACTAAATATTTTTCAAAAGCTAACCATTTTTCTTTTGCCAGTTTTTCGTAAGTGAAAAGAGATAATGAAATGTAACTTATCTCAGTAATAGATAATGTTGTTCTACACCCGAAAATACAAATTGGAAGAATTTTCAGTGTTGCCATCCATAGAAATTATAGTGTGACTAGAATTTGAATTACCCAAAATTCTAGGTTATAGCAGGGACTGGAAAAATGAACTGAACAGCAATTGATGACTTATCATGCTGTCTGTGTTCCTTGTTAACTACTTTTTACATAATATTTGTATTTATTTTGTAATAAAGGGTACAAAATAAATAACTTTTAATTATCAGTAGAATTAAAATACAAATATTATTTAAAAAGTAATTAACAAGGAACACAGACAGCATGATAGGTCATCAATTGCCGTTGAATCAATTTTTCTAGTCGCTTCCATAACCTAGATTATTGGGTAATTCAAATTCTGGTCACACTGTAATTTCTATGGATGGCAACACTGAAAATTCTGCCGATTCGTATTTTCGGGTGTAGAATAACATTATCTATTATTGAGGTAAGTTATATTTCATTATCTCTCCTCACTTACGAAAAACTGGCAAAAGAAAAATAGTTAGCTTTTGAAAAATATTTAGTAGTCTGCCCCCTTAAGGAGAGAATATTTCCTAGCTAAGACACATTTACTATTTAGTTAAAGCCAACAGTGTTGTTGATTTTCTAAGAATGAAAAGAATAATAAATCAAAATAAATACTGAACGTTAATAAATAATAAAATAAATCAATATTTGGTTTATCACTTCTGTTAACACAGTTCACAGAGAACTCTTATATAAAAGAAGCTGATCTCTATAGATAGAATATTAGTGGTAATGCGTTACGAATCTCCCTTACACCACAAGTAAAGTGTAGGCGTATATAACATGTTAATTTAGCATTCATTGTCTATTCGTCCAAGCTTCAACCAGTTTCATATTTAATTGAAAATATATTTTTGATTATAATTATTCGTAGTTTAGTCATGTAATTTTAAGTAAAACTTTGGAAAAGAATCGAAGAAAGACGAAAATAGACGGAAGCAAGGCAAAAACTTGGATCTATTTTTTTTCCCCTCTAAGTTTTACATCTCGTGGTTATGTCATGTAGGCTAAAGGATACAGATGGTTAGTTGAAATGAATGATTATGAAAAAATTGGTGCAATACAATGTGGGAGAAGAAGAACCGAAGCAAATTCGGACACGATGTTGTTCAATTCACTTGGCCTAAGATCGAACCAGGGACCCCTCGCACCAGAGTTTGGCACTTTACCACATAGCCATTGTTCTCCGGTGAGTTACTTAATAATTATCGTACATATCAGATATATTACTAATCATTTCTTCTTACTACTTAACACTTTTTAGCCACACAGACGACCATTTAACTGTCAAACACACATTTAAACGCTCATATCACTATCATTTAATCATATTTTCATATTTATTTAACTAGAAATAAAGATGAAATATTTAATTTAACGTCTCACAATTATGTCCTTTAGGCTAAAGGAGACGAATGAGTAATGAAAGTAAATGATAATGAAATACTGGTGGAATGAGAAATTAAAAGGCAACGGGAGAACACCGGTAAAACATCGAACTTGATTACGCATCACAAACTCACGTTACTTAGGATGAAACCAGGGACCCCACGCATCAGAGATGAGGGCTGTACCACTGAGCCACCGTGCCCCACGTTTAGTTAACAAATTTCAGATACAGTATGGGGAAAGCAATTTACAATGAATTCATTTACAGTCAATAACAATAGGAAAGGAACTCGACCAAGATTAGAAGTACTTGTTGAAACAGAAGAAAGAAAAAATATAACCTCTATCAAACGCTTACCCAGTTAAGTTTAGTAACTAATTAAGTACGTCGAAATTCACTTGTTTGCTGGTGTCATTGTGTTATTGAGTTAATATACTTCAGATTTGTTCTTAATATTCAAAAGTCCTTGGTTGTAACATTCACCCTACCAACTGAGTTTACGTGGTTGATTGAATAGAGGCTATTTATGATTTTTTTCCCCTCCTTTTGTTAAGGCTGGGACTGAGAAAATGGTGCTGGTTCAGATTTCTCTGCACTTTTAATTCTATAAAATCATGGTGCTCAAAGTATAAATTCTCGTAGATGAATATTTTATGATTGACTAGAGTAATAATTTGGTGTACATTTTCTTATTTGTAAAACTTAACATAATCTTTTAGATTACAGATGCAGGAAAAATAAAACGAATTCGAGGCGTTGCATTTGCAGTTCGAGTCTCTCCAGCTATAAGCAATAGACTTGTGGAAGCTGCTAAAGGTGTTCTTCTGCAGTTTATTCCCGATGTTTATATTTACACAGACCATTACAGAGGAGGAAATTCAGGCAAATCGCCAGGTAAAATGAATATTTTCAAGTAAATGTAGATAATATTTTTCACTCTAGTATTCCTGATCCTGAACCTCTGAACCTACAACTCACCTGGAAACCCTAGAATGAGGCTGAAATTACTTTGTGCGCTAGAAAACATGGAGAAACACTGTAATTCGATCAGATTGTGTGGACTTCTTTAAATACTGATTTTAACATAAATTTTTAACGTTGAAAATTATTAAAACACAACACACTGAGCAAGGCTATGTGATAATATGTTTTAAAAAAAACACACACACACACAATCACTTTTTTTTTTAACACATTATCACATAGCCTTGCTCAGTGTGTGTTGTGTTTTAGTACAAAATGGAAACAAGTCCTAATAGAATAGTTATTGAAAATTATTATAATTTAAATCCTTCATTATGGTCAGGGCAAATGGTGACAAAATTATTTTTCGTGAGCACCTTTCTTTTCTCCGGCATTATTTGAATATGTTTTGCTAGCGTATGCGGTTCTTTTCTTTCTTTTATTGCTAGTATACTTTACTGTTCCAGTATGTTTGAAGGAAATTTTGATCTCATGAATCGTGTATGAATTGAATGTGGCGTAAATGCATTTACAATTTTATTGCATTTCATTACATTTAAATACTAATGAATGTAGAGGTCGTCTCGTATGCGTATGCATTTCACAATTTTTAAGTTTCCAGAATTTTAAATAAATAATAATTGCAAAATGAATTTCATTTTACTTCATAATATCCAAATTATTTATTCAATTGGTGGATCGATTGTATTCTTGTCATTGAATGTTTTAATACCAGTTTAATTAACTGTATGAAAAGCTGTTTCTGTGTAATTTTTGCTATTTTATTTTCCAATTTTGCCAGCATTTTTTGCTTGTTTATTTTTCCATTAATACCAGGTTCTTAATATTTGTAGGACTACGTAGTGAACACATGAAAAATTTCGTATTATAAATTAGTGAAATTTCCGTATAATTATTTTACAGGTTTTGGAATTAGTCTTGTAGCAGAAACGACAAAAGGCATTTTCTTGACGGGTGAGGCAACGTCACAACCATCAAGTGAGTTAGAAACGCCGATTGTTCCAGAAGATTTAGGAAAGAAAGCTGCATTTAGGCTTTTAGAAGAAATAAATCGTGGAGGTTGTGTGGATTCTAATTTCCAGTATTTAGCTGTATTATTCATGGCCCTAGGACAAAAAGATGTGTCGAAATATCAATCAGGACCTCTCTCTCCGTACACGTAAGTATTTCAAGTTTTCATTAGGTAACTTAATTCTATTCATGTACGAGGTTTATCAGGAAAGTAAAGATGCAAATGAAAAATAAGGTATACAAGAAATGTATTGGACACTGGATACACTGGTACGAAAGCTATTTTTCCACATAAGTACCAACATTATTCAAACATTCGTATAAAGTTTTTGTATTCCAGAATCATAAACATCCGGCATCTGAATCTGAACCACGTAGTGACTATTCCTTACGTCACCGTCGTCGCCAAAGTGTTTTCCACCAACATGTTTCTTTAGTTATAGAAACAGATGGTAGTCGCTAGATGCGAGGTCGGGGCAGTGTGGCTGGTCGGATGCTTTCTTTGTGCCTGCAAAAGCCTGATCGCATGCGCATTTCATACCTGGCGGGATTCGGTATCACACAAGAGTGATACAGCGCAGTTGACGAATTACTCCCAATCTTAGTTGTATACATCAAAGTTACTGCGAGTGTTGCCAACTTTGGTACACTTTTTTTTTTCCTTAACGTGTAAATGTGTTTGCATGTTTACTGTTCTGTCGTACATCAGTGGTGTTGCGTGACTACTTAGAAGAAGCTGTTATTTTTAATGCATTACTTTTGTATCCGTAAAGTTATTAGGAGTTCTTCCGTCTCCTCCCACATTTCCATTCGTCTCCTTTGGCCTAAAAGGCACAACTTTGAAAGTTAAAATAAAGATTTCGTTTCATTTTGTATAATTGGGTTTATTAAAGAAAGTATCCTTTCCACAGCCCACAGCTTTCCATTGGGCTTCACTTTTTTTTTCCAAATAGTTGAAACTATTGTTTAACTTTTAAACTAATAGATGAAAAACGCTGTAATTTTGTACAGAGCAAATATCAACAGGTAGAAATTCTTTGATATACCTTGCCAAACCAACGAATGAACAGTGTTGACTCAACATAAAGCTAACTTTTTCAAATGGCACTAGTCAGATTTTTACAAATTTCAAATTACTGTTTAGCGAAAACTTACAGTAGCACATATATTAGTCAATGTTGCAAACTAAGAACGCCACAGTATCACAAACGTCCAAATTTTGGAAGCTATCATACTAACAACTAAGACGAACGGAACAATGCATATCCAAAGTATCGTAGCGTTTGATACCATGGTTATGATGTGATGTATTTGGAATAGTAAATAGGAAGGAAATGATAAAAGATTGAAAATTTTACTTCTTTGGAAAAAATGGAATAAATATTCTGAATACTTCTGTGAATTCTAATCGACGAACAAATAATGTTACCGTTTACAGCAAATTGATATCTCAACCTGTTCCGATGATATGATAAACATTGAAATAGTTTGCAACACTGTTTAGGGTTATGTAATTGCGAGAACTTGTAATTACAACTACTAAGAGTTATTTCTGTAATGTTATAAAAGCAAAGGAAAATAAGTAATTTTAAGTACTTTTCACTATACGCTATTTTAAGTAGTGTTGCAAACCTGTTGGGTTAGTAACATTATTCATTTGTTGATACTGCGGAATACGTCAAACGATTTCCCCCTATCGATGTTTGCTTCGTACAAAATTTCAGGGTTTTATATATATTGGTTTAGAAGTTACAGGTTGTCTCAAAATTTTATGTATGTACCGGGAGCCGGTTTTAAATTGAACACACTGTATAGTTTATACTCACATAGAGATTGATTAGTCGACCCATCCTTCTGTGTAGTTTTTATTATTAAAATTCTCAGAAAGTGAACTTGAGCTAGTTAAAAAAAAGAAAAAAAATCAAAAACTTCATTTTCTTAAACAACTTTATTCCAAGAGTTTTGTTCTGTTAAACAATCTGAAAGATAATCATTGTATAGTTCATAAGTGATTGAGACTATCAAACATTCAAGTAATCATATGTAGCTAGTTGCTTTTCGTCTGTCAGGTCTTTTCTGAATATACATGTTGTACCATTATTGGAACCACACAACAATTATCCGAAAGTAAGTTCTAAGCGGAAATAAAAGAACCTCGTGACAAATAGCAACATTGTGCGGGAAAAGAATAAGTACTTAGAAAGTATTGAATAAAAATATGCTTAAACAACAGTTATTTCTGTTGAAGTCATTCATCATAATATTCCTTTTTTATTGTGGTTCATGTTTGGTATGTTATTGGCTCATCCCATAAATAACGTTTTTTGACAAAAAAGAAATTAAGAACATACTTCGCATACAGTGCTCTCAGCATAATAATCACATCTTTATCTACAACTGTGTAATATATCAACCAGTTTTTGAATACCGCTCTGGAAAAGAGCTCTTACTTGAAGAAAACTGGACTACTATTAGCGCACGTACTCCACTTTTCGCTGTGTTTTCTGATCTGGGTAGTTTCTAAGACTTGCGAAACAGTCTTAAATTTGCAGGCTCAAGATTTGTCAAAGAAGGTGGATTAGAGGATTTTCTCCTGCACAGGATTGTAATTTCGCATAATTAATGCTTGCCGTGTGTGGGTAACGTTTGTCTCCGCACATTTGAAGATGGACTAATGTTAGCAATGTAGCGTCTAACCATCTATGTAGGTGCTGACAATAATCTCTGTTGTAATTATCTTATTTCGATATCAGCAGTTTAAAATATATCACACATATACCACGACACACATAAGAGTGCTTTCTGTAGGTTGATTTCTTGGGTCTCATCAATACCGGTTTGCGTAAGCAAAATGTGCATTTTAGTTTGCTATAATCGATAGAGCACTTAACAATTGCTTGGTCCAGCTTCTGCATCGCGTTACAGAACAAAGTTTTGCGTACAGAATGACGCCCCTTGACCTGTTATTCCCATCGCACCTTTAGGGATCAACTGACATTTGTATTTAATATAGTAAATTACGTTTGTCTTTCTTACCAGCCACCACCATCCTGTCCAAAAGTTACTTTCTTCTGTAACTGTCAATAGGAAGCTTGCAGATGTCCACACCCTGTTGCCTCTGCAGTGGTGCCAACATATGATGAGGTACCCAATGTTCCAGTTTAGATACATAAGCAAGGCCTTGAAGACTACAATGAATGGATGAATGGAGGGTATTTGGCCAATTGTTGTTCCACTGTTTGATGTGGATTCTCATCCACAGCTGTTCACAGAACGTTGTTGTGAAATTCAGCAGTTGCTCTTGTCAAGCAGAGCAGTGAATTGTTGTTTCTGGGCCGGAACTATGTTTGAATTTAGGACAGCAAGAGTCTCTTATTGCATTGATGTTCTGTACCGCTACAGTCGCTGAATGTCCTTGATGAAACTTATAAAGCATAATAATTCCCTAGTTTTTACTGGAAGTTCAAAAATTTGTCACTGACGTACATCTTGCTGCAGTCTGCTCTCCCTCATACGCACTTACGCAATGGACTGTTGTACAGCGATAATGTTGCGTCTCTTGTGTAGATTTTTATATCTCTGTCACTTAAAAAAATAATACGTGCTTCCGCGGCGTGCATAAAAGGACGTTGTGGAATAATCCAATATTTTGAACATAAAACAAAAGAAGCTATTCTTATATCGTCTAGAGACAACCAAAGTCTGTTATAACGGCAACACGGGAACATTATTTCATTGCGCTTTTAGTACATCTCGTTGTAAATTCTTTTCGTAAGTCTATAGAGGAGGCAGCAGTGTATTGGTATTTAAAAAAAAAAAAAAAGTGCATTCGTGTACAGAATTATCACCAAAGTTACGTTCAACTTTTTTTGCTTTTCAAAACTTAGTCATCTTAGGTCTAAAGTTTGTTGCAAACTATTTTATTTTTTACATATATGAGAAAAGAGGAGTGCTGCTTTTGTAACAATCATATATTGGTAGTCGTAAGAGGTGAATCAAATTTTTTTCCAATTCTTGTGTGGCAAATTTTAACATCAGGGAATAAATTGTGACAACGTACTCAAATCACACATTTTATTCAGAATGAAATCAGACAAACCTTGTAGTTTCCAATGTTGTAACTTATAACGCTTCCTACAAGTGTTCCCTGTGAATCTCTCTAATAAGAATTGAAGAAATTTTACATACTACAAATGCCACGTAAATAAAATAAGAATGGAAAGGTCCTACTTTCAAATATCGTATTCTCTGAAATAATTACACTTCATAACGAAATAACCGTAGTACTTCAACTGTTACGTTCTCTTAATGCAACTTTCATTAGTGATCTTGAAACAAATATGGTGGTATTGACCACAGCATTATATGTAACTTCATTAGTCATATTTTAATAACGCTATCTGTAATAGTACCGTATTAAAGAATATATGTGTGTGAAGATCTAGATTTGTAATGCAAATGCCAAACGATTCAGATGTGTTCCTTTCAATGTACGACAGTGTTAAATGTGTACGATTTATGTAAAATGTGAATGTTGTGTGTCATGTTCACTTTGAAATGTTACTTCTTTCTTAGAATTTCTAATATCTAAACTCAGTTTTTGATGTTGCGTTTTGTCGTGTTAATGTAGGAACTGTACATTTGCATCTAACTTCACAAACACCAAAATCAATATCTTGATGAATAAACTAATGTTTGGAACAGTGTTCTTTACTGTAAATGATAACCTTGGAAACAGCGGTAGTGCAATCCACTTACGCTCAGTTTGAGATTTCAACATACTGGTTACCATTTTTGCAGATTTTTGAGCTGCATTATACCATTTTTCTTTGCATTTTTCTTTAATTAAGATACGTAAGTTAAAAATATGGCTGATCTCACTTTTTTTAAATTATAGCTGAAGCTACTAGTTTGTACGTTGTAATGAAGAAGTTGATCTATACATGTGATTCAGTAATTATGAAATATGCTGATTTTTTATGAGTATACAAATTACTAAATGTTTTTCTGTAAACTGTAGTGATTAACTTGTTGTCTCCTTTGTAGATGAGTAGTTTAAGTGGAATGGTGCAGTTAGTTTTAGATGGAGGAAACGCATTTTAAGAAAGATTGAGGACACACAGAATTGGAAGATCTTCTATCCTATATATATGGAGTATGAATGAGCACAAATATCGTACGAATAAAGTGTGTGTATATATGAAGAACTGAACATGTTTCTTGTTAGGTTTACGTATGGATAGTTCTAGTAAAAACTTCTGTGTTATTCATCCTGTTAGTTCACATGGTTTTATGCCACCGACATCTCTTTATTATTTACAGTAAATATCTGCTCAGATCTTTGTTTCTCTGAATTCTAACGAAACTCTAAAGGATAGCATTGATGATACTGAAATTTTTCATTGTTTCTACAAATATTGGAAGTTTGTAATTAAGATTGTCTTGTTTCGTTCTTTACAGGATCCAGTTCTTGCGCCATCTTCGTGATTTTTTCGATGTTACATTTAAGTTAGAGGTACAACAGAAGACTGAGGAAGAGGAAGATCTCCGTCTAGGTATGAACAAAATATTAATGACTTGTTTAGGAATTGGTTTCCAAAATTTGAGTAAAACTATTTCATAGCCTAAATCGTGTCTTTATTAAACTACCTTCCTCCATGTTCAGCATCAGAAAGATGTCTTACAGATTTTGGAAAAGGTGATAGTCTGAAGGAGCAACATCTGGAGAATAAGAGGGATGGGAAATCACATCGAAGCTACTCATGCACTTTTGCCACTGTAATAGCCGAGCCATGAGTGGATGTATCGTTGAGATGCAACAAGATACATTTTCTCAACATTTCTCTTAAGTTTTTCCTTGGTTGCAGAGAGCAGTGTGTCCGTAAGTATAGTATTTCCCAGTCGCAGTTTGACTTTTAGCAAGAACCCTGGAATCCCAAAAGATGGACACCATCGCTTTCTCAGCAGATAGGACCACTTTTGACTTTGATATCAGAGAAGAGGGATTTATTCCGAATGGAAGTCATGAACTCATGTTTCACTCATAAATCTGCCTTAGTAACTTTCAGATTCGTTAAAAATACTGCAGATTTTGTTGGAATGATCGCAGGCGTGCTTGTTCATTATAAATAGTCAATAACTTGGGACCTCATCGCGAAGACATCCAGTTCGTTCCCAAGATATACTGAGTGATAACTGCCAACAACCATAGGCAAACACAAATCACCATGTGACGTAATGACGCAATATACATTTTCATCGTATGAGAAGAGGTTTTGTAAATGTTGCCTACATTCTCCACGGAATACTCTTCTATGGCGAATTACATACAATAGTCATTAATCACCTTGTGGATACAACGTACACTCATTATCATGTTTTTTTATGGTAAGTACGCCTAGTGCTCTTAAAATATGTCGCTATTTGCCCAATACAGAATGCTAAACGCATTTCTGAAAAATATCAATAGTCCTAGCTATTGTCCTGGTTATTAGTTAGTGGCCATCGATAACCACTTCATGCACTAAATCAACCAACAAGCCAGCCATGTTTTTATACAAGAAGTCAGAAAGTAAGGTTCCCACCTTAGGTATATTATTGATAGTAGATATAGAGAGAAATACCTGTAGAACGAAGATGTATATCCTTCCACTATATTTAGACATAATCACCTCCTCTGGTGAGGCACTTGTCTAGGTGGAAAACCTATTTTTCACAACCCTGGCAATAGAAGATGGAATCCTGACACGAACCAATTTTCGACTGCGTACATGAAGGAATCATGTGATATGAATCTTTTGCCACGTAGATGTTCTTTCATTTTGGGGAAAAATCTAAAATCTGCGCAAGAATTTTCAAGCCCCACGTTGCAAAAGATTCACTATCGCCTGAGCTGTATGCAGGTGCGCATGTCCTATAGCAAGTGTGTGCCGTCTTACCTAACAGTTGAGGCCTTCTGCGTGGAACATATCTCTTCAGTGGAAAGTATTTTCTGGTACGATGCTCCATTCCACTATGTAATTAGAGGTACAAAAATCTACCAGGAACATACCATAGGTCCCAAAAGACGGTTACCATCAGTTTGCCAGTTCTGAGTGATGTCTTGAACTTTTTGACTGTTGGAGATCCTTGATGCTTCTATGCCATTGACTGGACAATAGTAGTACACCCACGTTTCGTCCCCAGTAAATGATTTGGCTCAGGAAAACACTTTATCCTCATTAAAACGAAAATGTGAGAGGGATTACAGTACCGATATGAGTTTGCTTATCGTAGTCTCTCAGTTGTCGCAGATCCCACCTGCTGCACACTTTTCTGTATCCTAAAGGTTCGTGAATTATGCCCTACATTGCGCCATGTGACAGATGAAACTCTATTTCCAACTCTGCCAGCGACACTCACGCGATTCGCCCACATTTTAATGTGAGTGTATATATATATATATATATATAATGTGAGTGTAAAGGTTCCAGTGTCGCCAATAGCACAGTCAAATTGAAGAGTCTCTGACTAATGATGATTCATAAGTTTCGAAATCAGTCTCTTGATTTTGACTGAATGTTTGTGAATATTTTAGGTCGCAAAAAAAGTTACAATAATACTGAGACAATCAAACGTAATCGTGAAGTTACTTCAGTTTGACAATTTTTTACGCAGTTCTTCACTTGATGAGGTAATCAAATCAATTACTTTTTCTTTGTCTGCATTTAGGAATAAATCTTTTTTTCTGTAAATATAAAACGTGAAGTAGACAAATGGTTTTGACTTATCGTAGATCTTAGTCTAGTTTTAACAATTTTCAATTTAGAAAATGCCCCCTCACATGTGACGTGAGTACATGGGAAGGTAAGAATAAATTTGAAAGCAGTGTACAAATTACTAAACAAATCACTCTGTTGCGAAAGCTGAAATAGAAGAGAAAATGTGCATGATAGACATTTAAAATACTCTTCATTTTTTTCACACCCAGTGTCGGAAAGACGAACTTTGGCTCCCGTAACATTTTTGGTAGGAAGACTCAAGAAAGCAATTGCGATCGCAAAAATTCGACTAAGGCCTACAGGTCCTGCACCTCGTGATCTCTGCCGGGCCCCCTCAGGCCATGGACCCTTGGCGATCTCCAAATAGCCAACGTGGCCAGTCCGGCACTGATAATGATTTTAACTTTTTTTTTAAGACATATTCGTACAGGTTACACAGCAACTGATGTGTCCACCTTCTTAATACAATCTCCCTTTATCGTTATGTACTTTTGCCAGCGATGTGTCAGCTTCAGAAGACCCTCCTGGAACCAATTGTTGGGATTCCCACGCATCCATATTTGGACAACTTATCCAAGTTCATGAGCATCTTCAAACTAACGACCTGGAAGAGAGATTCTCATAACCCCGAACAGGTGGTAATCGGTGGAAACCAAATCCGAAGAGTAGGGAAGCTATGACAGTACTGTAAACCCTGTTTATCAATGGCAGCAGTGGTTTCCCGACTGGTGTGAGGACATGCATTATCATGTAGAAGCACTCCTTTCGGCCATTTTCCTGGCCGCTTCTTCTGAATAGCACGAGGTATCTGAGGATCTCCATATATGCTGCACTGTTAATCGTGATTCCACCTTCCAGCCAGTCGATCAGGATAATGTTTTTCGTATCCCAGAACACTGTAACCATATGCTTCCCAGATGAAGGTATTGTTCGAAATTTCTTTGGTGGTGGGTTGTCATGATGTTTCCACTGTATTGGTTGCTGCTTTGTCGTCGGCTCATGGTAGTGGAGAAAGATCTGATCACTATTCACAAACCCAGACATGAAATCTTCGGGATTATGATTGTCATTGCAAAAGTTCCCTACACACGACATTCTTTTTGCTCTGCAGAGAAGAGTTTTGGAACCCATCTTGCACTGATCTTCCCCAACTGAAAGTGGTTGTGCACGATGCGTTGCAGGGTGTTTCTAATTAGTACTGTAGCAGCCTCCATTTCAGAGATTGTAGTGCATTTGTTCTCTTGAATGGTCCTCTCTACCTCGATGAAGATGGCTGGTGTTGTCACTGTCACTATCCTTTCCAGAGAGTAATCTACGCCCCCCAACACCCCCCTAACACCCCTCCAAATTTCTTTACACACACCCCTGTATGGAAAAGGAATACTCCCACAAATCCAATTGTATCAATCAGTATCATATAGGTTATTTATTACATCAAGATAAAAAAGGTTTAGCGTTTAGAAAGGAAGGCAATATTCTTATTTATTTATTTCACTTCAAAATAAGAAGCGACTTCGTTCTCATGTACGGCTTCGAGAACCACATGACCTCATTGTTTCGGGCGGTGTTTCGATTGAAACAATTGACAAAACAGACCGCTGATACCTACCCTTCTGGGCTCCGCTGTCGTTTCCGAGAAAAGAGATTGATGGACAGAGCAGATGACTGAAATTGGCAACGTCTTGAGCGGTCATTCACCTACCTCCTCCTCAAGGAAAAATGTGACAATATAGTAATAAGCCTATACCAGATTCAGTTGGTAAGTGCTACTCTGCAACAGGCTCGCAACCAGAGGGGAGCTAGGGAAGCCCTGGCCCTCCCTAAAATTTTCATGTCCCCTCCAGACCTCAATACAAAATGCACAATTTAGATATTTGCAAGAGAATTTTTAATGACTTGGCCCCTCCTAACATATTCATGCCCCCCCCCCCCAAAGCTATGTGGCTGGTTTCGAGCCTGCTCTGCAAGTGGTGTATCAACAGACAGACGTTAGAAGAGTGTAGTCAAAACGTTTTTAGAAATGAAGAGATCGGTCGAATTAAGAATTATATATATTTTAGACTGTCTAGTGTTATGCAGGAACAATTTGGCACTAGCTTAATTTTTTGTAAAGTATATTTTTATTCACGTAAATTTATTGAGCGGAACAGGGTTCATAGCGAGTCACTTTTTTTAAAACTAAAATCTACTTTTTTTCAAGTTGGTCACTAAAAGTTACTTTTTTTTCAATTTTTTCACTAAAAGTTACTTTTTTGAGAGGTAAAGTGACTTTTTCGTGTGATTTATGTTTTACATTGGGAGTTTTCTAATATATATATATATATATATATATATATATATATGCAGTGGCGTATTTAGGGGGGCTTCCGGGCTTAAGCCCCCCCCCGAAATCTTACTTACTATAGTAAAGTATATGAAATATCTTGCAGAATTTTCACATTTTCAGGCAAAGCCCCCCACCCGAAAGAAAATCGTAAATACGCCACTGTGTATATATATATAAACAAATGGAGAAAGGCAGAAACTTGTTACTCATTACTCTTCTGGAAGCTTCAATACTTGCTGCCACATGTGAAACAGTCAGCTTTATTCTCACTTCAGCTTTTATTCTTTCTAAAGCACAGTGGATGGTTGGTGGGTGCTTAAGCTCTCAAGGTGGGGTTGAGAATCCTTCTGTGTCTATTCTTTCTTCTATAATAATAGTCTTTTAGTTTTCTCTCGTAATAGTTAACGCTCCGCTCAACGTTGTGTATGTGTGTGTTTGTGTGGTTCATCATGTTCGTCTTGTGTTATGCTTCTTGTATGTTATTCTTCAGAGTAGGTGATGAATTTGAATACTTCACGTTTTTGAGAATTCTTAATGTTAAGTTAAATATAATGTCTTGGATAAAGAAATTCGGAAATAGGCCAGAACTGGTTCCACTTACTCAGAAGCTTTTTACATCTGCTAAGTCTGCTTAACGTAACTACAAAGCATACTTTGAAAATCTAAGAAAGGAGGAAGCTCAAAAAGAAGAAGTAAAGAAGAAACAAAACAACAAATAAAGAGAGAGGTAATGGAGAAATTGACAAAGAAAAAAAGGGTCATGATGAGATTTTGGTAATTTTTTCGTGTGCTTTTGGCCATTTTTGGTCACTTTTCAACTATTTACAAGAGGCCAGAGACCACTATGAGCCCTGAGATTATTAAAATTAGGGTATATTAAAGAAGACAAAACAGAAAGATACAAAATATTTGTAAATTGAAAAACTGGATTTCTGGAAAACAACTAAATCAATGGATAATTGTCTTATGAAAGATATTCAGAGCGAATAACGTAGCCAGGAAGGGGCAGGAACGGAGATTAAGAGATCAAATAATATTACAACAATTAACATTAACAACAGGGTTAGAATATTAAAATAATGAAATTGGAATTATGTACAGTATTAATTACTAAACGAATGTGTTTTGAGCATGGGACGAGGAAATTTTTTCCCAATTAATATTTCGGAAAAAATCACCCACTAAAACTTGCTGGGGATGAATAAATTGAAATAGCAGAATTTTGCAAAATAATTACAATAATTCGTATGTAATCAATTCACATGTAATTACTGGGTAAAATAGGAGGTTAATTCCTAATAATCTCTCTTAACGGGCATCTCTCAATAGTGGACATTTTCATAAGAGGACAAAATTTCTTATTTTTCCAATGCCATAAATATGTGTGGTGTGGTGTTATGAGAGAGAACCCTTCCTTTTAGGGACACCTCTCATTTACGGAGAAATAATCGGTTCCACCGACGTCCGTTTTGAGAGGTTTCACTGTATTACTTAGTTTAATAATAATAATAATAATAAATGCCCAAATGTGTGAACTTTCTTTATTGAACCTATCACTGCAAAGAATTGATATTATTATTATTATTATTATTAGTAGTAGTAGTAGTAGTAGTAGTATTGCAATAGTTGCGTAACCAAATATACTGTTTTCTTGTTTGAGTTTGTTTAAAAATTATATCACTATTCTGAGAGCACCCCCCCTTTTATTTTGAACACCCCCCCCAAGTAAAAGTTTCTGGCGTACTTACTGATCCTTTCAGAACTGCTGCTCTTTTCCGTCGTGGTGCTACCCACTTTCCAACCTTCTACACAGTTCTCCACACACTGTTACAAATTGCCTATGGATTCTTGCAGCGGCCACGTCCTCTTTCCACAGGAACCACGACGTTCAACGTTGTCCTCCATAATAATTTTTCATGTTGTCCATTAGTAACACTCACAGGAGTTCAAAAAATGGGCTGCACAGTGTACTACTATCCGTCCTCATTGCCAGTGACGCTCTCAAATGGTAGGTGAAGGTCCTAAGTGCATGTGACTGCCTTTCCAACTTCAGTGGTCCTCTGCACTTAGAACGAGAAAAGAAATTGTAAATCATTATAGTACACTCCTCGTATAGTAACTCATTTCCTCTCCTCTGAACCACATCAAAGTGCTTGTTAAGACTTCATTGTATCAGTCTATGAGAAGACTACGTTAAAAACTGAATTGACTTTAAAATTACATTGTCACAAGATCTGAAATGAAGTAAGTAAACATCATAGGTAAATAAGTAAATTTACGTATTTCAAATTTTATTTCAACGTATTCCTAAACACTTCCTATCATGTTTCCTTTGCCTCTCCAAAATAAACAACTGTAGACAGTGTGTACCCAACAAGTTTTTCTTCGGGGGCCCAGGTTTTTTTTAAGGGGCCGTACTCTTATGTACTGGTACTAAAAACGAACCGAAAGTCCTACTTCAGAATGCGAAAGCGTTAATAACTCACTGTGTAGACTATATTGTGTATATATACAGGGTGGCCCATTTTAATCTTTCCACGGAAATATCTCAAAAACGGTTGAATACAAATGAACCAAACAAAAACTCAGATAGGAAATACCATGGGGCAAATTAAATAGTAATGTCACGGTGCAACTCAGGGCCGCCCTTCGTGGATGCCCGGGGCCCAACTTTAAAATTTTAAATAGAAATATAGGGCGAGTGATACCTCGTTCGATAGACCTTTAAAAACTAAAAAACGTTATGGCAAATAGGAAATACCATGAGGCAAATCGAATGGTAATGTCACGGTGCCCAGGGCCCAACTTCAAAATTGTATATGGAAACGGGATGAGTGATACCTCGTTCGACATATCTTTTAAAACTAAAGAGCGATATTGTAAAATATTGTTCATATGGGTCGTCGTTTTCAAAATGACTACCAATACATGTTACGTGTATCAGATAAAACGTTCAGTACCAGTAATATGAAAACTGTTTTTGTTCGGTTCTTTTATGTTCAACCGTCTTCATATTAGGGTACTGGACGTTTTAACTGGTACTGGCACCATATTTTGGCGGCAATCTTGAATACGGTGACCGATATGAAAAATCTTTTGCCACAACGCTTTTTAGTTTGAATGATTATGTAAATGAATGTCAAAAATAGCAATGCATAAATCATGATTGTTCGAGAAGGGCCTCCGATCTACTTCACTGGCCCCGGGCCCCAGTTTGCCTTACGCCAGCACTGTTACTGACAATGTTCACTGTTCTGGCTGCCCCCCCATATGTTGGCAATATGTAGCAAAAGGATCATTCTAGAAATGGTTTGACTAATCCTTGTCATATTTGAGCACCGCTTTCAGTTTGTGAGTGAAATTAGATTCTTTAAATTTACGTTGTCATAGATTTTGCTCTATCCAACACAATAACCTTTTCAATCGAGTTTTTGAAGAATTTGCTTTAAAACTTGAAAAAATAACATTTATTTCCTTGTTCTCCTATAACATGTCACAGAAACCGAAAAAAAAAATGCATTTGGACACTCTTTTGAAGCAATTTCTTCTAAGACAAGCATTTAATTCAAGATCCCTGGCCCCATTATCATTTTAGTTCTTGTAAAGTAACATGACCCACGAATACAATTTTTTCCATCATCTACTATCCATGATCCCAACCTACGAAACTTTCTAGACGCCAGTGAACTACAAATTCTTCAGTAGTATCTGAAACCTTCGATTTCATGTTAAATTTAACAAACTGATTCATTTGTTTCTTTTTGATTCACATTCATTCTATTGTTTGTTATTTTTAGAAGGAAAGAAACACAGATCCTCGACATTTAAGTCTAAATTAAATTTATCCTGGGAAACTTTCATTTTAATATTCTTGTAGGAAAACATAGTATTAAAATCATTCTAGCCCTTCATGCTTCCGAGGCAACGAATAATAAAAGGAGGTGCTCTAAAACTAAATATTTAGGAATCCAAATTAGACTTTCCTTATTTATTGCGATATCTACTGTTCAAAGAACCTGAATACTAGTAATAAAAATAGAGATGGATCTCAACTATTGAAAATATTGCAATAAGAGCTCCATAGGAAATGACAATCATTAAGATTTCCCTGCCATCTCATGTAAATTTAGTCATTTACAGAAACACCGTTTACTTAACCTTAGGAGCACCTAGGAGCCTCGGAGGCCCACAAATTATTTTTGTTATATTTTCTAACATTTCTAATTGCATTAAAAAATCTGAAACAAATTGATATTGTCAAGCTTGACCCCATTAATCAGAAAACGCACTTGCTTAGTTTTTAATGTTTTGTTTTTTCTATTTATAAATAAAGAAAGTGTTGTGGGCCTCAGAGGCCCCCCTTGGTATGACTAAGGGGCTATTCATCGCATACACTGTTATATTCCAGTGTTTTGGCTACTTTTATTTTACTTTCGTTTGAAACAATTTTGGTATTACAACATGCAAGGTCACTCTGAGCTATTATTCTGGTGTCGTGTTGCCAATTGCACGTTATATAAATTAGTATATATATTTTTTCTGGTTATTTTTTGGCACATAAATATTTTATTTTCTACTAGTTTATTCCTTCAAACTTGCTATATATATAGGGGAAGGTAGTACACAGTGGATCAATTTTTAAAACTTTCAGCATAAATCCATTTAATGCAACTATTACTGGAATGTGTTTAGTGTAGAACATGGACACATGTCTCCACTACATTCGTAAGTAATTTATTAATATGAAGCGCTGCTCTGTATTTTACAACTACAGTTAACGCTAATGCTTGTAAAGTGATTCACTGTGTACCACCATCGTACACAGTGGATCATATATGCGTACACAGTGGATCAAAGGAACAGAAACCGTATGATAGGGGCCCACCATCTGAAAATCTCCAAATCTACATAAAATTATAAACATTATTGTCAAAATCTTTATTACTCACAATACAAAATAAATTTTAAAATTCTAAATAATAGTTAGAATCGAAGTATTACAAGCATCTTAATAGCATAGTATTAATTTCAGAAATTGATTACCAAAATAAACAATACAAACGACTGTTATAAAACAAACTTTTTAGACAATTAAATTGGTATCTTGTACGGAGAATCTTTGATTTTGGATTAGTAAATTTAGTAGTTATGCTTAATAGCATAATCAATTTGTTATAAAATGGAGAATTTAACTTTCTGTACTGAATTCAATTAGTCTTATTATGCAAATTATTAGTTTCACTATGACGACAAAAATATATGTCCAGCTCGACAATATCATTCTTTGAAACTTCAAAAGGTTAGCGGAGATCAATTCCATGGAACTCTACCGGCAACCTGATATTAACAGACAGTATTTTATTCTTCACAATAAGAGATTTTGGAAGCCGTCTTACTATTCAAATATTGTGTGTGGGTGAAATATCTGGATTATTTGGGTGGACGAAACTTTCGTGTATCTTCTCACTTCTTAGAAACGAAATCTAAAAATCATTTTCTTTATTTTATCCGGTTTGCTTCAGATTGCTGCTGAATTTGAACTCCTTTTATTCACTGGCTTCTTTCTCTGTTATTACTTTCTTGGATGTCTGATCTGTTCTAGTTCATGTCCAAGTTGAAAATACGTGAAAGGCTACAGAATTTGGGATATTTCGTAGATAAGTTACGTAAATTACTAAGGAATGCCTCAACATTGTGTTTGTTGAATGACATCAATCTTGAGAGTCTAAGATTGACGCTATTCAACACATCTTAGGGATTTCGAATACTAAGATCTTTATTACGATTCACTCTAGACCTGAAATTTTGCTTTTTTCCCCACTAAGCAGGTATCGATATATTGTTGTTCTTGTCAATTTCATATGCCAAACGCCTCACGGCAACGTAGACTAAGACATCTTGTTGCACATTTTTATGTATTTCGGAAATAAATGCTCCAACTCTGAAGTGAATATTTGTCGTACAGAATAATTTGACTTCATTTTAACATTGTCACCTGGTACTTTCTTATTTTTTGACACATCTGCTCAAAGTTGTGTAAGCAATGTTCTTTAATTTACCAACGCTGCTAATAAAATATCCCTGCTCCACCACTAATTGCACTGCTTCTCTCATCTAAATAAATGTCTTTCATGTTGCCTTGCGTATATTTCCTTGTGGTTAAACCATTAATCTGTAACGTGTAACATGATATTAAAAGCTCCGTGAAATGCCAATACCATGACTTGTTTCTAAACGAGTATGCCAAATACATTGACTTCTATAAACACAATGAGGTACAGAGGGATCAGTCCACTGTGTACCACACCGATGTGATCCACTGTGTACTTGTTGGTGTCAACCCAAACAGTTTCCCACAACAAGGAACTACTAAAGTAGAAGAACAAAATAAACAATGCTATATTACAAATACATTCTTACCTACCTCCCGTGTCCGTGATATTCTAAATTACAAGATAAATCACAGCGTCAGAGCATTCACTCCTATTACTTCATTTTTTACTTCAGCATAAGGAAAACAGATTTTTCACTTCACCACAAATGAGAAGCATCCATTGTTGTTGACATTTCGTTCATAAGTGTGTAATGTGAAAACAGAATAACTGACATGCGCTAGATGAATTTGTGCAATAAATAAATGAATAACGCCTTCTGATCCACTGTGTACTACCTTCCCCTATATATATATATATATATAAAAGAGAGAGAATCAAGTTTCGATAGTGATGGAAAGGAACTATGCCTTGCAGTGAATCCCTTTGAATATTCATGATGTTGTAGTGGTGTAAGTTTACAAAACTGACAGACAAGTCTTAGCTTGTTTACTTACGTCTTACATGTTCATTCCATAGGTGCAAAAACCTGACGTTGTACTACTAGAAAAATTGTAACTTTTTGTTGGGTTGGCAACACGGCTTCTCTGGTGACATTCCCTATAATGTCTAATGAACGTCCCTCACATTATCCATCTTTTCGTGGAAACAAAATTTGAAAGAATTTCGCCATTCCAAGGATAACCGGGATGGAATTACACAAGATTAATCCTGAATTCATTGGAATACTGAAATATACCTCACTCGTCCCCGTTCTACCCCATTTTACTGTATCACACCAAAATGCTTTTAGAAGCCGCCTTTGTACACATACTAAACTGTACTAAGTTGCTATTGATCTGTTTGATGCAACACTGTACTTAGAAACCTAGTAGCAATAGAGAATAATAATATGTGATATCTTAGACATCCCAAGTTCATATTAGACAAGATAAATTATTTTCCGTGAGAAATAATGACCTTTAAGCTGTGAGCGTCAGAACCCCCCCCCCCCTTTCCGTTGCTCAACGACCAAAATATTTCAAGAAAAAAAATATCAGCAATTGTAGTAAAGAACAGAAAAATACTTTCTAATACTCCCATATATACTTTAAATAACATATTTTTTACTTCTGGAACTATCCGTTCTGTTAATCTGTTTTAAAAAGGGAAAAACAATCAATCACAGAACCTCTAATTTATATTGTGTTGCAGCGAGCTCACAACGACCAGATTCCTTCAGCGCGGAAATTGGAGCGAATGTTAAGTCTCCTTTCCCCTATCTCAGAAGTTAAAAGCTCTGGTCGTTGCAGTGCTTCTGCAACACAGCACGGTTTCCAGTGAAGAAGGTTTTTCGCGCTAAATAAGCTTTCTGAATTTTATTTCATTAGCAATTAACAAGTGGAATTTGTTTTTATGCATTCATATTTTTAAATTACGGGACTATACTAAAGCAAATCAATATAATGACAATTTTTAAAAAATGCTAGCAGAATTACAAAATAAGAAAACAAAATATGTAGTAGAGCAGAAAACAAATGAAAGTAGACCCGCGTTTACAAGTTAATTCTTAGTTCATATAGATAATGAAGGCTTCTTCTACAGTAATTTGTCAACCAAATATTAATAAGTCAAAATGTAGAATCCACTCCACCCCCATCTGTGGATAGTATTTTAGTATATACATATTTCTTTTATAAAATAAGTATATTTTATACTCTTGATAATTTCCACATAAAACTGTATGATGGGGAACACCACATTGTATTTGGGACTAGTTAGCAATGCTTAGAAGCGTAGCCACGAGGGAGGAGGGCACCAGGTCCGGACCTCCCAAAAATTTCGAAACTTGACTAACATTTGTAGACTTTGTTAACGAACTATACTTGTTTAACAGAGAAATGATTGATGTAGCTAAATATTTTATTTTACGCCTCATCATGTACTCTTTCTTTTCTTATAAAAATAATCATTCTATCATTTTTTCTAAAAATATAGATGACAGTTATTAACAATTACTTATCGTCTTTTCGGGTGCAGTATAAGACAGGTTCGATATTACGTAGACGTATTGGACGTCCCTCAAATACTTTGGACCCCTCCCAGCTAACATGCTGTTCCTACATCTGGCGGGTTTCATGTTTGCTTTCCAGAACGTATGACATTCATAAGCATTGTTTCACCTCATGTGAAAGTATATTGTGTTCATCGTGCATTGCGTAACAACCAAGACGGATGATTTGGAATGTAGTTTTTTTTTCTTTTACACAAATGTGCGTGTGTTGATGTATGAACAGGGTTGCCAACTCTGTAAAATAAAAAAACGGTACCTCCTCAAAATTCCCTATGATATAGGTCTAGGCGTGAAGTATCTCTGTTCGGACCTATCCACGGAAAGGAAATTTACTATAGTGAACAAAAGTGCATTAGCACATATATTCTTAGAACATTCACTAATAAGCTTAATAGATACATTGTGCTATAAATGAGAAACTGAAATTGATTAATCGACATTGAACAATTGATTGTATTTACCAGTATTTTAAATTGATTGTATTTACAGAATGACAGCTACTTTTTCAATATCTATACTTCGAACTAGATGAAATTGCTTCGAACTACAGGGTGCGGCACGTAAAACCGGCCCGTAAAGTGAACACATAAAATGAAATGTAATGTATTGAATATGATTAACTACAACACTTAAATGAAATGTAATGTATTGAATATGACTACTCACCTTCACAGCAGGTGCTGAAAGTGTCCTCCGCCCACTTCAACACACATGTGAGCACGATTGAGGAGATTCATATATACCCTTGTCAGTTCTTGTGTTGTAATGCTATTGGTGACATCCTGGATCCTGGTCTTGAGTTCTTCAATTGTGTGTGGATTTGTTTCGTATACTCTTCCCTTTAACAGTCCCCATAAGTAAAAGTCACACGTGATCAAGTCTGGTGACCGAGGAGGTCACAAGCCTTTGCTGATTGTCCTCTCTGGTGTAAACATCTCATGCACAAGGGACAATGATGCAGCTGATGTGTGGCATGTTGCACCGTCCTGCTGAAAGTAACATAACTGACGCTCCTCTTCGGTCAAGTGTGTATAAAACTCCTCCAGGATTCCCATATACACGTCACTGTTCACTGTCGTCTCAAAGAATATGGGCCCAATAACGCGTGTGGCGGAAATGGCACACCAAACACCAATCTTCTCATCATGCAAGGGTACCTGGTGGATTTTCTGTCGACCAATACCGGTTGTTTTGGGAATTTACGTACCCAGACAGGTGGAACCACGCCTCGTCACTCATGATGAGCATTAGTGGATCCAAGAAACCACTGGCAACATTGCTCAACAGCCATGAACAGAAATGCACCCTCTTCTGCAGGTCAGGCTCCTTCAGTTCTTGCACAACACTTATCCGGTACGGTTTTAACTTCAGTCCCCTTAAAACACGTCTGCAACTTCTCTCACTCGCATGAACCTGTTGACTCAATCTCCTGGTTGACTTTCGAGGACTTCTTGTCATTATCTGCTCCACCTGCATCTTTAATTCAGGTGTGCAGATAGATGGTCGTCTGTTCCTGGGAGCATTTTGAACCGATCCTGTACGCCGCCATTTTTCAATCAATTCCTGAATGGTGCTTTTTGCTGGCACAGAACGTCCTGGAAAGTTCTCCCGAAACAAATTCTTTGTTTACACAAAAGATCCAGTGAGAATGAACCCTTCAACAATGGCAACACGCTCGGGTATCGAATACGGCATTATCACACACTGACACTCACCCGGCTTAACACAACGAGGCCTTTTTCTCAACTGGTTTCGACAAGTTTCACTGGCTGCGGCTGCACGTGACTGCTGCAGGTCACGTAAGTCGACCCGACCTCGACACGCCATCTCTTGGTAGGAAGGCAGATTATTTAAATGTGGCCAAAAACACAATATACCAGAATGTTACGACGGGCCGGTTTTACGTGCCGCACCCTGTAGATGCAAATTTGAAAAAAAAAAACGGTCATGAGTGTTCGAAAAAAAAAACGGTTTAAATTTACAGGACATCTTATGGCAATAATGTTGTATGCACTAGATACATTTCCACAATTTATTTTAAATTTTCCTAGATAAATTGTGAATAAAGCGTGTTCAATGTACATTTTTTATAACACTAATCTTTGCTAGGAACTCTCTTCAGCCTACACTGAAGAGGAATTCGGATCACTGTTAGGGACTGAGTTTGCTAGAATGAATTGTTCGCAATAATCTAGAAAAATTATTCAGTGAATCTACAAAACTTCTGAAATTAATATTAACTGTACCTATGGCGTCAGTAAAAGTTTTTTTTTTTTTTTCACATCAAAAAGAATTGCCACTTTCAAGGAATTCAATGTCCCAAGAAAGGTTATCACCATTGGTTATGCTTTCCATCGAAAAAGGCCTGACAATAAGAATGCTAGAGTTGAGTTGAATTGATTTTGAGTTTAACGTCCCGTTCAGCAGCGAGGCTATATGAGACGTGGACCTACTGATTAACGTGGAATCCGAACCACGTGAGCTCCCGCCGGGAATCGAACCCAGGTCTCCCACGCCAAAGGAGTTCGCTTACCGCTTAGCCACGGAGCTCATAAGAATACTAGAGTTCAACCAGCATGTATTAGGCAGATTTGCTCCAAACAAAGAGAGGAGAATGAACTTACTAATTAAATAAGGTGATTAATCAGATAAAATGTTCTGCATTAAAAAAAAAAGAAAACAGAATTTTATTTAACATGTCACATAGCATAGTTATGCTGATTAGTCAATGAGTCCACTTTATATCTTCTGTCTCCGATCGTTCGTACTGAAACACCCGAAACCACAATCCACCGGCCATCTCACTATCATCATGTGTAGAGACTGTGGTTCCACGTCCCTCTGGGATCGCTGACGCCTGCACATATCCGCTCTCCTCGTTTTTGTCGGAAGGGGGATTTGGTTTCTTCGAGATTCCTTTCGAACATAAATCATCTATAAATTCATCAGCCTAATTGTCTTCATCATTACTCCATTGTATCTTTCGCCTTTGTGGTCGATCTGCTGAAGTACCTGGATCGGTGTAGATATCTGACTCATCTCTGAGTTTTCTGCTTCTCAGAGATTTTGCCTGGTTATGAGGATGTCATCTGAAAGACAATCAGTACATACGTGTTATAAGGTATTCAAATTTAAGGGCAATGATATTATTATTATGAATAATCGAATAATAATAAGTACAAGAGGTCCTATTAAAATGTAGCATAATATGAGTGAAATTTATTTTTTGTAATATACTATTTGTTATAAATTGTATGAAAATACAAATAAATGGAGAACACGAGTAACTGAAATTACAATACAATGGAGATTTCCACTACGACCAAAAATATTTTTTATCTGCTTGGTTAGGAGAAAATGTCCTTTCGAAACCACCCTCCAAAAATGTTAAATAAAATGTACATAGTTTATGAGATAATTGGCTTTGAAGTTGCTTAAAAATTCGCATGATGTCACGAGAATGGGAAAGTACTACTCCGTGCGTGACGTCACAGCTCATCCTACCCCTAATACTGTCCGCGCAAAAGCTATAGATTCTCGAGTTTAGATATAAATAAATATACATATACATAGGTATAATACATATACTTGTCAAAGTAAATACGTTAAAATAACTTCTGAAACCAGCAGAAATGTCTTGTGTGCTCACATCTCTCTTCATATTGCTTTTTTTTTTAATATATGTGTTAAATATGAGGCCTGAGTTTGTTAAGTGAACTAGAGCTTTGGTCCAGTATTTTTTTTTAATTTTTTTTTTTTAGACAGTTTCTTATAACCAGGGACGTAGCTAAGGGGGGGGCCGGGGGGGCACTGGCCTCCCCAAATCTTGGCTTGGCCCCCCCAAACATGTATTTAAAATTATGTTATTATTGTTGTTTTTATCCGAAAATAAATGAAAAAAATATCCATAGTAAACCGAAATTATGCATACTTCTAAGAAAAGATTTTTTTAAAAATCCATTTATGGGTATTTCTTAAACGTTAAAAGTGAACGGTAATGACTTCTACACCGCCATCTTCGTTAATATTGCGAGGTTCTTCTAGCCCTTAGAGTGATTACAGCCTTATAATCGTCTTGAAGTACTAAGGCTAAAAAGCTATACGAATGCACTTTCTATAACCGACTAAGAAAAAAAAATGAAAAGTCGATTCGACTCAAAGACTAGGAGAATACCTCTCCCATATTGCTGGGTTTTTCAACATAGTATATTATATTTTAATTGTTTTACAAGAAGGTATTGAGTGTAGATTTACTTTCTTATTTTTATTATATTTAACAGCGATTCTGGCAAAACAGAGGAGGATAGAATGTGTAAACTACTCATACCCTACCTGTGCTGGCGCTGGCAACTGTGGCTAAGCGGGAAAGAATCTATTTTCTTACCGAACGTGGAGTGCGCAGTGTTAAGTTTGCTATAGGGCTACATGTGTTCTTGAAATTAAGTTAAATATAGATAGATTTATAAAAGTGATAAACTATTGGTGAGTACCTGCAGCGAAACTGATAAGGCGCGTGTTGTTGCTTAGGAAAATATTCATTCGGACAGTATTGCTAAAGAAGTTGCTAGCATCTCACAGCAAAACATTCATGTGAATGACTGCTTTCAGAGGTCCAAAGAAACTGGAGATGTCCTATATCTGCAAAACCAGGCATCTAGAGAAGAAAAACTACCAGTCGAGAGTGCTTAAAGCGTATAGTGGTGATTATGATCCATTTGAGTCGATAGGGATTGGCTTTCCGAGGCAAGATGAAGATGACAGCAGTTTAAATAAAGGGAATCTTTTACAAACATTCGAGTTGTTACGACGTTTTGACTCTTTTCTAAAGAATTATACAGCGTCAGGGAATATCAATTAATTTTCCCCAGAAATTCAAAATGAAGTTATCTTGTGCTGCGGTGAGGAAATCATCAATGTCATTGTAAGTGCCGCTGGAAAATTCAGTGTTATGGCTGTGAAACACGAGATGTTAATGTTTCTGAACAACTTAGTGTTTGTGTGAAATAAGTGAAAAATTCTAAACCGATAGAGCACTTTTTGAAATTTGGTAAACTTCATGAGGTAAATGCTGAATACATATCGAAAACAATTATCGAAACTTTGGCTTCTGTACCGGTAGGTGTTAATAAGGACTCAAAATGCATTGGGGCAAGCTTACGATGGGCGGAGCCTTATGAGAGGCCACATAGGTGGTGTGCAAAAGTAATTTCGGAAGTCTCATCCAATCGCCTGTATATCCATTGCAATGCACATCAGTTAAATTTATTGTAGAAGTGTGTTCGTTCGAAAAAGCAAATAATTTTTTTTTATTAATGCAGACTTTACATAATTGTTTGTCCGTCGTAAAAGCTCATAGACGAATACAGCAGGCTCAGACAGCGTTAGGTCTGGAGCAGTCCAGCATACCTGGCCTTTCAGGTATTCGTTGCACTTCACATGTTCATTCACTGAATGCTATGAAAAAGAATAATGGAGCTATAATCTTTGCATTAGAGGGAAAGGATTCTAAGAAGACTACTGAAGTTGAGGGTATTGCGAACAAACTGAAATCATTTGCAACTGTTTCATGCTTGATTGTTTTTAGTAAGATTTTGGGAATTACTAGTGGCCTGAATAATTTTCTACAAGGAGAGGATATTACCCTAGCAAACGCCCAGCTACTTATTTGTTCGGTTGTTGAAGCCATAAAAGAACTTAGAACAGAGGAATATTCTTTGCGTCTCTACATTGAAGCATAGACGTTTGTCAAACAAAATGGCGTAAAATGTTTTAATCAACCAAAGAGCAGAGAAAAGCGAGATAATAGTAGTATAAAAGATTTTCTGGTTTCGGGTAGTATTCCGAAGAAAAAAACACAGGGTTATACTGAAGAGAATTTTCGTACAGAACTCCTATATGCAATGGTTGACAACATTATGAGCAAGTTTGACAGACGATTCTGTAAGGAAAATATATCTGTATTTCGTGGCATTCAAGCGTGTCATCCTAAATCAAAACTGTTCTTGATGAAGGAGGCAATGGAAGAGTCTGCTGCGCAATTCGAAATAGATTTTCCTCAACATGAATTAATTGTTATAAAAAAAATATGTAGAATCTCTTATGAAGGAGAAAGAAATTACAAATATCTCGGACCTGCATGCTGCTCTGCCCAAGCCAATTTTCCTCCAACTACGAATTTGGTGGAAATAGCCTTGACGCTACCTGTGTCATCAGCTTCTTGTGAGTGTTCTTTGAGCGTGCATAGAAGGTTCAATTCATATCTTAGTTGTAAGTCTGGTTAGGATAGAACATCAGCGTTAGCCGCACTTGAAATAGAACAAGAGATAGCCTCTAAGCATGAAGAAGATACAATTATTGATATATTCGCAAAGTCGTTGCATAAGCGTCACAGTTTGTGTTCAGCAAGTAATTTGTAAATAGCCCTACCGTGTGGCAAAACGTTGCCAGATGATGCAAGAACAACATAAAAAAATAGTGTTGTAATATTAGGCCAATATTTTACCAATTATTATTTTATTATATATGTACTTCGTTGATTAGATTTTTTTTATGTTCACGGAAGTTCAAGTATTTGTAGGTCTCTTGGATATTGATTTATGTTTGAGACGCACGGAAGACGTTAACGAGCTTGTGAGCAATAAAATGTACTACACTATAACAATTACGGTCACATTTTATTGACCGATTACCATCAATTCTGGCTGCCAACCGGTACCCTAAAATTTATGGTATTAGTATTAAAGTTATGGTAATAGGGCATACATACGGCCTTTTTGTGGCCTATAACAGTAAATTTTACAGTAATACTGTAAATTTTAGGGTAATCGGTTGGCAGCCAGAATTGACGGTAATTGGTCAGTAAATGTGACCGTAATTGTTTACCGTATATATAAAGGAAGTCAGGATCTTTGAAAAACATGCTAAAGTTTGTGAATGCTTATTAAATGTTCACGATAGCTAGTTGAAATTATATTGAAGTTTATTAGTCTAGTATATAATGTTTCTTCAACTATGTAGAATATTACATTTTAACACTAAAATATTCGTCTTGATAGTCTGTGTGTTCAGTTTAGGCAGCCTCATGGAACTCATAGCATTTTTTGGGTAGTGAACGTCTGTTACTATATTATTTGTAACTATTTTTTCAAGCTACAAAGTATATAAAGGTACAAGTGAAAAAGGTATGTATAAATGTATTTAAAAGTATTTGTATGAAGTATTGCGTTTTATAATGCCCTTGCATAAGTAAACATTATTAACACATAATTTTTAAATTATTGTTTCATTATCGCATTTCGCAGGAGAGGTTCACATTTCTAACCCTCGAAAGAGTAGTTAAAGTTTAATTTGGGGCAATCTATTGGTGAGTTTTCCAAACGATATTTTCCGCAAATTATCCTGAGTACTCTCTCTGTATATATATATATATATATATATATATATATATATATATATATATATATATATATATATATATATATATATATATATACAGATGGTGATCACAAAAATGGAAACACCTGTAGTTGGCAACACATCAGATGTATGGGTTGGCAGTGGTGTCGTGGCGCCCACAGCGCCGGACCGCTGGTGGTGGTGTGTTAGATCGGTCTCCATACTACGTCAGGCGCAGTGGAACAGCAGTGTCCAGTGGCTGCAGCAGACGGAGGTACTGTAAAATGAGAGACCTCTCAGAGTTTCCAAGAGGGCAAATTGTTGGTGTCCGGTTATGTGGAGTGAGTGTGACGGCAGTGGCTACTGTGTTAGGTGTGTCGCGTGGGACAGTATCCAAGGTGATGACGGCCTACACAACACACGGGAAAACCACATCGGGGAAGCGGAACAGTGGTCGGAAGAAAATCATGAGTGACAGGTCACGCCGGGTATTAAAACGCATTGTCACGAAGAACCGACGTGCCACTGCGGAGCAATCGACGGAGGAACTCAATCAGCGCTTCCCCCACCCTGTTTCGACAATCACAGTCCGCCGCGAATTATATGACATGAACTTACGGGGTCGTGTTGCACGGGCTAAACCGCTCATCAGGGACCAACGCTTTCGTTCGCCGCAAATGGTGCCGTGACCATGCAACTTGGAGAGTTGAGAACTGGAAACGTGTGATATGGTCGGATGAGTCATCCTTCACCCTATTCCCAACCACGGGCCGTGTTTATGTGTGGAGAACGCCCAAAGAAGCTTATGATCTGCAGTGTCTCCGCCCAACTGTGAAACATGGCGGCGGCTTGGTGATGCTGTGGGCCGCCATATCATGGTTTTCATTGGGTCCTGTGGTCACTCTTAGCGGACGAATCACTGCCAACTATTATGTCGCAATTTTAGGAGACCACTAGCATCCTATGGTCCAAATGTTGTTCCCGGACAATGACGCCATCTTCCAGGATGATAATGCACACATTCACACAGCTAGCGTTGTTGCAGCGTGGTTTGAAGAACACCGGGATGAAGTTCAGCACCTCCCCTGGCCCACCCAATCCCCAGATCTCAACATAATTGAACATCTGTGGTCCGTCTTGGAAACACGACTCCGGCGACGATTTGCACCTCCATCCTCTCTCACAGAACTGGCCGATGCCCTGCACGAGGAATGGTGTAAAATTCCACTTGCTACCATTCACGACCTCTATGCCCCCATCCCACGTCGCATCAAGAATGTTCTGAAGGCGAAAGATGGCCCGACACCATATTAATCTGGTAAGTTGCAAAGTCGTTCAGGTGTTTCCATTTTTCTGATCACCATCTATATATATATATATATATATATATAATATGGGTTATTCCATGTGCAAATATGGCCCCCCCAAACTCAGAACTCTGGCTACGTCCCTGCTTATAACCGAAAGCAGATAATGAAATGTAACTTACCATGATTATGCGTAATGCTTTTCTACATCAGAAATAATTATTCAGAATTATCTGCAGTGTTGCCATCCACAGAAATGTCAGTGCTGCCATAAAATAAATAAATAAATAAATAAATAAATAAATAGACAGACAGATAAATAAAAAAATACATAATATTAACCCTTCAAAATTCTCGGTTAAGGGAATGACTAGAACAATGAACTCAACAGCATTTGATGTAAAATTATGTCTTTCAATACTGTGAACTACTTTTCGAAGATTTGTTTTATTTCATTATAATGAGCATAAATCTACTCTTTTGCTTATTGCTGATGAAATCAAAATATTCTTGGAAAAGTAGTTGAGCACTGAAAGACATTATACTTGGGGCGTTCAGAAATGATTGGCACTACAATTAATTTGTTTTCACAGAAACCATTTATTAAACAAAACGATTACAGTTTATTTTAGAGGTATTCCCCAGCAATGTTTATGCACCTTTGCCACCGTTCTGGAAGATTCCTTATTTGTGTAGCGAACCATTCTTTGGGGGTATCTCTCTGCCACTGGCAGACAAATGCGTGGAGTTCATCATTTGTGTTGAACTTTTTACATCTAATGCCCTCTTTCATTGTGTCGAATGAAGCATAGTCGCTAGGAGCCAGATCCGGCGAATATGGAGGATGCGGCAGTACAATAAACCCTAGTTCATGCACTGTGGCAATTGTCTGGCGACTGATATGTGGTCGTACATTTTCGTGTTGGAGAAGAACGCCACGGCCCCATTTTTCTTGTCGGCGTTGTTGGATGCGTCAGCGGAGTCTATGCAGTGAACTGCAGTAGTTCTCACTGTCGATGGACGTATTGGGAGGGAGCCATTCCAGCAGCAGTATCCCTTCCTAATCCCAGAAAACGGTCGCAATTTGTTTCCGCACGAATAGTCCCATCCGTGCCTTCTTGGGACAAAGGCTTCCAGTATGCCTCCATTCCATGGACTGGCTTTTCTTTTCTGGAGCCTCGTAGATGAACCAAGTTTCGTCGACGGTGACCAGACGCTCAAAGAACTCGGTCGGATTTTCACTGTACTGTTGCATCAACTGCTGGCAAATATCCACACGCTTTATTTTGTGTGCAACGGTAAGGTCATGAGGCACCCATTGTGCACACACCTTGTGCAGCTTCAAATCCTCATGATGATAGTGTAGAGAGAATCCCGTGATAGACCTGTTTCTTTCTCTAGTTCATGAAACGTGATTCTCCTGTGCTCCATTATCAAATCATTTACTCGCGCGGCATTGCTTTGTCTGCGTGCAGTTGCAGGACGCCCAGTGCTTTTGTTTTTTGCAGCACTGTCTTTGCCTTCTTTGAATTCGGATACCCAACGAAACACGGATCTGCGACTTGGTGCTGTGTCCACATATACGGCTAATAATCTGTTGTGAATGTCTGAAGTATTAACTCCTTCCCTCCAGAGAAACCACACTGTCCACCGTTGCCCATGTATGTTTGCTTCCATGCCGCCTTTTTGCTGTCCACCAACTTCCTGGCAAGTTGGAACAACTGCTGCTACAATGTGCTACCTACGGAAAGAAAACCATTTAGTGGGGTTTGATAGTACTATAGTCTATCTTAATGCATACATCAACAAACATTTCAAACTGCTACTTGGCACCAGTTATAGGGGGCAGTGCCAATCATTATTGAACGAACTAAATAACTTGTCAAGTGCCGTTGAGTTCATTGTTCTGGTCATTCCCTTAACCGAGAATTTTGAGGAATGAATATTAAGGCAACACTGAAATTTCTACGGATGGCAACACTGCAGATGATTCGAAACAATAATTTCTTTTTTTAAGCATTATGATCATAGGAAGTTACATTTCATTATCTGCTTTCGTTTATGAGACGACGTCTTCAAATTTACTGCAAGTAGACCGCGTGTTTTTTTCTTGCGGGAAATCGAACTTTTGTTGGTGGTGAACTGAGAGTTTGTTTTCTTTGGAGTAGTCGTGGTTGGACTCAATTGAGAAAAACAGCTTTAAAACCTAGTGCTGTTTATTTCTATTTTAATTTTTTACTGTTTCTGAGATTACGGAACTTTATAAAACGGAATAGCATTGAAAACGTAATACATGTTAAGGCTGAACTCTACCACTGCAGTGACTAGAGCAGAATTTTTTAATGCAATAAAAAAATAGTGCAAATGTCCATTCTTTGAGTAGAAGAAGTTGTACCAAAAGTTGATCCAACTAGAATTTGAACCTGAAATCTTGGGACAGGAGTCCAATACGCTTTCCTTTATACTAGCAATGCACCTGGCGAATTTCCGTAATTTTGTTGTATATTATCTACTCCTATCTACGTAAAGACTCACTGTTGCCAAACTTATTGCCTTTCTCGATGAGTTTTACTCAAGGGGCGGGCATAATGTCACGGAATGACGCTTCCAGTTTCTCAAATTTAATAGTACGGTAACAATATGGCGGTTAGGCCCCTCCCAGCTATTTTAACTTTGCAACATGGAATTATATGGAGAAGAGCTACTTTACTTTATACACTGCTCAATGTCTGAGTCCCAAGATCTATCCAAGCAGCGGGCATAACGTCGCAGACATGAAACAGAAGGTTTGTGAAACTCATACCGCCGTATTGGTACTATCATAGGCCCCACCCAAGGATGTTATAAAATAGAGGATCTGCCCATACAACAAAACCGTGAATCCATACGTGACAGCTTCGCCACACCTACTCTGCCCACTCCGCGCCACTAAGATCGCAATGTTTCGAGCCAACAATCATGGCGGAAACGAGAGTAGCCAATCAGACGTGCCGGCTCAGACGATGCTCGACTGTTTTTCGGCTTCATTGAGTTCATATGATGAAGATACGTATGGGCAGATCCTCTATTTTATAACATCCTTGGCCCCACCCGCCGGCTTCACCTGTACAGTGGAGAAGAGACACTCTATTAAATATATTAATTATGGTTTTACTAAACCTTAGCTTACTGTGTTTGGAAATCATCAGCCAGGATACCCACAATTCCATGAGTTACATGAGTTTTCGCTCCCTACCCCAACCATTGCTCGGCCTACCCCGACCCACTTCGTATTTCGCAATTTGCTTCTTCGAAAGAAGAATGAAAACAATTATTGTACAAAGCACTGTAAGTCTTTCGCTACCTGGGGACTGTGTCATTAGACCATATTTTCTCTGTCTATGGCCTGTAAACAAAGCCTGTAAAGATCATTATGAGGGGAGGAACACTTTGACAAGCCAAGCTTACAGAAGCTCTCTTCATAAATATAAACTAACCTTGCAGAAACAAAGCAAGAACCCCCCACAGTGCATGAGGCGCGAGTTTCAACCAGGTAGGAATTGAATACCCAATAATAACAACCCACACATACATGAAAGCACAAATAAACAGCATATTGTTCAGAAATTGACAATCTATTTATATAAAGTGGATTTACTAACCGGTATCATACCATATCTTCTTAACTGCACATAAATTCCATGTCTTTTGCGCAACCTGGCCTTCCCGCAGTGCTCTGTTGTATTTCGATACTATTTTGAAGTGAAGCCAAAACTTTTTTTTTTTTTTTTTTTTTTTAGGAGTAAGCCATTCTTTCCTCACAACAGCAAGGCTTCCATCACCTTCAAATTCAACTACTCGATACATGGTTCATAAAGGAAAAGAACAAAAGCAAGATGTAACGTCATCAATTGCAACCAGTGAAAACATTTCGATTTTGAAATTGAAGCTTTGAGTTAACATCGGGAAAATCAAGCATACAGATGCACAACTTTTTTTTTTTTTTTTTCACTAACGCAGTCCTTTGATAAACGTTTTGAATGAATATTTTGATCATAGACAAAGAAAACTGACTATTTTGGATCGACCTCCAAGGAGACCTGTCAAGCTGTTAATCTCCTGCATCGATGATATTCTCCTGCCTACTACAGTTCACCTCACATATAATCAAAGTGGCTCAGCCTTGCGTGAATTTGCCTCACGATGAGTCAACAACAAACTAATCAGTCGCGTAAATAATCTTGTGTATTTTATAACTATTCAGTAACCTCCATATTAGAAACTGTGGCCTATATCTTCATCTCAGCTTAGATAATAGTTTCTCAAACCATGACTGGCCCAATAATTAGCCAAATCAGAAAACATGTTTAGTAGCCCTTCCTTGAGAGAAAGCCTATCGCAGGGGGTATATTCAAGTTTTAATCACGTACTAGCACGGGGTGCGCCGAGGAAAAAGTTTGAGAAACACTGGCATAAACTAATGTTTGTTAAGATTAGCTCCTTCTGTTATTCAAGGTTGACTATGGCGAAAATCAGTGTTTATGCTTACTAGTAACGTCCCACAATCGTAAACATCAAGTACAACCACCATCAAAAACACTTAAGAGGGTCCCCTCCCCGGCTCAAGACGCCCAATAATAACACCTAGCCATGTTGTTTTGCGCGCTTAAACAAGGGCAGAGGTCTCCCCAAGTGTTTTTGAGCATGGTTGTACTTAGGCCCCCTTCCCTTGTTTAAGCGTGCAAACAACATGTCCAAGTGTTACTATAGCGCGTCTTGAGCCCGGGAGTGGGGGGGACTCTTAATCTTTGATGGTGGTTGTATTTAATGTTTACGATTGTGGACGTTACTAGTAAGCATAAAACATTGATTTGCGCCATAGACAACCTTGTATAACAGAAGGAACTAATGTTAACAATTACCGTTAGTTTATTTTACAATTTCAAAGCTGAAATAGCCTAAATTTAGCTAACCTAAAGTCACTAATGTGTAGAGGGGACCAGCTAAAGTAACTCTTCACCTTTTTCGTTGGCAAATGTACTGTTGGCCTACTTTGGAGGTTCGGTTGGTCCAACCATTTGCCAACGAAAAAATGCTGCTTGGGGGCTGTGTTGCTTATATATCATCATTCAACCCATTCTGAATTTTATAACCCTTATACCAAAATGCATCTACTTATATCCACTTCTAGAGTGTACGAATTCGAATTTCGGTATTTACAACGTAGCAGTACCGCTAATTCGTTACTATTGGCATACTGTGGACAGATCGGTTGGACAAAACTATTTGCCAACGAAAAATGATATTTGGAGAATATGTACAAAATTTTCACACTTCAAATCTGCACCAGTTTTAACAATTAATAAAAGAAATAAACTGATCTCATGCGGCCTGTATCACGGAAAGATCTACCAAATCTGTGATAACAGAAACAGTACCCATATCGTATAGTAAAACATGTTATATATATATATATATATATATATATATATATATATATATATATATATATATATATATATATATATATATATATATATATATATGTCAGGTTTTCATTTCTTTCTCTCTTTGACACAAGCTCAGCGAACGAATAGTCTAACTCTACCATAATTCTCTACCAATCCAAGTTTCCCCCATTCTCTCGCGAGAGAACCTCAATCTCGTGTCACAATAATTAAATTTAATAATTTATTATTATAATATCATTTTACCGCCACCATAGTCCCTTGCAGTTCCCCGCCAAGTGATCTACTATCCCGGTATTATAATTGTGTTTGACTATATACAATATATGTACTCTCTTATTTATATATAATTATCTTACCAGTGATTTGTTTTGTCTTCAGATTCTCGCGATTACTATACACACCATGCGACGAACATCTATTAGCTAGCGATTCAGCACGCGTCGACCATTACTTCAACTTCGCTGCACGCATTGCATCCCGGGAAGTGACAAACCCTCTTTGGGCCAACCGCTTGAATTTCAACGAAAACGACGTTACACATGTTACGGAGGACCGATATATGAGCTCCGTTGGCAAATCGCGCGCCCAGTCCTTCGGTGCTGTGTTTTAACACGGAACGTCAACATTGTGACAAGAAAATAGAACATCGTCTTTCGATGCATTGCTGAAACAACGATGCATCTACGTTGAAGAACAGTTTTGTTTTCGCTTGTTGGCATCGATGGTTGATGGATTGTCGAATTTGCCGTTGGCATTTTGATAGTGGCTTTGCCAACGATGCCTGCAAATAGACAACGGTTGGCACACCGTTTGACAACGAAAATGTTACTTGGGTAGTGTCTAATCCATAGTTTTCGGGATCATTCAGATGAACAGTGACATTTCCGATCCGGTTTAAATCCAAAATCAGCCCCTCCACTTGGGGAAGGGGGAGAAAAACATATACAAAAATTATCAAAAATGGCCCGTATCAGTGTCGAATTTATAGTTTTCTGGGTCGCTTAGATTAACAGTGATACTTTCGACCCGTTTAAATTCAAATTTAACCCTGCAACTTGAGGGAGGAAGAGATATTTAAAAGTGATAGAAAATTACTGATATTAGAGCTGAATCCATATTTTTTGGGGGTCGCTGAGATGAATCGACACTTCAGATGTCATGGTCCGCAACATGGGGGAGGGAGATATATATATAAATGGTCGAAAATGACCGGTATTAATGTTGAATTTATAGTTCTTCGGGTCACCGAGATGAACAGTGACACTTCTGATGCTGTTTAAATCGAAATTCAGCTCCGCGTCTTGGGGTAGAGGGAAAGGAAAATTGATAAAAAAAAATAACCCATATTAGTGTCGAATCCATAGTTTCCGGGATCGCTAAGATGACCGGTGACACTTCCGATGCCGTGCCCTGCAACATGGAAGAGGAGGAGGGGTTTTATGTATATATATATATATATATATATATATATATATATATATATATATATATATATATATGGCGCCTACGGACCACAGAGCACTATTCTACAGCTCAAAATAAAACGAAAATGCTATATGATGAAATGCCGTCCGTGACCTCCTTCAGCCGCTACAGAGAACTGAAAATTTACTATGTGGCAACATTGTAGATTAACTTTGAAACATAAGCAATTGCTTTACGAGTTTGGAGTTACAACTGACGAGAGCAGAGTAAATGGACATATTCCATAACAGTCTTATTCAGGGTATGTTAGAATTATATCGAACATGCTGGTTGACTGATCGCCTGTTTCAGCATTCTTCATTGGCTAATCCATTCCCGATTGCAGAATAGGTTGTCATTCCACGTATTATCCTTTAATCTGAAAGACGTTGATACTAACGCCATCTCTTAGCATCGGTAGCGGTATATCATGGTACAAGAAAAGTAACAACTAGAGTAATTTATTTGTGTGTGTGTGTGTGTGTGTGTGTGTGTGTGTGTGTGTGTGTGTGTGTGTGTGTGTGTGTGTGTGTGTGTGTGTGTGTGTGTGTGTGTGTGTGTGTGTGTGTGTGTGTGTTACACAAATGAGGCAGCGGATTGGTACAAAAGCAAGTCTCATGTTACTAACTTGTGTAACGTCATAAAAATGAAATGCATTTGTAAATACTTATAGTAGTGAAATAATTATCTTGTTAAGTATAACTAGAAATTGAAGAAAAAGCCCAATTGAAGAAAACTTTTTTTTTTTTCATTTCTACATTAGTATTACGAAATTTTATATACCTTTTGTCATCCTAAGAAAATGCCGGTTCCTACTATCATTTGGAGTGTTTACAGCACAAGGTACACAAGTTCATTTATCTAAGGTGTGAGAAAAAAAAATGACAAACTTTGTATACATGGAAAGAGGAGCACTGTTTTCTACAGTATAAGAAGTATTTACAATATCTGGATATGAACCTTTCAAGTACTGAAAGGAGCTTCATGTAAAGATCTTAAATATAGAATATCACCAAAGTAACCAAAAAGTGGATTTGAATCCATTGTGCGCTGAGTGTCCCATTTAGGAATTATGTTGGATTAGAATTTAGTTTTCTTTCTTTTGCCTTAGCTCTTTTATTTTCTCTTTTTCTATTTATATTTGTTTTGTGGGGTCCTGAGAACCCCAAAAACTTCTACGGAGTGTTCTTAAGGAGTCTGTGATCCTGTTTCGTTCAGTAACATAGTGTTTTCATTCATGTAAACTGATTTTAAAATTATAGTTTCTTTTACAACATTCAGATAAGAGGTGATATACAGGGTTTGTCCGGGAAGTAATAGGACTGATTTTATTCCGCCATGACTGTACTTCGGAGCGTGCGCGCACCGACTGGATCCGGTAGAGGGCGTTCCTAGCTAACGAACGAGCGGCTGGTCAGTTGTCTCCGAGCACACGGAGAGTCAGGACAGGCTTTTTCGCGCGACGTGTTTCTGTGAGTGGTGCAAGCCGAAAATGCAGCGTTCGTTAGAGCAGAGGTACGCGATTAAATTCTGTGTTAAACTCGATAAATCTGCGACAGAGACGATCAAGCAGGCTTACCCAGATGATGCTTTAGCAAGAAGTGGTGTGTTTCGGTGGCACAAGGCCTTTTCGGAGGGCCGGGAAGAGGTCGCCGATGAAGACCGTGCTGGAAGACCTTCGACTTCGACAAACACCGACAATGTGACTCGTGTACGCGAAGTTTTGAACTCCGACCGTCGACTAAGTATTCGTTTAATTGCCCAGATGTTAAATTTACCAAAAACTGTGGTTCATGAAATTGTGACGGAGCATTTGAACATGCGCAAGGTGTGCGCGAAGATTGTCCCAAAAGTGCTCACTGACGACCAGAAATTGCTGCGAGTGGAATTGTGCCAAGAAAACTTGAACATGTGTGAAAGTGACCCCCAATTTTTGAATAACGTAATCACAGGTGACGAATCATGGATCTTTGAGTATGATCCCGAGGCAAAGAGGCAATCTTCCGAGTGGCACACGTCGGCGTCTCCTCGCCCAAAAAAGGGAAGAATGAGCAAATACAAAGTGAAAACGATGCTCATTGTCTTTTTTGACATCAAAGGCATCGTCCACCATGAATTTGTTCCTCCTGGACAAACCTTCAACGCCAAGTTTTACGTGGAAGTGCTCAAGAGACTCAAACGAAGGGTCAATCGGGTCCGACCAGACATCGGAGCCGACTGGAAGCTGCACCACGACAACGCCCCGGCTCACACCGCCTTTTTTGTGAACAGCTACCTGATTAAGGCCGGCATCCCAACGCTTCCGCAGCCGCCCTACAGCCCAGATGTGGCCCCCCGGACTTCTTTTTGTTTCCTCGCCTGAAACGCCCGATGGAAGGCAAGCATTTTGAGACGACAGAGGGGATCCAAGCAGCTTGCACCGCGGCTCTCAAGGCTATTCCGGAGAATGACTTCCGTGACGCCTTCAATGCTTGGAAATCGCGCTGGCAGCACTGCATCGACGCAGAATGAGCCTATTTTGAAAGTTTTTAAAGAATTGTAACGATTGGCTCAATATTTTTTTTTTTTTAATCGACTCAGTCCTATTACTTTCCGGACAAACCTTGTAGTAACAAACATTAAAGAAAAACAAATTTCCTTTATCACCAAGGCCGGTGAGAAAGGTAATAGATTTCTAACATTTCCGGCCTTAGTAGAGAGATTAGTGCTTTTAAGTCATAGTGTGAGTAGCTACTGTAGTTTCCAAGGCATCCTCGTTTACGCTTATATTCAATGTCGCTTTGCGCCTGCTCCCTACAGCCTCAATCCTGCACAGACTCGCAAGTTTCGTCCAGCCGTGAAAGGGACTATATAAACAATTATTGTAGAGTTGGTGCCAGGAGCGTCATTTCAGATTTTGCTTGCGCGGGGCATTACCACTTGATACAAGCAAAATTTCGCGTTTTTCACTGATTTACTACTATTCTATTGATAAGATCTATATAAATTTCAAACTCAGAAGGAGCAATTCCCCCTTCCTGCCCCTAAATGACGCCTCTGATTGGTGCATGTTTTTCACAATATTTTTAAGGTGTATCAGTTTGAAGGCTTATTATTGATCTGTACAATTATTTGGACATGCACCAAGATAATAGCACTCTAGAATGTATTAAGGGATGCTGGTATAATTTTGGCGCACTACATTTTGGAAGATTTAGAGGTGAATTTGAATACTTTGCATGAAAAGACATATTTATAAGAAACAAATTTCTGCAGGCCACAGAATTAAATACAAAGTAATACAGTTGTATTTTAGGTTTATAAGTATGACTACTAGGGTAAAATTATTACAAGTGCATTACGAAGTATAAAATAAGTGAGCACATATGAAAAGCAACTCTGTTAGATGCTATTTTCTCCGGCGGTGTATTTCTGCATAGTGTACAGAAGTTTTATATAATGTTTACAAGTGGAGCGTTACTAGTACGAAACCATGCTAAGTGCTATTGAAACTCGTATCATTCCCCAAAACCACTATTTTCACTACTTTCGCTTAAGTGTATACCCACCATCGCTGACGCGCCTGCTCCTTTCGGACGCACTCCATCTTTGCCCTGCCCTGACTCGGTTAGATAGCATTCGTGCTTTTCAGTACCCACCTAACACAGGTTGGTTTGTGTTTTTTGCACTGTAGTTTTTATGTCATACATTCGGAAGCCGTATTCATACGCAAATCAAGATTTGTAAATTTTCAAGAATTACTTCTGATGGCCCCCTGAATTTTATCTATACTAAGTGAGATATTTTGAAATCTTTTAGGGTGCAATAGAAGGAAATTAGTGAAAGAATTATGTTTCTTCTACAATTATTTTGAGTGGTGTGTCCAAAGTAAACCTGCACGGATTAAGATATTAAGAAAGGAAAATGAAATAAAATAATATGAAGTAGACGACAGCTCGTAAAACTGCACTTGATGGTACTTAAGTAATGATTAAACAAAAATGATACAATCCTGTTATTCTTGAAACTAAATAAATAAGTACAATTTGAAAATTTGGTGTCAGTTTCCTACACTTAAGAGTACAAATTACACGTTATTCTTCCACAAAAAGTACACCACAATAAATGTTTTCTGTTTTCTTAATGGGGAAGCTCGTAATTTATGGGAATTATATTTTAGACACAAGTTAACGTAAACTTATCTAAATAACTATTATTTTCATTCATTTTTCTAAATTTTAAAATATGTTTCAACTGCACCGAATCATTCCACCACTTCAAAGTTTGGAATTGCAAATATTCTGTTATTACATAAACACTGGCGCAAATCCCGGGGGGGACGAGGGGGACATGTCCCCCCAATGTTGGACCTGGGGGGGACTGTCCCCCCAATAATCTGATTTAAAAAGCGCTTTTTCGGATTTGTGTCCGACTGCCCCAAAGGAATGTAAGATGAAATTGATTTCTCTGGGCTTTTCCATTTTTTAAAAAAAAAGAATCGTATTCTGTAGTATTTCAAACTGAACTTCGTGCTGTAGTGAGTTTAGTAGTCTCATCAATATGTATTAATTCCACTTCCGCTATTTGGGCACAAATTGCAATAAATGCCAGAGGAGGATATGCCCCTCTCCTCATGCTGGAAAGTTGTCTCAGCTGTAGGTACGGGCACAAATTCCGGGGAAATGGGGAGACATGTCCCCCCAACATTGGAACTAGAAGCTCTCCCAATAATCCGATTTGAAAAGTGCCGATTTGAAAAGTGCATTTTGCAGATAACTGTGATGAGTTGTGTCCGACTGCCACAAAAGAAAGTTAGATGAAATTTGTTTCTCTTGGCTTTTCCATTTATAATGAAAATGAAGACGTGCGACTGTGCGTGACGTAACCTCATATGAAATCTTATCTCCTCCTCTCCCCTAGGCCCTAGCACACGAAGAGTATATAGACTATCCAATGTCAGTAGAACCCATCTTTTCAGTAAATGCGCATTTAATCTATTTGTAGTATCAGCCTAGGCATCTACTCATGCTTCGTAAGCTAACAAACTCTATAGCCTATGGAACTCGGAGGTTCAATGCCGCGTTCACAAAAGCTCTCCACTGACTTCTATTCTTAGCCAACTGGATCCAGTTTCTACTTTGTATTCCTATCTCTGCGAGATTCATCTTAATATTGTCTTCCCATCTGCGCCTAGGTCTTCTTAATAGTCGTTTTCCGATTGGTCTTACCGCTAACACTTTGAAAGCGTTCCTACTTTCTTCCATCCTGGCTACATGTCCTGCCCACCTAAGCCTCCTAGACTTGATGACCTTAACAATGTTTGGTAAGCCATATAATTTACGTAGTTCGTCGTTATGAAGTTTCCACCATTCCCCATTCCCGTTCCTCTTGGTCCGAATATTTCTCTCGGGATCTTGTTCTCAAATACTTTCAGTCTATGCTCTGTACTCAGTAAGCGTATGATTATCGTTTTATACATTTTAAGCTTCAAATCCCTCGACAGAATTCGCGACGACAAGAGGTTTTGAACTGAATAATAACACGAATTCCCTGTTTTTAGTCGACATTTAATTTCTTCGTGAATATGATTTTCGTCTGTTAATATTGATCCTAGATGTTTGAAAGTATCCACTTTATCAAAAGTATTATTTAATATTTTAACACATACATAATTTGCCGTATTACGGTCCCGACGCACTTCCATGTATTTAGTTTTCTCTGCATTAAATTCTAAACTCATGTCCATGCAAGCGTGTCTAATAAGACCTCTGCATTTCTTTCTATTTTTCTCATATCAACCCCTACTAAACTTACATAATCAGCGTACGCATAACCTGGTGAACACCGTTCAGCTCTAGGCCCTGGTTGCTATCCTTCATCTTCCTTATAGCGTATTCCAGGACAAAGTTGAATAATAATGACGACAACGCATCTTCTTGTTTCAGGCCATTCTTAACGTGAAAGCTCGTGGCCAAAACTTTTCCTACCCGGACTTTACTTTGGGATTCATTTAAACATGCCTTAATTAATCTAATTAGCTTTTTCGGTATTCCAAATTCTGTAAGAACGTTGTACAATGTTTCTCTCCTAACCGAGTTATAAGCCTTTCTAAAATCAATAAATAGTTGATGTACCGGACTACTGTATTCCCGCTTATTTTCGAGTATTTGGCGAATGGTAAATATTTGGTCGATAGTTGATCGATTTCGTCTAAATCCACACTGATAATCTCCAAACATTTCATCTGCGTATGGGCTCATTCTTGCTAATAGAATGTTTGAAAGGATTTTATAGGATGTTAACAGAAGAGAGATGCCTCGATAATTATTACAGTCAGTTTTGTCGCCTTTCTTGTGAATTGGAACAATGATTGATTCTTCCCACTCTTGTGGCAATTCTTCCTTGTTGTAGATAAGGAGAATGAGTTTGTGTATCTTGTTCCACAATTTTTTCCCTCCAGCTAAAATTAACTCGTTTGCACCCGAGATTTGTGTTTCTTTAATTTCTTTATAGCGAGTTTTACTTCTATTCGATTGGGTTCTGGAATATATGATTCTGCCGTGTGTATCTTTCTTTCTCCACGCACATTAGTTTTTGGCTGCGTGTTAAGCAAATCGTCAAAGAAATCTTTCCATCTATTTAAAATGCTATCTGTATCAGTGAGAACTGTTCCATCAGCTTTCTTTCATATATAAGAACGAGGTTGATAGCCTTTCTTAAATTCGTTGACCCCTTTATACATGTCCCGAATGTTTTTATTTTTACTATCTTCAAGTTCCTAAATTTTAGCTTTCAAAATATCGCGTTTTTTTGTTCTAAAAGTTTTGGAAGTTCCTCGCCTGATGTCTACGAAATTTTGTGTAGTTACTTCATTCGGATTTTGTAGCCAACGTAATTTTGCCTGTTTTCTCTTCTCTGCTAGTTCGAACCATGGTTTGTTCCTACGTATTATTTCCGCGTGTCCCAATTTTTCTTTTGAGAGAGGATGTTTCGTAAGCAAAGAAAAGAATTCAATTGCTGGAATATTTTTCTCTCTAATCTTAAGGTTACATCTGTTAAGTAAAGAGTATGACATGCGTCAGATTTCTGAAACGATTCCTGTAATGTTATTGAGATTATAATCATTTTGCTCAAAGAGTATTGTTGCGTCACACATAATTGATATTCTTTCTTCATAGTTTTGGGGAAGTCATCATTTATATTATTATATTACTATAAAACAATTTTAACGTGGATCTTTGTGGATGCCTAATTAGAAACATACCAATTATAAATATGCATGTATTCAGATTTCAGAATGTTTTCACGGCAGTGATTTGTAATACTGATATGTACTACTACTTCATCTACATCACCTAATATATAATATACTCTACAACAGTTGATCAGATTCATCTACCGTATTATGAGTTTCATCTCCCTTATCTAGAATAAGCCTCAAATCTGCCCACCTTCCAATGTTGAAGACAATCAATGGCGTATTTAGGATTTTCTTTTGAGATCTATGCCCAATACAAGGAAGGAAGTGGGCAATTGCCCACCTGAGTTTGAGAATTAAATATATTTTAATTTATGCATAAATTGAAGTTATAATGACAAGAATTACAGATCGATAAATCCTATATGATATGACACAAAAATTTAAAAGTGAATCTAACCCTTTATTCTATTCATACAAGAAAAAGAAAGCATCCTCTTGGCCGTCCTAATTTCCCGGGCTAATTATTCCCCCGTTTTGATTTTCTTTAATTCAAACATTTCCTTCTTTTAAAAATAACTAAACGATATAATTGTTCCTTTGTTATAATAACTAAAGTCCTGTCATGTTGATATCCGCGCATGTTGGTGTGGAACACTAGTTTCGCTTATCAACTCCTCTTAGTTTTGGTGTTACTGATGACGGCCAACTTGAATCACAACTGACAACGGTCGATAAAGTATGATAGGCGAAATGAAAGTAGTAACGTCAAGAAAAAGAAACAGAAAAATAGAAAGGATGACAGAAAAAACAATTAAGGACGCGGTTCTTACATGGAATGAAATTTGACAAATACAGTATTATTTCTAAACAAAAAGCATAAGAAAATGGAAAGTCAATGACATTCTTAGAAATGGTAAGAAGGATTATTGTTGTACGTGGAATGCGTAAAACTAACAAATTATTTCGAGGGGAGAATGAGCCCGATAGCCTCCTAAATTCGTCACTGAAGACAATTCTGCTCCCCTGATCCTTCTCAGCATTGTTTTTCAACTTCATAAATATTTTGAACATCGCTTATATATATATATATATATATATATACGGGACCATCTTACCCGTCCCCCCCAATGTTGAAGACAGATTTGCGCCTTTGTACATAAAATATATTTAATTTATCTTTCGAAAATATTATTTAATCTTTGCTGACTGAGAAGAAAATAAGTTATGTACTTCGATTACCAAAAAAAGTAATAAGAAAGCAGAAGATAGTTGTATGGATTATGTAGAATACAGTGTAACAGTACCCTGTTTCACTGTTGGCTTAGTAGTCGAACGTGCTAAGTCATGTTTCTTAAACTTTTATTTTGTAAATTTAAGAAATCATTTTTACTTGGTGTCAAATCCCTCTGTGTTCTACTTTTTATTTTTTCGCCTACGATCTAATTGTATAATAAATGAAATTACTTCCAATATCTATATAATGTAATTATGCCTTTCTTTTAGAAGGAATATTAAAAATTTATGTATAGGCCTATATTTTGAGATTTCACTGAGACTGCAGTGAGACATTATTAAAACATGTAAGCAATGAAGCATAGTTTATTATTTGAATTTAACAAGTCTTTGGAACTGAGTCGCTCTCTTTTTTTAAACAATTCTTTATTTGGGATTCATTACAAGATAAAATTACACTGATTTAGCTAGAACACGTATTTTTGAAGAAACTATTTGGTTTAACTTGGTAAATATTTGCTCTTCAGTTAGCAAGTTTTATTTTTGTGCCGATGCTAATAGATGGTGTTAGTATCAACGTCTATAGACTTTAACTGCCATCTGGAAAGAAGCGATGTAACTATTTGATGGTAGATTAACTGTATGCTCCTTTATCTGCAATGCGATGTTGCCACATAGTGGAAATTGCGTCTTCAGACGACCATCAAAAAAGTATACAGGGTTCATTATGAAAGTAATGAGCATTGCTTTAGAAAAACTGTATTATTGTTCCGATTGTTACAAATCTTTAAAATTCCTCAAAATACGCTCCTTCTGCATCGATACACTTCTGGAGACGTGTTTTCCACGCCTGGAAGCATGTTTAAATCCTCGGCTGGAATGGCTTTTAAAAACCTTGTAACATGGGCTTGAATTTTCTGCACGGAGTCCCAATGTTTTCCTTTGAGATGTCTCTTCAAACGGGGAAACAAAAAATTCACTAGGAGCCAGGTCAGGACTATAGGGGGTGGGGGACCACTGGGGTTCTCTTCCGGGCCAGGAAGTCGACGACGGTGAAGGCGGTGTGACTTGGTGCATTGTCGTGGTGGAGTTTCATTGAGTCTTTGATGTCACTTCGGACGCGGGCGACCCTGCTTTTCAGTCTCTTGAGCGCTTCTAGATAAAATCCTGCGTTGACAGGTTGTCCTGGTGGCACAAACTCGAAATGGATGATTCCTCGAACGCCGAAGAAGACAATGAGCATGGTTTTGATTCGGGATTTGCTTATGCGCGCCTTTTTGGGGTGGGGGAAGGATGAGGTGTGCTACTCCGCACTCTGACTTTTGGATTCTGGATCGTATTCGAACATCCAGGATTCGTCTCCAGTTACGAACGAGTTTGAAAAGTCCGGATTACTTTCACACAATGCCAACAACTCCTTGCAGTGCAAAACTCGAAGTTCTTTTTGTTCTTTCGTCAACACTTTCGGCACAAGCTTCGCACAGACCTTTCGCATTTGCAGGTCCTCGGTCACTATCCCATGTACCGCAAATGTTGACATGTTTAGGGTGTCCGCAATTTGTTAAATGCTCACACGCTGGTCTGAGCGCAATACTTCACGCACACGGTTAACGTTGTCGTCGATCCTGGCGTTGTTGGGCGTCCAGAACGGGGCTCGTCGGCGACCTCCTCCCGACCCTCCTTGAACGACTTGTGCCATTTTCCGACCTGGGATCTTGACAAACACTCCTGCTTGTAGGCCTCTTTCAGCATCTGGTAAGTTTCCGTAGCATTCTTACCCAACTTAACGCAAAATTTTATGGCGTAGCGTTGTTCGAGCGAACCCTCCATCGCGCCGTGTTACAACTTGTAAAAACGTGCTTCTCGCGGATCGACATCCACACGCTGTCACTGCTCGCAGCAGACTGACTCCGGGCGCGTTTGGAAGGACAGACCACCCACTACTTTTTCCGCGCCGGCAGCGCGCGCTGCGGTGGATTGTTGAGTCAGGGTAGCATCATTCTCATTACTTTCATAATGAACCCTGTATAATTATATATATTTTTTGCTTTATTTTGACCTGCAGAATAGTGCTCTGTGGTCCATGGGCGTCATTTTTAGAACACCCGATATATATAAATGATCAAAAATGGCCGATATTAGTGTCGAATTCATGGTTTTCGGGGTCGCCGAGATGATCAATGATCTTTCCGATGCCATTCAAAACGAAAACAGCATATTTCACGGGTACTACAAGGAAAACATATGAGATACGGAGTTGTGCATTTAAATTTTCATTTCAACCCAGCGAAGCGGGTAATATATTCTAGTATTATAATAAACTAGAAGTATATCGGGTTCTTTAAGTCAAAAACTCATCTATATAGGGTTTTTTGATTAATAATATTTGCTTACAAAGGGGCCACATGAACTAAAAGAAAGTGTCCATTTGACTAAAGACCCTAGTATGATACGAATAGATTTCCGAAAGACAAGTATACCGTTAATTTTTCATTTCATACATTCATTTAAGTTCACACTTCGTTATATATTTGCCCTAAGTTCTTTTTTGATGTAATAAAAGAATTACTTAAACGTAATTCACTAACTGTTCAAAGTGATATAACACAGAATACGATATATTCGAATTTATGTATTTTTCAAAGATACTTTAACGCTTACCTTTTCAATTTTTACAAAATGTCTTCTCTATAAACGAATATACACACATTCACAATGGCGTACCTTTGATGTTCTAAATTAACTGTAAAAAGCCTAGATATTCATGTCTGGCCCAAACTAAATAACATAAATAGGAAGATCTGGCCATAAAAGAAAATGATATCATACGTTACGGACCATTATCCATAGTAACATACATATATTATTATCATACCAGAGTTACAATTGTATTAGATTCAATAATTTATCTCACGGATTACCTTCCTTCTACGAACTCTGTTAAGTGTACGCGATGAAAAATTAATCAGAACAAAACGAACTTAGTTGCACGCTATACGGCAAAGCATTGAAGCAAAAATAATTGATGGAAATGTGTTTGATCGGCTCCACCTAGTCTATTTTTCATGTCTTGAGAAAACTTCGTAGTTGTAGACCTTCGAATGAAAACATAAAACTTCTTTTTATTCATAAAGCAGCGACAAAGGAAGATACACGAAGAACAACTTCGAAGGTTGTTGTCTACATAACCTTGCAAAAAGTGTATTTAGATTTATGTGTATCTTCAAGAGTTTGCACAACAGAATTGAAAATAGTTCTAGAACATCGTATCATAGAAATTTAGAACAATAAAGATTTTGCATGTGCTTCTGAAGTTGCAAATCCAATTTTTTTTTTTTTTTTTTTTGACATTTTCCAAAACATTTCAAGATTAAACGAATTATGTAAATTTTATCCCAAATCTTCCGAATAGCTATAACAAGTGCTCTTTTTGGCGATACGCAACGGTACGCAATAGAGGTACCGATTTCTCTAGCATTAAAAAATGCATATATGATTTTTTTTCAATTTAAATCCATTTAAAATGCACTTCCAAGGTAATAAATAAATAGTTCGCATCAGCTAGTTTTTTTAGATTTTGAGGAGTGCCTTCTCAGCCACCAAAATTCCGGTTCAATAAAAGAGAAACACTTTGTGGTTTCCATGAATCTCTTCAGGAAAAGAAAGTAACTTACATACTATTTTCGGTAAGGCACACTTCGTCCACAATTACAATGTCTTCCAGCGAATGTGAAAGGAGGATTTGCCAGATTAACCTTAGAGGTGAAGTCAAAAAGGGGTACTTCTAGAGGAGTACACACGGAAAAGAAAGTATTTGACAGTTGACAAATTGTCCTTTGCCAATAACTCGAGAACAAACGAATTAATTTTGATCTGTTTGCTACAATTTGATAACTTGCCAAAAGTGGTACTCTAGTAGGTTAATTTATTGTCGAGTTATTAGGAAAAGAAATTTTCTCAACTTAAGAATACTTTCTTTCGTGACTGTACAAGACATGTAACCACAAGCCAAGAAGCGATACAAACATGTACACTCATGTCCAAAATTATTGTCGCATGTCTATAAATATGTTGTTGTAGGAATATAATTGGATAACGAATTCGCCCGGTATTTCTTATAATGTTAGTATATGTATAACCAGCAAAGACATGTGTGTGGCAAATTTCATATCAAAAAAGCAGTAAATTAGAACAATAAAACGAAAATAAAACTTTCTTGTCCATGTAGCAACATTTTGTTTTACTCATTCTAATTTTCGTATTTATAATTCTTTTCCTATGAAATTTACCACAAATATACATTTCCCGATTATACACATAGTATTAGTATTAAAAGTTCCCCGCTAAATCATTATCAAATTATATTCTTACAAGAAGACAGTTATAGATATGCGACAATCATTTTGGACATGAGTGTACCTCTGCGTCAATCAACATTGTAAGAATGTCTTAACCCGTGTATCAAGGATCAGCTCCACTAAGCAGCCCAACAGAAGCGTATTGGTTGTACTTCTTGAGGATAGCTAACATATCTACGAGTCAAGAGAAGATATAAACATGCATTTCTAGCTAGAGCAACGACACGAAATGGACCAACAAGGGCACCTCTAGAAGGGTGCACACATGCACTCAAGGATCAAGAGAACAGGTGCTATACATAGATCTTTTGAGTCAACAAACTTGTAACAAGGATCTTGTTCCAAGGTGTGAGCTAACAAAGCAGGAATACAGGACACGTACCCTGAGCCATAAGGAGAGGTATAAACATTTAACAAAAATTTTCGATAGGGATGCCTTAGTTCGTGGGTGGATCAGTTGTCAAATTTGGAGTTACTTAGTCATTTTCGGCACGTTGACCCTAGAACTACAGACGAATATGGAGTTTGGCCTGGTTAAATGCAGCTCTGTCAAATAGGCGTACAAGATAAACCCAGGTCTAGAGTTACATTTATACAGGCACGTAGCCAAGGGGGAGTCCGGACCCCCCTCCTTCGAGACCAGAAATGAAAAAATGAAGAAGTATGAAACAAAATGAAATGAGAAAAAGAAGGATCAGCGTTAAAAGTTAACAGCTACATGAAGCTTTTGGTTACTCTTTCTTGTGAGGAGATTTGTATTACTTGCAATACATGGTGGCGAGGTGAGCAAGATATCCTGGAAGAGTCAGGGAATTTGAAATTTCTAGAAAAGTTACGGAATTCTCAGAATTTCTGCTACTAATCAGAGAGATTTCAAACTTCCGAATGCATAGTGCCGTTGAGTAACAGCGTGGACATTTTTTATCATAATTTTTCGTAATCGCATCCTTGCAGTGTCAAACATGTTATTTCAAAAACAATTTTCTACTGCTCCTTTAATCTGTCATTTGAAACAGACAGTACTTGACGGAATAATAAAAACAAAAATATATGTGGAAAGAAAGTTCTATTAGCATTTGATTCGACAGAGAAAGGAACGCAGATATTGTAAAATATTTTACAAGACATTATTGAAATACTTTTTACTTTATTGAAGTACTGTTTATAATAGTGAATATGTACTTTTTATAATAGTCGAGGTCATAATGAAAGGAAAATTGTTATAATTGAATACACAGAGGAAGGGCATAAATATTGTAAAATCTTCTTCAATGCGTTTTTTTATTATTATTTTACTCAAGATTTCTTCATAGTTTGTTATTAAAATATTTACCAAGATATCCTAATTTTATTGTCCTAATAAACCAATATATGTTGATAGTAAAGTAGTCTAGATTGATCGAGCTCCTGGGCCTTCAGATTTTTATGCCACGGCCCCCTCCCCCCGTTACGAAATCCTGGCTAAACGAACCAATATATGTTCCAGTAAAATAATTTAGAGTAATCGAGCCCCTGGTGTGATGACTTCAGTATTTCATGTCCCGAACCCCCCCCCCTCACGAAATCCTGGCTACTTGCCTGATTTATGTCTCCCTTCTTGGAATGGTTCCTTCCTGTTCTGCCTAATGACCCTCTAGCACTTAATAGCACAATTTTGATCTAATCTTATCTTTAGGCAGAACAGGAATCCCTGTTCTGCCTAATTCTCGCAAAAGGAGTATTTAAATTTGAGAGAAATTTATTAGTACTAATTTTTCCTTGATTTTCAAATATCATTCCAAAATTCTTTAAATTAAATTTAACCGGACGAGTGAGGTGCATAAATTGAACGTCCAGTTTTGTTAGTTAGATTGAATGCATAAGCAGAATGTTTTATGTGATGAATTAGGGCTGTTTTATGTGATCTAACAGCCCTAAAAATAATTTTTAGTATAACGAATCTAGTGGAAGGTCCAGTATGATGTAAAAAGCAAAACACTACAATTACGTCGAGTAAAGTGATTACATAATTTATTTCAGATAAATACTTTCAAATATATACAGCATACTGAGAAAAATTCGTTCTCCGAACAGCGGTATTTGTACAAATATATGGAATCCTCTTGCTTACTACAGAAATCAGTACGGAGCATACGTTATCCGTATGTAGGCACTGCCCTTAGATGTTACATCATGCCGTTGGAGGATGTCTGATATCTAACAGTCTTCTTTATATTACATACATATATGTATGTTACCTTCGTCAGCTATATGTTATATACGTCCATTTGTATGTGAGATCCTGACCGCCCATATTGTTTCATACGGAAAGTACGTAGAGATGGAACACTTATACAGAAAGTATTATAAAACATACGCTTTCAGTTATACGTTTGGTGTACGTTAAGTCCAAAAACTACAGGATTTACAAATGTAACATACGATTTTACGTACGCCACATACAATTTTTTTCTCAGTGCAGAATGCTTTACAAGAACAAAGCTATAGTAACAAATTAAAATATCGCAACAGGAACCACAGTTTTAATTCTTAAAGAATTCACATATAAGAATTCAAGAATTTCTTAAAGGATTCGTATATATATTAGGGTGGTCCTTAATTTTTGATTTCCGAATTTCTTTGGATGAACCCCATAAAATGGTTCCATATGGGACTAAATTAAGCCAGGAGAAAAATTAGCTTCATTGAATAATATTAAATGGTGCCTCAAGCGACCTAAAGTTTTGAATCCGATTACAATACATAGTATATGGGAAAGATCTGGAATAAACTCTTGTAATTTAGAAACGGTTTAAGGGAACGCGAAGATACCCTGGATAATGGAACTAGAGGAAGAAACATATCTAATTTTGTGTAGTATTGTCATAGTGGACATCTTGAAGTCCGCCATCTTGGATTCAGGTCAAAATTTTTAAATAGAAAGAGGGTCATGTGAAATATCATTTTGAGGTAACGTTTCACCAGAATGACAAATCTGGCATTATTTTAAAGATAACTTTATTCGTGTAAGAATTATTACGTGTGAAAAGATTTCTTCTTTTCACAGGTAACAATTCTTAGACGACTAAAAGTAAAGAGATGAGTTTAGCGCGAATAGAACAAAAGGGATATGCACGGCTTCAAAAGAATGAGGAACGCAAAAGAAAATGCTCTTCTGAAAATGATTTGTTTGAACTTAATACACCAAAAGACATAGAGGTAAGCAGTTCAAGTAATGAAGAGGAAAACCCAGTTGAGAATGTTAGAGAAAATGTAAATATGGATGCGTACAAGACTGGTTGCTGCAAGACTGCTGCTCTTGATCGATACAAGGTCACTCATAGAGCAGTAATATACTGACAGCGACAGCAGAAGCATTAGGCCATAATGTAGAAGAACTAGTAATAAATAGGTTTTCCATTCACGTGCTGAGAGAAAATCCGTAACCAAATTGCACAGAACCAATATATATATATAGCCAATTCGAAGGATAACAGAACCTTAAAACTTTAAAAATCGTACTTATAAACACATAAAATTGACATATTTTGACATACCTGCTTACATACAACCTTCGCTGTTCTAAACGTAAGCAGTATGCGACAGCGTCTACATACGAGATCAAATTAAATTTACAAATAACCTAATTCAAATGTGGATTGTCCTCTTCTGTTAAAATATTACAATTTTCAGTCTTTCAGAAATTCTTATTGATTTTGATACCATTATAATTAAGAAGTTGTCTGTTCATTGTCTTATTTTGCTATATAAGACATTGAAATGAAGGTTCTTAACTTAATATTAAGAAAATACTAACCATTTCGGAACATAATTTTCCATAGACTACAAAATATTATAGGGTAGTAATGAAATGGCATGGACTACGTTCCACTAGTATGTCCTTTAAGCTAAAAGAGAAGAGTGATTAATGAAATAATTGGTGGAATGATAATGTGAGATACGGAAAACCCACATACACAATGTTGTCCACCACAATTTCGTGCTGCCGGGGACGAAACCACAGATTTCTCGTATCACATGTGAGCGTTCTACCACTGAGCTACCGTGTCCCGAACGATACTGTTTTTCACCCTGAACTTACATTAGAGTTTGCGACCTTTCACATTAAAGATTAGTCATTCACCATTGAATAAGAATATTCTCTCTCACACATTATTATAACTTAAAGCTGTTCGATGATTTTTTCGGTATTTTCATATATTAATCAAAAATAATATTTAAAATTTCACGTAATACGTATATGCTAACTTACCAAAATGCTGCAATATTTTAAAATGACTATAAAATGTTTGAAGAAGTTTATAACTTTTGAGAAGTACATAACCAAAGCGTACGTTTAACTTTATATAGAGTATTGTTGAATAATAGAAAACGCCTTAATAAGAAGCAGCAATTAAATAACTTATTCCACATAGGTTTTGTTTTACTAAAACAGAAATAATGAAAATATATCTGGTTTGTGTTTTGTCACTGCAACGTTATGATGAACGTATAGTTGTGCTTTTACTTCCATTTCTTATAATGCTAAATTTAAATCATTCCATAGTATTACTAATTTAATTTTAGAGAAGCTGAAATGATATAAGAAAATTAAGAGGTCCTGGAAACAACTGCAATTGTCGAGAAAATAATTAGTATTAAATTTCCCTTAAATCTAAATACCCCTTTCTGCAAAGATGAGGGAGAAAGGGAATTAGGCAGAACAGAAATTCCTGTTCTGCCTAAAGATAAGATTAGATAGAAAATGTGTTACAAAGTGCTGGAGAGTCATTCATTAGGCAGAACAGGAAGACACCTTTGAAATCCAAACCACATGAATTCCTACCAGGAATCGAATCAGGGTGTCCCGCATCGGAGACGCGTACGAGAACCATAAACTCAAGAGGGAACTGTTCAGTGGTGTACCCACGAGCGGGGCAAATGGAGACCCGGCCTCCAAATGGAATTTAACTGTTAGGTGTTTATTTAAACATGTTTACTAAAGCACATGACGAATGCCTACAATAGAATAAGTAGAAGTGTCCATACCTCATATAAGAGGGGAGGCTGGAAAGTTTATGAAATTACCAAGAAGAAATTTACCTGGAAGAACCATTTTAATACACTATTCAATGTATTCCGCCCGAAGCTCAATACACTTTTCATAACGATGTTGCAACACTTCTAACCCTTGTAAATAGAAGATATTATCTTGCTGTGCAAACCAGCCCTCCACCTCCGCAATGAGTGCCTCATCGGATGGAAAATATTTGCCTTTGAATTTTTTTTTTTAGATGTGCGAAGAGGTGATAGTCGTAGGGGCCAGATCAGGTGAGTAGGGTGGGTGAGGTACACAGGTGAAGCCCAGATCCACCAGCAATTGCATGGTTTGGTGAGCCTTGTGGGAGAGTGCATTGTCCTGGAGAAACTGAACACCACTGCTCACTTTTCCCCGACGTTTTTTTTTTTTCAGAGCATCCTTCAGCTCAATCAAATAATTGGAATAAACCCCAACATTGATGGTTTCGTCCTTTTTAAGATATTTGATAAGGATGACACCGTTCTTATCCCAAAACACCGATGCAAGCACCTTCCCAGCTGATCTTTGCCTTCAGAACTTCTTTGGTCGGGAGATCCGCTGTGGCGCTACTCCATGGATTGCTGTTTAGTCTTTGGATCATAGTAGTGCAGCAATGTTTCATCTACTGTCACCAGACTGTGCAAGAACTCACCAGGGTTTTGAAACTTTTGAAAAATTTCCTGTGACATCTGCACCCGTGTTCTCTTCTGGTCAGCATTCAAACAGTTTGGGATCCATTTGGTACTGACCTTCCGCATGTCCAAATATTCTGCTATTATGACACCCACACGCTCACGCGATATCCCCACACACGCAGCAATGGTTTTGATCGATATGCGTCTATCCTCCATGATCATGTCATGTAATTTGTCGATGTTTTCCGTGGTCACTGCACTTGGAGGCCTGCCTGAGCGAGGTTCATCTTTAGTCTCAAGATGACCAGTCTTAAAACGCCTCACCCACTTCGCTACTGTTGTATATCCAGGAGCGTGTTTGACCAAAGTATCCTGCAAAGTTTTATGAATTTCCATAGAGGATTTCTCTTGCAGCAAGGGGGGCCGCGGTGGCTAGTGGTAGAGCGTTCACCTCTGGTGCTTAGGGTCCCGGGTTCGATCCCAGCCCCCGCCAAGTGAACCTTGTGGTGGACAAACACCGTGTGCGTAGGTTTTCTCGGGGTTCTCCCGTTTCCTCTCACTTTCTTCATTCCACCATTTCATTAATTTCTCATAATCACCGTCTCCTTTAGCCTAACCGTGCGACGTAAAACTCAAAGATTTCATTTTTTCTTGCAGCACAAAAAAAAAAAAAAAACGATGACACTGCGAAGCTCATTCTTCTCGAATTTCCTTAGATCCTCCACCATATCTTCTTAGAGAACCTGTAACAAAGGAAATAATGATAAAATGATCATATACGGGATAAGAAGTTCACAATATATGACCTTTCTAATGACTTCAATGACATGTTTCAATTTTTATTTCTTCTTGGTGATTTCATGAATTTTCCAGCCTACCCTCGTAGGAGGAATAAGGTTGCAGTGAATGTAATACCTAAAATTTGAATATTGTAAAAGTTGTCCCTCTTTTCCCGTTTAAAAGCGGAATTTCGAAAACGTTGCAATACCTTATTTGATTATTTGTTTATATCTCGAATTCCTCGCCTCCAATTTAAGCGAATACTTACACTAAGCATATTCTGAGCAAAAAATCGAAAATTTTAAGGCTGGGAATTGCGAACCTTTCATCTTTCAGTTTAACAAGCCAAGATTATGTCATTTAGTCTAAGTGAGACGATGATTAAGGCAAGTAAATGATGGAAAAAATGGTGGAATAATATGAAAGGAAACGGAAGTAACCCACGGACATAATGTTGTCCATCACAAACTTGCTTGGCCGGGATAGTCCCCTTTAGGAGCCGAAATTTTGAAAAGGCTGAAACACGTTTATGATTAATTGCAGTTAGAAGTTCATGTACCAGAGTTCTTACCTCCAAATTAAGCGAATACTCATAAAGTTTTTGTGAACTTATTCTCTTATTTTTAATAAAGAATTTAAATATCAAATTCCATTCTTCTAACTTGAGTGAATCCTCACATATGGTAGTTTCACAGTAAGAAATCGACATTTGTACAATAAAAATTGCTCCCTCACCCCTTTTCCTATTTAAGAGCGAAATTTTCAAAACACTGAAACATAAATTTAGTTATTTTTAATGCTCACTTAAAACTCACATTTTAAATTTAAATTTATCGGTGCTAAATTTAAATTTATCGAAGTTTACAATAATTGTCTCACAAAGGTGGAATAAACGTCAAAGGTTAGTACATTGTTAATACTCCAAAAAGCTCTAACGTTAATGCTACCTTAGCTCTAAAGTTAGTGAAATCGTAGTTTGGGAATTATTAATTAATAACTCGGACGAGATTGAATTTAAAATTATCAAATTTACACTAATTTTGTCACAAAGGTAGAACAAACGCTAAAGGTTAGTGCATCCTTAACGCTTCAAAAAACAATGAGTATTAACGTTAGTGCTATCATATTTTGGGATTCATTAATGAATAACTCAACCTGGTCTAACTTTAGATTTTTCAACTTAAACAATTTTACACTAATTGTCCCACAAAAGTGGGACAAACACAAGCGCTTACTGCATTGCTAGAGCTTTATAAAACACTAAGCATTGTCGTTAGTGCTTTCATGAATAATCCGAATAGGATTGAATTTGAATTTATCGAATTTCACACTAATTGTCCCACAAAGGTAAGATAACCACCGAAGATTAGTGCACTGTTACTACTCCATGAAACAATAATCACTTAGCGTCAGTGCCATCACAGTTTAAGAGTTTTAACAAATAACTCGAGCGGGGCTAACTTGAGGTTTTTCAAGTTTTACACAATTAGTGTAAAATTCGATAAATTTTAATTGAGCTCCGTTCGAGTTATTCACTTGTAACTCCTAAACTATGATAGCACTATCGTCAGTGCTTAGTATTTTTTTGAGCACTAAAAGAGCACGAACCTTTACAAATTTATATATCTCCTCCTTTTCCATGTTCCGAGGCACGGCATCGGAAGTATCACTGTTCATCTCAATGATCTCGAAAACCATGAGTTCGACATTGATAATGCTCATTTTCAATAATATTTATATATCTCCTTCCTCCCCCTCCCCAAGTTGCGATGCTGAATTTGCATTTAAACGGAATCGGAAGTATCACTGTTCACCTTAGCGACGCCGAAACTTATGAATTCGACACTAATATTTGGTTATTTTTTATCATTTTTTGTATCTCCCCCTCCCCCAAGTTACGGGTCTGAATTTGGTCATAAACGGTATGGGAAGTGTCAGTATTCAACTCAATGACCTCGAAAACAATGGATTCGACACTAACGTTGGTCATTTTCGATCATTTTTGTATATCTTCCCCTCCCTCCGCCATGCTACGGGGCTGAATTTGGATTTAAACAGCATCGGAAGTGTCACTGATTATCTCATCGATCCCCAAAACTATAGATGTCACTTAATAACGGTCATTTTCGATCAGTTTTAAATATCTCTCCCCTCCCCCTCCCCTAAGTTGCACCGTCAAAGTGATATGACAGAAACCATCTCAGGTTCGAACCTCATCTATGTTGAAAATGTGATCAAAATCAGTCGGGCGCTTCAAGAGTTATTAAATTTTATTTTTGTACATTTCCATTCCCCCTCTCCTAAGTTCTACTGTCAAAGTGGTATGATAAAAACCACCTTAAGTCTTAACCTCATCTATCTTGAAAATTTGATTTATATCGATCAGCAGGTTCAAGAGTGATGAAGTCACAAAGACAGTCACTTATAATTTTATTTTTATCTTTTATTTATGTCCTTCTTCTCCCTCCCCTAAGCTGCACCATCACAGTAAAATGATAAAAGTCGTTCCAGGTCTGAACTTCATCTATGTTGAAAATTTGATCAAGATTGGTCGTTTGGTTCAAGAGTTATTAACTTTTATTTATTTTATAACTCCACCTTCTTCCCTCACCTAAGTTTTACCGTCAAAGTGAAATGATGAAAACATCCAAGGCTCAAACCTCACCTACGTTGAAAATTTGATTTAGATCGGTCAGGTGGTTCAAGAGATTAGCAGTCACGATCATAGTCATTTTTAATTCTATAATATAGATTTATTGTTATAGTATAATGTTATATCGCTCAATCCTCGATGTGCCGTATACCGTATACCTAAGGAGGCTAAAAGTTATATTGATAAACACAGTGGCGTATTTACGATTTTGTTTCGGGGGGGGGGGCTTTGCTAACTTTCGGGGAGGGCTTTGCCTGAAAATGTGAAAATTCTGCAAGATATTTCATATACTTTACTATAGTAAGTAAGATTTCGGGGGGGGGGCTTAAGCCCGGAAGCCCCCCCCTAAATACGCCACTGGATAAACAATTATTCAATGTATAAGCATCCACCCATGAAATCAAACTTGCGGTCAAATGCACTAAGTTTTTGTCAGTGTCATGAAAATGTTATTTCGATATTAATTTTATGAGCACACACTAAAAATTTCCAACGGATACTTGAGTCTTGGAACCAAGGCCATACCCATATAGTCGACACCTATGGTGTACGAAATTACCGATGTTCAATACTACATTTCTCTTTAGTTTTGGAAGAAGAACACCACTAATATTCTTTGAAAGGAAATTAAGTATCTAGTTTAACGTCCCACGATTATGTACCAAGGCTAAAGGAGACAGTGATGATGAGAAATGACTGAAATGGTGGAATGAAGAAAGCAGGATGAAACGGAAATACGAGAAAATTCACACCTGTGGGGCTTGAAAACGAGCAATATCTACAGAAAACGCGAACAACCAATTCAGAAAACGACATACTGCAGCTATGTGCTACAGGGCAGGTCGACTACACGGATTCCATAAACTACTGGAAACCCATTTACTCCAGTAGCATTTTTACTGAAGCCAAGAAATCCAAGTAAAAGATGTAATAATAATCTTTTCCCCCTTTTTTTCATTCTATAAAAAAATTAAGTAGTACCGGTTTATGCAAGGCTCTTGCGCAAGAGTTTTGGTCTTGGTCTTGCAGGTATGATCTTGGTCTTAGTCTTGGACTTGCACCCCTTGGTCTTGGTCTTGGTCTTGCACCGGGATTCCTGGTCTTCGTTTTGGTTTTGGTCTTGGTCTTGGTCTTGGCCTTGCATGCAAGACTCTTGCAAAAACTGCAAGACCAAGACTCTTGCAAAAACTGCAAGACCAAGACTCTTGCGCTCAAGAAATGCATGAGGAAATTTTTCATTGCGTCGAATTACCGCCGAATTCAAAACACTAATGATCTCTTTCAGTGCAATCGTTAGTGTATCATTAGTGCTTGTTAGTGCCCCAACTCTAAAGTTAGTGCTTCATTAGTGTAGGAAGTACAAGTAAAAACCCTTTGGGCCTAGCGTGAACTTACCCCTCACTTTGAGCACTAACGAAAAGATTAGTGTCATTGGTTAGTGTATCGTTAGTGCTTCTAGAAAATACTAGTAGTTTCGTTAGTGCTTCACTATTAGTGTAGATATAGCCAATTGTAAGTGCAATCGTGCAATCGTTAGTGCATCGCTAGTGCTTCTTAGTGCCCCAACCCTAACGTTAGTGCTTCATTAGTATAGGAACAAGTAAAAAACCCTTTGGGACTAGCGTGAACTTGGCCGTCCCACTTTAAGGGCTAACGAAAAGATTAGTGCCATTCGTTAGTGCTTCTAGAAAATACTAATAATTTTGTTAGTGCTTCACTATTAGTGTAGATATAGCTAATTATAAGTCACGAAACTCCTATAAAAAATGCATGGGGAATTTTTCATTTCGTCAAATTACCACCGAATTCAAAAGCACTAATGATCTCTTCTAGTGCAATCGTTAGTGCATCATTTGTGCTTCTTGGTGCACCAACTCTAACGTTCTGCAATAAGAGCTCCTAACCCTACACTATACTATAACCATTACACTATATTTGGTTATTAGTGCTTTTATAGTTGGGAGAATTTTACAAAATGAAAAGTGCTGTGTCTAAATTTAGCCCCGCACGCTTCTCAAGTGCTACTAAAACTATTTAGATGTTTAGTGCTTCGTTATTGCACATTAGTTCACTAAACACTAACGTTAGTACTATCATACTTTAGAAGTTACTAATGAATAATTCGGGCGGGGGTAACTTTAGATTTTTCACCTTTTACATATTTTTTTAATAATTATGCCACAAAAGTAGGACTAACACCAGTGGTTAAGGCATTAATACAGCTCTCTAAAACACTGAGTGATGTCATAGTTTAGGAGTTATTAGTGAATAACACAGACGGTGCTAAATTTAAATTTATCGAAGTTTACAATAATTGTCTCACAAAGGTGGAATAAACGTCAAAGGTTAGTACATTGTTAATACTCCAAAAAGCTCTAACGTTAATGCTACCTTAGTTCTAACGTTAGTGAAATCGTAGTTTGGGAATTAATAATTAATAACTCGGACGAGATTGAATTTAAAATTATCGAATTAACACTAATTTTGTCACAAAGGTAGAACAAACGCTAAAGGTTAGTGCATCCTTAACGCTTCTAAAAATAATAAGTACTAACGTTAGTGCTATCATATTTTAGGACTTATTAATGAATAACTCAACCTGGTCTAACTTTAGATTTTTCAACTTAAACAATTTTACACTAATTGTCCCACAAAAGTGGGACAAACACAAGCGCTTACTGCATTGCTAGAGCTTTATAAAACACTAAGCATTGTCGTTAGTGCTTTTATGAATAATCCGAATAGGATTGAATTTGAATTTATCGAATTTCACACTAATTGTCCCACAAAGGTAAGATAACCACCGAAGATTAGTGCACTGTTACTACTCCATGAAACAATAATCACTTAGCGTTAGTGCCATCACAGTTTAAGAGTTTTAACAAATAACTCGAGCGGGGCTAACTTCAGGTTTTTCAAGTTTTACACAATTAGTGTAAAATTCGATAAAATTTAATTGAGTTCCATCCGAGTTTTTCGCTGTTAAATTTTAAACTAGAAGGTGGTTCGTAAATTCAATTTTAGTAATCTTCAAAATAATTCATACGTTTTATCACTTTCTTAGCTGATTTTTAATATTCAACCATGAGAAGCGTACATAATCAACTTTATGCATATTTAACAAGATGTCTACATACATACATACACACACTTATTTACTACGTTTCCATAGCAACAACTCTTTTTCTACAGTGCCCGAGAATTATCCTGGCAGTGACGTAGACTTGGCTCTTGCTCAAATGCTATCCCACTGGTTAAAGCAGACGCTTCGTTCAATTCAACGTCCAATCTCAGGAAAGAGAAAATGCGCGAACACAAATACCAACTTAAAGCACGCTCCGTTTTCTACAACAGAAAAGCCAAAGGAAATGAACCGAAATGGGAGGCTCGTTTTTGATAAATATACTTGTCATCTTTGTATAACGATAACTGGAGTTCGAGGAGACATAAATGCTACATTTTTTGATATTATATTTATATAACTTTCATGAACAACATGGTTATTTTATATTTAAATTTAATACTATAAGTATGTGGAAAATAATTTTAAATGATAGCCATTTATGTTTATTCTGTTCTAACAACACTCAGATTTCAACATGCTACAAACTTTCGTTCTATTGAAGATAGACACAAACATGCTGTGGACGAAATGGGAAGGGAAGTCCAAAGTTTATTTTAAAGAAACTCCCATCCCTTTACCTATCACGGTTCTTGAGTTAGAGGATGATATGTGAACGTGTTTCCTGGTCGCGGAAACAGAGCGTGGGGGTTAGTGAATGTAGATTCAAAAAGTATAGCATTTACCAACAGGACATAAGAACAGCACTTCCAGGAAAAACACACAAGCAAATTAAAAAACAAAAGCGAATTGAAATGAACTGAAAAGCGCGTGTTTTCTTTGTGTAGGGCTGTACAGTCTGTGCTGACTGGTGAAAGTTGTCAATCCTTTGTTTTATTCTCGTTCTCGAAATTTTGTGTATAAGAATGGGTGATAATACCTTAAAGAAAGGCAAGCCGTTGCATTGTGATGCAGGAGACATTGTTTTTAATGTTTACAACTCTTCTTGCAGCAAACAATAATAAATCTGACAGTGTTCATGAAACCTCCCGAGCAACATGTGTCAGTGAGAGATCCGTGTGGCGAATTATGAAAGAGAAGGAGTAAAGTCTGGACAACCCGTCGTAACACCCTGTAAAGCGAGGCCAAATACACAGAAAAGACAAACAAATTTAGATTCTTTCGATGAAGTAGTAGTTCGTAGGAAAATTCACAATCTCTATGCTGAAGGCATTGTCGCCACCTTAAATAAATTATTGTGCGAACTTAAGAAAAGCATTGATTTCAAAGGTTCAAAGGGCATTACAACAAATACTGTGCATGTTGGGATTTAAGTTTTAAAAAAATTCTATTGGAAATAGAAAACTGCTTTTTGAAAGGAAAGATATTGTCGTTCGACGACATAAATATAGGGTCTAATCTTATTTTTTCTTTCTTTGTCGTAACAATGCATATATATATGCTAGTATTATTCAAATACATTGTTATCTAACTTCTCTCTAGTTCGCTACCAGCATTATTTTAAACTGTAGTTACGACATGACGTGCGAAGCGTTCAGAGTACCATCTAAGCACTATTTGTGAATAGCGTTAAGTTGGTAGCCTTGCAACTGAGAGCGTTGACGTCACTGCCAAGATAGTTCTCGCCGACTGTAGTTAACGATTACAAAATAATCTCTCGACATCTCTGTGTGTCTTTCTTTTCTTTATACATAATACTGCTCCAATAATTCGTCTCTGATCCCCTTTTTATAAGCTGGCACAGATTGCAAATACTATATACAACGTTATCGTTGTAAAACTACGGTAGCACTATCGTCAGTGCTTAGTATTTTCTGGAGCACTAAAACAGCACGAACCTTTAGCGATTATCCTACCTTTTGATGGACAATTGTTGTAAAATTCGATAAATTTAAATTTAGCCTCGTGCGTGTTATTCGTTAATAACACTTAAATTATAATAACACTAACATTAGTGCTTAGTCAGCGGAGCACTAACCGCTGGTTTTGTCCAATTTCTGTCATACAGTTAGCGTAAAATTGTATAAAATTTAAAGATTTAAAGTACCCCCCGAGTTATTCATTTTTAACTCCTAAACTACGATAGCAGTAACGTTAATGCTTAGTGTCTTTCGGACCACTAAAATGCACTAATCTTTGAAATTTATTCCACCTTTGTGGGACAATTATTGTAAAATTCACTAAAATTAAATTTATCACAGAGTAGGTTATTCACTTATAACTCTTAAACTATACTAGCGCTGACACTAATGCTTCGTGTTTTGTGAAGCAATATCGATGCACTAACTTTCGACGTCTATATCACCTTTCTAGGACAATAATTGTAGAATTCGAAAAAAATCAATTGATTCTCGCAAATGATATTCACTAATATAGAGGTGAATCAAAGCACTAAAGTTAGAGTTTAGTGTACTAATGGGCACTAAGGAAGCATTAACCATGTGAAACTTTTTTTAGTATTTGAGATGCGTACGGGGCTAAATTTAGACACGTACCATTTTCCATTTTGTACAATTCTTCCCTCAAATTGAAAAGCACGAATAACCATATATTAGTGTAATGGTTACTATTACGTTCTGGAATTTAACGCAATGAAAAATACTCCATGCATTTCTTACGGGAGTTTCGTGACTTATAATTGGCAATATCTGCACTAATAGTGAACCACTAACGAAACTAATACAATTTTCTAGAAGCACTAACGATGCACTCAGAAATGGCACTGATCTTTCCGTTAGTGATTAAAGTGGGTACCAAGTTCACGCTAGGCCCAAAGGTATTTTTTATTTGTAGTTCCTACACTAATGAAACACTAACATTAGGCTCGGTGCGCTAAGAAGCACTAACAATTGCACTATAAGCGATCATTATTGCTTTTGAATTTGGCGGGAATTTAACGCAATGAAAAATTCCTCATACATTTCTTATGCGAGTTTCGTGACTTATAATTGGCTATATCTACACTTATATTGAAGCACTAAGAAAACTATTAGTATTTTCAAGAAGCACTAACGATACATTAACGAATGGTCTTAATCTTTTCGTTAGTGCTCAAAGTGAGGGGGGCAAGTTCACGCTAGGCTCAAAGGTTTTCTTTTTACTTAGAGTTAGTGCACTAAGAAGCACTAACGTTGCACTAACGATTGCACTAAAAGAGATCATTAGTGCTTTTGAATTTGGTGGGAATTTAACGCAATAAAGAATTACCCATGCATTTCTTATGGAAGTTTCGTAACTTACAATTGGTTATATCTACACTAATAGTGAAACACTAACGAAACTATTAGTATTTTCTAGAAGCACTAACGATGCACTAACGAATGGCACTAATTACTTCGTTAGCGCTTAAAGTGGGGGCCTAGTTCACGCAAGGCTCAAAAGGTTTTTCACTTGTACTTCCTACACTAATGAAGTACTAACGTTAGGATTGCTGCACTGGAGAGGCATTAACAAAGCATCAACGATTGGACTAGGGGAGATCATTAGTGCTTTTGAATTCGGCGGTAATTCGACGCAATGAATGATTCCCCACGCATTTCTTACGGGAGTTTTGTGACATGTAATTACCATAATCACACTAATAGTAAAACACTAACGAAACTGTAAGTGTTTTCTAGAACCACTAACGATGCAGTAATGAATGGCACTAATTTTATCGTTATTGCTTGAAATGGGGGGCAGCGTGAACTTGGTCCCCCAAAGGTTTTTTTTGCTTATAGCACCTACACTAATATAGCACTAACGTTAGGAGTTGGAGCACTAAAAAGCAAAAACGATGCACTAACGATTGCACTAGAAGAGATCATTAGTGCTTTGCAATTTGGTGGTAATTTAACGAAATGAAAAATTCCTCATACATTTCTTATGGGAGTTTCGTGACTTATAATTGGCTACATCTACACTAATAGTGAAGCACTAACGAAACTAATAGTATTTTCTAGAAGGACTAACGATACACTAACGAATGGCACTAATCTTTTCGTTAATGCTTAAACTGAGGAGCCAAGTTCACACTAGGAACAAAGGGTTTTTAGTTGTAGTTCCTACACTAATGAAGCACTAACGTTAGTGGTTGGGCACTAAGAAACACTAGTGATGCACTAACGATTGCACTAGAAGAGATAATTAGTGCTTTTGAATTGGCGGTAATTTAACGCAATGAAAAATTCCCCATGCATTTCATATGGGAGTTTCGTGACATGTAAGTAGCCATAACCACACTAATAGTAAAGCACTAGCGAAACTGTAAGTGTTTTCTAGGAGCACTAATGATACACTAATGAATGGTACTAATTTTATCGTTAGTGCTTGAAGTGGGGCAGCGTGAACTTGGCCCCCGAATGTTTTTACTTATAGCATCTACAGTAATGAAGCACTAACGTTAGCGGTTAGTGCAGTAAGAAGCATTAACGATTGCACTAGAAGATGTCAATAGTATTTTTGAATTTGGCGTAATTTGACGCAATGGAAAATTTCCCCATGCATTTCTTATGGGAGTTTCGTGACTTATAATTGGCTATATCTACACTATTAGTGAAGCAGTAACGTAACTTTTAGTATTTTGTAGAAGCACAAACGATGCACTAACGAACGGCACTATTTCTTTAATTATTGCTTAAAATGGGGAACAGTATGTACCTTTGTTTTGGCTCTAGAGCCTACACTAATGAAGCACTAACTTTAGGGGTTGGTGCCTTAGGAAGAACTAACGATGCACTAACGAATGACACTAGTTATATCGTTAGTGCTTTAAGTGCGGGGACAGCGTGAACTTTGCCCCCAAATGTTTTTGACTTGTAGCTTCTGCACTAATGAAGCACTCACGTTAGGGGTTGGTGCAGTAAGAAGTACTAACAATGCACTAGCGATTGACACTAAAAAAATAATTTTATCGTTAGTGCGTCAAGTGGGGGGCCAAGTTCGTGGACGTGGCATATGCCTGTCATGTTCCCTCAGGTACATGGGAATGTGTCCAGTATGTGCCTTATGTACTTCTGAGAAAGAAATCACATGGATGGCAAGTGATAGTCAGTCTATGTCTGCCCCTAGGTACATGCCTGACATGTAACTGGGGAATATGCCTAGTATGTTCCTCATGTCGTAGGCGACAATGAACCACAAAATTACTCCCACTAAATATGTTAAATCGCCTATATGCGTAATGTGTTTACATTAAGATAAGTCTAATCAACACCTTAAACAAGTAAAAGAATTGTAGAGCTATCCTAGGGTGGGCGCGAACCACCAATCTTTGGACTAGTAGACGCGTGCTCTTCCGACTTAGCCACAAAGGCGATAAGGAGATCATCGCCTGTAGAGGGATAAATTATTGAGGTCTTTTGCATTCGGCTAATCAGAATGCTCCTTTAACCGCATATATTCGACTATAGCCGTTTGGGATCAGATAAAATCTACTCGCCATGTAATTTTATAACAAATTGAGGAGTGTCGATTTACTTTATTTCACGGTTCTCCCACATTCACTTTCAACTGATCGGCGACAGTTACCATCTAATAAAGTTGATGCGTTTATTGCTTCTAGTACACAATCGCTTAGAAAAAGAAGCATCAAATGCATCAAATGTGGAAGATGAATTTAGAACACCTAAATAGCGGATGCCTAGCATATCTGAAACAATATGTACCTAAAGGACACACCTAGAACTTGACACATATATATCCCATAAATGCTATATTCGTGAGTTGCTAATATCAATTAGGTGTAACAAGTACCTAAACTGTAGGCAGCTGAAATACATACTTAGCACATGAATATCGTATGTGCCAAGTGTCGGGTATCTAAAAAGTAGCTGGGATACCTAAATGGCACATGCCTGGCACATCTTGCGCTGTTAGGGATTATTGCTTGAAGTGGGGAGCAGCGTGAACTTGCCCGCTAAATGTTTTTTACTTATAGCACCCACACTACAGTCGGCGAGAACTATCTTGGCAGTGACGTCAACGCTCTCAGTTGCAAGGCTACCAACTTAACGCTATTCACAAATAGTGCTTAGATGGTACTCTGAACGCTTCGCACGTCACGTCGTAACTACAGTTTAAAATAATGCTGGTAGCGAACTAGAGAGAAGTTAGATAACAATGTATTTGAATAATACTAGCATATATATATGCATTGTTACGACAAAGAAAGAAAAAATAAGATTAGACCCTATATTTATGTCGTCGAATGACAATATCTTTCCTTTCAAAAAGCAGTTTTCTATTTCCAATAGAATTTTTTTAAAACCTAAATCCCAACATGCACAGTATTTGTTGTAATGCCCTTTGAACCTTTGAAATCAATGCTTTTCTTAAGTTCGCACAATAATTTATTTAAGGTGGCGACAATGCCTTCAGCATAGAGATTGTGAATTTTCCTACGAACTACTACTTCATCGAAAGAATCTAAATTTGTTTGTCTTTTCTGTGTATTTGGCCTCGCTTTACAGGGTGTTACGACGGGTTGTCCAGACTTTACTCCTTCTCTTTCACAATTCGCCACACGGATCTCTCACTGACACATGTTGATCGGGAGGTTTCATGAACCCTGTTAGATTTATTATTGTTTGCTGCAAGAAGAGTTGTAAACATTAAAAACAATGTCTCCTGTATCACAATGCAACGGCTTGAATGCACAATCACAATGCAATGAAGCACTAAAGTTAGGGGATGGTGCACTAAGAAGCACTAACGATGCACTAACAATTGCACTAGAAGAGGTCAATAGTGCTTTTGAATTTGGCGGTAATTTGACGCAATGAAAAATTCCCCATGCATTTCTTATGGGAGTTCAAGTGGGGGGGGGGGCAAGTTCACGGACGTCTTTATTTCAAACCTGAGCTTGAAGAGACATCATTTTATATCGTCAAACGCAAAGAGCGAAAAATGCATTTTGTTACATCATACACTCTGACATTAGGCAAACAAAAAATCACTTTGAAGTAAGCAAATAGCCTAGGCTCTAGGGGATCTAGTTGATATGTTTGCGTGACACAGCTTTTGTGCCAAAACGGGTTAATGCAGCTGCTTTTTTCAGTATCTGGCTCTTGACTTGAAGTACTGTACTTGTCTAGCATGTTTTGAGGGAAGTTAAAGAAATCTTCATCAGGACGGCTACCTCTGGGGCCGATCACATATTACGTAACGCTATTTTGACCAATTTTTGCCCCTTCCTTCCTAGCTTGTATTTTGGGGGTTATTCCATCAAAAAAAAATTAATGGCAGAACTTTTTATTACAAAATGCTTGTATTCTGAATTAATTTGTAGCGTTATTTTCGCCAACAAATCAGAATATTAGAAAATGGTAGCACCGTAATATTTTAGCCCCATAAGATTGTTTAGTTAATCAGTCGTAATTCTTCGAAATTGCATACCGTCGTTTCCCCAAGGAGATCATTTTTGGTCACCGATGATTGCCAATGAGAAAGTATTGCAGGAAGATGCAGGTAAAACAAGATCTAAAGAACTGACATCGATCATTTAAATAATATGATACGAAAATTATTTTTTCGCGATAACTTGCGCAAAAATAATTTGATTTTGATGCAACATGGTGTATATTTTCTTTACGTATTCATCACAATTCATACTTCTTGAGATTGAAATATATCTAATATGAAATGGTAAATTTTACACCCTTTATCGATTTGTTTAAAATAAGTAATGATTTTCTGCAGTAGGCTATATTCGATTTTAATGAAATGGACCCGAATTTTCTCTGAAGTTCCCAAACCATATCCACGGGATAGAGTCAAAATCAGTCAAGAATGAGAATCTACTCCGCGCCTCCTTCCCGAAATTTTTAAAATAAAACTTCCACTTAACTTTTGTTGTTGGATGTTAAGGAAGTTTGCTCATGACACCATAACTTTAAATACTCCCCGTGTGAGGCATATAACAACATTGAGTCCATATCACGTTTTCTTCTGATTATTATAGTTGCTTGTTTAAGTGTAGTTAATAAGAAAATGCAGATCTATTTTTTAAAATATAAAATCCACCATTGTTAGCCATGCGTTTATTTCATGTTAGGCTTTGATGCATAACTTTGCAAGATAAATGCTTCTTCCGCGATAACCGTTATGCATTTTAACACAGAAATCATCGTTTCTAATTGAAGCTGAATTATGAAGCGAATAGAGATGCATTTACCATAAACTAATATATATATATATATATATATATATATATATATATATATATATATATATATATATATATATATATATATATATATATATATAACGTTTCTTACAATCACAACTGGAAGTGTCTTTCTATAAAATATTTGATATTTATTTAAATTCGTACGGAGAATAAGTTTTAATCAATACTATACTTATTCCGTCACCCGTGTGGTTCTTGGTAACACACTTCGGACATTATCGGTAAATTTCTGTCAGGCCAAGGAATTGAAACTCGTCTCGACTTCCATCCATTTCTCTCGTTATTTTTTTTTAAATGAAAACTGTAAATATCACATTTCATGCCACTTATATATTGCTCCACAAGGGTATTCCCAAGGCTGGTAATGGTTTACACACAATTTCCCAGGATCTGCCAAGATCCTCTACCTCGTTCTTTTCATAATATAGAATTTATAGCTTACATATATATTTACAGTGTCATATAATTTCAATCGATTTCTTTCGCGCCTAAAATGTTATCCACAAACTATGAATTTAATTACCTTGTTTTCACTGTTGCACATCATCTTATTTATTTAGTAAATCAATCAATTGTCATGATAGAACATATTTCTTTTACAGCCCTAAATAGTAATACAAATTAAAATTACGAAGTGTATAGAATAAATTAACTAAAATAACACTAAAACATAATAACAACAATGATTTAAAAGTATTAGTAGTAGAAAAATGGGGATTCTGGGCTACTGAGCTCGTACCCATTTCATCAGTACCACCTGAAGCAGAGAACGACTTTCCCAGTGCCGCCTGATACGTGATGTCAGACGACCTAGGTACAAGTCAAGAAATTGAGTCATCTGGTATAGGGGTGTACTCGTTCCCTTTTACGAGCCCATTATAGGGGTGTATTCGTTTCCTTTATGAGCACTTTTTAGGAGTGTATTCGTTCTCTTTTATGACCACTTTTTACAATCTCTATATAACATAATAGAGAATACATAAGGCCCGTACGTCCATGATCCGCGTACCATCCAGCTACGGAAAACTGAACAGTCCGAAAACTCGTTCTCTTTTATGACCACAATTTAAGGGTGTATCCATTCTCTTTTATGACCACGTTTCTCAACCCCTATTTTAACATAGCAAAAATTGCACAAGATTATGTAAGATAGCAGAGCTAATAAAAGAGTATGACTTATTTTCTAACCGCTATTTTAACATAGCAAGAGTTACATAAGGCTTTGAACACAGAGACAACGAACGCATATTTTAGCAGCACTCCTATGTAACCTGACAAAGACTACTAACATAACAGAGAATAATGGAGGGTGTATTCGTTCCCTTTTATGACCACTTTTTCAACCCCTATTTTAATATAGCAGAAACTAAATAAGACTATGTAATATGGCAGACAATGAACACATCTTCCAACCGCCCATTTAACATAGCAGAAATTACATAAGACTATGTAAGATAGCAGAGCTAATAAAAGAGTATGACTTATTTTCCAACCCATATTTTAACATAGCAAGAGTTACATAAGACTGAGCACAGAGACAACGAACGTATAATTTAGCAGCACTACTATGTAACCTAACAAAGACTACTAACATAACAGAAAATTATGGAGGGTGTATTCGTTCTCTTTTATGATCACTTTTTCCAACCCCTATTTTAACATAGCAGGAATTACACAGAGACTACGAACACCTACTTTCGAAACCCCCTATGTATAAAAGAGCATGGTCTATTTTTAAACCCCTATTTAATACAGCAGAGAATAGTCTATGAACCAATAGCAGGGGTGTACTAGTTCCCTTTTATCAACCCTTATGTAACATAGCAGAAATTATACAAGCATTCATCTAGTACTGCATGTGACAAAAGTACTGACCATCAAGGTCAAAAGTCAAAATTTTAAACCCGAATAACTCGTAAACGAAGCAACATATTGAGGTGCTGTTTCCACATTTAGTAATGGGTCATCAACTACTACATGCCCTAAAAGTGATGACCATCGAGGTCAAAGATCAAATATTAAATTCGAATAACTCGTAAACGGAGCAACGTATTGAGGTGCTGATTCCACATTTAGTAAAAGGTCATCAACTGCTACATCTCCGAAAAGTAATGACCATCGAGATCAAAGGTCAAATATTTAAACCCGAATAACTTGGAAACGAAGCAATGTATTGAGGTACTGTTTCCACATATAGTAATATGTCATCAACTACCACATGTCCCACATGTACTGACAATCGAGGTCAAAGATCAAATATTTAAACTCGAATAACTCGTAAACAAAGCCACATATTGAGGTGATGTTTCCACATTTAGTAATAGGTCATCAACTACTACATGAATCAAAAGTATTGACTATCGACGTCAAAGGTTAAATATTTAAACTTGATAACTCTTAAACGAAGCAACGGATAAATTTGTGTGACTTTTCAATTTTGTACCAAACAGAAAAAAGTGAAGAAAAAATAAATTTGAGTGGCTTATTTACTTTTGTATTAATGAGAAAAAATGAAGGAAACACCATTTTAAGTAGCTCAGAATTTCTGTAACTTTTGGGCTATTTAAATAAACGAAAAAATCAATTTGGATGGAGTATTTATTTTTTGTAATAAAGAAAGAAAGCAAAGATATGCCATTTTAACTAGCTGAGAATTTTATATCATCTTGTACTATTTAAACAAACGAAGAGATAAATTTGAGTGACCTATTCAATTTTATGCCAACGAGAAATGCCATTTTAACTAGCTGAGTATTTTAAACCATTTTGTACTATTTAAATAAACAAACGGATACATTTGTACTAACCAGAAAAAGCGAAAAAGGACTCAGAGTTTATGTGTAACTCTTGTTCTGCTCAAATAAACGAACGAATAAATTTGGATCTTCTACTTTTATACCAAAGAGAAATGCCAGTTTAACTAACTCAGCATTTTATTCCATTTTGAAATATTTTAATAACAAAGGAATATATTTGTACTAACCAGAAAAAGCAAAAAGGACTCAGAATTTACGTACCTTTTGTACCACTTCAATAAACGAAAAAATAATTTTAGGTGTTCTACGTTTTATACCCACGAGAAAAAATGAACGTCCATTTTAACTAGCTGAGTATTTATACCATTTTGTACTATTTAAATAAACAAAGGAATAAATTTGTACTAACTAGAAAAAGGGAAAAACGACCATTTTAACTGGCTCAGAAGTTCTATACCATTTTGTACTATTTAAATAAACGAAGGGATAACTTTTGAGTGAGCTTTTCAATTTTGTAGCAAGAAGAAAAAAGCGAAGAATGAGCATTTTAACTAACTCAGAATTTTATATCATTTTCTAATACTCGAACGAAGGAATACATTTGGAGTATTTAGTTTTGTACCAAGCAGAAAAAGGAAAGAATTAACATTTTGTACTAAACAAATAAACAAAGGAATAAATGTGCAATTGTATAGCCCAAAATGCGATATTTGTAGAAACAAATGCCACATTTTGTATGTCAAACTGCGTAAAACTCATATTCCCCTAATAATGAAAACTACAAAGTTTCCACGTGTAAGTGAGGAAAAGCCGCGACTGAAATCGCTGAAATCACTACATTGACACTCAAACAAAAGCAAACACTTAAGAAGCTTCCTCTTGTGTGATGTGGGGAGCGTATCACGTGCCAAGTTCTAGCAGAAATCTGCGACCATTGATACACCAGATTTTCCTTTGTGCCGCTGTTCCAGGATCTGAATGGGTTGGTGAAACTTCTCACCGTGCTCATCAGACATAGTTTCTAGGTTTTCGGCAGTCAAGACAGGTGACTGTGTAGAAAATGCACTTTCAGTGACATGTTGCATCCCATAGTGTGCAGGTTTGACAACAACTCCTCCACTAGTTGTACATAGTTCGCACTTTTGTTATTTCCCAGAAAGTTTTCTGAGGCACTCTTAAAAGAATTCCAGGTTTTCCGTTCCACCTGTCAGTTTTGATTCGAATATGTCATCTTTCATCTATTGACATATCTGGGGTCCAGTGAATACACCTTCTTTTAGTTTAGCATCTGATACTTTTGGGAACTTTTCCTGGAGATACTTAAATCCGTGTCCTTCCTTTTCCAACCCTTTCACGAACACCTTCATAAGGCCTATTTTAATGTGCAGGGAGGCAGAAAATTTTCTTGGGATCAACAAGGAGTTTCTCTTTCACATTCTTAATTCCGGGAGTGAGGGATGTATACGAGTAGGCCATTCTCTTTGTGTGTAGTGCAGATCCCTTGCCCTACTGTCCCACTCGCACAGAAAACATCAATACTTTGTAGCCCAACTGTAACCCTAACACCAAACCAATCACCTTCAAGTCGTCACATATGTTCCACTGATGCCCACTATACCTCACTTTATCAAAAAGGAGTTTCACATTTTGATACGTCTCCTTCAAATTAACGGAATATCCAATTGGAATGGAAGGGTACGTATTACCGTTGTGGAGGAGAACACACTTCATACTTGCTTTTGGCGACTTCAAGAATAAACGTCACTCATCGGCTTTATACTTAATTTGTAATGCCTGCATCAGTCCTTCCACGTCAGTACAATATATGCAATCATCACTACTGCTGTAAAATTTGAGGAAGTCATATTGTCTATCGCAGTAAAATGTCACTTTCTTTACCTTTTGAAGAAGGTTCCAATCTTGAAGTCTTGAAGCCAAGAGTTCAGCTTGTTGTTTGGGTAGGTTCAAGTCTCTAATAAGGTCGTTCAGTTTCTCTTGTGTTATCAAATGTGGCTCTCTGATACGTGCACTGTATGTAGAGTCTTCACTCTCAGTATCCATAACATATTCACTTTCATCAACATCACTGCTGTCTACTGTCCATACGTCTGGCGGCACTGGCACAGGAAAACCTTCACCATGTGAGATGGGTCTTGTAGCTGATTGTAGATCTGGGTATTGTACTGATTGTTTACCTGGAGGTTATTCCCTTTACATTTGACAGGCAAAAGTAACAGTCGTGTACATGATCACGTGATTCAAACCATAACATTGGTGTAGCAAATGTCATACACTTGTGAGAACCACGTAACCAGCCCCTTAGATTTACTGCACAGGATTTACAACAGAATTTCGGTGCCTAGGGTTTGTCTACGTCGACTTTGGATGAAAAATATATTTCATACGCTTTTTTTCACAACAGTCATTATCTTAGTGAGCTTCGGTTTTGGAATTATCCGTCCACACACATAACAGAAGTTGTTAGGATCATTTTTACACTTCCTAGGCATGTTCAAAATTGTATCACTATAAAACACAAAACACAACAACGTTTTCAAATGTTATCCAGTTCACAACAAAAGATCCACAAGTTATGAGTCACAAGAACACACGTTTCAATGTTGTTTATTTTCTATTAGCACAGTACGTCAAGAGAAAATGCAGCTCTTCTTGTCTTCTTCACTATGGATAGTGCTGATTTGTGTATCAGGTTTTTCCCACCAAGCAAGGAAGTAAATATACAATATTGATGCTCAGTTGTTTCACCGCCGTCCGATGTTGCCAGGTGTAGGTGGGAAAAGTTAGTTCCGACGGTAAAGTTTCTACTTTTTCCCGCAACATTTTTTCAACTTTCATCTACGGCGGGGGCTGGATGTAATGTATTTTCCATTACTGATAGTTTGTATTTTATATATTGCAATGTATGAATAACGCATGCTGTGTGCAGTGTATCATTATTATAAAAAGGATGTGTTTAATAACAAATCCAAATCAGTCCCAAAATGAGCAAACTTTACATTTTCCGGGTTTTCCAAAAATTAAGACCTGATACGCAAAAACCATTATTATTTTCGAATTTAGTGGGACAAAACCTTTCAGAATCGCCTATTAGTTTTCAGGAAAGAAATTCGATGTTGAATAGTGATATATTATTTAACGTAAAATCGTATGGGTTACCTAACCATGATCGTTTATGAGGTTTGAGTCCAAACACTGCACAGTTTTCAAGTTAAATTCTCATTCTTAAGTCATTAATCAATTCATTTACCATATTAAATAATTTTCCCAATTCTTCCTTCGTGTCTGCCACCGATAGTACGTCGTCAGTGTAGAATAGCAGCCACACTTTAGAATTCGTGAAACTATATCCAAAGTTACTATTCATTATTTTTCTAATTGCTACATCTAATATTATGCTAAAAAGCAATGGTCCTAGTAGACCTCCTTGCCTTACTCTACGTTTCATAGGTATTTGTACATTTGTACCACAAAATTCTGTCACATTGTCTACTGTGAAGTAGCTGTGTATTAGATGTGAAATGACCATGTGATAATTGTGTAAACTCTTAACTTAATTCGCTAAATTCAATTATTTTATTAAATTGCATTATCAACGACAGAATCATGAACTCTTGAAAATCCAAAGGAATAAAAACTTTGATCAAGATTGTACATTCCCAGACAGCCTCTGTAAACACATATTTGTTAATAAACTCGACTAGTTTCCTCATTGCCTTTCCGCATACCTTCAAGCACAGCCTAATACTTCCCGATTCATTAAACTCCAAAGTCATCATTCTTCAGCCACACAAAACCATGGAGAACACATGAACAAAGGGTATTCGCCACGAAGTTGAGGAAGGTGCAGGATCATCGGAGGCAAGCAGATCCCACCATTGGAGGACGGCCGACTCCATGTCCAAAGAATACCATTCTGCCAATTCATCGCCGCAGACACTTTTGAGTTTGTCAGCAGAGTAGTGGAATGAAGGTGAAGAAGAATATTATCGCAGAGACGTATCACAGAGAGAGTTCGACGCCCCTAGCAGTTCAACAGGATTGAGTTCCAGTTGTTGGTCAATACCAGAACATCTAGGTTCCTCCAGGGCAAACCTTCCATCGCTCCAGATGACCAGGGTGACGCCAGACTCGTTGGAATTATCAGGCTAGTGCTCTTCCTTTATTTCTTAATTACATCCTTTCTCTTTCTCACCTATTTCCCACAACAAGTCATTTTTCAAAGTTAGAAACATTTGAATTTTATTTAAATTCAACCACAATTTTACAGTTAAGCACCGTGTTGTGCATAAGTTTCATCTCCATTTTGTTGCGTTCATTTAATAAGTATTCTGAGCTACAACTGATGGCACAGCACCGGCACACTACATATACTTTTTGTACAACTGTGCAGTAATTTGTTGGAACTGACCTATCTCACAATTGCATCTCGGAGAACCATGTAGAAAGCTTTTGTGGAATCAATTAACCATCCGTACACAGGTTTCACTCTTTTACCTAGTTTAGAAACAGTGTATCCAGCATGAAGCAAATAAGCAAACCGAGGTATGAATCAGTGATGTGCCGTAAACTATAATTTTACGTCTACGCGATTGTCTACTGTAATCTATACGTAATCTACATTAAACCTTTTCCCGTGTAGACTATGTAGACAACCACTATCAAATGTAAGGAAGAATTTCGTTGCTCGTTTGTTCATATTTCCTCATTCAGTTGTTTTGCTTCGGTGCAGCGAAAGATTAGGGAAACGAAAAAAATGAAATCTTGTAGACAACCACTATCAAATGAGTTTTACGTCCCACGGTTATGCCGGTTAGGCTAAAGGAGACGGTGATAATGAGAAATGAATGAAATGGGGGAATGAAGAAAGTGGGAGAATCCCGAGAGAACCCACGCACAAGGTGTTTGTCCACCACAAGGTTCACTTGGCGGGGGCTGGGATCGAACCCGGGACCCCAAGCATCAGAGGTGAACGCTCTACCACTGAGCCACCCCGGCCCCGATTAGGGAAACGACTAACATATAAAAAGTAGAGGGAATTATCTAATCTGTATGTTTGCTCTGCACATACCACTTCCTTAGATTTTCCAATTCGAGCACTGCTTTTATAATGAAACTTACAAAACTCTCACCTGTGGGCTTTCAGTCTTGAAGCTGCTGTATTTGCCAATTTTTTCTTGCATATTTTACAAAATGCATAATATTTTTCATTTTCTTTCATCAAGACGAAACTAAGTATTCGAAAGTTACTATTCGCTGGTCTAGGCATTTTATTTTGTACGCAATTCCGCAAGGTAACGACAAAAGAAAGCTCCTTTATTGTCCACGACGCAATATTAAATTACGTGTTGTTAACATATTCTACATAGTCTACGTTGTTTACATTGTCTACGCATAGTTGACACGTAAACGTAAACTATCGTTTTTTACGCGTAGACGCACATCTCTGGTATGAATGTTATTATAATAATTGCAATCCCCATTTTCCCCTGCCCATCCACGTCGATTTTACAAAGATGGTTTTCAGTGGTACTTTACGTCCTATGTACTCCCCAAATTTCCAATTTCTAGCTTAAGTAGTTAGGCCAAGATGTCGATCAGTCAATCAGTCAAGACATATTTTATATATACCTGCGCCGTGATGTGGTATTGATTATAATATTGTAACTCAAGATGTATAATTGAAGAAGTTTTAGTTGTATTGCATAATGTCTGAATATTAAGAACCCTTTGTTTTCTATGAATTATATGGCATTCTATCAAAGCTAAGGTTTATTTTGTCCAGGTCTATATAAGCATCTATATAATAGATAAGTATAATATTTCTTAACAATGAATTGCATTAATAATGTATATCTTCATATTTTAACAGAATAGCAGTCTAAATATTTATTTAATATCTAACATTGAAGTAAAATAATCGGTATTTTTATTAATAAATAGTTATCAATTCATTTTCCATTTCGAATTGCATGCTTAAACAGATCTTATCTTTCGAGTTCACAGTTGAGATTACTTTCAACACCAGAATGTTGGCTACAATGCATCGAATGAAGAACTGAAGCAGCGATATGTACCATATGGTACGATTTGTTGTGTATGTTCTTTGTGTAGGTGTGCATTAAATTAATGGTTAAAATTGCGAGATCAAATTGAAGGCAAGCCCGGATACAAGTGGCATTTGTATAGTACGTATAATTGGGGATTCAGATCTGAAACTTGAGGTATTTGTATGTCATTATTGCCGTTACTTTTAACACTGTTACTAACTATCACGTCTACCACTAGTAGAACCAAACATATACTGTACCAAACGAAGTGAAAATAAAATAAAACATTAATGATTATGATTTATAATACCTCTTTATTAGTCATAATTTTTTCGGAGTTCCTCCATGCGTCAAAAAGAGTTCTATCGTCTAAAACCGTTTTGTGAAAGTTATTTTCAAGCCATCACAAGTTCTGTCGATTTTCTATCATCATCTGACCATAAAGCTTTCATTATAGTAAACACTGGTTCGATGTGCGTGTATTACTGACTGGTATAGCGAGAATATACTTCATTTCTTTGATCAAGTTTAGTGTATATGCTTAATTGGAAAACGCACTCCATAATTTACTACAATTATTGATTTTTTCTATCACGTGTTGATATTATATACAACTCATTTCCATCGAAATTAAGTTTTAATTATTAAATGAAGATAGTGTTGGTACTTCGCAATAACACAGGCGCAGCAATGAAAAGAATTTAAATCTAACCTTTGGGATCAATAAGAATATAATACTTATAAATAATTTGAAATAGTACAACATATGTTATAAGTAGAGATGCAAGGGCTCGGAAAAAAACCGGCTTTTTTTGGAAAAAAAACTCGGTTTTTTCTGCTTTGCTTTTTTGCTTGGGAAATTTTGGGCTTTTTTCAAAATACTGCTTTAAATTGACAAAACAGACTTTGTATCGCTTCTCTGTAACACAAAAAATCATTTAATTAGTGGTTGATGCTGATAATAATATAAAACATCGAAAATAAACTATGAATTTCGAAAAAATATTTCAAACAATTTTTCTTCAACATATTTATATTATGAATTCCACAGGATTAACCAATGTATATAATAAGAATTTTTTAACCTCCTATATACAAAAGTAAGCAGAGTTGGCAAGAACCGTGGTTGTTTTTAAATGCCGAAAACCCGTTTTTTGGGGGATGTTTTAAACCAGGCATTTTTGGTTTAAACCAGGCTTTTTTGGATTAGATTTTTTGCTTTATGTATTTATATTACATATTCACAGAAATAAGTTTGTTTCGCCTTGATGTTATTATGCAACAGCGGGGTTATGCCGGAAGAACTCCCATAAGCTTAAAGAAGTGCGGTCAGTAAATTTCTTAAGTTCAGAATCTCCCGCCCTAGCCATTGGGAAAATCCCGTCATTACTTGAAATGTAAGACAATAACGGGAAAATCCTGTTATTGCTTTGCATATAAAATTTAAAGGTCAACGTACCATAATCAGTACGCTAAAACTGAGGTATTAAATTACAAATTTAGTACCGGTACGTAGATATCATTGAAAGTCCAATCCAAGCTAATGTTGGAAGCTACGTAGGCAATCGATAAGTTTTGCCAATTTCTATCAATATATTTAAGCAATATTGGCTTCTTTATAAAACAACACGCATTTAGGCATGCAGAAATATACAATTTGGTTTGTTTCGTATATTTAGGCTTAACGTCCTTACGAAATACCGAGGTTATCAAGGAGAAGACTTTCGCTTAAACTGACATCCGAACCGCTACTTGGGTTACGCATGAAAGAAGGGTTGTGGTTCGACCGAGAATTGAACATGGGACACCTTGATTAAAAGGTGAAAGGGAAATAAAACTATTGCAGGTGGTTTGATATCTGGAAACGTCACCATGAAGTTCACACGATTCGCATTTTTCATTCTTTTTATTTTTGTGGTTTAAACCAGTCATTAAAAAAAAAAAAAAAGTTGGTGTTAACCAGCCAACCCTAAAAGTAAACACTTCTTTTTAAAGAATACACAAATAACTAGCAAAATAGTATGTAGTATTTTTACTTCAAAATATTCCATACCCTCTTTTTGAAACAAAATAAAATTAAAATAAAACATAAGAGAAATACTTAGATTTATATGATACACTTAAAGGCTGAACATCTAGAGCTTTTGGTTCTGTATATTCTTGAAATTCTACAGTTAAGTTTTATAGAACCACCATCACAGTTTACCCAATCCTCAAGTTTTCTGAATTTTTAACAAGAGGGATTCAACATATCATTACGGAACTCTCCCCCCCCCCCAAAAAAAAAAAGACTACGGAATATATTTAAGTTAAGCTAAATACAACTGCACAACAAACATGACTGAGTGATTAGCTTTTGAGCTTCTATCGGGAAGTCCGGGATTCAACCAGCATTCGACCATTCTGACAAAGCTTTTCTTCATTCCATCTGTGAATGTAGAAATAGTGCGTGTACTGTGAGTTGGGCGACTTCCTTTTTTATTGTTTTTAAATCGTTATTATTACTAATTACCAGCAGTGACGGTTTTGCGAAGGTTAGGGGGGCGGTCTTTCGGACTGAAGACCGTTCCCCAAAGTTACGGAATGTCTGCAACAAACGAAATATCTATTATTTATGCCTTTACTCATAAACTTTAAGCTCCCGTCAAATAAAAATTACGAATGTTTAAAAAAACTAAACATTAGTAAGAATCCCTTCCCAAAATACGTTTCTAAATCCGCCACTGATTCTCAGTATAAAATGATTTTTAAAGTTGTATCCGGAAGATTATTGCTAAACATATAAACGAAGCGAAATATTAGTTATGCCTGTACACATAAACTTCAACCACTTCCCAAATAAAATTAGGACTTTTTAGGATACGAAACAATCAGAAAAACCCCTCCTAAAGTACTTTTCTAAATCCGCTACTGATTATTTGTATAAATTGGTATTCAAGGTTGTGTCCGAAAAATTAATGCTAAATCACTTCACAGCTACAGTATAATAGAAATGTGGAAGTACGGTTTGACGGATATATTGAAAAACGTACGCTTTGACGGATAAATAAAAAAACGGGCAAGTTTAACTTTTGCGCTAGAAGCTAGAGTACTAAAAGCTCTTAGAAATGAAACACGGATGACAAACTAGAGAAGAAAAAAGATGTCGATAACTCAAAAGTTAAAATAAAGTTAAATAGCCTCTAAAATTACCCTCAAATACTACATTCTTCATGTTAGCTTTAATTCGTAAAACATGTGCTCCATCCACCTTGATGGGAATTTCAGAGCGAAATATGACATTCAGGTCATGGAATTCTTATCTAACTATAGAATATACTATAAGAAAGCTATTTAGATAGAAAAATCATGAAGTTGAAAAAAGCCAAAATTTCCAAAATTCTCGTTTTTTTCCCAAAAAAGCCGGCTTTTTATGTGAAAAAAACCATCGATTCAAAAAAGCCGGCTTTTTTGCATCTCTAGTTATAAGATATGGTATAGATAATTGGTTATGACTAATTTAATATTTAAACCCGTAGATTTAGTTCGTTGGTTCGTAAACTCCTAGAACATATTGCGAATGGGTAGTCTGAGCTGCGCTCGAGATCTGTGAAACCCCATGTAAAACATATTAGAAAATATTTTCTACTTTGTAACTTTTAAGAATTGGATCAGTCATAATTTTTGTAAATTTAATAACTGGTAATAAACGAAAAAGATATGAATGAAGCAATCGTACTCAATATAATTGCTATTACACAATATTGCTATTTACATACTTATTTCTTACTTACTTACTGATAATTACTATTACATTAATATGAATATAATTTTCTATGAACGCCCCACGCTTTTTAGTTTCACACTTCTTGAAAGTTGTATATCAGTTATTTTCTACATTTTAGTGCATTTTAATCTGTAATATCTTGTAATCCATTTGTGAACTATACTAAACAAAATTGTGTTATGTGACATTTTTAATGTCGCATCATACATGTATATTTTCTAATATGTTCCTATTTAAATTTTTGATATATTTTCAACATTCAATATGTTTCTGTAACATTTTCCTTGTATGGAACACAAATGTGCGAAGTTATACAAAGTGTAATTTAATGAGATACAAGTATACCAATTTTTAACAATTGTAAGTGAGTAAAGAAAAAAATCTGGATGGCAGCATGGGCGTACGGTAGTTAATGTGAAGGTGATAGCAAACAGGGTCGGATTTAGATTTAATGAGGCCCTAAGCTATTGAAGGTAACGGGGATCCTTTATATGTCCAGCTGTCCATTGTCAATGACAAATTATCTGCACTACATGCTGCCAATTCATAGAGAACGTAAACACCCTATGTGCAGAAATGAACAAACTAATGATATTTTTGAGAGCAGACTAGCAGAAGGGCCCCATTACTTACATCATAGGAGCCTACAGAATACAAAATATTGTTGATGCATGTAAGTTTTATAACTTGTCTTTTTTATTCTATAGTTTGGGAATGTACATCCACTTTTTTTCTGTAATTTTTGGGCCCCCCAAGAGAGTGGGGCCCTAAGCTATAGCTTGTTTACTTATACGTAAATCCGGCACGGGTAGCAAATAGCATTTCTCCACTTTTGATTGGTCTGATACTACTTCATCTTCATCATACATTATTCTATTTGTATTTTTCTTTGAATCCTCTAATCTGCAAGACAAACGCAAAGTCTTAAATAAAGAAATAGATAAAAGCTTCGTTATGGTTTTCTGCACCAAAATAATCACATGTCTTAAGCAAGGCACATGTCGACCAGAACATAATATTCACACTTTACTAACTTTGTCTTTCTTACAACGGTATTCCTTTCTTTAACAAATGATTCTGAACAGTTGTTATATTTATTAATTTAAACTAATGACATATTTTTAATTTATTGCAGCATGGTGTTAATGAGTGAAAATCTAATTTGAATGACCATATGTCTGGGTTTGACGGAGATTAACCCAATGAAGTAGCCCTATACTAGTTGTTTGTGAGTAGTCCCCGCAAAAAAAAAAAAAAATAAATAAATAAATAAATAAATAAATAAAAATAAAAAATAGTAAATAAAATAAAATAAAATAAACAGCTTTTTACAGAATATACAGTTTCATACTAGTTAAATAACTCTTATTACTTTATTGGAGTGTCAATATGAGAAACTTGAAGCATGACCATTCTATATTTAATTAATATAAGTGAAAATATGCATCGTATTTATAAAATATAAATGCTAATAAATAATATTGCTATTAACCGTTTGTATCTCTCTTGAATATTGTAATGACATGACTTAAAATTAACACAATATAAAACAATTAGTCTCAAATTATTGGCATTTAATATAGCAGCAGTATACTTACTCTCTTAACAAATGATTTTCAGTTTATGAGGAAATTATGTACGCAAACTGAATATATTTCATGGAAACAGGTGTTTAAAGAAAATTCCTGTCCTCTCTTTTCAGATAATCAGACTGTATCAAATTTTTATCGTTTGTTTCATGCATACTAATTTTGTCTTAATAAGTTTATCATGCATATATACATATCGACAAGTAATAAAAGGGAAACCCACTTGCAGTTTAAATCATGAGATGAATATCGTAAATGCAAAAATTCCATAAACTGTAGTTACTGCACGGTTGAAGTATATCAACTCAAAGCATCAGTTATTTTATAATCCAGTGATTATAATGAGTGTTTCATTAATGAAGAACTGTAGCCTAAATATCAAAAGCAAAATAATTCTAAATTATAACGTACCATGCGATATTGTTTAATCAGTTTTTCACAGTTAGTTTCTTTAATCCCAAGTAACCATATAGAAACGAGGAGTGTGAAAAAACTCTGTGGCTACAACCATGAGGTAGTGTAGCCCAGTAGACGAGAAACAAGGTCTCGTCTCGTCTCATTTCGAATTATTTCTTGTCTCGACTCGTTTTGTAAATTTATGTACCAAATTTATGACTTGATTTTTTCTTAATTTAACAGAATCCTTATGCACCACTAGAGGTCCACGAAGGCCAACGGTGTCGATCCTGGGGGGCTTGGGCCCCCAGAAAGCTCATGTGGGTCAACGCATTGTATTTATGAATATACAATTTTTTGGTATAATTTGAATTAAATTTGTCTTAAAATCTTCATATATACCTTCTGGAAGCAAACGCACATCTGAATGGGACCCCCAACTTTCAGAGACATCGGCACCTTTGACGAAGGCTATGATATAATAACATTTAAACCATATTTTTTACTGAAATATATTGTGTGTAATGACTTGTGTATCTTAAAACGTTAATAAATGCTGTGTTCGTACAATAACCTTATCAATGTATACTTTTTGTACTATGAATCATGTAACACTAAGATAGAGCTCGAGATTTAAGAGTTGGGTGAACTAGCGCTGCCCACGAGACTCAAAATTAATCATCTCATTCCGAATTTTAAAATGTACCTCTCCTCTCGTCGTGGGCAACACTGCCACGAAAGGTTATGACCAGTTATGGTGAACATATAATTTGATAATGTTTTTGTCAGTGTATCAGATCACAATACCAATAGTATTTCTGGCTTTCCAGGTCAAACTTTGCAACTCTTAATTCAGGTAGCTCCCAAACTGTTTCAACACCAACTTCGATCCTCCTGGAAACGAACCGAAGATATCATGTACCAATATTTCTACTCCCTAAACATCAGGCTGCACGAAATTAAAAGGAGGAGTAGGATATGAGATTTGAACAAATGCTCTTGTTTCATGATCCTTAATTTTGCATTCATATCCGTTTGTTTGTGCAAAAGCCTAATCACATTGTTCAATAAGTCGAAACTAATATTTTAGCTGCTTCAAGTCTGGAAAAATATAATTATATATCAATCGGTTTTAATAATTGCTTATCAGGAAAGGATTCATGTCCTAAATTTCGATTTCAAGTCCAAAATTTGAAGTTAATCAGAGGCAGTGATCAACCAATCAGATTGCAACAAAAGATAACTTTCTACCAGTGACCTTAGATTACAATTCCAAAGTTTCAAAGTGTGATATTATTAATCAGAAGCAGGGATCAATCAATCAGATTGCACAAATGACATAAACTACGAGTTGTCGCTAAGGTTCAAAGTATTAAAATGATAAATTAGGTCAACATCCTCCAAATGGAAATATTGACATTTTTTTTTTTTTTTTTGTCCATGGAAGGACATAGGTTGAACCACCCAAATTTACAAAAAAAAAAAAAAAGTGTATACTCGAGTCCTAGAAAACAATTATTGATTTTTACTTTTTGACAATTTCCCAAATTTAAGGGTGTGCCAAATGTATATTTTCCGAAATTTAAGAGAGGCATCAAGGTATTTACATCTTATGAAAGAGAATTGGTATACATTTGCGTCCTAGAGAATATTTACCAATTTTTACTTTTGACAACACCCAAATTGAAGGTGGGCTAAAACACACCCTTTCAAAATTTAAGAAAAGTGCAACAAAATACCTGTGTTCTACAAAGTGGAATTGACCCTAGTATTTACCCTTAACACCATTGCATTTTTAGCAATTTTTTACCCATAGAAGAGGACAAGCAGGACCAACCAAATTTATAAAACTGTTGATTCGATTTCTAGGGAACATTCACCAAATTTTGTTTGACAATTCCCAAATTTAAGGGATTCTATAGGGGAGACCAGGGACAACTGTAACAAATTTTACATTTTTTTTTCCTCACATGTTTATGCTCCAATAAGTCTGAAAATTATACAATATCTAAAGTGAAGCTTTTTTACTCCATTTTATTCATTTTTTTCACACATGACAATTTCTCATATAGAAAGTTACGAAGCATTTTATGATTTTATGACAACATCTGTCTTGTTACAAACGTCCCCGTGCCCGGGTCAATTGTAACATGATGTTTTTAATGAAAAGTACAATATATATATATGGCATGGCAAAACAATATATATGGTTAAATAATACTGATATTAATAGTAATGACTGATGAATGATAATTAATGATGAATGATTAACAATGAATGGGGATAATAAACTAAGAGTAATGACAACATCTTCTAATTTAAAATTAGACCTATTTAAAAATATACAATTTTCACGCGTCAACAAGACGCATGAATGATGAGTTACTTGTTACTGGTACTGTGCCACATTAGCACGAGGAAACTTTTCTTCAGCCTAACTTAAACATGGACAAGCAAGTCAAGATTAAAATATGACGTAACATAAATATTCAAGTCAATGACGTAAGAATGGCGTTTGGCGTCCCTAGACAAAATCCGTAGTGGCACCCCATACCTCCTAATATGACCAAGCGCACTGCGCCCCTAGGCAATGCTTACCCTGCCTACCCTATTGTAATGCCACTGTTTCAAGTCCTAATGATACTGTACTAATAGACACCCACACTCCATATGTATACACATCCCTCACTGCATTGTATTATACACACTTCTCACACAACGACGAGAACAGAGAATGCCCTACTGTGCAAGGGAGATTAAGTAAAACAAGTGAAAAGTTATATTGTTGATTATTTCTGATCAATCAGAAAGAGAGCCTACTTCACAAAGAAGTCTTTAAAAACTTATAGGCTTTTTAACCCTTTCAGCAGATACCCTCACAACTGTGAGTGCAGAACACACTTACTTATAAACGTTGTGATTTCCAACATACTCAACAGATAGCAATTCCGTACCTGACAACTTGCCATTCAGACATTCACAAATGTGCTTGTACCTAATTTGTGTACTAAAATCCTTTGATTGGCATTTTTGACAACTGAAAGGAGCATTCACAATTGTGAGGATATCTGCTGAAAGGGTTAAAGACATCACAAGGAAGCAGCATATTGAAACATTAATCTATTCTGATACAACATCAAAAAGCAGTTATCCGCAGCCAACCACAAACTTTTGTAAGGGCAGGGGCGGATCCAGAAGGGGGGATCAGGGCGATTGTCCCTTCCCCCCCGAAGAGGAAATTTTCTTATATTATATATATAAATAAAACCCATCCCAAAGTTTGGAGCCCCTTAAAAGCAGCAGTATGACAATCCACCGCCCCTCCCAGAAGTCGGTCCTGGATCCGCCCTGTGTGAGGGTGTAACAAGAAGTTAGGGGAGGCCCCATAATGAAATATGGAGTAAAAGTCTCTTGTTTTCCTATAGTAACCATATTGATAGGCTATATTATAGACTAAGGCCGCCAAGGATTGTTTTGGGGGGTCGGTTTCCCTTCTAAGTACTTGTCGCTCCCGAAAAGCATTGTTTTACGTACATTGTTTTACTAATTACATCAACTGTATTATCTTCGGTCATATCTAGTTTATTTTATAATGGGTCAGTACAACTTTGTCTGGAATTAGAGTGACCAAATCTTCAACTTAAAAAAAAAAAAAGGGACAACTTTTTACTTTTGGATGGGTTGCTCCCCTAAATATATAAATTGCCTCTCCGTTCTCTCTCTCTCTCTCTCTCTCTCTCTCTCTGTATCTCACCAAAAGGGCAAATTTACATTGTTTTTTCGCTTTAAAACCTATTGAAATGGTTTTGGAATTAATTAAATAACAAGTAACTATCAGCAACTAACAAAAAATAAAATTTTGAAACCATTACTAAAATATATATAAAACATTTATCAATATCTATAAATCAACAAAATCTGACACCGGCAGAATTTATAACGAACTACTCTCAGCATCGGATTCCAATTCCTTTATTTGCTTTTTCTCACTTTTAAACATTATTTCACTTACAACTACTTTCTTTTTTCTTTTTTTTTTTTACTTTCACTTTTATAGTTTGATACTTTTGTTTCTCCTTTCGTAAATGACAGTATGTTACATCTTAGTCAAATAACGGAAACCTACTGTACTGT